>NC_137078.1:81125443-81725443 GCF_951640355.1 Cnephaeus nilssonii
GGGCCTCTAGTAAATGCATAAATAAAGCAGCCGCATGGCTCAGTGGTTGAGCATTGACCTCGGAACCAGAAGGTCACAATTTGATTCCCAGTCAGGGCACATGCCCAGGTTTCAGGTTCGATCCTGAGTTTGGGGCTTGCAGCAGGCAGTTGATCAATTATTCTCTCTCATCATTGATGTTTCTCCCTTTCCTTTCTCCCCCTTCCTCTCTGAAATCAATAAAAATATTTTTTAAGTGAATGAATAAATAGTGGAAAAGCAAATTGATGTTTCTCTTTCTCTCTCTCTCTCTCTCTCTCTCTCTCTCTCTCTCAGAATAAAAAAGATATGAAAAGTTATATAGTAACAAGTATATCTCCCTTCCATTATTGTCTTGCAGCCATCTAATTCTCCACCTCAGAAGCAGCCATTGTAATTCTTGCATACCTTTATGGAACCTACACATCTACAACACACACACACACACACACACACACACACACACACACACACACTTTCATATATTTTTCATAGAGGATGGCACCTTACACCTTGTTTTTTCACTAACAAAAGTTTTTGGAGATAATTCTGTATTAGTCCCATAAAACAAACTCATTCTTTTCAAATGCTTCATCTTATGCCATTGTATGAATACTTAACTTATTTAACCATCCTCTATGTACATTTAGAGTTAATTTTTACATATATATGCAATTTTTTGCTGTGTATATGTAATTTTGAACAAATATGCATACAAGAAATAGACTTACAAGTTCAGGAAGCGCAGAGAACCCCAAACAAAAGGAATCCAAAGAGGACCACACCAAGGCACATCATAATTAAAATGCCAAGAGCAAAAGACGAAGAGAGAATATTAAAAGCAGCAAGAGAAAAACAGTTAGTTACCTACAAAGGAGCACCCATACGACTGTCAGCTGATTTCTCAACAGAAACTATGCAGGCCAGACGGGAGTGGCAAGAAATATTCAAAGTGATGAATAGCAAGAACCTACAACCAAGATTACTCTACCCAGCAAAGCTATCATTCAGAATTGAAGGTCAGATAAAGAGCTTCACAGATAAGAAAAAGCTAAAGGAGTTCATCACCACCAAACCAGTATTATATGAAATGCTGAAAGGTATTCTTTAAGAAGAGGAAGAAGAAGAAAAAGGTAAAGAAAAAAATTATGGCCGAGACCGGTTTGGCTCAGTGGATAGAGCGTCGGCCTGCGGACTCAAGGGTTCCGGGTTCGATTCCGATCAAGGGCATGTGCCTTGGTTGCGGGCACATCCCCAGGAGGGGGGTGTGTGTGCAAGAGGCAGCTGATCAATGATTCTCTCTCATCGATGTTTCTAACTCTCTATCCCTCTCTCTTCCTCTCTGTAAAATATAAAATAAATAAAATAAATAAAAAAATTATGAACAACAAATACATATCTATCAACAAGTGAATCTAAAAATCAAGTGAATAAGAAATCCGATGAACAGAATAAACTGGTGAATATAATAGAATCAGGGGCATAGAAAGGGAGTGGACTGAAAATTCTCCAGTGGAAAGGAGTGTGGGGGATGCGGGAAGAGACTGGACAAAAATTGTACACCTATGGATAAGGACAGTGAGGGGGGTGGTTGGGCAGGGGGGGGTGGGAACCGGGTGGAGGGGAGGTATGGGGGGAAAAAGAGGAACAATTGTAATAATCTGAACAATAAAGATTTATTAAATTTTTTTAAAAAATGGTCTTCCATGAAAAAGGCAGCTAGATCTCCTTTCAACTCAAACAATTCCAAATGTGATTTTCCACAAATTTCTTAGTTTGATATATGCAGCTTAAGTGCTTTATGCCTTTATCACATTTCACCATACAGAATATTAAAAAGATATGTACTCAAGAGTCAAGATTGAATAAAGTTAAAATTCATAATTTTTACTTTTTCATCAAGAACATTTGTTTCACCCTGACCGGTTTGGCTCAGTGGATACAGCGTCAGACTGCGGACTGAAGGGTCCCAGGTTTGATTCCAGTCAAGCGCATGTACCTTGGTTGCGGGCACATCCCCAGTGGGAGGTGTGCGGGAGGCAGCTGATGGGTGTTTCTCTCTCATGGATGTTTATAGCTCTCTATCCCTCTCCCTTCCTCTCTGTAAAAAGTCAATAAAATATATATATTTTTAAAAAGAACATTTGTTTCACTGTGATTGCATGGTAGTAAAGAATACTGATTCAGTTTGGAGTAACTGGTTATGGCAACAAAAAATTAACCCACCATTGATCTGCAACATCAATTGAAATTTCAATACAGGTAAAAAGGCAAATAACAGAAAGTAAAATGGTGTAGCCAGTACCCAAAACAGCATAATGGCTCCTCAAAAAATTAAAAATAGAATTGCCATATGATATATCAACCCCAATTCTGGGTATATATCCAAAAGAATTAAAAGTAGGATCTTAAAGAGATATTTGCACATCCATGTTTATAGCAGCATTATTCACAATAGCTAAAAGGTGGAAACAACCCAAATATCCATCAACAGGTGAATGGATAAACAAAATGTGGTATATTTATACAATGGATTAGTATGCAGTCTTAAAAATGGAAGAAATTCGCCAGCCTGTGTGGTTAAGTGGTTGAGCGTCAATCCATAAACCAGAAGGTTACAGTTCAATTTCCAGTCAGGGCACAGGCCCAGGTTGTGGGCTTGATCCCCAGTAGGGGGCATGCAGGAGGCATCCAATTAATAATTCTCTCTCGTTATTGATATTTCTATCTCTTCTTCTTCCTTCCTCTTTAAAATTAATTATAAAATGAAGAAAATTCTGACACATGCTATACATGAATGAACCTTAAAGAATTATGCTAATGCTCTGGCTGGTGTGTCTCAGTGGATACAGCATCAGCCTGTGGACTGAAGGGTACCGGGTTTGATTTAGTCAAGGGTACATGCCCGGGTTGCAACCTCAATTCTCAGTGTGGGGCGTGCAGGAGGCAGCCAATGATTCTCTCTTATCATTGATATTTCTATCTCTCTCTTCCTCTTCCTTCCTCTCTAAAATCAATCTACATATATAATAGCCTAAGCAATCGTTAAGGCAGAACAACCGAATGACCGGTCGCTATGATGCGCACTGACCACCAGGGGGCAGACGCTCATTGCAGGAGCTGCCCCCTGGTGGTGAGTCTACTCCCACAGAGGGAGGGCCACTTAGCCAGAAGCCAGGCTCACAGCTGGCCAACACAGCTGTGGTGGAGGGAGCCTCTCCCACCTCCATGGCAGGGCTAAGGAACAGCAAGCTGAGCAGTAAGGATCCTACTGCTAAGGAGCAGAAAGCCAAGCTGTAAGGAGCGAGCAGGCAGGCGGTAAGGAGCAAGGGGTCCCGTACTGCGAGAAGAAAGAAAATTAATACCTGGGTGCATTAGAGGGAAACTACAAAAACAACTAAGGCAGAGAACATCTTAAAAGCAGTCAGAAGAAAACCGGCAGGTGGACATTCCCCATGGAGTCCCACACTGCAAGAGGGCGCAGGCCGGGCTGAGGAGCCCACTCCCCCCACGTCAGCCCACAAATTTCGTGCACTGGGCCTATAGTAAAAATATAGTTTTTTAAAAAAAAGAATTACGCTAAGTACAATAGGCAAATATAGTACTGTATGATTCTACTTAAAGAGGTATCTAAAGAGATCCAATTCGAAAAAAAAAGATGGCGACCGGCAGGAAGGTAGGGAGAGAGAGAGTGTGAGTGAGGAACCCATAGAGGAGAGTGTAGATGTGTGTGGTGTGTGTGTGTGTATGAGATAGGGTCAGTTAGATTCTGCAGGTCTTCCAAGGGGCTCCCGAACAGGGCAGCCCTAGACGGCGGAGCCCCGCGCACAAAGCGGACACTTCTCGGCGGCTGGTGCGGACGCAGAGACCACGCCATCTTGGGAAACAGTGCTGCCCGAGACTCGGATCCTGGCTTCTGACACAAACCAGGACCCTGCAGCCACTGGGGACAGAGAACTGCTATCACAGCTTCAGACAAACAAACAAGAATCCAGACTTCCCGGCAGATTTCCGTGAGTCAAAGAGCCTATCCCCCTCCTCGCAGGCGCTGATAGCGCCATAGTAACTGATAGACGCGCCCCTCCCCCAAGCTGCTGAGCGCCTACAGGCGTGCGGAAAGCGCCATAGTAACTGATAGACGCGCCCCTCGCCCAAGCTGCTCACAGGCGCGCGCACAGACAGCGTCATAGTAACTGATAGACCCGCCCCTGGCCCAAGCTGCCGAGCTTTGCGCAGGGACGCGCTCCCTCTTAGGGAATTTGGCGCGCGCTCGCGCACGGGACAGAAGCAGCTCCCCGTCGGGGAAATCTGTCAGTGCGCACAGAGGGCTCCCCTTCGGGGAATTTGGGGGAATTTGGCTCGCGGGGCACAGCTCCCCCTTCGGAGATTCTTAAAAGCGTGCACAGAGGGGCTTCCCTTTGGGGAATTTGGCGCGCAGGACGGACTCCGCCCCCCTTCTGGGACTTTGGGAGAGTGCACTGAGCCGGCTCACCTTCAGGTTTTTAAGAATGTGCGCTCTAGCCGGTTTGGCTCAGTAGAGAGAGCACACACAGGACGCAGCCCCACTTCAGGGAATTTGGCACGCCGGACACAGCTGCCTGGGATCCCTGACTCACAGCGCATTCACACTAAGAGCCAGCGACCCCAATTGTTGGTGCGTGCACACACAGGGACCCTGATTCTCAACGAGAAACCGCACAAGGCAACAGAGACTTTGACACTCGAGTCTTGGTGCAGACACAGGGAAACTCTGACTCCTGGCACATGCTAAGGATCTCATTCTTGGCACATACCAACAGTGTGGTGCAGACAGGGCCCCTGATTCTAAATGTGCACACGAGACCACACGGAACACTGGGGACACTGATCCTGGGCAAGTTTGGTTCCCACCAACCAAAGACAGTCACACGTCCTAGTGTCAGAGCACTTCAGTGAAACTAGGGTGGAGCGAAGTCCCCACAGCACACGACCCAGGTCCACGCAAACAGAAGCTTGAGCTTTCTGGTAATAGCCAGAATGGGGAAACGAAATAACTCACAGAGGAAAGAAAATGTGGAGTCGCCAAGAAAGGAAATTAGTGAAAATGAAGCTTGCAACATGACCGAAAAGGAGTTCAGAGTAATGGTCATGGAATTTATACATCGGATGGATGAGAAAATCAACAACTTATGCAAGAATCAGGAAGAAATGAAAAGTGATATAGCTACAATCAAAAACACCATGGAAAGTTTCAACAGTAGATTACAAGAAGCAGAGGACCGAATTAGTGAGTTAGAAGATCAGGTACAGAAACAAGCTCAAGCTGAACAGCAATTGGAGAAAAAAATTAAAAAGCAGGAGGAAAGCCTAAGGGAGCTTCGGGACAACATGAAACGAAGTAACATGCGTATAATAGGGCTGCCAGAAGGACAAGAAGAGCAGCAGGGATTAGAAAATCTATTTGAAGAAATAATGACAGAAAACTTCCCGGATATGGGAAAGATAAAAGTTACGCAAGTAAAGAGAGTCCCAAGCAGGATCAACCCCAAAAGACCCACACCAAGACATGACATAATTTCAATGGCAAATATAAATGATAAAGAGAGAATCCTAAAGGCGGCAAGAGAGAGACAGAGAGTTACCTACAAAGGAACACCCATCAGATTGTCAAATGATTACTCATCAGAAACACAACAAGCTAGAAGTGAATGGAAGGAGGTATACAAAGTGTTGCAAAGCAAAGGACTGAATCCAAGAATACTATATCCAGCAAGACTATCAATCAAAATTGAAGGGGAAATCAGGAGCTTTGCAGACAAAAAAAGCCTCAGGGAGTTTATCACCACCAAACCAGCAATGCAAGAATTGCTAAAGGGAATACTGTAAAAAGAAGAAATAAACAGGTAAGAAGGAATACAGACACAAAAATAGATATGACTGCAAACAAATACCTTTCAGTAATAACTTTAAATGTAAACGGACTAAATGCTCCAATCAAAAGACATCGAGTAGCTGAATGGATAAAAAAACACGACCCATATATATGCTGTCTACAAGAGACCCACCTCAGAACAAGAGACTCACACAGATTGAAAGTGAAGGGATGGAAAAATATCTTTCAGGCAAATGGAAATGAAAAAAAAGCTGGGGTAGCAATACTTATATCTGACAAAATAGACCTCAAAGTAAATGCCATAACAAGAGATAAGGAAGGCCACTTCATAATACTAAAGGGAGAAATCCAACAAGAAGAAATAATTCTGGTAAACATATACGCTCCCAATATAGGAGCACCCAAATACATAAAAAAACTCCTGGAGGATATCAAGGGAGAGATTAATAGCAACACAATCATAGTAGGAGACTTTAATACCCCACTATCACCACTGGACAAATCCTCTAAACAAAAAGTCAGCAAAGAAACAGCAATCCTAAATGACTCACTAGACCAGATGGAATTAATTGACATCTTCAGAACATTTCACCCCAAAGCCACAGAATATACATTCTTCTCAAGTGCACATGGGTCATTTTCAAAGATAGACCATATTCTGGGTCACAGGCAAAGTCTCTTCAAATTCAAGAAGATAGAAATTATATCAAGCATCTTCTCAGATCACAGTGGCATAAAACTGGAAATCAACTACAATAAAAACAATCCAAAGAAATCAAACACATGGAGACTAAACAGCATGCTATTAAACAAGGACTGGGTCACCAGAGAGATCAAGGAAGAAATAAAAAACATCATAGCAACAAATGACAATGAAAACACAACAATCCAAAATCTATGGGACACAGCGAAAGCAGTCTTGAGAGGGAAGTTCATAGCTCTACAGGCCTATTGCAAAAAACAAGAAACAATGGTAATAAATTACTTAACCCTACAACTCAAAGAGCTAGAAAAAGAGCAGCAAGAAAAGCCCAGTGTAACCAGAAGGAAGGAAATAACAAAGATCAGAGCGGAGATAAATGACATAGAGACCAAAGAAACAATACATAAGATCAACAAAACCAAGAGCTGGTTCTTTGAAAGGATAAACAAGATTGATGGACCTCTAGCCAGGCTCACCAAGAAGCAAAGAGAGAGGACCCAAATAAACAAAATCAGAAATGAAAGAGGTGAAATAACAACAGACCCTGCTGAGATACAAAGGATTGTTACAAAATACTACGAACAACTCTATTCCAACAAACTGGACAATCTGGAGGAAATGGACATATTCCTAGAAAAATATAACCTTCCAAAAATCAATCAAGAAGAATCTAAACAGCTCAATAGGCCAATAACTATGGACGAAATTGAAGCAGTCATCAAAAAGCTTCCTGCAAACAAAAGCCCGGGGCCTGATGGCTTCACAGGAGAGTTTTACCAAACATTCAAGGAAGAACTAAAACCTATCCTCCTCAGACTATTCCAAAAAATTCAAGTGGAAGGAACACTTCCAAGCTCCTTCTATGAAGCCAGCATCACCCTAATACCAAAACCAGATAAAGACAACACAATGAAAGAGAATTACAGACCAATATCCCTCATGAACATAGATGCCAAAATCCTCAACAAAATTCTAGCAAATCGGCTCCAGCAGTACATCAGAAAGATCATACACCATGACCAAGTAGGATTTATCCCAGGAATGCAAGGATGGTACAATATCCGCAAATCAATAAACGTGATACATCACATAAACAAATTGAAAGATAAAAATCACATAGTCATATCAATTGATGCAGAAAAAGCATTTGACAAAATCCAACACCCTTTCTTGATAAAAGCTCTCAACAAGGTGGGAATAGATGGCTCATACCTCAACATAATAAAAGCTATATATGATAAACCCACAGCAAACATCATACTCAATGGACAAAAACTAAAGACATTTCCCCTAAGAACAGGAACAAGACAGGGATGCCCACTCTCACCACTCCTGTTTGACATAGTACTGGAAGTATTAGCCATTGCAATTAGACAAGAAGAAGAAATAAAAGGCATCCAGATTGGAAAAGAACAAGTAAAGCTGTCTTTATTTGCAGACGACATGATATTGTACATAAAAAATCCGAAAGACTCCGTCAAAAAACTCATAGACTTAATAAATGAATTCGGCAATGTAGCAGGATACAAAATTAACGCCAAGAAATCTATGGCCTTTCTATACACCAATAGTGAACTTACAGACAGAGAGACTAAAAAGGCAATCCCATTTACCATCGCACCAAAAAAATTAAGATACCTAGGAATAAACTTAACTAAGGAGGTAAAAGACCTATACACGGAAAACTACAGGACACTGAAAAAAGAGATAGAGGAAGACGTAAACAGATGGAAGAACATACCATGTTCATGGATTGGTAGAATCAACATCATTAAAATGTCCATACTACCCAAAACAATCTATAGATTCAATGCACTCCCCATTAAAATACCAACGGCATATTTCACAGACCTTGAAAGAACTCTCCAAAAATTCATCTGGAATAAAAAAAGACCCCGAATAGCCACAGCAATCCTGAGAAAGAAGAATAAAGTAGGAGGGATCTCAATACCAGATTTCAAGCTGTATTACAAAGCCACTGTTCTCAAAACAGCCTGGTACTGGCACAAGAACAGACATATAGATCAATGGAACAGAATAGAGAATCCAGATATTGACCCAAACCACTATGCTCAATTAATATTTGACAAAGGAGGCATGAACATACAATGGAATAAAGACAGTCTCTTCAATAAATGGTGTTGGGAAAATTGGACAGATACATGCAAAAAAATGAAGCTTGATCACCAACTTACGCCATACACAAAAATAAACTCAAAATGGATACAGGACTTAAACATAAGACGGGAAACCATAAAAATACTAGAGCAATCCACAGGCAGCAAAATGTCAGACATATGCCAAAAGAAATTCTTCACTGACACTGCCCCTAGGGCAATGGAAGCTAAAGAGAAAATTAACAAATGGGACTACATCAAAATAAAAAGCTTTTTCACAGCAAAAGAAACCATCAACAAAACAACAAGAAGGCCCACTGCATGGGAGAACATATTTGCAAATGGCATCACTGATAAAGGTTTAATCTCCAACATCTACAGGCAGCTTATACAACTTAATAAAAGGAAGATAAATGATCCAATAAAAAAATGGGCAACAGACCTAAATAGAATCTTTTCAAAAGAAGACAGAAGGAAGGCCAAGAGACACATGAAAACATGCTCAACATCACTAATTATCCGAGAGATGCAAATCAAAACAACAATGCGGTACCATCTCACACCTGTCAGAATGGCTATCATCAACAAATCAACAAACGACAAGTGTTGGCGAGGATGCGGAGAAAAAGGAACCCTCGTGCACTGCTGGTGGGATTGCAGACTGGTGCAGCCACTGTGGAGAACAGTATGGAGTTTCCTCAAAAAACTAAAAATGGAACTCCCATTTGACCCAGTAATCCCACTCCTGGGAATATATCCGAAGAAACTAGAAACACCAATTAGAAAGGATATATGCACCCCTATGTTCATAGCAGCGCAATTCACCATAGCTAAGATTTGGAAACAGCCTAGGTGCCCGTCAGCAGATGACTGGATCAGAAAACTGTGGTACATCTACACAATGGAATACTATGCTGCCATAAAAAAGAAGGAATTCTCATCATTTGCAGCAACCTGGGAGGAATTGGAGAACATTATGTTAAGTGAAATAAGTCAGTCAATGAAAGAAAAATACCACATGATCTCACTCATTTATGGATAATAAAGAACATTATAAACTTGAACAAAAAGATAGATACAGAGACAGTAAAGCATCAAACAGACTGTCAAATTACAAGGGGAAGGTTAGGGAGAGGTGGGGGAGATAAGAGATCAATCAAAGGACTTGTATGCATGCATATAAGCATAACCAATGGATGCAAAACTCTGGGGGGTGGGGGCATATATGGGAGTGGGGTGTGGGGAGGGCAATGGTAAGATATGTACACATATAATACCTTAATAAAAAAAATTGGAAAAAAAAAAAAAGAGATCCAATTCATAGAAACTGGAAGTAGAATGGTGGTTTTCAGGGGCCAGTAGAAAGGGAAAATGGGGAATTATTGTTTAATGAGTATAGAGTTTCAGTTTGCAAAATTAAAAAGTTCTGGAGATGGATGATGGCGATGGTGGCACAACAATGTGAACATACTTAACACTACTGAACTGTACATTTAAAAATGGTTATGACGGTGTACCTCAATGGTTGAGCATTGACCCATGAACCAGGAGGTCACTGGTTTGATTCCAGGTCAGGGCACATCGGGTTGCAGGCTCGATCCTCAGTAGGGGGCATGTAGGAGGCAGCCCATTGATCTTTCTCTCATCAATGTTTCTTTGTCTCAATTCCTCTCCCTCCCTCTCTCCAAAAACTCAATAAAACATGTTGTTTTAAAATGATCAAGATAGTAGTTTTTATGTTATGTGCTCTTTTTTTTTAAGGCCACCAAAAATTTTGGTTTTCTCCCCCCCCAAAAAAAAAGTTGGAAGAGAGAGAGATGCTATGTGCTTTTTACCACAATTTTTAAAAGGCAAATAAATTATTATTATTATTATTATTATTATTATTATTATCATCATCATCATCATTATCAGCCTCATAAAAATAGTTTTGGCCCTTGCCTGTGTGGCTCAGTTGGTTGCATGTCCTGTGCACCAAAAGGTTGCCAGTTCAATTCCCAGTCAGGGCTCATGACAGGGTTGCAGGCTCAATCCCTAGTAGTAGGGGGTGTGGAGGAGGCAGTAGGTCAATGTTTTGCTGTCACATGGATGTTTCTCTCTCTCTCTCTCCCTCTCCCTCCCTTTCTCTATAAAATTCTATTAAATTTTTTTTTCAAAAATATTTTTGACCTCATAGACCCTCTGAAAGGTCTCAAGGACTCTCTCTCATGGACCACACCTTAAGAACTGTGATGTGCCGAAGCCGGTTTGGCTCAGTGGATAGAGCGTCGGCCTGTGGACTCAAGGGTCCCAGGTTCGATTCCGGTCAAGGACATGTACCTTGGTTGCGGGCACATCCCCAGTAGGGGGTGTGCAAGAGGCAGCTGATCGATGTTTCTCTCTCATCGATGTTTCTAGCTCTCTGTCCCTCTCTCTTCCTCTCTGTAAAAAATCAATAAAATATATTTATAAAAAATAAAAATAAAAATAAAAGAACTGTGATGTAGCCAGCACTGAACCATTTGTTGGCTTCTAATTGCCTTCAGAATCAAGTCCACACTCCACAGTATAGACTTCAAGATCATTTGTGATCTGGCTTCATTCCTCCTCTCTGCCTCTACTGTCTCTGTGCTCCAATCATACAGACAGTTGCTATTCCCCAAACACAAAATGCATTCTCATATTTCTGTGGCTTAGCTCAAGCAACGTTCTAGGGATATATGCTTATTCTATTTTAAATCCTACTTATGTTTTAGGGCCCAGCCCAAACACCCGCCCTGCCAAGTCAGGACAAAGTCCCCCTTCCTATGTGCTCTATGTACATTTTGCTTATATCTTTATCTTCTTATTTATTTCCTCTGGTTTATATTATGGTTGTTTGTGTGTCTTTCTTGCCATTAGATTGTAAAACTTCCAGAATAAGAAGTTGTTTCCCTCACAGCATACTAGCAGAGAGCCTTCTTAGGTGAATCTGGGCAAGTTAGCTGCCCTCCTAACTTCAGTTTCCATTTCTGTAAAACAGGGATAATGACACCCATCTTGGAAGTTCCTGGGAAGATTCAAGAAGGTCATGTCTGTGGATGGCTAGCCTAGTGCCAGGCACATGCTAGGCCCTTGATAAATGGGAAGACCCTTTTTTCTCTTAGTGGGTGTTGAATTAACAGATGAGTCAACATTTTTTTTTTGCTTTGTTTTTTGTTAATCCTCACCTGAGGATATTTTTCTATTAATTTTTTAGGAAGAGGGAAAAACAGAGAGAAACACATCGGTTGGTTGCCTCCTGCACAATCCCTGACCAGGGCCCAGGCCGGAGAGGAGCCTGCAACCAAAGCATGTTCCCTTGTGCTCGCTTCGGCAGCACATATACTAAAATTGGAACGATACAGAGAAGATTAGCATGGCCCCTGCGCAAGGATGACATGCAAATTCGTGAAGCATTCCATATTTTAAAAAAAAGTATGTTTCCCTTGACCGGAATCAAACCCGGGACCCTTTGTTCCGCAGGCTGATGTTCTATCCACTAAGCCAAACCAGCTAGGGTGAGTCAACAGATTTGAATAAGGAAGTATTGTAAAATTCACAACAAAGGAATTTAGAGAAACATTTGTGATCTTGGTTATGGTTATTTGCTGGGGTTCTTGTCCCAGCATTGAGAAGGGTTCAGCAATCTGAAGAAAGGCTGTGCATAGATTAAGTAGGAGTCCAAAGATGAAAGATAGTTTTGAAAGGCATTGGGGGTCAGAGGAGCTTCAGCTAAAGGAGCTAAAGACTCTCCTTGTCTCAGGACCCTTTGCTTTTTATTAACACAATTCATCCTAAGGCAAGGAGGAGATAATACACTTCAAAGGGTAGGGTTTACAGAAGCATTGTCAGATTGGGGAATAGCCTACAGCTGTTCAGGTGCTTGGCCAACAGGAGGCAATAACATGTAGATTAAGATGCCCTGAGCTGTCTGGCAGTAGACAATCATCCTATTCATGTTTGGGGGAAGTGCCCTCTAGCCACTCCAACAGGTAATTACATATGTGACCCAGCCCTTGTTGAGCCCCCAAGTTTCATCAACCTTTTGATAAAACTCTTGTAATTATGACATGCTGGAATTGGCTCCCAGCAGTTATTAACAAATAAAATTAGGATTATGAAGTCCTAACGGTTGTTAGAACACTTGGAGCAAATCCTTTGTTTTAAGGGAACTCTATCTAGTCTTCTTCCATCATGCTCTGACTTTCCTCATGCGGGTTTGGGCTCATGAATCTTTTAAGGCTTCCCCAGAGAACCCTGGGCACTCGCAATTTGGTAGGATGATCTTTTAGACCAAGCATGTCAAACTCAAAGGCTAGCATGGGCCAAATAAACAAGGTTTAAGTTTATGTGGGCCACAAAAAAATAAAAGCTTCAATTTTCATAGAAACGTAGGTTTATTTCCATAGAGACATGCTGAATACTAAAGGCTGAAATAAACGAGTCATCGTTAACATAAAATAATAGAACCTTTTAATAAAAATTAATATTTTTTCTTGAACATTAACCTACCAGACACTGAATAACTTCACAAATTAACAAGCATAACGCAAATAAAATATTTCCTGTTATGCACACCAAACAAGTCAGTATAAGACTAGTGACATGGTAATCGGCTGCTAAAATATATGCTGCTAGTATTAGTGGAGAGAAATGGTGCGCCTGTGCATAAGGTGCATAAGGGAAACAAATGCAGCACGATTATAGTAATCAGTCATTAGCGAACGTTGTAGTTCGTTATTAATAACTACAGGCCTGGTGCACGGATTTGTGCACTGGTGGGGTCCTCAGCTTGGTCTGCGCCCTCTCACAATCCGGGACTGAGAGATGTAGTAGTGCGCAAAGTGGCATGCAGCCGGGGTAGAGCCCCGGCGGGTGCCATGCTACTCCCACTTATCCTGTCCCACTGTGCCTGCCCCCGCTGCTTTGTAGCACAGTTGCAGCTGTGCTTACCAGCCATGAATCTGGCGTCTGGTTCCTAAAGGTCAGCTGAGCGGTGATCCTGTTGTGGGAGTGCACTGACCACCAGGGGGCCACTCCTGCTTTGAGCGTCTGCCCCCTGGTGGTCAGTGCGCATCATAGCGACCAGTCAACCGGTCATTCGGTCGTTGGGTTGCTTAGACTGTTATATATATAGATTATGTATAACAGGATATTGTAAAAATTAAGTTATGAAATTTTTATTAAAATGTTTCTTACATACCATTATATTGGCGGGGCCGCAAAAATATTCATTGTGGGCCGCATGTGGCCCATGGCCTGCGAGTTTGACATGCTTCTTTAGACTATAGCTGCAAATCAGACAAAATCTACAAGATATTCAAAATTAAATAAGGTATCATTTAAAATATTCAAAATAATTAATAGTCTCATTCTCGGAATATGTAAAGAATGCAAGTTTGTAAGATTCCTTCAAGTTTCAACGTCTTTAAAACTCAAAATTTTAAATGGAAGACATTAACATATCCTGGGATCCTATCAAATGGTAAAGTTTTGAGCACTAGAAAGAAATTGCATAGACATATATCTCAAGAACCAAGAAATGCAAAATTCTATTAATTAATTAACATGAGTAGAATGTGAGAAAGAGGAAAATTTAGGAAATGTGTATATTTAACATGGGCTGTGTTATACTCCACTTGAAGTTAATGAGTCATTTATGTCATTTTAAACACGGGGTTCAATATTCTGTGGTCATTCATAAACTCAGTAAATGTTTCTCTTCCTGGTCTGCATCTTGGAACTCTGGAAAGTTTTATAATTTATTTTTATTATTTTTTAAAAATATATATTTTATTGATTTTACAGAGAGGAAGGGAGAGGGTGAGTTAGAAACATCGACTAGCTGCCTCCCACATGCCCCCTACTGGGGACCGAACGCCGGAACCAAGATACATGCCCTTGACCACAATTGAACCCGGGACCCTTCAGTCTGTGGGCTGATGCTCTATCCACTGAGACAAAACGCTTAGGGCTGGAAAGTTTTACAATTTAATAGAGAAAAGTTTAAGAGAATCAAATTATTATTAGCACAATTGGTATTTTATATACTTTTATGTTGAGAGAAATTGCCTACAGATTGGAAAAGCCTACTAAATTGCCCATCACAATGAATGAAAAGAGGCACTCCTAAAGGCACATTATCTTTAAATTTCAAACAATAAACTATAAGAAGAAATTCCTGAAAGTTTCCAGAGAGGGGGAAAATAGATGACATCCTGAAATTGGAATGTAACACTAAAAGACAATGGACCCTTTCCAAATTCTGAGGGGGAAAAAGTGGGTTATCAACCTAGTTTTCTTCACCCAGCTATACTATTAACTGTCATAATAGAAGTATGATACTTCCAATCTAGAAAGATTCAGTAGATTTACCTTACATGTCCCCTTAATAGAGAAACTATTGGAGGCTGTGCTCTAGTGAAAGGAGGGGATAAATCTAGAAAGAGAATGAAATATGATGGGGGAAACAGAAGACACAACACAGGAAAGTGGTAAAAAGAAGTCGTATGGTAATAGCTTGTGGCAGATCTAGAAATCCAGCTCATACTCAAGAACAGAGCAACAGAAGGCTCCGGAACAGAGATGTCTGGGGAGTTGCGGGGGGGGGGGGGGAGATGAAATTGATCGAATATCTGATATATTTGACCAGTTGAAAAATAACTTTGAAAGATATATAGTAGATCTCATGGAGCACATAAAGAAAGTTAATTTTATGAATATTGAAAACTAAGTAAGTAAGCAAATGTAAAAGTGAAGCAATGATTAGAAAAGACAAGAGGATAAAAACTAAGTGCAATCATAGTATACTTCACATAACAAGTGAATAACTCTTATGAAATCATAATAATGCAAATACTGATTACTGATTTAACAAACAATTGTGATACTGGGAGAATGAAGAGAGGAAGTGGGAGCAGTGAGTATAAGGAGCTAAATCCTCACTTACCATAATAGGAAATCAATGAATAATGTCTGAACTTAAAAAAATCAAGAAATAGCAGTATGAGCATATGATTAAGGGCATGAAAGTACAGGCATACCTCAGAAATATTGTGGGTTCAGTTCCAGACCATCACAATAAAGCAAGTATCACAATAAAACGAGTTGTATTCTTTTTGTCGGTAGAGGGTCTTGCCTTCAATTTGGAAAAAAATTCAGCATCTGTGAAGCACAATAAAGCAAAGCACAATAAAATAATACAGGTAACATAGTGGACAGTCTGGACAGTGGAACTGATGGGTGGGGACTGGTAGGAAAAGGATCACTAGGTTTCATGATAAGCCTGCTGATATTTTAATTACTTGTATGTATAAAAATTGTATGTTAATGGTTCTGCAATAAATATATGTGTGTTTGTAAATACATAGATCTATACTATGTGTACATACCTTTGCACTCACTTCTGAGTATACCCTTACAATCAAGTCCAAAAAGTGGAATTTAAAGGTCAGAAGTATACATATACTCAAGGCTTTTTTAAAGTTTTTATTTATTGATTCTGAGAGAGAGAGGAAGAGAGACAGAGAGAGAATAAAACACACACATCAATTTATTGTTCCACTTATTTATGCATTCATTGGTTTCTTCTTATATGTGCCCTAACCGGGGAGTGAACCCGCCTTGGTGTATTGGGATGATGCTCTAACCAACTGAACTACCCACCAGGGCATATTCAAGGCTTTTGGTACAGACTACCAACTAACTCTAGGCTGATTCTCTTCTCAGCAGATAACTAGCCTGGTCCATCACCTCCTTAGTGGGTTGCCAGCAACTCCGAATCCAATTTAACAGGAGGTTATTGTGTGCTTCCTGAGTCATTCCTATGCCATCTATTGGAAACCAAGATTTTTTTTATATATATAAAAAAATTAGAAAAGACAAGAGGATAAAATATATATATATATATATATATATATATATATATATATATATATATATATATATTATTAATTTTTTTACAGAGAGGAAGAGAGAGGGATAGAGAGTTAGAAACATCGATCAGCTGCCTCTTGCACACCCCCTACTGGGGACATGCCCGCAACCAAGGTACATGCCCTTGACTGGAATCGAACCCAGGACCCTTGAGTCCGCAGGCCGACTCTCTATCCACTGAGCCAAACCGGTTTCGGCTGGAAACCAAGATTTTAAGCTGGAAAAGTTGTCTGGTCAAAGAAAAGCCTGAACTGAAAGTTCTATTTTGGCTCAGCTATTTCCTACCTATGTAGTTTTGAACACATCTTTTTCTCTGGCCTCAATTTTAGCATCTGTGAAGTAAAGAACTTTGGACCAGAACAGCACTTCTCAACATTTTTACTGCTAAGGCCCCTGTCTTGGATACCAGTTTTTATCTACTAAACAAATTGCCTTTACTAAGAAATTATTTATTCTCTTACCTAATGTGTATTCTCTTATACAAGGTGACAGTCAGTGAGAATTTCTGAATAGTAGGAGAGAAGTACCTCTGATAAGATAAGTGAATTAATAAATTCAAGCCAAAAGAATTTTATTTCCCAGCTTGCACTGCCAGGCTGAAGCAAATACATAACCATGTTGGAATACTCCCAAGCCCCTTGCTGTTTCCAGATTCCCCAGGGTAAATGGGGTGGGATAACTCTCTCAGGTCCAAAAATCCGTTTTCTCTCCTTATACACCACCAATATCAGAAGTTTGTTCTGCCAGGATTGCTCCCCAGCTAAATCCGTTTAGCAGCTGACCTGGAGCATATTTACTGGAGCTAGGTTACAGCAAAGGCTACTGGAGCGAAGATTGGTACTTTGTCCTGTGAGAAAAGAAGGAAGGAAGGAAGGAGGATTTATTATGAAGTCACTGAAGCTCATGTTTCAGGGCCCTCGTTTGCAGGGGCCCCTGTGAGAGGTGGGAGCTGCTGGGAGTTAAAGAGAGGAAGCAGTTTGTGATCACGAAGCATTTCTGTGTACTGGTAAGCATTTCTGGAGAACTGCCTCAAGATCCCAGAAAAGAGAGATCTGAATCGCTGAGTCTTCAATAATTTGTCCTGATTTCTTTTTCTCATTCTAAACAAATATTCACATTCATAGTCATATTGTACTCATATTCTTGGAGAGGGCCTCTAGAATTGTGAGAGCTCAGGTCCTACAAAATCTGGATTTGCTGAGTATATAGATATAAGCGCTCCTAGTAATATAAAAGCCAGCGATCTGGCTTCTCCACTGGAAGCGCAGGAGAAATGGTTCTCACACTTGTCCACGTTTAACCAGCTCTATCCACTGAGCCAAACCGACTAGGGCTTGCAGTGTTCTTTTGCTCCTGTTTCCTTGCATTCGCCCACATGGCCCACATACACAATAGACCCGTGGTCGGCAAACTGCGGCTCGCGAGCCACATGCGGCTCTTTGGCCCCTTGAGTGTGGCTCTTCCACAAAATACCATAGTACACGGCCTGGGCGAGTCTATTTTGAAGAAGTGGCGTTAGAAGAAGTTTAAGTTTAAAAAATTTGGCTCTCAAAAGAAACTTCAATCGTTGTACTGTTGATATTTGGCTCTGTTGACTAATGAGTTTGCTGAACACTGCAATAGACCAATGGACTGCAGCTAGCTTAATGCTGAACTGGATGGGGCTCCAACATGGAAAGGAAACTCTGGACCCTGGCTCTGATATTATATCTGCTGAAACCCCAGCTACACTTCTTCTATGACTGGACCAAGGGAAATGGGCCTTTGGAAACCCAGGGATGTAATTCCACAAAAATATTGCATCCTCCTGTGCGAGTCTTAGGAAATTCCTTATCTTGGGTTATTGCAAGAACTCCACCCCAGCAGCGTCCAGAGGAGACAAGCCACACTCCTCTCTGATAACAGTGGGAAGGATGACAGCTCTCTTTTCTGTTTACTCATTAAACCAGTGGTTTACACCCTTGTGTGCTTTAGAAAGTCTTATTTAAAATGCAGATTCCAGGGCGGTGTCCCTGGAGGTTGCAGTTACTAGATTGGGAAGGAATTCAGGAGGCCACATTTTGATTAAGGCTCCTGATGATTCTGATGTACACCACTTCTTGTGAAACACCATAAAAGGGACTGGGTCTGGCCCATCTCTTGCAACTATTCCCTATCTTGCTAATACTCATCCAAGACTGTCTAGGGGTAGTTCCTGAGAAGACGTGGTCCCTTGAGACTGAGGCAATCCTTACATTTCTTTTCTTCAGTGAAAGATATTCACAGTTGCTATTGTGGAAACGGTGCAGATTTGGAAAATCAGACAGATCTGGGTTCAAATTGTTACATCTCTCTGAGCCTCGGTTTATCCATAAAATAGGGATTATAATGCCACTTATAATTAATGTGAGGGTTATATACACTGTCTTATGTGAAAGAGTTGTATGCAATGTACCGGGGATGAAGAGTTTTCCCTGAAAAGGATGAGATACTTAAAATTCTCCCATTTAGACGTTCACCTCTTAGGCCTTTAGTCCCTGTTAAAATGTAATGGAGCTCTAGCTGATGTGGCGCAGTTGGTTGGGCATCGTCCATTCACCAAAAAATTGCTGGTTCAATTCCCGGTCAGAGCACATGCCTAGGTTTCAGGCTCAATCCGCAGCATGGGGTATGCAAGAAGTAGCTGATCAATGTTCTGCTCTCATATTGATGTTTTTCTCCCTTCTCCCTTTGCTTTCTTTCTAAAAATCAATTAAAAAATATATTTTTTAAATGTAATGCAGTAACTAGATGCCCCACTGTTATTTATGTCTTAGTCAAATGTGGTTCATGGATTGTTTAGAGAATGCAAAGGCAGGAAGATGGCTTGGGAGTGCCATGAAGGGAAAGAAAGAAGGAGAGACTGAGGAAGAAGGGCAGAGTACAGGGGAAAACCAAAGGCACCTGAGAACAAACTTTTCCAAAGTTATAGTCTTACATGGGGCCAGCGAGACTGATGTACACAATGGCTTTCAGCTTATACTCCCGGTTCCCAGGTGAAGAAATGTTCAAGGAGTGCCAGACAAAAAATTTTTACCTCCTCTGTTCATGGGAAGGTTGTTCTTGGTGTAAAAGGTGCTGAAATTTTTAACAATTTTTGTAAGGGAAGGTTTGTCTTTGGGAGAATCTATATATATATATATAAAAGGCTAATATGCTAAGTGTCCTCACTGTCCGACCTGTCATTATGATGCGCACTGACCACCAGGGGGCAGATGCTCAACGCAGGAGCTGCCATATATGCACACTTGCCATTTACAGAGAAACGGCAGGGCAGACCAGGCCGACAAAGCAACACTCAGCTTCCCCCAAGTGGGACACAGGCCCCGCAGCCACCCCGAGTGACGGCCACCAAATTGCAGCCAATGCAGCCAAGACCCCATGGCACAAAACGCAGTTCACAGCCCAGCCCAGCCCGCAAACGGTGACTGTGGGCGCCAGGTAACGGTCATGTTTTTGTTGACATTCTGAAGCCGAAATTGTTCACAGAATATGTCTGAAGACCAATTATTGCCACAATGTACCTCTGAAGCCGAAAGAAGCCGGCGTCATCCACAGAATATGTCTGAAGAGCAGTCATCGACAAGTACTACCAATACTGGTAGGAACTGCTTTCATGGGGAAAATGAGGTAAATGAGGATACAATTATTGAACACAGTTGTGGTGGAATGACTGTTACATGTCAATTTTGCCTATCCCTAAATTTCTCTGATGAAAAACCATCTGATGGAAAATTTATTTGATGTTATAGCAAAGGCAAAGTTTCTCCAAATGATATAAATTTTCCAGAACACCTCATCATATTTTTTAAAATTAATGATAAATGAAGGTTCTGACAGTAAAAATTTCATGGAAAATATTCATTTGAAATATAGTTCCTTTGCTTTTGCTTCAATGATTTAGTATCACAAGATTGTGACCTATCATGATCAAGGCTGAAGTATTAACAGGATCTGCAGAAGGAGAGGTTGTTCTGATTCCAAGAATTGATTTGTCCCCGTCTGACACTGGCCTCCCATTTAAATTAATTTGAAGACAGTTTCCCATGATGCCAGCATTTGTGGTGACTATTAATAAATCACAAGGAGAAACTCTAGACAGAGTAGGAATATTCCTACCTGAACCCGTTTTTGGACATGGTCAGTTATATGTTGCTTTGAAGAGCGTATGACATTAAAGTTGTAAATACTTCATCACAAGGGAAATTAGTCAAGCACTCTGAAAGTGTTTTTACTCTTAATGTGGTATACAGGAAGATATTAAAATAAGTTTAATCAATTTATCAGTCATTGCATCAATGCCGTTTTTATATCATGTTTTTGTTGTTTTCATATCAGGTCTTTGTTGTTGTTATATCATGTTGTTATTATTTATTTACTAATTAATTTATATAATATTTTCATGTACATTTTACTAATTTTCTTTCATTTCTGACACTTCTGTTGTAGAGAAAGGGCGATTAGCCATATTAAAATATTTCTTCTAATTAATTTCCTTTCAATGTGCATGAATTCATGCACCGGGCCACTACTAACTTGATAATCCTCCTGAAATAGAAGGTAAAACCCTAGGGGCATGACTGTAGCTTGATAAAACACTTCAAGTGAATTGAGAAGTTTGGGACAGGAAAGGAGGATGGGATGGGATGGGATAGAGAGAGGTGGAAATGGCATGAGGTTGAGGACTATGTGGAGGAATTGTGGGGTAGCCAAAAAACATTAGAAGAAGAAAAAAATTCTTCATGGTAATGTAATGAAGGTAATGATTAATAGCCACTAAATTGGATTTTCCTTCCCCTCCCCTCCACCCCTGGATTTTCCACATGTATCTTTCACTCTTAGGATGCTTACATTCCAGCTTTGGCTAAGATTCCTAACTGTCTCCCCAAAATTCAGCCTCCCCTTCTTTAATTGTTATAGAAGTTTTAGCTGAGCATAGAGCTGCCTACACTTCCTGGCCTTCCTTGCAGCTAGGTGTGGCCATATGACTAGTTTCTAGCCAATGGAATATGAGCAGAATGAATGAAATGTGCAACTTCCAGATGTATCTTTAAAAGGAAAAAGTATATCGTCCCTTTTCCACTGGATGTAGATGTGATGGCAGACTGTAGAGAACCCTTCAGAACAAAGCAACCACGGCGGAAGCTTTCATTGTAGCCATGAAGCTACTTGTTAAGGATGATAGACCTATAAGACAGAAGGAACCTGGGTCTTTTACCAACTTTGTGAAGCACATTGCCCTATCAGCTTTGGACTGCTTCCTCCAGACCTTTTTGAGAGAAAGAAATTGACTTCTATCATGTTTTAATATTTTTGTTCCTTTTTGGTATAGCAACCAAACTTACATCTTAAAATCTCTATATATAAAAGGCTAATATGCAAAGTGTCCCCTCCGGAGTTTGACCAGGCGGCCAGGAGTTCGATCGCTCGCTATGATGTGCGCTGACCACCAGGGGATGGCGTGGAATGAAGGAAGGCCCCAGCCGGGCAGCCGGAAGGCCCCGATCGGCCCTGATCGTCGGCCAAGCCTAGAGACCCTAACCGTGCACGAATTTCATGCACCAGGCCTCTAGTAACATATAAGAAAATGCATCACATATGTTCTGAGGCAGAACTTTAAAAAAGCACATTTATTTTTTCATTATACAAACAACATTTCAACAAGTGAGATCTGTACCCTTGATATGATGTGATGAAAATGGTACTTTACTTCTGTGGTCTTCTGCCCCAAAACCTATAACTCACATCCAATTGTGAGAAAAACATCTGACAAATTCCAGTTGAGGGGCATCCTACAATCCCTGACCATGCTCCCCAAAACTACTCAGGTCATCTAAAACAAGGAAAGTCTGAGAAACTCTCACCAGCAAGAGGAGCCTAAGGAGAAATAATGACTAAATGCATGTGGTATCCTGGATGGGATCCTGAAACAGAAATAAGACATTAGGCAAAAACTAAGGAAATCTGAACAAAGTATGGAGTTTCATTCATAATGACATATTAATATTGGTCCACTAATTGTGACAAAAAAATGTTAATAACGTGGTAAACAGTGTGGTATATAAGAGAACTTTCTGTTCTATGTTTACAAATTTTTGTAACTAAATCTACTCTAAAATAGAAAGGTCATTGAAAAAAGTAATAAAAAATAACATGCCTTTCAGAGAATTTAGAATACAGACTGAATTTTTTAAAAATCACCACAAATGCCATAATTCAGCCCTTTGCTACATCTGTGAGTGTGTATATGTGTGTATGTTTAATGAAAACTACCATACAGTATACAATTTTCTGTCTGGGTTATTTAGTTAACATTTGTCATTAAGCATTTAAAAAAATTTAATTTATTGATTTGAGAGAGAGAGAGAAACATAAATTAGTTCTTCCACATATTTATGCATTCATTGGTTGCTTCTCTTATGTGCCCTGACGAGGGATCAGACGTGAAACCTTGGGGTACTAAGCTACTCAGTAAGAACTATCATTAAGTATTTTTGTTGCTGTTGTTAATCCTCACCTAAGGATATTTTTTTCATTGATTTCTAGAGAAAGGGGAAGGGAGGGGGAGAGACACAGAGAGAGAGGAAAACATTGATGTGAGAGAGACACATCAATTGGTTGCCTCCTGTATACGCCCTGACTGGGGCCAGGGACCAAGCCTGCAACAGAGGGATGTGCCCTTGACCAGAATCGAATCTGAGGGCTGATGCTCTATCTACTGAGCCATACCACCTAAGGCTCATTAAGCATTTTTTACTTGAATTCATTTTCTAGCACTTCAAGAGGACCTAAAAGCAATAACACTACGAAACAAACACACAAAAAACACTAGATATATTTGATTTCTACAAGGAACCAGGGTCCCTTAGAGAATTGACTGATTACAGAGCTGGGACAGAATGAGCCTGTACCCAAATACATTTTTGTGCCAAAAAGTGAGTAGTGCTTACAGAATAATGGAACATGTCAAAAGGATGCATGAGCCAGCTTGAAGAGACTCCCACTGGTCAGATCTGGGACAAATTGAGAATCAACACTCATTGATTGGTCAATCATTATTGGTTATTGATCATTAGTGAAAGTCATGAAAAATAACCCATTGAATAAAATAAAAAAGTGGTTTTACTGGTTTACTTTATTTACCCACACCCTTGCCATTACTAGACATTAGCAATATTTTACTTTTTGCCAATCTAAAGGGTAAAGAGTAATAGCTCACTATTTTTTTTTAAATATATTTTTACTGCCCTAACCAGTTTGGCTCAGTGGATAGAGCGTCGGCCTGTGGACTGAAGGGTCCCAAGTTCGATTCCGGTCAAGGACACTGCCTGGGTTGTGGGCTCGATCCCCAGTAGGAGGCGTGCAATAGGCAGCTAACCAATGATTCTCTGTCATCATTGATGTTTCTATTCTCCCCCCCGCCTCTATACACACACACACACACACACACACACACACACACACACACACATATAAATATATAAATCACCAGTAAGTAGTGATTCCTAAAGCTATAATAATATGCCCTAGCTGGTTTGGCTCAGTGGATAGAGCGTGAGCCTGTGGACTGAAGGGTCCCAGGTTCGATTCCAGACAAGGGTATATGCCTGTTTTGCACACTTGATCCCCAGTGGGGGCATGCAGGAGGCAGCCGATCATTGATTCTCTATCATTATTGATGTATCTCTCTCTCTCTCTTCCTCTCTGAAATCAATAAAAATACTTTAAAAAATATTTTTGTATTAAAAAAACACACAATATGCTTGGTATTGTGTTGGTTGCTGGGGATACGGATAAGCAAAATCGAGGGGCCTAATCACCCTCAACTGCCCCCCTTGCCAGCCTGGTCGCCCCCAACAGCCCCCCCTGCTGGCCTGGTCACCCCACACAGCCTGCTGTCCAGTCGTTTGGTCGTCCCTTACTAACCCCCCTGCCGGCCTGGTCGCCCCACGCAGCCTGCTTGTTCAGTCGTTTGGTCGTCCCTCGGGCTGGCCCTGGGTGGCTGGGCAGCCAACATCCGAGGCTTGCCTGCACCTCAGGGCAGCCCTGGGCAACTGGGAAGCCGCCATCCGAGACTTGCCTGTGCCTCGGGCCGGCCCTGAGCGGCTTGGGGCTGAGGGCACTGGGCGCCACCATTTTGTGGCTATGGGCGCTGCCATCTTTGAGGGTGTGACAGTCAATTAGTATACTCCCTCTTTATTAGATAGGCTAAATAAATAAATAAAATAGCATATATTTTATAGCATGTCTCATGTGCTAGGTGCTGTACTACATGCTTTAAATACTCATTTAATCCTCCTAATGCTAAAGTAAGTACTATTATTATTATTATCCCCATATTAGGAATGAAGAAACCTCTCTCAAGGTCCAGAGAGAATAAGAGACTTGGACAAAGCCACATAGCTAATAAGTGGTAGACCCAGGATTCAAATTCAGACATTCTGGCCCTAGAGTCTATGCCCTTCCTAAAAACTACACTTACTTGCCTCCCAGGAGTAACTTTCACTCTATTTCTTGAAACATTTTTGGTTTTGTTGTTGCTGCTTTTCTTTTATAAAAAAAAAAAAGTAGGGGGAGGGGGACTGATTTAAAGCATCTAGGGGTAGATTAGGTAATTACTTAGAATTTTGAGAAGATGAGAAGCATAGCATAGGGCAATTTTCATATGGAGTTAGATAAGACATCCCAAGAAAAGATGTTGGAGATGCTAATGTTTATGAATTAAAGGGTTTAAGCTTTTTCAAAATCATGTTTTCAGCCTTATCAGGTTGAAAAACTTTTTTAACTAAGGGAAAACAGTAGGGGCAGAAGAGGTCACTCTTCACTGAGTGGGCCCCAGTTTGGTCCAGAGAGAATAAGAGACTTGGACAAAGGCACTGGGAAGGGGGAAGGGGGCAATGGAAAGTGGTGGATGAGTGCTGAAATAACTCAAAGGGGCTAGGCGTGGGCGATGGATTTAATCCAGTTCTGTGAATATGCTGTTCAGAATTTTAGGCCATTGACTCCTAGAGTCATCTCTTGTGTGATTGCATCTTTTCCTCCAGAATAATTGGGGCCAACTGTGGAACACAGCAGGAGCAGGCGGCCTGACTTTGTGCAGTGGATCACGGGCTGCTTCAGAAGCATCACATTCTCATTCCCTGGAGGGCTCTGAAAAGGCAGCAGGCACGTGGTTCGCGGTCTAAATTCAGCAGGCAGTGAAAAGGCAGTGGGGGAGGGATCGAGGTGGGTACAGGATTTGAGGGAGGAGCTAGCACGCAACCTCGGAATCTGACTTA
This sequence comes from Cnephaeus nilssonii, assembly GCF_951640355.1. Lineage (NCBI taxonomy): Eukaryota > Metazoa > Chordata > Mammalia > Chiroptera > Vespertilionidae > Cnephaeus > Cnephaeus nilssonii. The sequence goes on from NC_137078.1 coordinate 81,151,385, forward strand.
TGTGGGCGTTGGTTGGAAAATCTCTCCATTTACCCCTTTGGTTTACCTCCCCTTCTCATCATCTTTTACCCTCTGTCCAATCGGATTTGTGTTATATAACACCCTCTGTCAGACTCAGTTCCTGCTGTCAGCCAACCACCAGGCCTGATGAATTCCGAGTCCTGTTTCTAGCCTTGGGCTGGTTGGGGTGATTTACAAGGAAGCCCCAGGGGAGGAGGAGGATGCACTCTGTAGGATCTGTTAGTGTTTGTGAAGAGGGCTGGGGAGACTTCCTGAGGTGGGGGAGTAGAGGTCGGTCTCCCTGATGACGTCTGCCCCAGACTTTACCTCTTGTGAGTAGTGTTCCTTGAATTAACCCCAAGGAGAATGGATTTTCTTCCAGTATACTAGAATATCAAAGAAGACTTAATTAAGCTCACTAATAACACATTAGACTTTTCCTTCAGTTAACACAGTCATTGCTTAGCCAAAGACATCATAGTGCTTTACATTTACCTCATGTACTCCCACTCTATGAGAATTTTACAAATGAAAAAAACTCAAGAGTCCACAAGACTTGTAATATTGGTATGAATTTCTGAAGGGTGAAGGGAACTCACTGAGCACCAAATTGGCCAGGTCCAGAGACTATATCCTTTCTAACACTGTCCTATTTAATCATCACAAATGTTAGGAGGGAGTTATCATCCTTGTTTTCAGTGAAGACAAAGATCTGTTAACGTAAAAAAAAACCATTAAAACCTGTAAAAAAATTTTGTGAGTTTATTTGAGCCAAACTGTCGACATATGCCGGGAAGCAGAACCTCTATGAATTGAGATAATGCCCCGGAGAATGTCGGGTTACATTTGTATTTATACATTGCAATCAAAGGAGGGACGTAGGTGGGTTCGTGCACTGGGCCTCTAGTCATATAATAATTACACTAGGACATCAAGCATAAACCAAGATTGTCTTAAGCAAAATAGGACATTTGTCACATTGTCAATGGGTGACAATGTAGGAGGTGTTCAATTTGAGGCTATTACTGATCATATTTAGATGAACAAATTGGGATAATTTTTTTTTTCTGTATTTAGCATTTAGGCTAGATTACAGCACCTAGCAGGCACACAGAGAGTACTTGTTGAATAAAAATGAATGAATGAAAGGAGGGGGGAGGGAGCTGGCGGGAGAAGGAGTCTGAGGAGAGAGAGAGAGGGAGAGAGAGAATGAGAATGCTAAAGGCTATGTTAAATTATTTTCCAAAAGGGTTATATCAGCAGTGGTTCTTTCAATTTGTGTTAACTTAGATGAAAAATGGTTATCACATTTTACTTTGTATTCTTCAATTTACCAATCAAGACAAATAGTTTCCATATGTTTGTTAATTTATTTTGGCTGTTTATTGTGATCTTAGTGATTTTTCTTATAAAATTGAGTAAATTATTTATATATTAAAGGTGTTAACCACTTATAATTTTTCTTTGCAATTATTTTTTTAGTTTGACTTTTAATTCTTGTTATTGTCTCATTTTTTCATGTGGTGATTTCTAATCTTCATGCAGGGAAATTTATTGATATTTTGTAATTTGTCAGCATATTAAATCTTAGAAATTTCTCTTTCTGACAAAGATCTGATACTCACTTTTTTTTCTCGTTCTTTCAGGATTTGATTTTAAAATATATTTACATTTTTAATCCTTCTGGGATTACTTTGGTAAGTTTTTTGGTAAGCTAGTTATTCTACTATCATTTGTTGGCTATTTCTTTCCTATCTCATTTATTTCTGAAGTTCCCTTATGATATAAATGCATATGAATGGGGGCAGGGGGAGCTGGAAAGAGTCAATGGGGGAAGAAAGGGAGCATATATTGTTGGTAATACTTCCAACAATAAAGATTTTAAAATAAATAAATAGATAAATGCATATGTATGGAATCTGTCTCTGTGCTATTTTCTTCCTCCATTGGTGATTCTTTAAGTTCCAACTCTTTTTGACCTTTAAAAATCAGCCTAAGTGGTTAGTTTAGCAGCCAAGAGTTATAAATGTCTTTAAGACTATTGTACCTGTGAGAAGAAAGCTTGGAAGGACATTTAGTTTCCTGTCAGGGTGAGAAGTGGTCAAGATCGGATAGAACATCATAATCGCTTCAGGCCTCCCCTCTTCTATAAATAAGTAGATAGAGAAATAATTAAATAAATGTACTACAAACACAGCATGTGATCTCTAAACAAAGGAAAGCAATAACCGAATGAGAGACTATGTTTAAGCCAATGTTTCTGTTATTGAGAGGGGCGATGTAGATGCTGATTAGATCTGCTGGAAAATTTGAAATCTACCCTCCGGAAAGCTTATTTGTTTGGAGGCTCAATAACAATGGAGTAATGGAGTGTGTGCAGCTAGCTGTTTTCCAAGGAGGTGGAGGACGTGGCATGGTCCTGAGACACCTAGTGGTGCAGATCTTAACTGCATCCTTATAGTTTGCCAGTTGGGTGGGTCTAAGAACCACTTATTACAGGGGCTTGTGCATTTGGGGAGCTTGGGTACTCTCTTTTCTGCTCCCAAACAAAATATGTTGAGGTCTCTATTGTGTGCATGAAGCTATAGAGACAAGTGCTGATAGACCTGGAAACTGAATAGCCTCTGTAAAGTTGGAACTATGAAGCTAAATTAATACAAATTAAATGAACCAACATGGTTTCTCGGGCCCTGGAATACAGTTGAAGATATAAATTTAGTCAATTCAATTAAAATTCATTGAGGAGTAGCAATGTGTTTCATCAAGCATATTATCTCCACCCTGTACCCTTTTAGGCCTTATAAAAAGTCAAACCAGAGGATAATTATACTTTTTATTTATTGTAATTATAGTTTTGAATCATAAGTTCATCCACATTCAGAGTATTCAAGGTAAAGATTGTCCTACATACTATCCAGCATAATTTATACACATTTGAATTATGGAGTTGTTTAATATCTGAAATTAGTCACTTATGACTAGAGGCATTCTTCAATGGTTCAGAAAATGAAAGATAGTGCGTTTATTCATTCACTCATTTATGCACTCACTCAAATCCATATTGAGTATCCCAGCACCAGGCTCTAGGGTTAAAAGAGCATCTCTGTCATTGCCCTTATGATCTTCCAGTTTAAAGGGAACACTTTAGAAAGTCTCTACAATAAAGTGGGAGTAAAAAGTACAGGGTGACAATCAAATAAAGCAACTGGATCTTTGGGATCACAGAAAGCCTTCAGAGGTATAAGTCAAGTCGCAAAAGATGGACAGGAGCTAACCAAAAAATGGGAAGAGGGTGGCCAGGGAGAGATTATTTCAGGTGAGAATAAAATAAGTTAAAAGAACTAAAAGGCAGCCCTAGCCGGTTTGGCTCGGTGGATAGAGTGTCAGCCTGTGGACTGAAGGGTCCCGGTTTTGATTCCAGTCAAGGGCACATGCCCATGTTGCTTGTAGGAGGCAACCAATCAATGATTCTTTCCCTCTCCCTTTCTCTTAGAAATCAATAAAAAAATATTTTTTTAAAAAAAAAAGAACTAAAAGGCAGTCAGTGTGATTGCAGCAAATCATGTTGCTTGTTAGGATTATAGTGGTAGTAGTTTTTTAATCTGTAAAATGGAGACAAAGACAATACTATCAATCTCAGAGTTGTAATGAGAATTAAATATTACGTACTTACTAGCATGTAGTAAATGATCAATTAACTTTGGCTATTGTTATGATATTGTTTATTATTTGAGGCAGCTATTATTATATTAAAGGATTTTCCTTTTAGTACACATTTCAAACTTTAAAAAAATTATTTATTGATTTGAGAGAGAGAGAGAGAGAGAGCATGTGTGAGAAACTTCAATTTGTCGCTTTACTTAATTATGCACTAATTGGTTGATTCCTTTTTTTATATATATATTTTATTGATTTTTTACAGAGAGGAAGGGAGAGGGAGAGAGAGTTAGAAACATCGATGATAGAGAAACATCCATCAGCTGCCTCCTGCACACCCCCTACTGGTGATGTGCCCGCAACCAAGGTACATGCCCTTGACCGGGATCGAACCCTTGAGTCCGCAGGCTGACGCTCTATCCACTGAGCCAAACCGGTTAGGGCAAATTGGTTGATTCTTGTATGTGCCCTGAGTGGGGATCAAACCCATAACCTATACATATCAGGATGACCCTCTAATCAACTGAACTACCCAGCCAGGGCCACATTTCAAACTTTTCCCCCTTTCTTTTATTTTACTTTTTTTACACATATCAAACTTTTAACAATAGGGTGGGAGTGAGTGAAAGAGAGTTGGTTTTAACTCTACAAACTCATTCATTACTTGGATCTTTTTTAAAAAAATATATTTTTATTGATTTCAGAGAGGAAGAAAGAGAGAGACAGAAACATGAAGTAATGGCCAGCCGGGCCATTACTTTATTCTTTTACAGTTAACATTTACATAGTGTACTACTCATGTCATTTTAAAAAATTAATAACTAAGCCTATTACTGAACCTAGGCATCAACATTTAGAATGAGAGAAGAAAAAATATAGCAGAATGGATAAGAGCTTAAAATTTAGAGTCAGAGAGATCTGCATTCAAATCCCAGCTCTATCATTCATTAACTGTATTAGCTCCTGTAAGCCTGTTTCCACATCCGTAAAATGAGAATAATCCTGGTATTTAGTTCATAGCATTGTTGTGAAGATTAACTGAGGTAATGGGGCGTCTGGTACAAAGTACTAAATGGTCACAAAGGGGCAGCTATTTCCATTCTGTAGGATGGAGGAATTAGCAATGTTCCCTTTCCAGATGTGGTTGATATAACCTGAATGTTTTTTCACTCAACAAAATAATAAAGACTTTTTTTAGCCCTGGCTTGTGTGGCTCAGTTGGTTGGGCATCGTCCTGGACACTAAAAGGTTGCCGGTTCAACTTCTGGTCAGAGCACATGCTCGGGTTTCAGGCTCAATCCCAGTAGGGGGTGTGCAGGAGGCAGCAGATTGATGTTTCACTCTCACATGTATGTTTCTCTCTCTCTCTTTCCCTTCCTCTCTCTCTCAAAATCAATTTTAAAATCTTAGAAAAAAAAATTTTTTTAGAGGAATTATTCTCCTGTTCCAAACTTTAAAAAATTTTAAAACTCAATGAGTGGTGAATTTTATCAAATGCCCTTTGAGCTTCCATATGTTTTTTCTTATTTTATTTATTTATTATTTCCTTATTTGATTTATTGATGGGATGTATTAGCTTGATACTTTTCTTCTAATATCATAATAACTTCCCGAATATTATAGACATCCCTACTTAGTTGTGATGGATCATTCTTTTTTTGAAAATATATTTTCATTGATTTCAGAGAGGAGGGGAGAGGGAGAGAGAGAAACATCAATGAGAGAGAATCATTGATTGGCTGCTTCCTGCAGGCCCCCTTACTGGGGATCAAGCATGTAACCCAGGCATGAGCCCTGACCAGGAATCGAACCCTGACCTCCTGGTTCATGGGTCGCTGCTCAACCACTGAGCCACACCGGTGGGAGGGATCATTCTTTTTTTTTTTTAATATATTTTATTGATTTTTTACAGAGGAAGAGAGAGGGATAGAGAGTTAGAAACATCGATGAGAGAGAAACATCCATCAGCTGCCTCCTGCACACTCCCTACTGGGTATGTGCCTGCAACCAAGGTACATGCCCTTGACCGGAATCGAACCTGGGACCCTTGAGTCCGCAGGCCGACGCTCTATCCACTGAGCCAAACCGGTTTTGGCGGGATCATTCTTTTACTCTACAGTCAAACCTCATTTCTGGAATTCTCCCATCTTGAACAATTCAGTTCAACCAAGTTGTTAAAGAAAAAATGTCTGTTGTCAACCAAAACTTCAGTTTTCAACCTGACAACCCTTTCATGCTGATACCAAAAAGTGTTTCTCAGGCAACAAACAAAGGAAAGAATGTTTTTGTTGCTGGCAAAATCTATGATTAGCACAGTTTGTGAGAGGATGCAGGCTGGGCCAAGGGACCCCTGCCAGCCCCTCCACCCCCACCCCCGTTCATGAATTTCATTCACCAGGCCTCTAGTGTACTATATAAGAGAGGTTAAAAAAAAAAGAAAGGTTAGAACAGGGAATCACTTGAGGTCTGGAATGATTAATTGAATTTACATTACATTTTTTAAAATATATTTTTATTGATTTCAGAGAGGAAGGGAGAGGGAGAGAGAGTCCGCAACCCAGGCATGTGACTTTGACCAGAATTGAACCCAGGACCTTTCAGTTCTCAGGTCGACGCTCTAGCCACTGAGCCAAAGGCTAGGGCTGGACTTTTTTTTTTTTTTTTAATGCATTATAAACTTCCTTGCTTCTTCAAGAAGAATACACTAACCAAACTTTTATTACTCAACTCCATTTGTCTGTTATTTTTCAATATATTTTTGTTGATTTCAGAGAGGAAGGGAGAGGGAGAGAGAGATCAAAATATCAATGATGAGAGAATCATTGATCGGCTGCCTCCTGCACACCCCACACTGGGGCTTGAGCCAGCAACCCAGGCATGTGCCCTGACCAGGAATCGAACCGTGACCTCCTGGTTCATAGGTCATCGTTCAACCACTGAGCCAGGTCAGATGGCTCCATTTGTCTTATAGCCTCTAACACTCAAGTGCCTTTAGAGGTCTCTGATTTTTTTGTATCAATAACTAGTATTTACTGAGCACTTAGTACTAAACACTTCACACATCATGACTTCCCTAAGGTAGTATGTCAGAAATTTGAAGGACCTTGGGACAAGGTCCTGGAGATGGAACTAAAGGTTGTTCTTCATTGTTATGTTTTCATTCACTCATTTATTCATTCAACTCATGTTTATTAAGCATCTCTGGGCTAGTGGTATCACCTTAAAGAACTCAGACAGAATCCTAGTTAGACAGACAATAAACAAGTGAATAAATAAACAAGATAAATACAAATTGCAAAGAGAGCTATCACATACTGAGAGAGGAGGCTTACTTTAAATGTTGTGGTAATTGGCAGGGAAGGCTTTTTTGACGTGACAGTCAAGGTGAGACAGAAGAATAGAGATGCTATAATGGCAGAAGGTTGAGTAAGTAGCAAGTTCAAGTAGACCAAGGCAAAAAGCATGCAAAATAACTTGATAAATCCTAAAACCAGACAGGGCTCCCTGTAGATAGGATTAGGGAACTTAAGAGAAAAGATGCTGAAGCAGAGAGAAGTCAGATTGAGTCAGGTCATGTAAACTTGCTAAGGTGTTTGGATTTTATTCTAAGATAAATGGAAGTCACTTTAAATATGGGAGTGTTACAGAATTTACCAGGCGACTCCACACAGGAGTACTTGGAGACACAGGAAAAACCCATTTATTTTCAGATGTTTCACATGTACCGGTACAGTGACTCAGGGAGACGGTTTCTCTCCAAACTCTGAGCAAGCCAATATGGAGGAAGCTTTCCCTTTGTACCCTTTGGTTTCTTTGTCCCCCAAATATGGGATGGGACTTCTAGACCTTTCGCGGGCTTTGCAAAAAGCCCCAGGTATTGGGATGGGGGCCGTGAGATCATACCTAAAGGCCTGGCCTGGCGCCAGCACTGATAACCCCCTCCGGGGGTTGTTCATGGTTTATGGCCTCTGTAAAATGGGAGTAGTACTTAGGTAAACAGGTCTTGCAAGATCAGATTGTGGAGAAAGGGGCAGTGACTTAATTATAGGCTATCAAGAATGTACATTAGGTTACTGGCACAGATTCAGATTGCTAACCCCCCGAAAATGTCTCATTTTCCCCATCAGGAGGAAAAGGACATCTGAATTGTTACTTCTAATTTTTTATGAATTATTTTTTTCTTAAAAGATCACTCTAGCTGCCATATGGAAAATAGATTAGAGTGGACCCAGAAAGAGAGGAAGGAGACAAGTTAAATAGTTGCAGTAATTTAGGTGAGAGATGGAGGTAAAAAAATATTAGATTGCAGTGATAGAGATGGAGAGAAGTAAATGGAATCGAGATATACTTTGGAGGTAGTACTAATGTTTGGAGTTTATGAAGAGGATGAATCCTTGCCATTTTAACAATGAGATGATACTATTTACTATGCTGGGGAAAATTAGGGAAAAGACGATAATAAGTTAGTACAATGGAGAGCTCCAGTTTGGATATATTAATTGACATGCCAGCTAAAACTCCCAAGTGGAAATGTCTAATAAATAGTTGTGTATGAGTTGGAAGCTCAAAGGAGAGATCTACGCTATCATGGGAATATACATTTGAAGATTATTAAATTTGAAGTCTTGAAAGGGGTCCATAAGAAGAAACCCAGGTTCCCCAAGATATGTGATCAGTGCTGGGGCCCCACCAGCAGGTGAGGGGATCCCAAGGCAGGTGCTGGGCGTGGAGGCCACGGGGACATAGGGTACCAAGGAGACAGAACTGAACCTCATATCACCCTGCTTGGCCCTGGAGGATGGCTGCTTAGCCAGAGACGAGTAAGATTCCTCAGGGAAGGAACAACTTAAGACAGGCACAGTCGCAGAGGGGCCATCAGGAAAGAACTTGGGGGTCAACAGAGGTGGGGCACAGACCCTCACCCCCCTAACTTAGCAGGGGCCTGAACCCTCACCCCTTCTGAAGGAAGTCTCCTGCCCCAATGGCTGCTTAACGTCCCATGCCCAGCTCAAATCGGAACCCGGGTAACAGACAGAGACTTGGTCGACAGCAGCTGCCCTCTCACTGCAACAAGGTTTGAGTTGTCTTGAACCCATGGTGAGGGGAAGTGGATTTTTGATATCTAAATCCAGCCTACCACCAGGAATGCTCAGGGCCTACTCAAGAAGGCAAATAATCCTTTCCACTAATATTTACAGGGTCAAATAAGATTGTTGTTAGAGTAATAAATTTGACAGTGAAATAGTAATCAAGTTTTCAGGCTAATTTAAATTGGCTAATTGAAGCAAGCGAATATTCTAGAAAAATTAATATTACTGGACAAAAAACAGTTCCTAAAGTGTTAACTAAAATTTTTATTGATAGTTCATCTCATGATAAAATTGCATAACAGGTAATGAACCTAAAGCAGTCATATTATAGTGCAAAACATAAAATTTAAAAGCTATCAAGACTACATTAAAAAATTTTCAAAAGCCTCCTCATATTTAAATAAAAAAGGGGAGGATAGTAGAAGAATATCATGTAAGGAAAAATATCCTGTAAGTAAATTATATCTAGAAAATTTGTACTTTAGAAAAATAATTGTAATGCTAAAAGCAAGACACCCATGAAAAACACACATGGTGTCAAAACAAGCCAGAGGAAAACCATTTGGGCAAAAAATGAAAAAGGATCCCAAGTCAAATTTATAGAAAATATTCCTTTATTAACTTTTGGTCGAGATTATGTTTGTATATTTTCAGAAAACAACTCCGAGACTATGTGGATTCCGGCAACAGAGAGGAATCGACAGGACTACTCCAGCCATGAAGACAGAAAAGAAGCAGTCCAGAGATGGAAGACGCTGACGTCACCTTGCTATACTAGCAGTCAGCAGCTGTGTGTCACTGCAGGTTGCCCAGGACCAAACCAGAGAGAGTCGGACCTGCATTACCACCATTTGTCCACCATCCAGAACTGAAATATCATTGCTGACATGTGCACATAAGGAACTGTTTGATATTGAAATTGGGTCGCAAAAGAACTGTTGGCCCAGAAAGAAACTCACTACAGACTGATTCATTTGCCTTTCAATATAACCATTATTGCTTGTCTCATTTTTGGTTCTTATAAGTGTATTTCTAGTAGCACATGATCTCACTCATCTAGGGGAAATGATGAACAACATGGACTGATGAACAAGAACAGACCCAGAAACAAGGAGGAATGGATCAGACTGTCGGGCCTCAGAGGGAGGGTGGGGATATAGGTGAGAGATCAACCAAAGGACTTGTGTGCATGCATATGAGCCTAACCAGTGGTTAAGGACAACAGGGGGGTGGGGGCATGCATGGGGAGGGGTGTGGGATGGGAATGGGGGGATGAGGACAAATATGTGATACCTTAATCAATAAAGAAATTTTAAAAAAAATTTTTTTAAAAAGAAAGGGGTCCATAAATGAGCCCTGAGAAATCCCAAAATTTAGAGGTCTAAGAGAAAGGAGTCAGAGAAGACAGATTTCTGATGCAGGAGGAAAGTTATGAGAATACTAGAGGCCCAGCCTGCACCTTCTCTAATCTGGGACCCCAGAGGGATTGGGTCTAAACCAGCAGTTGGACATGCCTCTCACAATCCGGGACTGCTGGCTCCTAACCACTCGCCTGCCAGCCTGATAGCCCCCTAACCGCTCCCCTGCAAGCCTGATTGACACCTAACTGCTCCCCTGCTGGCCCGATCACCCCCAATTGCCCTCCTCTGCAGGCCTGGTCGCCCCCAACTGCCCTCCCCTGCAGGCCATCTTGTGATGATGTGGGCGGCGGCCATCTTGTGGTGTGAGGGTGTGAGGGTCAATTTGCATATTATCTCTTTGTTATGAAGATGGTTTCACAGAGGCCAGCGAGAAAAGTGTTTCATGAAAGAAAGTGCCATCTTTATTGAATGTTGCTAACAGGTAAAAAGAGATGAGCATAGAGAAGTGTTTATTGGATTGGCAATATTTAAATCATTGGTATCCTTGGCTAGTTTAAGAACAGGTTAAACAGATTTGGGGTGGAAATGGAGACTTTCAGTGTAGATCACTTGTTTTAGTTTTGTTGTAAAGAGGAGTGAATAAATGAAATAATAGGATAAAGGGAAAGTTTTGTTTATTTTTAAGATTGTAATGATCCTGTAGAAGTCATTGATGATCCAAGGAAAAGTCCTAGAAAAGGCATGTCTGTCTCTCCCCCTCCCTTCCACTCTCTCTAAAAATCAATGGACCCTAGAACTGGAGGGGAAGTGCCCTTTGAAAGGAACAAAGACACATCTTTCATGATATCAGGAAGATGGAAAAGATGGGTATTGAGGGGGACTAAAGTATTGCCACCCCAAAATGTGTCTTTTGGAATATTAATTTTAAGCTGGTTATTAAGAAATGAAAGACTCACAATGAGTCTTTGCTCCTTCCCCTTTCTGCCTAAAGAAATTAAAATAGAAAAACCTGTTTCAAGGACCTTAGCATCATAATATAAACTAAACCCTAGCTGGTTTGGCTCAGTGGATAGAGTGTAGGCCCGGGGACAGATTGATTCCCTGGTCAAAGGCACTACCTCGATTGCAGGCTCCATCCTGGCCCCAGTTTAGGTGCTTGCAGGAAGCAACCAATTAATATGTCTCTCTCTTTCTCTCTCTCCCCCTCCCTTCCACTATCTCTAAAAATCATGGAAAAATATCCTCGGATGAGGATTAACAATCTATACTAATAAACGGGTAATATGCTAATTAGACTGAGAGATATTCCAGGAGACCTTCTGGACGTTCTTCTGGACAAAGCCATGGTGGCGGGGCCGAGGTAGAGGCTGTTAGAGGCCAAGAGGGAAGGGCAGTTGTGGGTGATCAGGTTGGTGGGAGGCGGGGCTATTGGGGGTAAGCAGACCAGCACGGGGGCCAGTGGGGGCAAAGCAGGCCATCAGTGGGGGTCAGTTGGAGGTGATCAGGACAGTGGGGGGCGCAGTTTGGAGTGAGCAGGCCAACAGGGGGGCAGTTGGGGGCAAGCAGCCCAGTGGGGAGGGAAAGGGGGGCAAGCAGGCCAGCAGGGGGGGGCAGTTGGGGGCAAGCACACTGGCATGGGGGGCAGTTGGGGGCGAGCACACGGGCACAGGGGGCGGCATTTGGGGGTGAGCAGGCCGGGGGCAGGGGGCAGTTGGGAGTGAGCAGGCCGGCAGGCAGAGTGGTTAGGGACAAATCAGGCAGGCAGGCAGGCAGGTGAGCGGTTAGGAGCCAGTAGTCCCGGATTGCGAGAGGGATGTCCGACTGCCGGTTTAGGCCTGATCCCTGTAAACTGGCAGTAGGACATCCTTCGAGGGGTCCCAGATTGGAGAGGGTGCAGGCCGGGGCTGAGGGGCACCCCCACCCCATGTGTACGAATTTTGTGCACAGGACCACTAGTAATAATAATAATAATAATAATAATAATAGTAAACAAAATGTGGCAGACAAGGAGAAATCTAGTAATGCCTGTTCGTTGCATTTCCTTTGTGTCCCATTGTTTCTGGGTGGCCCAACAAGAATTTTACATGTTTGATCTTTTTATATGAATTGCCTACTTTTTCTTTGAAATCCCAGACCCCTGCCCCCTTCTCCTTTGTCCAAAATAGCACATAAACCTTAACTGTCTAATGCATCATTGGGTCTTATATCTTCTGGCACCCCAAAATGTACACCAGTAATAAATTTTGGATCTTTTCTTCTGTTATTCTGTCTCATGTTAATTGGATTATTAGCCCAGCTAGAAGAATTTATATATTTTATTGATTTTTTACAGAGAGGAAGGGAGAGGGATAGAGAGTTAGAAACATCGATGAGAGAGAAACATTGATTAGCTGCCTCCTGCACACCCCCCACTGGGGATATGTGCCTGCAACCAAGGTACATGCCCTTGACCGGAATCGAACCCGGGACCTTTCAGTCCGCAGGCCGACGCTCTATCCACTGAGCCAAACCGGTTTCGGCCCAGCTAGAAGAATTTAGAAGGTGGGAGAAAAGTTATTTTTTTGTGCCCCTACAGTACAAATCAAATTGGCTCAGTTGAATGACAATGTTCCTCCCTGATGATTTTAATTTTCTCAAATATGAAAAGGCATTGGTTATATATGGTGAAGTGATAGAAGAGGCGTAGGAGTTTGAACAGAGAAGGCATGAAATATACTATCTCTGGAAGTGGGAAAGTGAACTTACTAGGGGAATTCAGTAAGAGTGCCAGGAAAAGTCTAACGCCCTTTTGAGACTTGTGGTCACAAATGTAAAGTGAAAGCCTCAGCCTCTGTTAAGGAAGGTAAATTGTTGGGTCCAACTAGAATGGGGTTTTACCAGGTGAGTATAATGAAGGAGGAAAACAAGAGTTGTATATGTTTGTGAGCAATCTTAACATCTAAACTGTGCAACACAAGTTATGAATAGGAGAGGGTGAGAGCCCTGGACAGTGTGGCTCAGTTGGCTGGAGTGTCCTCCCATGCACCAGGAGGTTGCAGGTTTAATCCCGGTTGGAGCAGGAGACAACCCATCAATGTTTCGCTTCGATCTCTCTCCCTTAAATCAATTTTTAAAAAAGTTTAAAATGTGAGAGTGAAAAAGTAATACATTTAATGGTTTGGAGCTTTTGATGAAGTTAAAGAATCAGTTATTATGATCAGACAGTAGAGATTCTTGAAATAGAGATTTTAAAGATGGCAATAATAAACACAACGGTGACCTTTAGGGCAGTTGTGGGGATGAAGCAGCTGATATAGGATGGAAGGAAAGGTTGTTGGAGGTGAGGAGATAAAGAATTGACAGAGTATTGGGTGGTCATCCACATAGACGTTGGATGAACAGAGAGGTGGAAGGGAAGACAATAAGCCATGAGCTAAAGAGCTAATTTTTTTTGTGTGAGTGTGTGCACCGTTCCCGGAGGTACTGCAATATCGGGTCAATGCGTGGAGTGGATGGAGCAAGCTCCTATTCCATCTCCCTGCTCCAAAAATTCATTTAATATATTGTTCTAGGATAGAGGACGTATCAGATATTAAACTGATAAGAACAGATACTACACTTGATCTTAGCCAAAAGGCCGGGAAGCGATAAAAGAGCGAATATTGAGGGAGGAATGACCCACCAAAAGCTCCTTAGATGACAGTAAGATCGCGTGTGAAGTCGGTAAGATTTGATTTTTCTTATTTCACTGGCCCAACACAAAGTATAGTAAATTGCAGGCACTGAATTTATGCCTTTGAACCAGGGAAAGTTCTTTCTGGGAAAGGATAACAATAGACCTCTTCCGGGGCAATCGAGAAAGAAAAGGGCCCTTATCATCTCTCCCTCGGAGCTGATAGAGCCCTTACTATTTGCTTTCAGGAGAAAATTGGTCCGGCGAACCCATTCAAATTTCTCCCAGCAAATCACAGTGGCCTACAGCCAACTCCTTTTCCGCTCATTGGCCAACTGGAGACTTCAGCTACTCATTCCTCCCGCCTCTCACCAAGAAGCCAATAGAAGCGATCAGCACTTCGTAAAATAATGTCATCAAGCACGGCACTTGCAATTGGCTATTGGAGCTACCGATCAAGAAGGAGGCGGGGCCAAACCAGCTGGCCTATATAAGAAGAGGACAAAGGCGGCACGCAGCCTGTGTCATCCGCCATTTTGTGCGAAGCAAGGTGGCCTCCACGTTCCCTGAGCGACTTCTCCGCTTCTGTCTCGACCGCCCCTTGATCACGGACATGTCTCGAGATCGGTTCCGGAGTCGCGGCGGCGGCGGTGGCGGCTTCCACCGGCGCGGAGGAGGCGGCGGCCGCGGCGGCCTTCACGACTTCCGCTCGCCGCCGCCCGGCATGGGCCTCAATCAGAACCGCGGACCCTTGGGTCCCGGCCCGGTCCCGGGCGGCCCCAAACCTCCGATCCCGCCGCCGCCTCCACACCAACAGCAGCAGCAGCAGCCGCCGCCGCAGCAGCCGCCACCACAGCAGCCGCCGCCGCTTCAGCCGCCACATCAGCAGCCGCCGCCGCTTCAGCAGCCGCCAGCACATCAGCAGCCGCCGCCGCCACAGGACTCATCCAAGCCCGTGGTTCCTCCGGGACCCGGCCCGGCTCCTGGGGTAGGCACCACTCCGCCGGCCGCGGGCCCGGCGCCGCCCGCCACTCCCCCGACTTCGGGGGCCACCACGGGGCCAGGCCCTATCCCGACCCCGCCGCCCGCTGTCACCTCGGCGCCCTCCGGGGCGCCCCCGCCAGCGCCTCCGAGCAGCGTGGTCTCCACCACCCCGCCTCAGGCTGGGGGCCCGCCGCCTCCACCCGCCGGGGGCCCGGTCCCCGGGCCTAAGCCGGGCCCAGGACCCGGCGGTCCCAAAGGCGGTAAAATGCCGGGCGGCCCGAAGCCCGGTGGTGGCCCGGGCCTCAGCACTCCTGGCGGCCATCCTAAGCCGCCACACCGAGGAGGCGTCGAGCCCCGCGGAGGACGGCAGCACCACCCCCCGTACCACCAGCAGCACCACCAGGGTCCCCCTCCCGGAGGGCCCGGCGGCCGCAGCGAGGAGAAGATCTCCGACTCGGAGGTGAGTGTCTCCGGAGCTACGCGCCCGTTCCCCTAAGAT
Source organism: Cnephaeus nilssonii (assembly GCF_951640355.1). Lineage (NCBI taxonomy): Eukaryota > Metazoa > Chordata > Mammalia > Chiroptera > Vespertilionidae > Cnephaeus > Cnephaeus nilssonii. Next base: position 81,166,628 of record NC_137078.1, read on the forward strand.
GGCCGCTGCCCCTCTTCGCTCCCCTCCCTCCCCGCCGGCCTCCATTTTGTCGGAGACCGGAAGGGCGCCTGCGCGCTGCCGGCGGGGGCGGGGGCGGGGGCGGGGCTCTCGGACGATCCCGGGGTGGGCGGCCTGAGCACCGGGAGGGGGCCTGCGAGGAGAGGCGAGGAGCCGCCGTGATGGGCCGGCCCCGTTAAAGCTAGAAGGTTCTGGGAGCCAGAGTAGAGTAGACCGTGAAATGTAGGCTCCCAGAGATCGGGGAAGAGCAGGCCCAAGTCATGTCGTTGATAACGGGATTTTGTTCTTTCCCTTTTTCATTTAGTATTTGGCCGTTTTAACTTATGTCTACTACAGTTTTAATTAGGGATGCTCAGCATATGGAAAGGACGAGGTTGTTGATATAGATGTAGAATGGTGAACAGCAGTAGAGGTGGAGAGGAAGACAGTACGCCGTGAGCTGATCTTAACTGAGGAAGGAATGATCCACCGAAAGGACCTATGTGTAGCGAGGTCCAAGTGTCGGTTCTCGAGTACTTTGAATGATTTTGGCTGTTTGGTGTTAGGATAGTGGTTACATTGGAAATCCCACAAGTATAGTAGGACCTTGATTTGACTTTAAACGAAACAGAAGAGCAACCCAGTTGGTAAAATCCAGTTTGGTAAAAGCAAAAATTAGTGTGTTTCCCTGCTTGCAGAGGTCATTGGTGTCTGAAAATTCCCTTTCTTTTTCACTAGGGGTTTAAAGCCAACTTGTCTCTCCTGAGAAGACCTGGAGAGAAAACTTACACTCAGCGTTGTCGGTTGTTTGTTGGGAACCTACCTGCTGATATTACAGAGGAGGAATTCAAAAGACTGTTTGCTAAATATGGAGAACCAGGAGAAGTTTTTATCAACAAAGGCAAAGGATTCGGATTTATTAAGCTTGTGAGTTTGTTGGGTTTTTATGTATAATTAAATAAAGGGTCCCCTTTTTTGCAACTACAAATGTACTGGTTTTCTAACGAACATGAATCAATTGGTCTTTAAATTTTTTGTCATTCTTGCCGTGGCTGGGTTGCTCAGTTGGTTGGAGGGTGGTCCTGTAAACCAAAGGTTGTGGTTCAGTCCTAGAGGGGGTGGCATACACAGACAAAATATGTGTTTTTTTCACATCAGTGTTTTATGCTCTCTCTATCTCAAAAAAACGCACAAACCAACCACACACCCAAAAAATCCATATCCACGGGTGAGGATAAAAATGTTTTCATCGTTCTTGCAGAAAAGATGAACTTGTATAGTGTATAATCGTTGGTATCTAAGAATCAAGGGGAGTGGGTGGGCAAGGCATCTGAACTACTGAGAACGGTGTCAGGGTGGGCTGTCTGAATATACTTGGAGCTAGAGGAAGAATAGGAATGGGAATTAGGCTTATGGCTTTCAGGGTATGCATGAGGCCATTTTTTAGGTCATTAACATGAGTATATCTGATAACTTTCAGGAGTCCAGGGCATTGGCTGAAATTGCCAAAGCTGAACTTGATGATACACCCATGAGAGGTAGACAGCTTCGGGTTCGCTTTGCCACACATGCTGCTGCCCTTTCTGTTAGAAATCTTTCACCTTACGTATCCAATGAACTGTTGGAAGAAGCCTTTAGCCAGTTTGGTCCTATTGAAAGGGCTGTTGTAATTGTGGATGATCGTGGAAGATCTACCGGGAAAGGCATTGTTGAATTTGCTTCTAAACCAGCAGCAAGAAAAGCATTTGAAAGATGCAGTGAAGGCGTTTTCTTACTGACAACGTAAGTTCTTGTGCTTATTTTAATAATTTTTGTTTATTGACTCTTATGAGGAAGTTGTGATACAACTGGAAAATAAGATGCAGCTTTCTTTTTTATTAGAACTCCTCGTCCAGTCATTGTGGAACCACTTGAACAATTGGATGATGAAGATGGTCTTCCTGAAAAACTTGCACAGAAGAATCCAATGTATCAAAAGTAAGATGGATTAAACTTTTGGGCATTTTTAAGGGAGAACTTGTTCTAGTAATTTTTCAGTTTTGTTTAAAATGTGCCAAATTCTTCTAAATGAATATGCTTAATAAAAGCATCAGGCTCAGAAAGTTGGAGGTTTTGAAGCATTTATTCAAATGCCTAGTTTTTGTTTCTGAAGTATGTATATTTCACAATTTTGTCTTGTTCTTAATGAACCAAAGTGGTCTTTGCCCCTTGGTGTTCCTTACAAGCGATAGGGCAGGGGGACAGACCAGTGTTTTTAGGGGAGTCAGGTAGTGTTTCTTATGTGCATCCCAAATTGATTCACCTTTAAATATTGTCAGGGAGAGAGAAACCCCTCCTCGTTTTGCCCAGCATGGCACATTTGAGTATGAATATTCTCAGCGATGGAAGTCCTTGGATGAAATGGAGAAACAGCAACGGGAACAAGTTGAAAAAAACATGAAAGATGCAAAAGACAAACTGGAAAGTGAAATGGAAGATGCCTATCATGAACATCAGGCAAATCTCCTGCGTCAAGGTAAAAGACTCCCTGAAGTTTGCTGATGGGATCAATTGTCTTTTTAAAAACTTACTGTAATCTCATTAATGTAAATCCAAAACAAAATTTTCCAATGTTCAGATCTGATGCGACGCCAGGAAGAATTAAGGCGCATGGAAGAACTTCACAATCAAGAAATGCAGAAACGTAAAGAAATGCAATTAAGGTAAACTTTTGTTTAAGCCTTTTATTTTAAAAAAAGTTTTTATTGATTTTAGAGCGAGAGGGAAGGCAGGGGAGACTTCGGTCAACCAACAGAGCCACACCGGGCAGACCTTGTTAAACTAAGCCTTTGCTTCTGCATTAACATTTAGACAAAAGATGAACCTAAATTTTGCAGTTTAGTCAAAATTGAGTTTGAAAAGGTGTGGATAACACTTTGGTTTATATACTTAATGAACATTTCCAGACAAGAAGAGGAACGACGTAGAAGGGAAGAAGAGATGATGATTCGTCAACGTGAGATGGAAGAACAAATGAGACGACAAAGAGAGGAAAGTTATAGCCGAATGGGCTACATGGATCCAGTAAGTAAACTTCTGTTGTAATCTAGTTAGAGTAAAATAATAACATCTACTTATTTTAAATGTGTATTATGATTATATGCCTTAGTTTTATCATTTTTTTGGTAGGCCAAAGATTCTTTGGGAAGAAGCTTTTAGGTTTTTTGAAAATTAAGTCAATGGGTAAATTAAAATTTCTTATTCCAAGTTTTTTAAATTGCCTTAAATGAACCTTTTTTACTGGTTAGAAACATTAAGTATGGGGATTTTTTTGTACTTTCAAAAATGGTATGGGTATAGTACAGATACATGAAAGTTGTTTGGTTTTTTTTTTTCTATTAGAGAGAAAGAGACATGAGAATGGGTGGTGGAGGAGCAATGAACATGGGAGGTAAGCATGAAAATAAATTAGCAGTGCCATTAGAGAGCAATATTCTGGTTTATTTATAACTGGCATTTTTGTTTCCTAGATCCCTATGGTTCAGGAGGCCAGAAATTTCCACCATTAGGTGGTGGAGGTGGCATAGGTTATGAAGCTAATCCTGGAGTTCCACCAGCAACCATGAGTGGTTCCATGATGGGAAGCGACATGGTAATGTATCCTGTGGGACGTAGTACAAAGGAAATTCTCATTTTCACAACTTCTGTGTGTGTGTTTTATTTTGTTGTGTGTGTTTTTTTGTTTTGTTTTTTTTAAGTAGGTGACTGGACTTCTTTTAGTTTCCCTATCATGTAAATCGTAATACTGAGGGATACTTTGGCAACATAGAAGAACTCAGTGTGTGGTAACCTAAACAGATATGGTTGCCAACTCGAAGTCAGTGCTGTTAGTATGTTGGAGTTATCTTTGGCAATGAGTAGACTTAGGTGCTTTCTATTATATTGCTTGTATACTTTTGCACTCCATCGCATGGCAAATCCAAATTCTAAATGTTAGATAATGTACCTAATTACTCTACATCTAAGTGAGCGTAATCAAATGGCAAACTGTTGTTCACTCAGCTGGCATTTGCCATAACTATATGAATTAGACTTGTAGTTTGCAGCTCCTAGGCATGTTTTAGTGATGTGTAGAACTTTGACCTATATTTGGTGTGGCTTCTATCCATGAAAAGGGAATTGTTTAAAGTTTTGACTCGTCGTTTCCCACCTGTTGGGCTGTCGATAGGTACACATTCTAAAATAAACTGACATCTGTTTTGCTACAGAGTAGCAACAAAATCAATGATAATTTTAAGCATACTAGTTGTGTGCATTTGACCTGGACCTTCTTGATGCTATCATATTTTAACTGTGCAGATAGCCTATCCGGATGCTTTAGAACAACCATGTGAATTGGTCTGAGTGGCTGTGTTTAGGGCTTTACAAATCCTTAGGAGAATTGAATATTGGCTTTAGAAATGGGTTTAAAGAAGAAGACATTTTCACAACTGAATTAAGTCTAATTAGTTCACCTACAGGATTTTGGCAAAGGAAGGAAGCTGCAGCATGTAACTCACTAATTTCATTTTACAAATAAGGAACATAAGAATTTAGTATGGGACCTCACCTATTTAAAACCCATTTATGACTTGGGGAATTAGAACCGTAAATGACTGGTTATGTTAAATGTAGTGCTATAAGCTTTCTTCAAATTAAATTTTAAAAATAGTGTGGGTAACATTTTTGCTTATGTGTTTCCTTAAAGGCATAGTGTAGGTATGTAAGGAAATTTGTTAAAAATGTAACTTCACATGATGTTCCCACAGTTAAAATTGTATATTCCATATAACAGGTTAAAAAACAACAACCTGTGGGTTTAAAATGTAATGATATAATTGTGAAATCCCCAAATTTTCCTCACTAGCCTTAATGAAATATATAGTACAGTGTGCTAAAACCCTAAAATGTTTAGGTTTTTGAAAAATAGTTTAAAGGATTGAGATTTAGTCTTATTCAGGTAGCCCTATAGTATTTTGTAAGAGACATTTTGAAATTATAACATAGAGGAACAGTTAAACCCTGATGCCATTTTTGTTTTTTGTTTAAAATTTTTTTTGGGGGGGTAGTGGTAATACTTAGTAGCTGATCTATTTTAAATGGAATTTGAAAGATAGTTCAGGCTGCGCTGCTTGCATATCTGTAGGGTTTTTCTTTTTGGATCCATAGCTTTCTAAGACTTAGAAGTACCTGGAATTAGATGGAAAAATAAACTGCTGCTTTATTGCAGTCACTTAAGCATGGTGCTAGGCTCTTTGGGAGATACCCAAACCATGGAATCATAGCTAAGTGCCAGTGAGCTTTTCAAAGTCCTTAGGGGAAAGTTGGACTGTTATGGGGTGGGCTGTATATCCAGTCAATTTGCAACAACACAGAATAGTACCGTAAACATAAGTGTCTCTGGTGATACAGCGATGGCTCCTAAAGGTGGTACACCTGTGAGAATATGGCAACACATTTTTTTTAAATCACGTTACTGTGCCGGTTAAGTGACTAAACCTATTAGTCTTTTATGCTTTTTTTTGTAGTCTGGTAGCATTTTATTAAAACTTTGAACCTTTTAAGATTTCTGCAACTTAGCAGATGTGTCTTGAGATCTTGAAAAAGCACAAGGTTTCTTATGCAGCACATGCCACTAACTGGTGAGTAGGTCCTTTGTCACTTCTTTGAGTGAATTGAATCTGTCTGGTTGGGCTTGTTAGGCTTACTTGGAAATTAATTTTCCTGTTCAGACCTTGAAAGTGAGAAGTTTGCAAGCTTTTCAGTGGTTTATTCTGATGTGAAATTTCTTTAGCTCATTTTGGAATGGGTTTTCACATCTACACTAATTCTTAAATTTTTTAGCACTACAGGGATCTATTCTTTGAAACAGGTGTATGAGAATGGCTCAAGTGGGAACATACCACAAGGCATGTATTATCGTAAACTAATTTTCAAATTACCCTTTTTTCCTTTCTATGTTCCCGGTACCTGTGGATCGACTCATTGGTGATTGTATCGACGAACGTTGACTACGGAACCTTCTAAAATATTTACTTAACACACATGGACATCAACTACATATAATGAACTGTTAATTACTGTTCCAATAGCGTACTGAGCGCTTTGGGCAGGGAGGTGCGGGACCTGTGGGTGGACAGGGTCCTAGAGGAATGGGGCCTGGAACTCCAGCAGGATATGGTAGAGGGAGAGAAGAGTATGAAGGCCCAAACAAAAAACCCCGATTTTAGATGTGATATCTAGGCTCTCATTCTAGTTTGTTTTTGTCTTTTCTTGTTTAGATATCAATCTTTTAAATTCTTGCATTTTAGTAAGAAAGCTACCTTTTTATGGATGTTAGCAGTTCATTGACCTAATATTTGTAAATGGTCTGTTTGGGCAGGTAAAATTATGTAATACAGTGTTTTGAAACAGGATTTTTCCTTTTTATTTCCTTTTTTTTTAACTGTATAATGTCCCACAAGTTATGGCAGTGTACCTTGTGCCATCGAATTTCCAAAGTGTATCTTTTTTTTTTTTTTACTGTGCTTCAAATAAATAGATAAAATAGTTATAATATTGATCTTCAATTTTGCCATTCATGCTTCCATGCACATTAGGCTAGGTATTCCACTTTGAAAGCATGAGAGTGTTGAGACCTTCAAATGGCATGTGCCATTTTTAGGAAATGTATTTGTAGGCTAAGTATTGCTTTTTACAAATAAGTACCCCTTTGTTTTAAAAAGAAGAAATACATACTGAAGTAGATCCGTGATTTGATTTGTTTGGCATTATAGGAAGCAAGCGGTGCTAAGTACTTTTAAATGGTTATATAAGTAAAACTGAACTGTAAATCTTCATTCAGGAATATGTATTAAGATTGTGGAATTGGGTTTACGACTATTGGTAGGGGGAGAAAGTGGGCATGACTAAATGGATCTTCTATGGCCCTATGAGTTATCCTTTTCTTGAAAGTTTCTGGAGAAAAAGTGGAAAGATCATTTTGTTGCATTCCTCCATTTTTGTTTTTAAAAGAGTTAAGTCCCAAGCCCTACAACTGGCTTGTATTGAACTTTCACATTTGAATTAAAGATTGTTAAACATGAAGTCTTTTCATGTATTACTTTAAGTGATTTATAAAGATGGGGTTTAGTCTGAAAATTTCAACTTGAAAGTAAAGTATAGTAACCATAAACTAGGTGTAGCTATATATACATTTGTACTCTGAACCTTTTATATCTCCTTTTGCTACTTCATTGGGTGAAAACTATAGGACCATAAATCTACTTGCTCTCTTTTCGAAGAATTAGTGGTGACTGTTGACATGTAGGGTTGCAGATAGCCATTCATTCTTAATTGTAAAATACTTGTTAATCTGTTTTTCCATAGTTTCCTTTTGATGCAACACTAAATCTGGAGAGAGTCGCTTATGCTACACAGTGCAAATATAAATGTCCCTCCCACCCATAAAGTTTTGGAGTTTTTCGATGGTGTTGTCAGTTTATTGTCAACTTCATTGAATCTCCTTCGATTAGAATTAGATATACTGATTTAATATTAAAGTATGTTGTTACTGTTGTCTGTTAGTACAACAGTGGGAATCTGTTTTCCCAATGTATTTATTTTAGCAGAGGGAACAGCTTCCTAAAAGTAGGTAAAATAATGGTTTGGCTTTGTTCTTAGTTATGGTTCCATTCAAATTTGTACATTATAGAACTCTTTACTATGGAATGTGTCTTCCTCCTTTTCACCTCTGTTCTTGGTGCTAATTGGCAAAAGTAAAATTCTAAATCAAGTCTTGGTTAAAATGCTGAAGTTTAGTATTGTGCCTGAGTACAAAGGGAAATCTATTGTTGAAATAATTGAGCACCTTCTGCATGGGAAACTGGATAATACTAAAAGTAAAACACTAGTGGAGTATAAAGTCATGTCACCCAATTCTGGTTGTGTGACTGACAAGTACATGATGTGCTAATTAAGGAAATCTCATTAGAAAATGTTCATTATTTCTATTCACCAAGACACCTGGAAATGGGTGGTAGTTCTACCATAATTATATTAATGAGGAAGTTTTGTCCCCAGTTAAGGTATGAATTGGTGCTATGTATGAGATTTTTCTGTATGGAAACAAGGGTCTTGATTTGAAAGAAGTCCATTATAATTTGATTGGATTGTATAGTAGGGACTTGACTAATGATAAAATAAGGGGTGTTCATGGGACACCCATGGAGGGTGAACTTGTATGTGTGTGGGCGGGGGCTGGTGGGGAAATGGGATAATCTGCCTATAAAATTAATGTTTCAGTTTATTTTTCAGATTACATGCCTTTCTTTATAAGGGATGCTGGCACAGACCCCTAAAATAAGCTTTTGGTAGTACTTTACCTTTGAAGAGTGGTGAAGGATGCTCATGGATAATCTGCTGAAAGTTGTGGTTTTGATGGCCTTATTGAGGGCTGTAGAATTGCTAAATGTTGTTTAGCAAATAATCTTGCTTAGTTTCAACTAAGTTTTTTTTACTTTTATCACTGAAATAGCAGTGTACCAAGGGTTGTAAGGAACTCAAATAGACTTTCTGTAAGTCTTGTAATGTATATGATAGTTTTTAGCCTAATGGGAATTTAAGTTATCTTTAAAAAAAGTTGCCTAAAAGCTGATTTGAAACTTGGGATGGGAGAGGGAAGGTAATAGTTTCAAAGCATTTAGCCATTTTTCTCATTTGAAGAAATCACCTGCCCCCATTTCCCCCTTTTCCATTCTCATAATTTTGTTTTTAAGAGGAACACTGATCATTTTAAAACATAGTAGTTCAAATCTTTAAAAACCGCATTCTCGAAGAGACCCCAGTGTATTTACTAGGTATCTCATAAGCATTTAACCCATTGGCTCATTTATTTAGTGAAATCACAATCCTTTGTTTAGAACACTAATCAAACTCATTAACAAGTTCTATAAACCCTACCACTCTTATGTAGATATATTATACCACTATTATAAACTATAATTTGGGAAATTGTAATGTTACGCCTGTGCAATTTTTATAAGAGGCATATTATGGCAGATAAAAATTTAGATACTTGGCTTTTCTTGGGCAAGCCACTAAGTTTTGGTGGAATGTTTTCTGGTGTTCTTGGACTGCAATTATGCACTATTAAAGTAGTGGCCTGCTACATAACTGCATTTAGCCAGCATTTCTGCAGTGCGTAACTGTGAGGAACGTAGTACCGCAAATGGCAATGGACATTAGGACCCGGATGTAGTATTCCTGCTTGCTCCAAGATTCTCATTGCCGACTGCATACAGGTAGGTAACAAGCAATATAATATAACTTGGTGACTTGCTATGTACTTTTATTCCGTGGGCATTCTGACATCACACTTCTGACAATGAAATAACAGTGCAGCACCTAACACTTGTATGGTAAAGCTAGCTTATCAAAAGTGCGTGGGTTTGGGTTTAGAGCTGTAATTTGTCAGGCAGAATTCAGTGCTGTTGCAGTTCTCAGATAAAAAGTGCAAACTTGATTCCTTGGTATATCTGATTCAGTTGTGTGGTTTCCTTTAGTTGCATTGTAACTGAAGATAACATGGAACATATCAGTGGTGTGGGGAAAGGGAAACAAACCATACTTGGGAGGTAGAGTGCTTTTTTAGCCTCTTGATATGGACTGTATAGCATGTGATAATTAGTCTGTTGTAGCAACTGACCTGCCCATAGGTCAGCAATATCAATAATTTCAGAATGCAATCTTGGGTAATTTATTCTGTAGGTTGAGTGAATTAACACTAAAAGTACAGGGCTTTTTTTTTTTTTTTTTTCGTAATGTGATTTAAATTTTTTCAAATGAGCTCCATAGAAACATCTTTGTTACTAACTTGGGCTTAGATGGGAATCTAATGTGAATAGTTCAAATTACATGATTTTACTAAATACGTTTATACTCTGAACCTGGGGAAAATTGGTGTGGCACATTGACTTGCCTACAGTTGGATACATGGTGGGAATCATTTCCCAATCATAAGACTTCGTCGTATTCTGTAGGATAACTGCAAATGTTCAGAGTAGGTTTTTGAATTTGGTTACCTTAGCTTTAGGGATGTGATGTTATAATTCAAGATTTTAATTACCAAAAAAAGGTCTTAACCACCTTACTTTGTTGCTTAGTTCTTAAGCTTTGCATCGACTATTATTCCAGACCTCAACTCAACTTTGTTCTCTGAACTGGTTTTTATCTAGTGTGCATGAGAAACATCTTTTATATATAATGCTTTCTGCTCTGTAACTGGAAGGTTTGAGGTTTACTTTGCATAAATGTGTGGAAACTTCATGAATATGAGAATTTTCTTCTATTATATCAAGAAAAATGGCTTGCTCTTTAGCAAGCAATTCACAAGGTGGGAACAAATTTGTACTGTAATGCATAGTCCATTCAAGCAAATAACTTTTGACTCTCCTGCTAGATGAAAGAACAAATGGTGATTAATTTAGCTCTCTACATGAATAATATAATGCAAAGCAAACACAATGCTTAGGTATTAGTGACAAGAGTGTCACTAAGTTGGCATGTAACCCTGATGGGGTTTTCCTGTGGCATGATCCATTAAATCGGTGGCCAGCACTTGCTGCCGTGATTTTAGGGATTGAGTGTTTTAGAAATTAAAGCTCAGGTTTATTTCTTAAACAACCAGTAACAATTTTGAGAGAATGTGCTTGTTGTAATAATGGACTTCAGGAACATCATTGGGGTGGGGGGTTAACTTTGCTTCATTCTGCTTTTAAGATGAATAGGTTTTTGCACTTTCAAATGAGAAACTTGTGACTGAAGTTTATTCTTAATAGTTTTGATTTGTACGTAGCTATAATTTGTAAATCTTAGTGCAGAGGGTCTTAAAAAAACCACTCAGTCAAAAATCTGGGAATAAATGGGTTTCAGTAATAACACTACTGAGGTGCTTGCATTGTATTTCATAAGCCTTATTACAAATCAAAATTACTCTTTTTAATGAGAATGGTCTGATGTTCAGAGGTGTGATGCCAGAATGCATTTTCGTACTGTTAGGCCCTTGGAACAGATACAGGTGCTTTCTGAAAGATGAAAGAAATGCAATGGGTGCTTTCCACACAAGGTTGCAAAACCTACAAAGACTGTATAATAGTCTCACTTTCCCCCAATAGAGATAGATGTGTGTGACTGGTTTTGGACTTTTAACCTTAATGGGGGGTTGCATGTCTCCTATTGTTAATCATTGTCAGCTGCAGTGACACGATCCACAGTCCTGCATTTACTGTCCTTCCCTTAATGATTGTGGACAGGTTTTAGAGAGCCAGGATGTTTGTTTTGGGCCTTTTTTTGGTTTGGGCTTTAGCTGATAATGTTTCAGTGCTCTTGTCAGCTAGTGCAGTTCTCAAATGGCCTATTAGGGAAAGAACTCAGGATTTCACTGCTCCTAATCATCTGTCATTGCTGCTAGATAATGATTGGCAATTTTTAAGACTCAACTGTGGAAATCTCACAGTTGTTGGTAAACCATCAACCATAAAAATGTTGCTTTTGAACACCAGTGCTGAGAAGATTTTATTCAGAGGGTGAAAAGGGAGGGCTGGTTGCAGCATAGGATAATCTGGAGAATGGGAAGAATGCAAAACGATATAGTATCCCTTATGGATGGTAAATGTGCAACAGGGAACTATTTCATATGCCCTTGGCAGTCACTGATAATCAGGGAAGAAGAAAAACCTAGAATTTGAATGAAGGCTGATCTGTCCGGTTTTTGTGCAGTGGCCCTGTAGGTATATAGTGAAGGTGAATGTCTTCTCCCTCAGGAAAAAAAAAAATCCGGTTCCTTGCTGTCCCAATAAGGCAAAGCTTCCCTGCCCTAACTTAAAACTCAGTGAGGACTTAGAGGGAAAGAACAAGGCAAATATATAGGATTGCAGGATAACAACTGCATTGTGTACTGTGGAATGGGGTGGGGGGTACTCTTGGAGGACTTCTGCTGAAGGTGGTCAGTCCACCTGAGAATGGAAAACATACTTGAATGGGGAGCAGGGTATGTGCTTTTATGAAAAGAGAGCTGATGTTAAAATTTCATTTGGTAAGGTAGACGTTGTCACATACCTTCACATAAGGGATAGTATATTTTGGATTGCAGTCAAACTTGTGCTCAGACTGGTGAAAATAAATAGTAGTTAGGCTTTTGTATTTTAAAGAAGATACAGTTTTCATTCTGATTCAGGTGTCTATTTTATTACTTTATGTGAGAATAATTTTAGATTCCCCCTTCTACCTCCCATGAAGTTTCTTCCTATTTTTTTATGCTGTAACTTGCCCCCAATCTTGGTCTCTGGAATTTTACTCTTTAAATTTTGAAGTTAACTAGCATTTTCAAACCTTATGCCCTTGTCTTTTATATTAACTTTTCTTATTATTCTTTAGGTGCGAATGATTGATGTTGGCTGATATTGGAGTGCTCATTCACCTGAAGTAAGTATCCTTAGAAATCTTAACCTTAGCAATAGAGGTCTTTTGGATTAGATTTAATAGTTAAATAATTCGATTTAGCCAGAGGGGGTGAAACGTGTTTGATTTTTAAGATGTTTTGTCTCACCTAAGATAACATTCCTCTATTTCTTTTTTTTTTTTTAATATATTTTATTGATTTTTTACAGAGAGGAAGAGAGAGGGATAGAGAGTTAGAAACATCCATCAGCTGCCTCTTGCACACCCCCCCACCGGGGACGTGCCCGCAACCAAGGCACATGCCCTTGACCAGAATCGAACCCGGGACCCCTGAGTCCGCAGGCCGACGCTCTATCCACTGAGCCAAACCGGTCTTGGCACATTCCTCTATTTCTGTTTTTGAAAATAGGTGTGTATGTGAGAGAGTTGAAAGATGGGAAATATTACCAAAATGTTAAATAGTAGAATTGAGAAGGTACAATCAAGAGCAGAAAAGAGGGCTTGAGTTTGGTGGAGAAATGCTGTATTTTCAGTACTCTAAATTCACCTTAGGATCCACTTTTAAATCTCCTTAAGGTTCTTTTTTACTTATCTAGTAAATAGTAGAGTGACAACTGTTTAGTCCTTGGTAATAGGCAAAATTCCATATGTACAGGTGAAAAAAAATTTAGAGTATGAACGTGGTGTATACCAGACCTTTTCTAAGCAATAACATGGCTAAATAAAACAACCATTGATTAGAACCCAAACATAAAAACAACATGTTACATATTAATAAGAATGTAATATGCTGAACATGTTGCTTTATTTTAATAAAATTACATTTTTAATAATAGGTGGATAATTGTTCTCAAGCTATCAAAGCATAAGCCAACCAAGAGAGAAAGCCAAAACTTGCAAGACAGAGGAAGTATCAAGGTATGTTAAGCAATCTTACTCTGTTAATTGCCTTCAGAAAAAAGGGACTCTTTGGTGGTACAGAAATAATTACTTTGTGTGAATATATCATTTTAATTTCTTATACGTTAAAATTTTCTTATAGGAAATACTGTTGTGTTGTTTTTTTTTTTAAATATATTTTTATTGATTTTAGAGAGGAAGGGAGAGGGATAGAGAGCTAGAAACATCAATGATGAGAGAGAATCATTGATTGGTTGCCTCCTGCACACCCCCTACTGGGGATTGAGCCCGCAACCCAGGCATGTATCCTTGGCTGGAATCGAACCTGGGACTCTTCAGTCCACAGGCGGATGCTCTATCCACTGAGCCAAACCGGCTAGGGCAGGAAATACTGTTTTTACAATACTTAAATATTTACTTGTTTTAACAGCTTTCTGAGGTTGTAGGCTTTCTTGGTTTGGCTCAAGCCTCAGAAAAACGGACTTCAGTTTTTAATTAAAAAGTATATACATACATATATATATATATATATATATATATATATGTATATGTATAGTATGTATGTATGTATTTACCTCTGTCCATAGCACCATACAGAGGTGGATTCAGAAAATTTGAAGTTCCCTATTTTGTTTTTCATCTACATAGGTACATGGTGGGATTGGTCATCTATAGTTGAAAATAGATGGAGAACAAAATAATATGAACGATCTGTTAGAATGGTTGGCAATTTTAAAGTGTAACACAACTCTGCTGTCTAGCTGGAAAGCAATCATAGACTGTAAACAAATGGACATGGCTGTATCCAATAAAATTATAAAAAGGTGGCTATGGATAGTAGCTTACTAACCTCATTTTATAAATTGCATGTATAGATAGGTATCACTCAGTTTTAAAAGGCCCTTATAATCAGTATGAAATCTAAACAATCTACATCTTAAATAAGCTTCATATATTATATAGACCATTAAATACTATTGATACCACATTCCGTTATTAATATTTCCTTGTTATTAGGAAGTTTACTTGGTGCTAACAAACTTGATAACTGATTTTTATATCTTTGGGAAGTAATTGTTTCCTTTTATTGGCAGGATCAGGTGAACGGTGTCCGGGAAACCAGTGAAGAAGAGGGCAAAGAGGAATGAACAACCTAATTGTTAATAAAAGACTTCTTAAAATTACATTGTCCTTTTATTCTGTTTTTAAATAGGACTCTTTAATTTTCTAGAATTTTCCTATGTCATGAACTTGTTTCTAGGTGATTTAAAGAGGTTCTGTATTCTAGACATAGAACAGAATATATACTGAGTGGCCAGATTATTATGATCTCTGAATGCATAATAATCTGGCCACTCAGTGTATATTCCTTTTTTTTTTTTTTTAATTATTGATTTCAGAGAGGAAGGGAGAAGGAGAGACAGACAGAAACATCAATGATGAGAGAATCATTGATCGGCTTCCTCCTGCACAATCCCAACGGGGATCGAACCCGCAACCCAGGCATGTGCCCTTGGCCGGAATTGAACTTGGGACCCTTCAGTCTGCAGGCTGACGCTCTATCCACTGAGCCAAGATGGCCAGGGCTCAGTGTATATTCTATATAATAAAAGGCTAATGTGCACATTGTCTGATCGACCAGCAGGCAAGCCAGCCAACCGCCCATGTCCCCTCCCCTGGCCAGGCTGGCTGGATCCTACCCAATGCACGAATTCATGCACCAGGCAGTGGCCAGATAGTTACGCGTTCAGAGATCATAATCTGGGCACTTAGTGTATATAATTCAGGACTGTTTCTTGAGGCTTTTTTGGCAGAAGCTCCTTCAACCTTTTAATTACTAATCAATTAGATGGCACTTCTGTCCTAACCAACCTGATTTGGACATCAAGATAATTTAACCTTTTGCACTCGGATGACACGGTTAGCATCGGTAGCCGCTCGAGAAAAAAGCGAGTGCAAAGGGTTAATTTACTCTTTAATACTCACCCAAGGACATGCTTATTGATTTAAGAGAGGGGAAAGGAGTGTTCACCTGAGAACATCAATTGGTTGCCCTCTGTATGTGCCCTGACCAGGAATTGAACCACAGCCTTATGGTGTACGGGACAACACTCGAACCAACTAAGCCATCTTCCTGCTGGACATCAAATTTTGTTTTCGTTTGTTTTAAGTGAGAAACGATTGATTCTTGTATGTTCCCTAACCATGGTTCCATCCTGCAACCTTGGTGTACTGGGACAAGATTAACCACCTATCAGATTGTTGGTCTTTTTTGGACCACATTTTCAAACCAGTCATTCAGGGTTCAAAGTTGTCAAAGTTGAGATCTCTTCCTATTTATACCATGCAATTAGATATAAAAGACAGTTTAGTATTTGATAGTACAGAAACGTTAATTTTGGTAAGCTTTTAGACTAGAGCCTTCAGGAGAAAATTAGTAATAGATCCTTAGTGCTGAAGGGATTGGGAGCCCTGTGAGAGAGCATTTGGTTTTAACAAGTTACTTAACCTCAAATCCTTGCCTAGCAGGGTTGTATTTTGATTAGTAGTTGGTATTTTAAATACGTGGCACAATGTCTGACAAGTGTGAAGACATGGTGAAGGGAAAGCAATATTAAAGCACACAACTTCCAACATGGTAAAGCCCATAGATTTTAACACATGATATATGGGGTCGTGTAATGAATTCTAAATACCTGAGGCAAGAGGGAGTATGGCACTTGAATGTAAAAGAGTGGATGACTTTGAAGAAATTATGAAGATCCAAATGGGAAAACATCTGTTGAAAGAATATGGGCAGTATTCTGAACATTTGCAGATTCAACATGATCCTAGCTGACTTCATGAAATAGGTAAACTGATCCTAAGATTGATATGGCCTCTACCACACTGAAAAAAGTGGTTCAGATAGCCAAATGTAGCAATGAAAACAGGTACTTGGGGGTGGGGGGTAGGGGAGTGCATCTTTATGATCCTGAGTTTGGCAAAGGATTCTTAGTTAAGACCAATTCTGGAGACATATCAGTAAATAATTTAAAACCCCAATTAAAAAATAGGCCAAGGGTTTGAATAGAAATATTTTAAAAAGATGCTTGACATCAGCCAATAGGGAAATGCAATTCAAAACCATGAGATGGCAATTCAAAATTCAGCTATAAGATGAAAGTTCGTAACTACAGTTAATAGTGCATTGTAGAATTGAAATTTGCCAAGAGAATTTGAATGTTCTCAGAAGTGAAGTGATGGGAGCTTTCACAATTTATATATAGTTATGTGATTTGGTTTCATCCAATGGGTTGATACACAATGGTCTCATAAGATTAATGGAGCTGAAAAATTCCTTATTTAGTGACAAAGGGATGCCACATATTACCTCTGGTGATGGGGCTATAAGCAAACCTGTGCTGCCATTTGTGTAATAGTATAGCACATATGATTACGTACATTACATAATACTTGGTAACTGCTGTATTTACTATTGTTATTTTAAAGTGTACTCTTTCTAAAAAAAAAAAAAGCTTGCTGTCAAACAATATGCCATGTTATACCAGGAGCAACCTCATCTTGTGTTGACTGCATCTTAAGTGAATCTTTTTCTTGTGCTTGGTTTAATCTCATTTTGTAGTTATATGCTGTGTAAGCTTATAGTATACTGATGTTTGTACAACCATGGAATCACCTAAGGACACAT
Source organism: Cnephaeus nilssonii (assembly GCF_951640355.1). Lineage (NCBI taxonomy): Eukaryota > Metazoa > Chordata > Mammalia > Chiroptera > Vespertilionidae > Cnephaeus > Cnephaeus nilssonii. The sequence continues at coordinate 81,183,672 of NC_137078.1, forward strand.
TTCTAAGAATGTGTCCCTGTCATTAAACAGCACATGACTATCAAATCACAATGTACACTTTAAATATCTTAACAGTTTTGTCAATTAAACTTGAGTAAAGCTGGGTAGGGGGAAATCAACACCCACTAACATATACACTAATAAAAGAGTAAGATGCAAATTGACTACCTTCGTGACACCCACCAGCCAATCAGGAGTGAGTATGCAAATTAACCCAACCAAAAATGGCCAGGGGCAGGGTGGGACGCCATGGCGACGATGCAGGCGTTCCACACCACCCCAGCTACTCGGGGCCTCTGGGTAGCATGGGAAAGCAGAAAGGCGGCTCCAGCTGGAGCGAAGGCAGTGCCAGCAGCCAGGGGAAGGAAGGCCCATTCTTGCACGAATCTTCATGCATCAGGCCTCTAGTGTCTAGAATAAAGTCAAATAAGTGTTGGGAAGGATGTGGAGAAACTGGAATCCTCGCACTACTGATGGGAATTTTAAATGGTGTCAGCCAGCTTGAAAAACTGATAGTTGCTCAAACCATTACCCTATGTATGATTCAGCAATTCCAACACCTGAAACAAAAACATGCTCACACAAAAATATGTGAATGTTGAGCATACTAGTGAAAAGGTGGGAACAACTCAAATGTCCATGAACTGATAAATGGGTAAGCAAATTACCAGTATATATCCAAACAATGGAATAGTAGCTGTAAAAAGGGATGAAATGGTGATATATGCTATAACATAGATGAATCCAGTCACAAAAGATCACATTGATGATTCTACTTATAAAATGGTCAAAACAGGAAAATCTACATAGTAGATTAATCGTTGTTTATGATGGGATCAGAGTTGAGGAAGGGGAGTGTAATGGAGAATAAGGCTGTGATTGCTGAAGGATACAGGTTCTTTCTGAGGTAATGAAAATAAAATTAGTAGTGACAGATATACATATCTGAATACACTAAAAAATTATATATTTTGGATAAATTGTATGTTACATGAATTTCATTTTTTAAAAAAGATCTTAGAAGTTGTATAATTAAGAGGCCAGAACAGAAGTCAGATCATGGAAACCCTTCTAGGCCATGTTAGGATTCTGATTTTTATCCTAAGAGCTCTTCATTTTTCTAACTGCTTGAACAAGATGTATTGAAAACCAACTCGATTAAAATTGCCTCCTAATTTGTTTTATTCCTTGCTCACTGTGATCTATTTTCAGCACAGCCAGTTATCTAATGCTTGCTGGCTCAGGACAACTAAGGGTGTTGATAGGGCTCAGCCAGTTAGATGGAGGCTGGAGCTGGAGACTTCTGAAGACTGTTGAGGTGGATGGCTATTGTATAAGATGACTATTTCACTCATAGCTGATGCTTCAACTGAGATGGTTGGCTCATCTGTATTGTTTCCATAAAATGATTAGACATGTCTCAGTTCCTAAAAGGAAAAGGGACCAGTGACTCTTTGAGACCAGTGAAAAAGAGGGACTTTGGAGAATGACAGCCTGTGGTAAGGAGAGGGAGAAGACATCTAAATAACAAATGCTGGCCAAAGCCGGTTTGGCTCAGTGGATAGAGCGTCGGCCTGCGAACTGGGAGGTCCCAGGTTCGATTCCGGTCGGGGACATGTGCCTTGGTTGTGGGCACGTCCCCTGTGGGAGGTGTGCAGGAGGCGGCTGATCGATGTTTCTCTCTCATTGATGTTTCTGACTCTATCCTTCTCAATTCCTCTCTGTAAAAAAATCAATAAAATATATATTTTTAAAAAATAACAAATGCTGGAGCAGTAATCCCAACAGATTGGAAAGCAGCCTTGCATTGAAAAGAGAACAAGGGAAGCTAGTGTGTGTATAAGAAAAGGGTTTTGGACTGAGCAGTAGAAAAAACGTTGCCCTTGGCAGTAATAGACGTAAGGAGGAATAACTTTAAAAAAATATATTTTATTGATTTTTTACAGAGAGGAAGGGAGAGGGATAGAGAGCTAGAAATATCGACCAGCTGCCTCCTGCAAACCCCCAAAGGGGATGTGCCCGCAACCAATGTACATGCCCTTGACCGGAATCGAACCTGGGACCCTTCAGTCCGCAGACCGACGCTCCATCCACTGAGCCAAACCGGTTTCAGAAGGAATAACTTTTGTACTTAGTAATTTATTGGTATTTTATTTTGTACCTTAGGGAGATTGGCTCTCAATTTACCTATTAGTTTGGAACCAGGGATTTCTTTTCATCAAATATTAAGACAAAAGAAAAATATGTGGATGAACTTAACAAAGCAGTGCTAGTACCACAAGGACTGCTATGTAGTGTTCAGTATTTTCCATTGCTTTGGACTTGGAGTCATTTTATATACAGACTAGTGGCCTGGTGCATAAAATTTGTGCACATTAAAAGGGAATTAATTAGAGGAAATATTTTTTTTCAAATATATTTTATTGATTTTTTACAGAGAGGAAGGGAGAGGGATAGAGAGTTAGAAACATCGATCAGCTGCCTCCTGCACATCCACTATTGGGGTTGTGCCCCCAACCAAGGTACATGCCCTTGACCGGAATCGAACCTGGGACCCTTCAGTCTGCAGGCTGACACTCTATCCACTGAGCCAAACCGGTCAGGGCTAGAGGAAATATTTTAATATTGCTATTTGCCCTTTCTCTATAATAGAAGTGTCAGAGATTAAAGAAAACTAGTAAAATGTATATAAAAATCTCCCTCCTGTTAAGAGTCTGGGGTGCACCGCAGGACCCAGAGTCAAGTCCCTGCTCACCTGCGCATGCCTCGAAATTGTGCAAGACCCAAACCCGGCCGGTCCCACCCCCGTCAAGCCCTGCTGGGCAGGGGGGGGGGGGGGGGAGGCCACAGCCTCAGGACCACTGTCAAACCCCGCTGGGTGGGGGGTGCGGCTTCAGGTCCCCTGGCCTCGGCGTTGGGGTGGGGGGCGCAGCCTCATGTCCCCTGGCCCGGCCTCAGGCCCCCCAGCCCGGTCACCAGGTCAGGGGAAGCAGCCTCAGGTCCCCCGACAAGCCCTGGTGGGGGGGGGTTGCAGCCTCAGGTCCCCCGGCCCTGGTGCGAGGATGCAAGGACCATTTGCATATTAGCTCTTTATTATATAGGATATCCAAGTGTTCTATATTTAGAATAGCTTTCTATTGAATCTTTTTTTTGCTGCATTTTTGTGTATATATTTCAGTTCTATACATAATCTGTATATTGTATTTTGTGTTCACCACCCCAAGTCAAGTCTCTTCTATCATCACTATTTCCGCTATACCCTCTTCTACCTTCTCTCACCCCCTTTCCCTCTGGTAATCACCATACTATGTCTTTGAGTTTATTTTGTTCATTAGATTCCACAAGTGAAATCATATGCTACTTGTCTTTCTCTGATTGGCTTATTTCACTTAGCACAGTGGTCGGCAAACTCATTAGTCAACAGAGCCAAATATCAACAGTACAACGATTGAAATTTCTTTCGAGAGACAAATTTTTTAAACTTAAACTTCTTCTAACGCCACTTCTTCAAAATAGTCTCACCCAGGCCGTGGTATTTTGTGGAAGAGCCACACTGAAGGGCCCAAAGAGCCGCATGTGGCTCGTGAGCCGCAGTTTGCCGACCACGGACTTAGCATAATGCTTTCCAGGTCCATCCATGCTATCTCAAAAGATACATTTCCGCATTAACCGGTTTGACTCAGTGGATAGAGCGTTGGCGTTGGCCTGTGGACTGAAAGGTCCCGGGTTCGATTCCGGTCAAGGGCATGTACCAGGGTTGCGGGCACATCCCCAATAGGAGGTGTGCAGGAGGCAGCTGATGGATGTTTCTCTCTCATCCATGTTTCTAACTCTCTATCCCTCTCTCTTACTCTCTGTAAAAAATCAATAAAATATATATTTAAAAAAATAATAAATTTCCTTATTTTTTTACAGCCAAGGAATATTCTATACAAATCTCCTGATTTAAAACATTTTCATCCCTTCCATCTCCATTTTCTAGAAATTATCAATTGTTTATTCACTTTTCAGTTCCTTCTAGTTTTCAATTACTTTTCATTCCTAATGCTTCCTGAATTGTCATTTATCTTTTCAGATCTTTTATCTACTCATCTGAGTCTGATTTACATTGTTTTATAACTTTTTAAAAATGTTTTGGCCCTAGCCGGTTTGGCTCAGTGGATAGAGCGTCGGCCTCTGGACTGAAAGGTCCCGGGTTGATTCCAGTCAAGGGCACATGCCTGGGTTTTGGGCTTGATCCCCAGGAGGGGGCATGCAGGAGGCAGCCAGTCAATGATTCTCAGCACTGATGTTTCCATCTCTCTCTCCCTCTCCCTTCCTCCCTGAAATCAATAAAAATGTATTTTTTTTAAAAAGTTTTGATTTTAGAGAGAAGGAAGAAACATCAATTGGTTGCCTCCACACGAACCCCAACTGAACCTGAAACTCAGGCATGTGCCCCAAATGGGAATACAGGAGGATGTTCAATCAACTGAGCCACACTGGCCAGGGCTGTTTTATAATTTTATTTATTTTTTAAAGAATGTACCTTTATTGATTTCACAGGAGGAGATAGAAACATCAATAATGAGAATCATTTTTTGGCTGCCTCCTGCACACCTACAGTGGGGTTTCGAGCCTGCAACCCGGGCATGTGCCCTGATTGGGAATTGAACCATGACCTGGATCTGGGTTCATAGGTTGATGCTCAACCACTGAGCCACGCCAGTTGGGCAGTCTTTTTTTTTTTTTTTTTTTACTTTATTATTTTTAAAAATGTATTTCAGAGAGGGATAGAAACATTAATGAGAATCATTGATTGGCTGCCTCCTGCATGCCCCCTACTAGGGATCGAGCCCACAACCAGGCATGTGCCCTTGACAGGAATTGAACTGGGACCCTTCATTCCACATGCAGATGCTCTATCCACTGAGCCAAACCGGTTGGGGCTTTTTTAAATTTTATTGATTTTTTAGAGAGGAAGGGAGAGGGATAGACAGAAATATCGATTGGCTGCCTCCTTCACGCCAACCCAGGCATATGCCCTGACCAGGAATCAAACCGTGACCTTCTGGTTCATAGGCCGATGTTCAACCACTGAACCATACCGGCTGAGCCACAATTCTTTTCTGTTCACTTTTATATGAAACCCATATTCCCTTTAGAAGGGAGGGAAAGGGACAGAACAACTTTTCTAGCTTCAACATTCAAGAAATCCTATTACTAGTATTTTTACTGAGATCTGCTTCCTTGTCTTCTCTCCCTCACTTCAATATGCACCTTGTCTTTCCTCTGCTCCTATTGTCCCTGCCTGTCCTGCTCAATTTGGTATCTACAGCCAGCAGTTTCTCCTTAAATGGATTTTGTTTTGGAATGAAACTTAGGTTTATTATTTTTAAGAGTTCATAAGGACTTAGCCTATTCCAACATCTTCAGTCCCCTTAAATTCACCTGCAAATTGGCATCTTGAGGAACCTTTCCTGTTTTAGCTGTTTTCAAATTGGCCTGCATGCTTTCCAATGGAAAGCTGTTGACTTGGGAGACCTGTTCTCAAGGCCATCAGACATCCCACTGCTTTTCCTCCAGAACCAATACAGACAGCCAATACCATTCAGGTTTTATACCGGCTTTTGAGTTTTTCACTACCTAATCTTATTTTGGGACTGTGTGGACTACTCTGTCAGGGTTTCATGCAAAAACACAGCAACACTTGGTTTTAATATTTAAATGTTAACAGTTCACAGAAAAGGATATACAAATTGCTCAAACACATACCCAACCTTATTCTTAAGTGAAAGTACAAAATTCCACTCATTTAATCTCCAGAGATTAATATACCTTTATTCAACTAATGGATCGGCAAAAATAAAAATATTTGACTCACATATTGTTGGCAGGACTGTAAATTGGCATAATCCTTGTAGAAAGCTATGTGCCAATCAAAAATAAAGAATGCAAAAATCTTTTGACCTAGTAATTCTAACTCAAAATTTTATCTTACAGTAACTTACTAATATGCAATATGACTTATATGCAAAGTTATTAAATGAAGCATTATTTATACTAACAAAACAGAATTAACATGTCTGTTTAGTAGGGAGTATTCCAATATATCATGGCACATTCATACAATTCTGGGCAGCTGTACAAAAAGAATCAGGAAATTCTTCATGTGTTGACATGGAACAATCTCAAAAATACCATGTAAAGTGAAAAAGGCAAGTTGAAAATAGATTTTTCTTAGACAAACATTTGAAATAAAAACTGTTATATTCTAATAGAAACATGAAACTCAGGTAAATTCAGTGAGCAAATACTATATTTTCTTCATCTGATGTATAAACTTTTCCACAATTCCATTGAGTCTTTCAGGCTCCAGCAGTTTATTTACTAATTCCTGTTCAACAGCCATTAAGGCCAAGCCACTAAGCTTCTCTTGTCCCATGGAATTACATAAATATGTTTTAAGACGGGGCAGTATAGAAAATGAGTTTTCAACACTTGCTGAAGTGATTGGCCAAGACAAAGCAATATATAATAGCTTTGATATGCAAGGAATATTGTTATGAAGACCATGCTGAATAAATAAGTAGCCAAGATTGCTGAAATTGATATGATCATCTATGACAAAGTTGAGCTTTGCATATTGCCGATAAAATCTAAGTTCTGGGATGATGTCTGCATCAAGTTTATAAAATTCTTGGACATGTTTGGCTGTTGCTTCATTTAATGGTTCATTCCATTTTAATAATAGTTCTGAAATTTGCTTCACTTTGCAATAATCAAATTCTGAAAAATATATTTTTAAATTCTGTAATATAGTATCTAATCCTTGGTAATAAATGCCAATTTTATATTGTTCTTCTGTTGAGGTAGGAAATAACATATTGTCTGAATTGCTAAGAGCTCTTGTTTCCTGAATTTTTCTTCTTTTATGAAAAGAAGGTCTTTCAACTTCAAAACCTTTACAGGTTATTTTTTGACATATTTCTTCTGCTTCCTCCCAGAAAATTTTGAAACAGACATCATTTCTTTCAGATGATAAACATTCCAAAATTGCTTCTATTTTTGAAGACAAAGAAAAAATGTCAATGGTTTCACTTCGAAGCTCTTTGGAAAGAATTCCTATAACACTTAATACTCGATAAAGAAACTTCAAACAAAAGATAAATTCAAATTTGGAAACCAATGTCAATAAATCACTCAATTCATCAGCCAAACTTGTGTTAGAAGAATGGCTTGATACAACTTCCAATGTTTCAATAATGTCTGGAAGGCCCTCAATCACAGATAGTAATGTATGATCATGGAGTGTCCAACATGATTGTGATATATGTTTCTTGCATGTTTTGTTTTGACTTAGCTTACGTATCTTTTGAAAATTTGCAGACATTTCCCTAGACATAGGAATAGTGTTGAACAAAGAATTCAGAGTATTTAGAGCTCTTCGGAGTTCTTTTACTTCTTTACAAAACCTAATTACTGCTAGGTCCAAAAAATGGGCATAACAATGTACGTATAAAGCTCTTGGCTCTTCCTTCTTGAATTCTGCTGCACTTTTATTGAATTTTTCCCTCAAATTAGTAGTACTATCATAGGCCTGGCCTCTTATTTTATTTGTATCAACTCCAATTTGCTGCAGGTAAGTTGTAATAGTCTTGTGTAAGCTGGTCCCAGTCATCTCTTCAACATCTATGAAACCCAAGAATCTTTCTTTAATTATGATAGCCTTTGACGTTTTTTCTGGGTATCTTACACAAATTGAAAGCTGTCCTTTAGTGGCACTATCAGTTGCCTCATCACATATTATTGAAAAAGCTGAGGAGACATTGATCTCATTCACAATATCTTGTAACATTTCAGTCTTTATTATGTCAATAATATCATTTTGAATTTGTGTACTATTATAGAAATCAACTTGTGAATTCATAAGTCTAAATATTTCTTCTCCTTTATCTTTTGCTCTGATTTCTAACAATTCTAAAAAATGGCCTTTATTCACAGATGAAATAGACTGGTCCTTCCCTCTTAAGGGTAAACACTGCTTTCCAAGAAATAAAATATTTTCAATTATAAGCTTTAGGTACTTTTTATTTCCTTCGATCTGTTTTGAATGAATAGATAAATTGTCACTGATACCTTCATCACAAAACTGGTATTCCCTCCAAAATTGCAATGACTTCAAATGCATTATACTTTTTTCATGCTTTGTGAAATTTTTCAGGGTTTTTTTCCAATTAGAAATTCCTTGGGTTGCTAATGACTCTCCTCCAAAGCTATATTTTTTCTGGCAGAACAACTGGCATGAATAACAGAATGTTAAATCCTTTTTAATAGTGGTTCCTAACTTCTGAAAATTTGAACACCAAGATTTTTTAATATTTTGGGATTTACTTTTAACTTTTTGTACTTTAGATGTAAATTTTGGGTAACACAGTCTATTACTTATTTTCATAGATTTCTTATTGAGTGTAGCATCCTGGTTTGACACTTGATCCTTTTGTACTTCTATATGGGATGTATGCTGACTGAGTTCTGATGAAGATGGCAAAAGGCTTAGCTGTTGTTCCACACTACTATTAGCGACACCACTGCTTGACTCACTGGGTGGACTCTTAGAAACCTTTAGGAGAAAATGATAAAATAACATTTGTTTTAACAGTTTACAAATAATCAAAATATCAAATGCATCTATTCTAATAACACAATAAGTGAATGGGTAAGTTACAGTATGAACTCCACTAGGGGGAAACATTAGCAATTATTTATAACATCTATTTGCAATCTAGAATCAATATCAATTGTTCAAAGGACTTTGGTACATAATTATAATAAAAATCTTTATTGCTTAGGTGAGTAGAATTGCTTAATAAATATTAAGAAAATTAATAAAGAATCTAAAGGAAAAACAATGACTAAGAATACTTCTCTTCGTCCCAGCCTGCTTGGCTCAGTGGATAGAGCTTCGGCTTGCGGACTGAAGGGTCCCGGGTTCGATTCCCGGTCAAGGGCACATGCCTGGGTTGTGGGCTCGATCCCCAGCAGGGGGCATGCAGGAGGCAGCCTATCCATGATTCTCATCATGGTTGTTTCTCTCTCTCTCTCCCTCTCCCTTCCTCTGTCTGAAATCAATAAATATATTTAAAAAGAATACTTCTCTTTATTCTGGGGCTAGAGCCTCCACCTTTAACCACTATGCTGAGTTAAGAATACTTCTCTTTAAATATTCTTATTAATAATTTAAATTCAAATTTGAGATTTGGGAAACTGAATATAAATATAAAAGGTGTTTATTTCTCTACTTTTTTGAGCTCTTGGATCAAAATAGGAATTAAAATGCTCAGACACACACACACACACACACACACACACACACACACACACACACACAATGATTTAAAAAGCTTAAGAAAAGACAGTAGCCAAAAAAAAAACCCAACAACTTACATCCAATAGGACATTTCCTCTTATTGAAGAAACTGTACCTGTTAAAGCATAAATTCAAGATCTTATACCGTAATCTATAAAACAGCATCATAAACAATAATTGCTTCTTTCATATCAGGCAACACAAAGAAAACTTAGAATATAGAAAGATTCATCAAGCAGGGCAAAACTATATTATATCAAATAGCACATCAATTTTTACCTTGTAAGATATCAGAGTTCATGATGGGCAGGGCAGCATGAGTATCTGCCAATGACATTATATTGCTTATAACTGGAGTTGTATCTTTCTTTGGAGAAAGGTGCTTCTCTGGAGAAAGGAGCTCTGCTGAAGTATCATGCACCATGGAAACATTTACTAATACAAATAAAAAGATTTCTTATAAACCAGGCAGAATCAATTAGCATTGTTTAATAACAAGTGTTTCAAAGAACAATGCAAACATCTAATAGCTTTAGGTATTGCTGTGTATTGGGGTAATTTTTAGTAGGGCTTAGGGATAGCCAGGCTCTTTAGGATAATATCAATAACAACATTAAAACAATAATTTACATTTCCTATCATTTTATATCTTTTACCTTTGCAAACAATTCCTCAGTCTTTATACTATTTGTTTGAAATTTCAAAGCTATTTTTTCTGTGAAATTATACATGAAGAACAGAAGAGTCTTAGTCAGTTTGGGTCAGTAGATAGAGCGTCAGCCCATGGACCGGAGGTCCCGGGTTTAATTCATGTACCTCGGTTGCAGGCTCCATTCCTGGTCAGATTCGTGCGGGAGGCAACCAATCGATGTGTCTCTCTCACATCGATGTTTCTTCTGTCACTTCCTCCCTTCCACTCTCTCTAAAAATTAATGGAAAAATATCCTTGGGTGAGGATTAAAATTAAAAAAAAAAAATGCCCTAACCAGTTTGGCTCAGTGGCTAGAGCATTGGCCTGCATTCTGGGTTTGATTCTGGTCAAGGGCACATGCCCAGGTTGTGGGCTCGTTCCCCGGGGCCATGCAGGAGGCAGCCAATCAATAATTCTCTCTCTTCATTGATGTCTGTATCTCTCTCTTCCTCTCCCTCCCTATCTGAAATCAATAAAAACATATTAAAAAAAAGGGAAAAAAAATAACAGAAAAGAGACTCCTATAGAATCGACTAATGGGTATCACTTCTAACTCTTCTAGGATTTACAAACCTCAATACGAATGGAGCTGGGTTGCTATCCAAGCTAGTATTTTTTAATTCTCACTTTAAAAAAAAAAATAATCCTCATCTGAGGATATTTTTCCATTGATTTTTAGGGAGAATAGGAGAGGGAAAGACAGAAACATCCGATGTGAGAGAAACACATCAACTGGTTGCCTCCTGCATGCACCCTGACCAGGGCATGGGCTGGGGAGGAGCCTGCAACCGAGGTACATGTCCTTGACTGGAATTGAACCCGGGGCCCTTTGGTCTGCAGGCCGACGATCTATCCACTGAGCAAAACTGGCTAGGGCTAAGCTAGTATTGCAGAGATTTCAATAACAAGCCATTTTGCAAGATGTACAAGTCCCAGGAGCATCAATCACTCCACTGACTATGTAAATAGCACCACTGGCGCTGTATGTGGCTCTTTGATGGTATTACATAGTTGGCCCTGGATTATCTGTGCTTTTCTCTTAGTGAAGTTCAAAGTAGTTCCAACTGGCTCTACTTTCATGTGAAAATTTTAATAGCCTTGTTTTTACAAAGCAGGGCTAAGTACAGGATTCTATTCTAACACAACAATCTTTATAAATATTAAATCTCTGTTGGTGAAGTAGTCTTCCTTTTATACAAAAATACTGGAAACCATTTCTTTGCAACAAGTTTTGAATGGTTCTGAATTTTAAATCTAATTTGGAAATGAATCAAGGTGATAAATTAAATGAAGCAGTAATATTCTTCAGTAATTACTAAACCTCTGTTTACTAAGCAAATATTACCTGTAGAAGATTCCATCTTAGCTTTACCATAAGCAGAAAAACAATTAACAGAGCAGAAAAGCTCTGTCTTCCCCAAGTCATTGGTAATCTCAATCATTTCATCTGAGGGCTTCAATGATTTGCAAAGACCAGATGTAAGTGTTCGGGTTGGTTTCTGTTAGAGATCAAAATAATATATTCCTGGTATATGACAAATTTTTAACATACTATCATAAAAATTTACCCAATACCACTGCTCTACAAATTAATGACAGTGAAGCCACATTTTTACCTTATTAAAGACCAGAAAAGGCATCATGAGTTACTATAATTGAAATGCAGGAAATAGATCAATCTATTAGATAACTATTTGTATTTTTTGTCTGATATATTAATAGCAATTATAATACATGTGCAAGCAATGAAAAAATTGATCATAGAAGATGTTCACCATCCCAGGCAATCAAAGCCAATTTTATGAATAAAAAGAAGTCTTATAACTTCAGCTTTTTCCTCAAACCCTGTTTGAGCATCAATTCAGGAAAACCTATTGGTGCTAAGGAGGAGCTAGAAAAGGTCTTAACACACTTTACAAGATGTTGTGGGAAGTCACTTTTTCTAGGCCAACTTACATGGTAAAAATTGCAAGCATATTCAAAGAAAGCATTGAAGCAGTAAGAGGTATAGAATAAAGTGTGTTCAATAAACAGTACGTGTACAAAGGAAAAGGAGAGAAACTGTGAGGTTCATCACCTACTAGTATTCTTTCTAGTGAAACAGGAACCATCATTCATGAATTTAAGAAGTTAACACTGATGGCAATGACGAAACAGAACTGCTTTTGTGGGCACAAAGTACAAAGACAAATTAAAATACCTTATACAATTTTTTTTTTCTGTAAAAAATATTGGCAAAGAAACAATGAAACCAAAAGCAGAGTGTAATTTTGAAAATTTGTATTTTTATCCTTTATTAGAGGCCCGGTGCACGAAATTCATGCACGGGGTGGGGGGGGTCCCCTCAGCCCAGCCTGCACCCTCTCCAATCCGGAACCCCTCAGGGGATGTCCAACTGCCGGTTTAGGCCCGATCCCAGGGATCGGGCCTAAACCGGCAGTTGGACATTCCTCTCACAATCCTGGACCGGTGGCTCCTAATTGCTCACCTGCCTGCCTGCCTGGTCGCCCCTAACTGCCCCCACCCTGCCAGCCTGATTGCCCCTCACTGCTTTTGTGTGCCAGCCTGATCGCCCCTAACTGCCCCCCCTGCCAGCCAGGTCACCCCCAACGGCCCTCTCCCTGATAGCCTGGTCACTCCTAACTGTCCCTCCCACCGGCCTGGTCACCCTTTACTGCCCCCTCTGCTGGCCTGGTCGCCCCTCACTGCCCCCCCTGCCAGCCTAATCACCCCCAACTGCCCCCCCCCGCCAGCCTGGTTGCCCCCAACTGCCCCCCCTGCCAGCCTAATCACCCCCAACTGCCCCCCCCGCCAGCCTGGTTGCCCCCAACTGCCCCCCCCGCCAGCTTGGTCAACCCCAACTGCACCCCCCCTGCCAGCCTGGTTACCCCTCTTGGCCCCCCCGCCGGCGTGGTCACCTCTTACTGCCCCCCCCCTGCCAGCCTGGTCGCCCCCAACTGCCCTCCTTGCTGGCCTGGTCGCCCCACGCAGCCTGCTTGTTCAGTCGTTTGGTTGTCCCTCACTAACTCCCCTGCCGGCCTGGTCGTAGGCAGCCATCTTGTGAGGGCATGAGGGTCAATTTGCATATTATAGTTTTATTATACAGGATTATTATACAGGATTAGTATGGTTGTATTTTGAGACACCCCTAAAAATCCACTGGTATTTAACATTAACCAACAATCAATCTATCTATCTATCTATCTATCTTAAATATATTTTATTGATTTTTTTTTTTTTTTTTTACAGAGAGGAAGGGAGAGGGAGAGAGAGTTAGAAACATCCATGAGAGAAAAACATCGATCAGCTGCCTCCTGCACACCTCCTACTGGGGATGTGCCCGCAACCAAGTTACATGTCCTTGACTGGAATCAAACCTGGGACCTTTCAGTCCACAGAATGACGCTCTATCCACTGAGCCAAACCAGTTAGGGCAAATCTATATATATAAAAGGCTAATATGCTAAGTGTCCGACTGTCTGACTGGTTGCTATGACTCGCACTGACCACCAGGGGCAGACGCTCAATGCAAGAGGTGCTGTGATGCGCACAGAGAAACGACACCATGGACCTCGTGCTCTTAAAGCAACACTCATCTTCCCCCAAGTGGGACACAGGCCCAACCACCACCCCAGAGCGACACCCTATCAAATCGCAGCTGACGCTGCTGAGACCCCATGGTACAAAAGGCACCCCACAGCCCAGCCCAGCCCAGCCTGGAAACGGTAGCTGTGGGCGCCGGGTAATGATGTCATGTAGCAACGCCCAGCTTTCTCTCCCTAGTGACTAGCCTCCTTGCAGTTTCTTCAGCCCAGGAACACAACTTGCTTTATACCCAGGTGCAAAACATTTCACACTTTAATCAAATGTCTGTGAAGCATTTTCCTGGGCCTCATCTCATTTGATCCTCACAGAAGTCCTAGAGTAGGCAGATAGGAAACTCGGTGGAATCCTATTTTCTTTTCATTAGCCGGAAAATGGAGATTTAGAAAGCTTAGAAACTTGACTTGACTAAAAAGAAATAAGAAATGGTGGACCTTGAAAATGACTTCAGGTTTTCTCACTGCGCAGAATACAGTCAAACACTGCTGCAGTTAAATATTTTACCCTTTGTTCTCCCTGCATGATTTACAATAACCTGCTTTGTGTTGATATTTACTGCTGTGTTGCTGACAATTACCTGAAAGAGAAGTTGGGGTGCTTCACTGGGCTGGAAAAAGTTTAGCTAAATCAGAAAGCAGGTCTAATTAAGCAAGTTTATTCTATGAATATAAAAAGCTAAGTTGACTCGTGCATACGCAATACATATAAAGCTCTGGCTGGTGCTAATCACATGCATGTGTTTCGATCTGTCATTGTCGATGGTGAATTTGTTTAACACTTCTCTTATAGAGAAAGGGCGAATAGTGATATTAAAATATTTCTTCTAATTAATTTCCTTTCAATGTGCACAAATCCATGCACTGGGCCACTAGTAGTGGTATAATTTATAATTAATTATTCTTATGGGAAAGCTAATATTTATAATAATACTAGAGGCCCGGTGCACGAAATTTGTGCACTGGGGGGGGGGAGAGCGCGGAGATGTCCCTCAGCCCAGTCTGCACCCTCTCCAATCTGGGACCCCTCAGGGGATGTCAGACTGCCAGTTTAGGCCCGATCCCTGCTTCTGCCTGCCAGCCTGATCATCCCCTAACCACTCCCCTGCCAGCCTGATTGATGCCTAAATGCTCCCCTGCCAGCCCGATTGCCCCCAATTGCCCTTCCCTGCCGGCCCGATCACCCCCAACTGCACTCTCCTGCTGGCCCAGTAACCACAAACTGCCCTCCCCTGCCAGCCTGGTTGCCCCTAACTGCCCTCCCTCCCCTGCAAGCCTGGTCACGCCCAACTGCCCTTGCTCCCCTGCAGGCCTGGTTGCCCCGAACTGCCCTCCCCTGCTGGCTTGATCGCCCACAACTACGCTCCCCTGCCGGCCATCTTGTGATGGCCATCTTTGACCACACGGGGGTGGCCATCTTGTGAGGGTGTGAGAGTCAATTTGCATATTACCTCTTTATTATATAGGATACTCTATTGAGATGCAGCCAAAATATTTACATTTCTACCAAACAACCCACTTTTAAAAATATATATATTTTATTGTTTTTTTTTTTTTTTTACAGAGAGGAAGGGAGAGGGATAGAGTCAGAAACATCGATCAGCTGCCTCCTGCACACCCCCCCACTGGGGATGTGCCCGCAACCAAGGTACATGCCTTTGACCGGAATCAAACCTGGGACCCTTCAGTCCGTAGGCCGATGCTCTATCCACTGAGCCAAACTGGTTAGGGCAACAACCCACTTTTTAAGTCACTCCATTTTTAGATAGATAGATTTGAACACTTTCTAATTCTTAATTATAGTTCACTAGTAATTTAGATTTTCTCCATTAACACTGTCACACAATATCTTGAATGCTTTACACAGTGTTAGGTGGTGCTTTAACAACAAACAAATATGTTTTTATTGATTTTTTTATTTTTTAAAAATATATTTTATTGATTTTTTTTCTCTTTTCTTTTATAGAGAGAAAAAGAGAGAAGAAGGGAGAGGGAGAGAGAGAAACATCATCAATCGGCTGCCTCCTGCACAACCCCCACAGGGTATCAAGCCCACAACCCAGGCATGTGCCCTGATCAGGAATCGAACCAGTGGCCTCTTGGTTCCTGGCTCGATGCTCAATCGCTGAGCTACATCAGCTGGGCTGTTTTTATTGATTTTTTAGAGAGGAAGAGAGAGGGAAAAAGAAACATTAATGATAGAGAAATGATAATCTGCCTCCTGCATGCCCTCTTACTGGGGATCAAGCACGAAACCTGGGCATGTGCTCTGACCAGGAATCGAACCAGCGACCTCTTGCTGCATGGGGTGCACTGAGCCACAGTGGCCGGGCTAGGTGGTGCTTTTCAACTCCTCTACCCAAATCAGCCCTGCCCCATCACATAGGTTGGATAAGTAAGTGCTCAATATAGGTTCTTAAAACCAGGACAAGGCCTATTTATTAAGTGTGAGGGATAAGGAAGGAAAATAAGGAATGTCATTTCTTGCCTTTGGAAGATTTTCATGACTTCCATTGTCTCATTTCTGTTCCCAAGACATTATATTCTCTGGTGTGGGCAGTCAACCATAAAAAAAAAAGATGTGGCTTGCCATAGCTGGTTTGTCTCAGTGGATAGAGCGTTGGCCTGTGGACTGAAGGGTCCCGTCAAGGGCACATGAATTCCTGTCAAGGGCACATGCCCAGGTTGCGGGCTCAACTCCCACAGGGGGCGAGCAGGAGGCAGCTGATCAATGATTCTCTCACATTATTGATGTTTCTATCTCTCTCTCCCTCTCCCTTCCTTTCCGAAATCAATTAAAAAAAGATGTGGCTCACCCTAGCTGGTTTGGCTCAGTGGATAGAGCGTCAGCCTGCAGACTGAAAGGTCCTGGGTTTGATTCCGGTCAAGGGCACATGCTCGGGTTGCAGGCTCGATCCCCAATGTGGGGTGTGCAGAAGGCAGCCAATGATTATCTCCCACCATTTATGTTTCTATCTCTCTCTCCCTCTCTGAAATCAATAAAAATATATTTAAAAAAAAATGTGGCTCACAAATGACCTATTTGAATTATGGTTTGTTAAGATTCCCATCTTCAATAACTTTTTTTAAAGAAAGAATTTATAAGGACAGAGTTGGGTCTCAAAGCATCATATAAACAAGGTATGTGATAATCCCACGTCATGAAAGGGGCTCAGACTGTGTTCATCGCGTCTACCAAAGCTTCTCTGCTCAGACCACCCACTCAAGACTCTCCTATCAATGGTAGGGGGGTATTTCTCATTGGTTTATGTCCTCCTATG
This sequence comes from Cnephaeus nilssonii, assembly GCF_951640355.1. Classification (NCBI taxonomy): domain Eukaryota; kingdom Metazoa; phylum Chordata; class Mammalia; order Chiroptera; family Vespertilionidae; genus Cnephaeus; species Cnephaeus nilssonii. Next base: position 81,200,592 of record NC_137078.1, read on the forward strand.
ATTCACTCAGAAAAAGCATGACATTCTTGATTCACCTTAGCCTTGCTTAGGTGTAAAGAAACAGGGGACCCTTCCCCACTCCCCACGTGGGAGTCTGTAAGTGTTCTTCAATAAATCTCCACCTTTGCTATAAAAAAAAAAAAAAAGAAACACATGGGCCCTAGTCGGTTTGGCTCAGTGGATAGAGTGTTGGCCTGCGGACTGAAAGGTCCTAGGTCTGATTCTGGTCAAGGGCACATGCTCAGGTTGCAGGCTCGATCCCCAGAGGGGGGCGATTCTCTCTCATCATTGATGTTTCTATCTCTCTCTCCCTCTCCCTTCCTCTCTGAAACCAATAAAAATAAATTAAAAAAAAAAAAAAAGAAATACACGGAACTAAAAACAAAAACACTTTTGTGGCTGAGTCTTACCAGTCGACTACTGTTATTTGTGCTAACTTTATTTGTAGTTTATAAACGAGCTTCCATCTGCTTGCCTTTCCTCAAGGTAAGATGATCACCTGAGATTCTTTAGGAAAATCTCCACCTAGCACTTATCATGAATTATTACACAAGAAGGAACTACCAGAAGTCTTTTACTTCATCTCCATTTTGCCAACTGAAACTGTTCCCAATGGCATTAAAATCTATTACCCCCACATTTTCCTAAAGTGAAACCATTTACAAGCCAACTAACAGAAGGGACTTAATCTTCAATTTTTCACTGAGTCCTATGCAGTCAAGTTCAAATGGAGTGGTCCTCTCTTTAGGCAACAGATCTTTATTCATACCTGCTGGCATGCTGTAATATTCTTTGAACTGTTTAAGTAATGGGACTGTCCTTCCACCTGAAGTATATGGAACAGATCAGAACTAGTGTAACAGTAAACTCCACAGTTCTCACAACAGTTTATGATGAGGTTGTTAGCAGAGTGAAACTTTGAAAAACAGGCATTACTGCAAATCATATGTTTCACATTCTGATATTCTACTTCATACTGAATCTAGGGTAAAAACAAAAAAAGATTCAGTAAAAATTCTAGTTTTTAAGCAGATCAATCAGAGTCCCTAAAGATGAAAAAATTGCAACTTACGAGAGTAGTCTTCTGACACATGCTGCATTTGGTTGAAATCCTGTCAGTATATAGCTTAACAGATAGTTTTCTTAGACAAGATTGGCTGCAAAAATTTTTGCTAAAGGTAGTATCTTTAGGCTGGACACTGATGACATCCTTTAGATTTAAAATGTCTCTGAAAATAAATAATAAGGGTATCATTATACAGTTTTGTCATAATTATAATTTCTCTCTATAAGCTAAATCACTCCCTCAGACAACCTTCTCCCTTATTGTTTTTTAAAAAAATATTTTTATTGATTTCAGAGATAAAAGGAGGAGAGAGAGAGAGAGAGAGAGAGAGAGAGAGAGAGAGAGAGAGAGAGAGGGGAACATCAAGAATGAGAATCATTGATCAGCTGCCTCCTGCACGCCCCCTACTGGGGATGGAGCCCACAACCCAGGCATGTGCCCTTGATTGGAATCGAACCTGGGACCCTTCAGTCCGCAGGCTGATGCTCTATCCACTCAGCCAAACCAGCTAGGGCATCCCTTATTGTTTCAATTACCTGAAGAATAGGGCATCATTAAACATTTTACCATAATTATAATTTCTCTCTATAAGCTAAATCACTTCCTCAAACAACCTTCTCTTTTATTGTTTTATTTACCTATAGAACTGTGAAATAGTAACAATATCAGCCTTGATATAAGAAAACCTAAATTTAGTATCTAGTTCTTTTACTTATAGGTCATTTTTATTACCTACATGTTATTTACTCATCTATAAAGTAGGGATTATAAAACACATCTGACAGTGCAGTTTTAAGGACTACCTAACCTGTTAGCTGGTGCTAGTAATAATAAATGATGTCACATATTCATACCTGACCAACTTTGGAATCTACAGGACAGAAGATTTCAAAGTATGGTCTGTAAATCCCTAGGGATCCCCCAGATGCTTTGAGGGAATCCACAAAATCAAAACTATTTCCACATTAAGATGTTATTTGCCGCCCTAGCCGGTTTGGCTCAGTGGATAGAGCGTTGGCCTGCAGAATGAAGGGTCCCAGGCTCGATTCCGATCAAGTGCACATGACCGGGTTGCGGGCTCGATCCCCAGTAGGGGGCGTGCAGGAGGCAGCCAATCAATGATTCTCTCTCTCTCTCTTTTTTTAATATATTTTTTATTGATTTTTTACAGAGAGGAAGGAAGAGGGATAGAGAGCTAGAAACATAGATGAGAAACATCGACCAGCTGCCTCCTGCACAACCCCCACCGGGGATGTGCCAGCAACCAATGTACATGCCCTTGACCAGAATCGAACCCGGGACCTTTCAGTCCGCAGACCGACGCTCCATCCACTGAGCCAAACCGGTTTTGGCGAATGATTCTCTTTTATCATTGATGTTTCTATCTCTCTTTCCCTCTCCCTTCCTCTCTGAAATCAATAAAGAAATATATATATATTTTAAAAAAGATGTTATTTGCCTTTTTCACTGTATATCTGAAAAGCAATGGTAGGCCCCTTTAATTCTACGCCTAGGTTTAATTCTACGCCCCTTTAATTCTACCCCAAAGAATTGAAAACAAGTACTTAAAAAAGAACATGTACATGCATGTTCATAATAGCACTATTCACAATAGTTAAAACAGCCTAAATGTTAATCAATGAATGAAAGGATAAAGAAATGGTGGTATATTCATGCAGTAGAGTATTATTCAGCTATAAAAAAGAATAAACTACTGATATACATGCTACAACATGGATGAAGCTCAAAAACATGCTAAGGGAAAGAAGCCAGGAACACAAGATCACCTGTAGGATTCCATTTATATGAAATATCCAGAATAGATAAATACATAGAACACAGGCTGGTGGTTGCCAGGGGCTGAGGGGACAGGAGAGGGAAATGTGGAGAAACTAAATAAAGCATTTTACTTTGGAGTGACAGAAATGTTTTAGAACTAGATAGAGGTGGTAGTTGTACAACACTGTCAATGTACGAATGTTACTGTAATGGTTTTTTGTTATGTGAATTTCACCTCGATTAAGTTGGGAGAGGGGGAAAAAAAGCAATGGTGGGTAAAACTGCCAGAACCTTACCATAAATCAAGGTAGTAGCACCAAATTGTACCCATACTAGTACACTGCCAAGCATTCGATGTAAAAATTACTGACTTTATTAAACTTGATCCTTGAGTACATCACATCTTTTCTGTGTGGTAAAATAGGATATAGGCATAAAGAATTACCCATGTGCACTCAAGAATGATGGTTGTCTCAAGGAAAACCATGTGTGGGAATGTTAAGACTTATAACCTAGGTTAGCCACTTTTTCTATGAAACACATTTTTACTTGAAAGAACAACTATTACTCAGAAGTGGATACCTGGCAGATATTTTTTCTCAAAAATGAATTAAGTAAGACTGTTACTTCAAAGAAAACAACTGGTAGTATTCATTGCCAATGATAAAATCTGAGCTTCATTGAGAATAAGAATTTTTGAAAACTTGTATCTGCTACTTCCAGCTTAATCGCTCCCCATCACTTAGACATTCCTGATGAGATTAGTGATTTTTTAAAAAGTGATTTTAAAAACATTGCATAATGAAATACATCAACATCTGCATAACTCACTGAACCAATATTTTCCAATGTTTGCACATAACAGAAATCATTTATGGGGAAAATAACCAAAGTACAAAATAGACCAATGAGTTTTAATTTAGCGGTACAAAACGTTCATTGATATGGTTACAATCAACCTTTAAAAACCTACCACTTGTTTTCTGATGTTCTTTCAAAGAAGAGCATCCACAATGATCTAAACACTAGTAGAACACTCATCCCTTTTCCAATTACACATTTTGTAAGGCCAGATTTCTTTAGACTTCTGCCAAAACAGTATTTTGCAAGAAACTGGATACAGAAGCAGATATGAAAACCCAGCCTGCCATTAAAGTAAAACTGATAAAAACAATGCCCACTAAATTTTTCTCACAAAAATTTTTTAAAAGGCTATTTTTCATGATATTCATGTCAACATGCACTGAGTTTATTTTAAATCAGTTACTAGTTTTTAAATTCCTCAGTTTTTTTTTTCCTTTTTTTATATATTTTATTGATTTTTTTACAGAGAGGAAGGGAGAGGGATAGAGAGTTAGAAACATCGATGAGAGAGAAACATCGATCAGCTGCCTCCTGCACACCTCCTACTGGGGATGTGCCCACAACCAAGGTACATGCCCTTGACCGGAATCGAACCTGGGACCCTTGAGTCCACAGGCCGACACTCTATCCACTGAGCCAAACCGGTTAGGGCTAAATTCCTCAGTTTTAACTTCTAACACAGTATTTATTGGTAGATATAACCTACCTAAAACTAAAACTCTTTGGGTCTTCAATAATTTTCAAGAGTGTAAAGGGGCCTGGAGAGCAGAAAATTTGAGAACTGCCACTACAGGAAACGACCAACATACCTGGCTACCTAGAACCTTCAGAATATCAATATTTCAGGATAATAGTTTTTCAGATTAAATACTTTTTTTTCTTTATTGATTAAGGTATTACATATGTGACCTTATCCCCCATTGCCTCCCCCCACCCCCGAGATTAAATACTCTTAAAATCAACACTATTTTAACAGTTCAACATTTACAAAGTTTTAGTGTATTATGCATGAGTTTTCTAGCCTTTTAAACAGATGATACCAAAAATAACATGCTCATTTCATTATCACATCATCAATCATTTTATTGGTTTAAAACACAGCTCTAAATGCAGTCTGAGTTGTTATCCTGGTACTTCATGACAAAAATTCTAGGATCCGCCCTAACTGGTTTGGCTCAGTGGATAGAGCATCGGGCTGTGGACTGAGGGGTCCCGGGTTCGATTCCGGTCGGGGGCATGTACCTTGGTTGCAGGCACAGCTGACTGATGTTTCTCTCTCATCGATGTTTCTGGTTCTCTATCCCTCTCCCTTCCACTCTGTAAAAAATCAATAAATTAAAAAAAAAAAAAATTTAGAGAAAAATTCTAGGATCCACTGGTGCCAGTCAGTGTTTACATGACGGGGATATAAAGATGACTGTAATCTAGTTTCTAATGTTAAGAAGTTCATTGTAGCCCGGCTTGTGTGGCTCAGGGGTTGAGCATTGACCCATGAACCAGGAGGTCACAAATAGATTCCAAGTCATGACACACGCCCAGATTGGGTGCTTGATCCCCAGTAAGGGTCGTGCAGGAGGCAGTCTATCAATGATTCTCTCTCATCATTGATGTTTCTATCTCTCTCTCCCTCTTCCTTCCTCTCTGAAGTCAATAAAAACATAAAAAAAAAAAAAAGCTCATTATCTAAACTGGGCAGTATCAATTCTTTAAAACATTAATTTTATGATCAATATTTTGGGAGTTGTGAACACTATAAAAACAGACGATGGAACAATAAATCTGGGTGGGTAGATGGTAATAAAAGAGGAAGGAATAGTGTAGGAATAGATAAGAGGTAAAGATATTTGAGGCAGAGCTTTAAGACACAAAATTACCCAGTTGGGAAGAAAGGCAGAAAATATTGCATTGACAGAAGCATGGGACCCAGAAAATGCTTACTGGCTTATATTGTTAGTATATTAGATTGCTGCTTCTAATTTGCTAAAGCCTTATAAAAGGGGAATTTTGTTACAAGTGCCTAAAATTAGCTTAAACAAACTCTGAGCATAGATCTGAACAACTTTCCTACAAATAAGTGTTCAACAGTAGTCCATGGGCCTATTTTGGACTCTACTGATTGCTCTCAGGATCTCTGGTTGGTTCCAACTGGGATACTAAAGGACAGAAATGATACTTCTTAAATACATAGCTCTAAAAAAAAGTCATATAACATGATTTAAAATGTCATTTTCAAAGCCATTTTTTCATCTTATTCATGAAATATATTAAGATTTCATTAACTAAAAACAGATTAAAAATCATTGCTATAAAACCTTGACAGTGCCCAGGGTTGAGCGTCGAACTATGAACCAGGAGGTCACAGTTGGATTCTTGGTCAGGGCACATGCCCAGGTTATGGGCTCGATCCCCAGTGTGGGGTGTGCAGGAGGCAGTTGATCAATGATTCTCTCTCATCATTGATGTTTCTTTCTCTCTTTCCCTCTCTGAAATCAATAAAAATATATTTAAAAAAATATAAAATTGCCGAAACCGGTTTGGCTCAGTGGATAGAGCGTCGGCCTGCGGACTCAAGGGTCCCAGGTTCGATTCCGGTCAAGGGCATGTACCTTGGTTGCGGGCAAATCCCCAGTAGGGGGTGTGCAAGAGGCAGCTGATCGATGTTTCTCTCTCATGGATGTTTCTAATTCTCTATCCCTCTCTCTTCCTCTCTGTAAAAAATCAATAAAATATATTTTAAAAATAAATAAATAAAATAAATACAAATCCATTTTAAAAATTAAAAAAAAAAAGAAGATTCAAATTATGGCAATCTGATTCCCAAACAAGATATCATTTGAAAGGAATTTGTGTTCTGAAACAAAGACATTTAAAACTTAGCATTATCATTTAATGAGTATTAACAAACCAAAATTATACTAGATAGGACTCTCAAAGCACTGATGCTTTATACATCTCAGGGCAGAGTTCAAAGTTCTGGACATTTTTCATGAATTCATTATGAAATGACTACTACTTCCTTCCTCTGTATCAGAAATGACTTACATATGTAAAAAAGTAAACAACTGCCCTAACCGGTTTGGCTCAGTGGATAGAGCGTCAGCCTACGGACTGAAGGGTCCCAGATTCAATTCAGGTCAAGAGCATGTACCTTGGTTGCGGGCACATCCCCAGTGGGGGGTGTGCAGGAGGCAACTGATCGATGTTTCTCTCTCATCGATGTTTCTAACTCTCTTTCTCTCTCTCTTCCTCTCTGTAAAAAATCAATAAAATATATATATATAAAAAAAGTAAACAACCAAGACCAACACAATAACTCACAGAAATTTTGAAAAGATTATAACCATCCATCTATGTTTACCTATGGCTATTCAATTTTTCAAGAAAATTAAATAACTTCATTTATACCTTGAAGATCCAAAATAACTGTTATATGATTAATTTTTTTTGAAAGGTTGCTCGCTACACAGTTAAATAAAATAAAATGGGCATACAATAAAAGCTTTAGAAGTCACATTGTTTAAAGTTAAAGAGAAACAGAACTCACATTTTAAATTCTGCAAATCTCTCAATAAACAACAACAAAAAAAGATTTCTTTTTTTAAAAAAATATATTTTTATTGATTTCAGAGAGGAAGGAGAGGGAAAGAGAGATAGAAACATCAATGATGAGAATCATTGTTTGGCTGCCTCCTGCACAACCCCTACTGGGGATCGAACCTGCAACCCAGGCATGTACCCTTGACCGGAATCAAACCCAGGACCCTTCAGTCCACAGGCAGACGCTCTATCCACTCAGCCAAACCGGCTAGGGCTAAAAAGATTTCTAAAGACTCTCTTAGAGGAACTGAAAACAGAAGCAGCTTTTCCATAAACCAAAGTGATATTTCTTCAGAAAAAATGAAAATGTAGAAAACTATAGCAAAGACTCTGATCAAGATCTTGGTAGAGCCCTGGCCGGTTTGGCTCAGTGAATGGAGCGTCAGCCTAAGGACTGAAGAGTCCCGGGTTCGGTTCTGGTCAGGGGCGTGTACCTCGGTTGCAGGCACAACCCCAGTGGGAGATGTGCAGGAGGCAGCTGATCGATGTTTCTCTCTCATCGATGTTTCTGGCTCTCTTTCCCTCTCCCTTCCTCTCTGTAGAGAATCAATAAAATATATTTTTTAAAAAAGATCTTGGTAGAGAAGTCAAAAGGGGCATAATTTAGAATTATATACCTTGAGCAGTTTGCACAAGTTCTCTTCGGAAGAGCTGATGAACTGCCAGATGAAATGTATTCAGTGATGCAGGGTGTGGAGCAGAAAAGCTGAGTAGATCCTTTTCTCTGATAAGCAGTTTGCCCCTTCAGAAGAACTTTTTTACAACCAGAACAGGAAACCTGAATAGCTGTAGTTGAAAGTGAAGGAAGCATTTTATTCATTCCAGATGATGCCAGAGAAGGCTGAATGCCTGTAGTCATCTGTGAAGCTATAAACACAAAACAGGAAAGAAAACATTCAGTATTTACATAAAATTAAGTATGCTTTTTTTTTCCATTTTATTTTAGAAGCTACTTCTGGATTTATAACTCAAAACAATGCACTATTCAATGACATTCTAAAAAGAATAAACTGGCTATCATACTGGTCAGAATAAATAGGATTAATTTAAATAATTCCATTACCACTGTCTGTAAATGTAGTGCTTATTTTCTGTTCATTCTCCTTAGTTTTGGACTGTTGGGCTTGACAATACTCCTAAAAAAAAAAAAAAAGAAAGAAAATAGTGAACACAATGTATTTTAAACAACCACTTAACTGAAGAAAATGATAAATTATGCTAAAGTCTATTCAGTGAATTTGTACAATTGAATTGAACCATGGCACATAGATAAAACACTCCCCTTTTGGTGACCTTTGGCTAATAACACCAATCAATTACTACATTATTTTCTACTAGAGGCCCGGTGCATGAAAATTCGTGCACTCGGGGTGTGTGTGTGTGTTCCCCCCTCAGCGTGGCCTGTACCCTCTCGCAGTCCGGGACCCCTCGGGGGATGTCCACCTGCCAGCTGGCAGTCAGACATCCCTCTGGCAGCCCGGGAACCCTCAGGGGACATCCTTAGCGCTGCCACAGAGGCAGAAGAGGCTCCTGCCACCGCCGCTGCAGTGGCCAGCCATGAGTCAGTTTCTGGATGAGCGGCGCTCCCCCTGTGGAAGCACACTGACCACCAGGGGGCAGCTCCTGTGTTGAGCATCTACCCCCTGGTGGTCAGTGCACATCATAGCAACCGGTCGTTCTGCCATTAGGGTCAATTTTCATATTATCCTTTTATTATAAATGTGACTTCACCTATAAAGACTAATTGTCTTTATAAAGACCTTGAACACAAAAACTGTTAGATTAGGCTGAATGAGTTTTACAAAGGAGGTTTGTTGGTTTTTTTCACAGCAACAGGCAATCTGTCTAAACTTGATCTATTTTTTAATGTGTATGGGTTGAAAAAGCAACAGACACTTCCTAGATGGACAACATTCTGCACTGTCACCAACTCAATGAGAGTCATATCTTTACTTGACACTGATTTACTTTAGGGTCTCTCTAGGCAAAATACAAGAAATAAATTAAAACTGAATTTACTTTTTGCTTCATTAGAAATTTCACCTAGAACATATGCAAATATTCCAAGGAAAGCTGACCTTACTTTATAAAGAATAATCATAGCCTGAACCAATTAATTCTTTATAAGTTCTATAGCATGCAATATCTTAAAAAGTTTAAGAATAAAAACACGAAACTGTGGCTGAATGTCGACCTATGAACCAGAAGGTCATGGTTCGATTCACGGTCAAGGCTCAACACCCAGTGGGGGGCATGCAGGAAGCAGCTGATCAATGATTCTCATCTTTGATGTTTCGAGCTCTCTCTCCCTCTTTGTATATGTACTAGAGGCCTGGTGCATGCAAATTCATGCACTGAAGGGGGTCCCTCAGCCTGGCCTGCCCCCTCTCACAGTCCGGGAGCCCTCGGGGGCAGGAGGCGACCTGACGATCAGGGGAAGGCGACGCCCCATCACATCTCTGCTGCTGCCACTGCTAGCAGCGCAAGCCTTGGCCAGCCCTGGTTACCTGAGCCCTGGGTGGCTGGGGGGACTGGGGGACTGGGGGCCCGGCCTTGCTGTGTGCCTGCCGCCCCAGCGGGGCTGAGGGGACTGGGTGCCACCATCTTTGAGGGCGGGGCAGTCAATTAGCATATTCCCTCCTTATTGGCTGTGGGTGCCACCATCTCTGAGGGCAGGACAGTCAATTAGCATATTCCCTCCTTATTAGATAGGATAAATATATTAAAAAAAAAACAAACCAAAATTGTAAAGATTAAAAAATTAAAAAGAAAATAAGTCTAAGAATTTAAAATGTATTCTACAACTTGATATAGGCAGTAGCATCAAAACATATTAGTTATTTGAATTGTTTCAAGTTAAGAAAAACAAAAACGTGTTAACCTTAGGCCCATAATATCATCCTTTTATCAATCCAAACACTTAATTCCAAACAGCTCATTCTTCTCTCAGATCACATTCTTGTACACACTTGTTTTGGCACTGAACAGCACCTACCTTATTTTATTTGATCAACTGCTTTGGGATTTAAATTTTTCAACCAATAAACCAGCATCTAAATAACTAAAATTTATAATTTGATGCTGCTCTAGAAAAAAGAAAACAAGCACCATTTTACCTGAGCATTGTCGGGTTCTGTCTTAATTTCATCCAGCTGCAGTAGTGGTGGTGCCACTGCCTTGTCACCACCCTCTGTTGGTGATTCTTTCATTTGAGTATCTGATGTAAAGGAATTCTCCACTTCCGTTCTTCTTGGGGAGCAGTTTCCAGATACCTAAAATGAAATATGAGTTGATGAAGAGTTCTGAGATCAGAACTCCCCCCAACTCCCTACCGCCCACTTCTACCTCTGTGACTTTCTCAATAAACGTTCTTTTATAATTTGAGTCTTGGCTCTGAATTCTTCCCTTAGCCAGAACTCAAGAACCGAGTTTGCTGGACCAAGGTTCACACCTGGTGCCATTTTCCTGCTGCTAATACAAGCACAAAAGGGTCTTCAGATAGCTTGGTCTCGAGGTTCTCACAGTACCAATACTTACTTTCTTCCCTTCATCCACTCTTCCCCAATACAGCTTTGCTTCCCACTTCGCAACTTTCTTCTGGGACTAGTCTTCTCCACTTCTATTCTCCCTGGTCTGAGTACAGCATAATGCCACCAAATCCAAAAATAACCTGATTATTTTTAATTTATCAGATAGTCTTAGAAAATGTAAAGCTTTCTATCTGACATTAATCCTATCACCTGCACTCACTACCTCTCCCCACTGCCTTCCTATTGAGCCATTTATCATCTGAATCAACTCCCCTTCCCCTCTTTATTGATTCCTCTCATATATAAGCATTTAAACACATCCAAGGATCCAACCTCTAAACCAACTGCCCCTCAGAACCACTCTTTCCCTTCTTGAAATTCTCTCCTTCCCTGAATCCTATGATTCCAAGACCTATTTCTTCTCCTATGTCTTTTCAAACATTTTTCTCACCTGCTTCTAAAGTACTTGTGTTCCCCCAATGCATACTTCCCCATGTGGACAAAAGAAGGGGTTCTAAAAAAAAAAAAAAAAAAAAGCCGAAACCGGTTTGGCTCAGTGGATAGAGCGTCGGCCTGTGGACTCAAGGGTCCCGGGTTCGATTCCGGTCAAGGGCATGTACCTTGGTTGCGGGAACATCCCCAGTGGGGGGTGTACAAGAGGCAGCTGATCCATGTTTCTCTCTCATCGATGTTTCTAACTCTCTCTTCCTCTCTGTAAAAAAATCAATAAAATATATTTAAAAAATAAAAAGAAGGGGTTCTATGGAAAGTAACCTCACAGGGTGATCAGATCATAAATTCCTAACTGGGCAGATCGTGGTGGGGTAGTCATGCCCCTGGCCTATAACTTTTTATTTTTTTAAAGCTTCACCAGATGATATTTTTTCCATTGATTTTCAGAAAGAGTGGAAAGGGGCAGGAAATATGACTGAGCCATGCCAGCCGGTTTTAAAGTAGGTTTCTATGAAGCAATAATAAGAGATATTCCAGGTATAGGGGCAGCATGTGCATCTTACAAGCACCCCAACAGGGGCTGGGGATCTAACCCACAATGGAGGTATGTGCCCTTGGCCAGGAATCAAACCCAAGACCCTTAGGACCTCAGACTGATGCTCTAACCACTGCTAAGGATAGGCCTATAACATTTTAGGAAAAGGATTATCTTTGTCTTAAGCAAGCCCTGTCCATTGTTTCGGTGCATTTAGTTTAACACATCTTTGAAAAGCCCCCTCCTATGGTGGAACCACCCTCAAGAGAGCAAATAATCTTAACTATTCTTTAATCCAATCCCTGCCTTGCTTTCTCTGACCTTTATGTAATCTTTCTTATGTCGATTCCTTAATTTCAAATGTATAAAAGAAACTTCAAAAACTGTTATTCTCCAGAGCATTTGACATTTTTAAAAAATATATATTTTATTGATTTTTTACAGAGAGGAAGGGAGAGGGATAGAGAGTTAGAAACATCGATGAGAGAGAAACATCGATCAGCTGCCTCCTGCACACCTCCCACTGGGGATGTGCCCGCAACCAAGGTACATGCCCTTGACCAGAATCGAACCCGGGACCCTTCAGTCTGCAGGCCGACACTCTATCCACTGAGCCAAACCAGTTAGGGCAGCATTTGACATTTTGATCCCCAGCATATCCCATCAGTTTGGCTCAAATAAAAATTCTGTACATGTTTGGAAAATTCTGTACATTTAAAAAAATATATATCTTTATTGATTTCAGAGAGGAAGGGAGAGGGAAAGATAGAAACATCAATGATGAGAGAGAACCATTGATCGGCTGCCTCCTGCACGTCCCCCACTGGGGATCAAGCCCACAACCCAGGCATGTGCCCTTGACTGGAATCGAACCTGGGACCCTTCAGTCCGCAGGCTGATGCTCTATCCACTGAGCCAAACCAGCTAGGGCAGGACATTTTTTTTTTTTTAAATATGTTTTTACTGATTTTGAGAAAGGGGAAGGGAGAGGGTGAGAGAGAAACATCAATGAGAAAGAACCATCTGTCTGGCTGCCTCCAGCAACCACCTCTCCATCCTGGGGACTGACTCTCTCCTTCCTTCCCTCCCTCCTTCCTCTCTCTCAAATTAAGGAGAGAGAGAAAAAAAGCTCATATGGCTTCTTGGTCTCTGCCCAGCCCATTTGAGCATTATACACAACCAGCAAAGCAAAACTGCTTGGAAATTAATTACTGGATTGTCATTAAGTACTTAGATTCCCTTTACCTGAAAGTAAATATGCTATGCAAGTCTAAACATCATTTAAAAATAAAGCATCTATGAGTTGCAGCATCTTAAATCCCCCTTCAAGCATGTCGGTCACCACACAAATAGACAAGTAATGGAAAGTACCCTGAAAATGTAAATAAATCTAAAACATATTTCTGAGGCAGGGGAAAATGATATAAAACATTTCTTTAGCTAAGAACAAAAAAAGCAAAAAAAAATATGAATAACATCCATGACTTCCCTTTCCAGATGCACATTAGAGTAAAACAAGTCCTAGAGACCTCTTTACACCAAAGAGGGATATATTATGGAGCAGAAAACAAAATTCACAATAATTTTTATTTTTAAAATATATTTTTATTGATTTCAGAGAGGAAGGGAGAGGAAAAGAAACATCAATGATGAGAATCATTGATTGGCTGCCTCCTGCACACCCCCACACTGGGGTCGGAGCCTGCAACCCTGGCATGTGCCCTGACTGGGAATCAAACCTTGACCCCCTAGGTCGAGGCTCAATGACTGAGTCATCCCCACAGGGCTTGAGCCAGGTTTTTTTAAAAATATATATTTTATTGATTTTTACAGAGAGGAAGGGAGAGGGAGAGAGAGTTAGAAACATCGATGAGAGAGAAACATCAGCTGCCTCCTGCACACCCCCCACTGGGGATGTGCCCGAAACCAAGGTACATGCCCTTGACTTGAATCGAACCTGGGACCCTTGAGTCCGAAAGCCGACCATCTATCCACTGAGCCAAACCGGTTAGGGCTTGAGCCAGGTTTTAAAGTAGGTTTCTATGAAGCAATAGTAAGGGATATTCCAGGTATAGGGGCAGCATGTGCAAAAGCATATTGGAACTATACCAGTAAGGAGTGGAGTTACTATTAAAGATAAAATACAAGAGTGGCCAAAACCGGTTTGGCTCAGTGGATAGAGCGTCGGCCTAAGGACTGAAGGTCCCAGGTTCGATTCCGGTCAAGGGCATGTGCCTTGGTTGTGGGCACATCCCCAGTGGGGGGTGTGCAGGACGCAGCTGATCGATGTTTCTCTCTCATCGATGTTTCTAGCTCTCTATCCCTCTCCCTTCCTCTCTGTAAAAAATCAATAAAATATATTTTAAAAAAAATACAAGAGTGGTAGTGGAAGGAAATGAAGTTGGAAAAGCAGAAAGGAATCATATCAGGAAGGTCTTTGAAAATAAAAAACCCGAGGATATTTTTCCCCATTGATTTTTAGAGAGTGGAAGGTAGTGGGAGGTTGGTGGAGAAAGAGAGCGAAAAGAGAAGGGGGAGGGCCCTACCCGGTGTGGCTCAGTGGATAGAGTGTCGGCCTGCAGACTGAAGGGTCCCGGGTTCGATTCCGGTCAAGGGCATGTACCTTGGTTGTGGGCACATCCCCAGTGGGGGGTGTGCAGGAGGCAGCTGATCAATGTTTCTCTCTCATCGATGTTTCTAACTCTCTATCCCTCTCCCTTCCTCTCTGTAAAAAATCAATAAAATATATATATTAAAAAAAAAGAGAGAAGGGGGAGGGAGGGAGAGAGAGAAAACATGGATGGGAGATACACATCTATTGGTTGCCCTCCCCTCCCCCTGCCCCCTACACACACACACACCCTGACCCAGGGCGAGATCAAACCTACAACCCAGGTACATATCCTTGACCATGAATTGAACCCGTGACCCTCCAGTGTTTGGCCAAAGCTCTAACCACTGAATAATGCCGGCCAGGGCCGCATCTCATTTTAAAAAATAAAAATTTACTTCAGATTTTCAGAAAATAGCTTTTCCTGCCATTTGGGTAAATATAGTTCAATTCCTTGTAGCTATGTCATTGACGAGGAAGGTTACAGTTTACACCTACCCTTTTTCATGCACAGAAAACCCCAGAAACAAATTCACTAATTTAGCAAGGGCAACCACTCCTGTAATATTCTTGCCACAACCTAGGAGTTAAATGGGCAAGGTGTTGTAATTTAGTTCTTGTTATGTTAAGGGCTTCTTGTCTTATAAAATTTGGGATGAGAAGTACAAGTAATTGTCAGATGTTATTGGGGATTCAACTCCTGAGAGGAAATTCTCCACTCATCTACTTTCAAGCTTTTGGTTGAGTTTAATTGAAAAGTGTGCCGATATTGCATCCTGAGGAAGCTGAAAACATTTCCGTTTGCAAACACTAGTCCATGCAAACCACGATGCTCTCAATCCTGCATATTTTTAAAAAAAATGTTTTATTGATTTTTTTACGGAGAGGAAGGGAGAGGGAGAGAGAGTTAGAAACATCGATGAGAAACATCTATCAGCCACCTCCTGCACACCTCCTACTGGGGATGTGCCCGCAAGCAAGGTACATGCCCTTGACCGGAATCAAACCAGGCCGTCGCTCTATTCACTGAGCCAAACCGGTCAGGGCTCAATCCTGCATATTAAAGCAAAACGCAAAGTGCTAAAAATTGCACCTTCCTCTAACCCCAGATCAAATCCTAATTCACCAAAGGTCAAACTTTTAAACCGGGCCGGTGTACCGGCTCAGTGATTGCGCGTGGGTAGACCCAGGAGCTAAGAGGTCGGTGGGATTCCCATGTGGGCACAGGCCCGGGAAGCGGGCTTGATCCCCAGTTGGGGGCGTGCAGCCCACGGGCGATGTTCCTCTCTCATTGATGTTTCCTCCTATCCCTCTCCCTTATCTCTCTAAAAATAAAAACATATTAAAAACAAAAAAGAAATCCTATTCCCTTTACCTAAAAACTTTTTTAAAAAAAGTCAAACTCTTAAATAATTCATCTTCTTAAGCTGAGATCCCGTGTACAATTCAATTTGCAAAAGGAGCTCCAGGTTGCCAAGGCTGAAACCAATGACCACTTAATGAAGGAGACGCCACCAATGTTCTCAGACGAACGTTTTAGAAACGGAAGCCGCAGAGAAACCAAAGGCTGAGAGCCCGAGTACGACACACACGCCGTGGACGAGGAGAAACGCCGCAAGTGGTGGGGCAACAACCCTCCGGCTCCGTGAGCATCCGCTCCTCAAGGAGACCACGAACCCAAACCAGGGGCCTCCTCTCCGAATTCCCGACGCCCCGGGGGCGGAAGCCGCACGCGCGGCGGTGCCTCTAGAAACTCTACCCCACAAGACCCTTCCTCCTCCCGCCCACAGACGAAACGCTCCGTCCATCCGTAAGGCACAGACGCAAAGACCGACACCAGGGCCACGTACGGAGGCTTACGAGTTTCTCTCCAGGCCGCTCGCCAGGGGAGGTTTCTCACGGCCACTTCCAAGGGGCCGGAAGGTCGCCTAGGCCCAGCCCTTTTCCCGCGGTGCTTTGCGGCCGAGCATGCGCAGCGTAGCCGACCGCCCGGGCTGCGACTCCAGGGTGGGAAAGGGCTCCGCCGGGATGGGGCCTGGAGCGGGTGAGGGGGCGGGGAGAGCCCGTAGGCCTCCGGGGACCTTAACCCTTGCAGCCTCATCTGGATGGCAGCCAAGTCCGGACCCTTAAAGGCTGAGGCAGCGGGTCTTGACTCAGACAAGAGCTCAGGCAGGGGGGGGGGGGGGGGGGGGATTCGATGTCCTGAGTTCGAGAGACGACTCTATTGGCGACTTTCTTAAAAAAAATAAAAATCCCCTTTCTTCATCTTTGAAATGAGGATAATTATTATACTGCCTACCTCATGGGCTTGTGACGATTAGAAAGGCGATGTTAGTCAAGTGCCGGGTACAGAGTAAATTCCCAGTAAAAGGAATTATTCGCAGAGATAGAGAGGGGGTTCAGGCTTCTTCCATTTGGGGGAGCTCTGAGTATTTTAAAAATTAAAATAATTCCAAAACAGTGCGGCAAAAATTATGGTAGATTTTATTTATTTATTAATTAAAATATATTTTATTGACTTTTTACAGAGAGGAAGGGAGAGGGATAGAGAGCCAGAAACATCTATGAGAGAAACATCAATCAACCGCCTCCTGCACACCCCCCACTGGGGATGTGCCCACAACCAAGGCACATGCCCTTGACCGGAATCGAACCTGGGACCCCTCAGCCCGCAGGCCGACACTGTATCCACCAAGCCAAACCGGTTTCGGCTAGATTTTACTTTTTAAAAATTTATCTTTATTGTTGAAAGTATTATAGATGTGCCCCTTTTTCCCCTAATGACCCCCTCCACCCGCTTCCGCCCCCACTTCACTACACCATTGTCTGTGTCCAGGGATTATGCATATACTAGAGACCCAGTGCACGAAATTCCGAACGGGTAGGGTCCCTATTGGCTGCCAACTGCCAGCTGGGGTCTTCCTTCCTTCAGCCTCACCCCCTGGTGGTCAGCGCACGTCATAGCAAGCAATCGAACCCCTGGTTGATTGAACTCCTGAGGGGACACTTTGCATATTAGGCTTTTATATAGAGAGATGCCAAGAGTTCTCCTCCCTTCCCTCTGAGATTCCTCAGTCTTTGCTGTGCTTCCATGTCTCTCTATTTTGTTTGTCAGTTTATTTTGTTGATTAGATTCCACACATAAGTGAGATTATGGTAGATTTTAAATGCTATTTAAGGAGTTAAACACCATCAATACATAAAAAGTATAGGATCAAAAAATGTGCTATTCCTTAAGTCATAATAGGACTATACAATATATAAAGTTGAGTGGATTTATTGCAATCCTGTCTTTGACCATACTACTTGAGATATTATTTAGTCTAAATATTGAGGCCCCTTGTGAATGGGATGTCCATGCCAAAAGGGCCTCCTGACCCCTGCTGCTGTAGTCCCTAAACATCTTCTGCAGTTAATTAACCTCAAATTCAGACCCTTTGGTGATGTTGAATACAGTTAGTCCTCAATATCATTGATAGGTTCAGCAACCTTAAGTGAAATGAAGTATAATGAACTCAGTTTTACCTTAACCTAATTGGTATAAACAAATATTAAGTTCCTAAGGCCTCATCAACTTTTAATAAAACATTATTCAAGGACCTGCTGTACTTGACTGGTAACTGAAGTTAATTTCTCCAACAGCTATTCTTACCTTCATAATCCTATGTAATAAAAGCCTAATATGCAAATTGACCAAACAGCGAAACAACTGGTCACTATGATGGGCACTGACCACCAGAGGGCAGACGTTCAACGCAGGAGCTGCCCCCCTGGTGGTCAGTGCGCTCCCTCAGAGGGTGGGTCCACAGCCGCTCGGCTGACCTGGATGAGTGGTGCTCCCACAGCAGACCGATCCCTGTAGGCCACGCCCCCCCCACCAGTGCACGAATCCTGTGCACCGGGCCTCTCGTATGGTATATAGAAATTAGGTATAACATTTTTTTTAAATATACTTTTTATTGATTTTTTTTTACAGAGAGGAAGGGAGAGGGATAGAGAGCTAGAAACATCGATAAGAGAGAAACATCGATCAGCTGCCTCCTGTACACTCCCCACTGGGGATGTGCCCACAACCAAGGTACATGCCCTTGACTGGAATCGAACCTGGGACCCTTCAGTCCGAAGGCCGACTGAGCCAAACCAGTTAGGGCTAGGTATAACATTTTGTTATCTGTTCTCAGTTCCCTTTTCTTGCCTTCTTTTGGCTAATTTGAACACCTTTTTAGTATTTTGTTTTAATTTATTGTGTTTATGACCATATCTCTTTGTATATTATTTTTAGTGGTTATTCTAGGGATTACAATAAACATAAGTAACTTTTCTTTTTTTAAAAAAAAATATTTTATTGATTTTTTACAGAGAGGAAGGGAGAGGGATAGTTAGAAACATCGATGAGAGAGAAACATCCACCAGCTGCTTCCTGCACACCCCCTACTGGGGATGTGCCCACAACCAAGGTACATGCCCTTGACCAGAATCGAACCTGGGACCCTTCAGTCCACAGGCCGATGCTCTATCCACTGAGCCAAACCGGTTAGGGCCATAAGTAACTTTTCATAGTTCACTTAGAATCAAAATTTGGCCACTTCAAGTGGAATTTTTACCTTCATATAAGTCCCTTTATCTTCCCTACCTTTTATGTTATAGTTATCATATATATTAGAACCGTAAAATTCTAATTGTGAAAATTTGAATTACAATTTTTGCTATAAACTATCAAATATTTTAAAAAGAACTCAAGAGGAGCCCAACTGGTTTGGCTCAGTGGATAGAGTGTTGGCCTGTGGACTGTTGGGTCCCAGGTTTGATTCCGGTCAAGGGCACATGCCTCAGTTGTGGGCTCAATCCCCAGTAGGGGGTGATTCTCTCATCATTGATGTTTCTATCTCTCTCTCCCTCTCCCTTCCTCTCTGAAATCAATAAAATTTTTTTAAAAAGAACTCAAGAGGAGAATAGTTTATTATGTTTACCCAGATATTTACAATTTCTGTCCTTGATGCTCCAGGTTCCTTCAGGTATCATTTGCCTTCTATCTGATGAACTTCGTTTAGCAAATCTTTTAAAGCAGGTCTTTTGGCAAAAAATTATTTTGGTTTTCCTCGTCTAACAATGTCTATATTTTACCTGCATTCCTGAAGGATATTTTCACTGGATGTAGAAGTGTGTTTCCTGGTGTTTTTTTGGGTGGGAAATCCCAGCAAGGTGCTGACTCCATCAAATGACCTTCACTGAGCCAAGACCGGTTTGGCTCAGTGGATAGAGCGTCGGCCTGCGGACTGAAGGGTCCCAGGTTCGATTCCGGTCGGGGGCATGTACCTTGGTTGCGGGCACATTCCTGGTAGGGGATGTGCAGGAGGCAGCTGATGGATGTTTCTCATCGACGTTTCTAGCTCTATCTCTCTCCCTTCCTCTCTGTAAAAAATCAATAAAATATATATTTTAAAAAAAATGACCTTCACTGACCTTACTACAATACCTGGGAGATAGAGTAGTGCTTTCCAACTCTGAAGTCTAAGATTGTGGGAAAGCATGAGGCTGGTCCCAGAAAGGTACAGCATACAGAAAACTGCCTATCTAAATGTCTTGTCATGGTCAAGGTTGCCCAAGGCCACTCAGGATAATGTCACAATCTAATTAACCCCCAATTCCTTCTATCCCTTCTGTGTACATGGACACCCATATTTAGTATTTAAATCACAGACAAAATCAATGATTCTCTCTCATCATCGATGTTTCTATCTCTCTCTCCCTTGCTCTTCCTCTCTGAAATCAATAAAAACAAACAAACAAAAAGCCCTAGCCAGTTTGGCTCAGTGGATAGAGCATTATACTGTGGACTGAAGGGTCCCAGATTTGATTCTGGTCAAGGGCTTGATCCCCAGTAGGGGGCATGCAGGAGGCAGCCAATCAATGATTCTCTCTCATCATTAATGTATTTCTCTCTCTCTCTCTCTCTCACCCTCTCCCTTCCTCTCTGAAATCAATACAAAAAAAGTTACGGACAAATAACAGAAACACCTGCCTGTATATACATGCTGCTATGAATGCTTATATTCTTTGCAGATAAACATGTTAAAACATAAATGCATCATTAAATAAATACTCACTGGCCCAAATTTATAAATACTGCTTCACCCTAATTAAAACTTCTTCCATTACCCCCAGGCCCAGGTAAAGCTATGGAGTTCCTTCCTCTTGGGCTTGGCCAGGTAGTCCCAAGACAGGGAGAGGTATAGAGAAGGTTGGGCCTGTCTGTGATGGATGGAGAAACTAAGTAATTAAATTCATAATCACTCCCAAGTCAGCCAGGCCAATACAGCTCAAGGGGACTCTGAAGCCCAGACCACTATCTAGAGGTAGAGGTGGTGACGCTTGGGCAGGGAAGCACAGTCAGAATCCTCTAGACCAGGGAGGAACACTGATAGGCAGGCAGGCAGGTAAACACAGAGAGAGGCAGACAGACAGACAGGCCTTTCCAGTACTACAGACTCTCTCTTTCCAAAAGAATTGGAACAGCTTTGAAAGAAAGTCAAAGGGTGAGAAGAGGATCTGGGGTCCTCCCACCCTCCCCAGAGCCCTTCTTGCTCTCCCATGGAAAATGTCCTGGGCATATGTGAGTGGTAAACAGGACTCACAGACTGCCTGGAACCTTGGCTTTCTTCGGCCATAGGATGAACCTTGGCCTCCTGGAATCTCCACCACTTCCCACTCATGGCGGGCCCATTTCCTGGCATGGGGCAGAATGGCAGGACATGATCCCTTCACACAGGTCCCCATGCTTCCTTCCAAGAGCAAGACTGAAAAATATTTGGGAGTAGTATTAACAGAACTAACTCCTGGTTAAAAATATTTTCTTCCTAAAACTCAAACTGGCATTAAAGGAATAAAAGGGATACATACAAAAGGCAAAAAGAATGGGAAAGGAGATAATTAAAGAACTGAAGAGTTCACCACATTTTAGAAGACTGGAAACTTATGGAAGAGTGGTAACTTACATAAGGAGGAAACTACTGTGTACCTGCAGAGGTGAGGTATCCCTGGAATGAAGTCAACCCACTCCATAGAACTCCAGAAAGGCCCAGGATGCAGAAGCATCAGGTAGCTCAGATGGTATGTGGTGGCATAGAAATTGGTAGAAACTCTTAACTTAGAACAGTTAGATTCCCCAGAACCTTCCCCAGCATCTATTGCAGCCAGCCAACTACCACCATGTTTCCCCTGCTCATAGTAATTCACTACCTGGGCACCTGTTGTTAGATTCTCAAACTCTAAAGACAGGGATGTTCTTTGTTCGGTTCTGTGGGAATGATTTAATAATCCATTTAAATTTTTAAAAATTTATTGATTTTAGAAAGAGAGAAGTAGGGGGAGGGAGAGAAAGATAGATTTGTTTTTCCACTTATTTATGCATTCATTGGTTAATTTTTAAAAATATATATATTCTATTGATTTTTTACAGAGAGGAAGGGAGAGGGATAGAGAGCTAGAAACATCAATGAGAGAGAAACATTGATCAGCTGCCTCCTGCACACCCCCCACTGGGGATGCGCCCGCAACCAAGGTACATGCCCTTGACCGGAATCGAACCTGGGACCCTTCAGTCCGCAGGCCGATGCTCTATCCACTGAGCCAAACAGGTTTCGGCTCATTGGTTGATTCTTGTACGTGCCCTGACTATGGATTGAAGCCA
This sequence comes from Cnephaeus nilssonii, assembly GCF_951640355.1. Taxonomy (NCBI): domain Eukaryota; kingdom Metazoa; phylum Chordata; class Mammalia; order Chiroptera; family Vespertilionidae; genus Cnephaeus; species Cnephaeus nilssonii. The sequence goes on from NC_137078.1 coordinate 81,222,717, forward strand.
CAACCTTGGCATGTCGGGATGACACTCTATCCAACAGACCTATCCAGCCAGTGACAAATGTCACATTTTAAGTTTTTGTTATGGCAGTACTCCTCTTCTAGATAACAATTCTATAAGTTATATATTGCTAAGTAACAAAGCACTCCAAAATTACTGGCTTAAAACAAGAACCATTTATTTATTCATTCTTCTACAATTTGGGCTTAGTTGGGCAATTCTGTTGATCTTGCGTGGGCTCACTCATGAGGCTGGAGTCATCTAACAACCTGGAGGGTCTAAGATGGTTCCACTTGTATGAATGGGGCCTTGGTGCTGGCCATAGGGGCTACTCTCTGTATGTAATTTTTCATCATTCAGCAATTTAACCCATTTAACCTTGACATGGTGGTGGGAATGTTTCACAAAAGTAAAAACAAGCTGCAAGGACTATTGAGGCCTGTGCTTGGGAATTCACATGACATCACATCTGTTACATTCTAGTAGTTAAAATAATTCAAAGGCCAACCCAGAAACAATGGGTAGAGGAATAGAACTTTTCATTTGATGGGTGGAGTTACAAAGAAATGACCATGTGTAAGCCTCCACAGGTAATTGCAAAAATTCTAAAGCAAATAAAGGGGTGGGCAAAGCAGGTTTACAGTGTGAGTACCTGAAATACTAGTAGAGTTTATTCTTGTATTATTTTTATTTATCATTGTATTATCATTAACCTACTTTTGCCTACCCCAGTATAATATTTAATGATTTTATGTTGAAAACAATATAGCCTAAAGAAGATATAGGTGCCAATATCACCATTTCCATTTAACACATTACTAGAAGTTTAAGCCAATGCAATGAGGTAAGAAAATGAAATAAAAGTTACATGCTTGGAAAGGAAGGGATACATTTGTCATTATTCTCTATATAGTTGGAAACTTCAAAAATTATAAAATATATGGGTAAAAGTATATATATATATATATATATATATATATATATATTAGAGGCCTGGTGCACGAATTCATGCATGGGTGGGATCCCTTGGCCTGCCCACCAGGGGGAGAGAGAGAGAGCCTGCCCCACACCTGTGCAGCCTCTTCCGGATGAGCCAGGCTGTAGCTGCTGAGACCGCAGAGGCTGGTCGGGCTCCCTGTGGGTTTGTGCAGGAGCCAGTTTGCGAGGCTGGCCAGGAGAGAGTGTGCTGCCTGCCCAGCGTCCGTGCGGTGCCACTGGGCGGCCCAGAGGCCCACGCTGTGCCCCAGCCCGCCCTTGGTGTCTGGCTGCGTTCACCGCATCTCTGCGTGGGGACTCTGGCACTGTGACTCAGGTGTACGGTGGCACGCGGGGGCCAGGGGGCCCAGTTGCTGCCCAGGGCCCAGAGGTCAGCTGGGACCTGCCCTTCCACGCCAGATGCTTGCACTTTGATTGCTAGCCCGGCCTAGGGACTGCACTCATGCACGAATATCATGCACCGGGCCTCTAGTTTCCAAATAAAGCCACATTCTCAGGATTAGGACTGCAACATATCTTTTTGGAGGACATGATTCAACACAATGAATAACAAATGCTAATTCTCCAAAACACGTCTACAGCATTAGTGCATACTAAACAAAATCCTAGCTGCTTCTAAAGTTTACAAGGAAAACTTTGTTTCATTTGGCAAGTTGATGCTAAAATTATATGAATATGCAAAGGACCAAGAAAAGCCAAGATAATCTTGAAGGACATAATGGGAAGGAAAACATTTTCTATCAGATAACAAGATTTGGTATAAAGCTGTCATAGAAATTGAGACAGTGTAATATTTCTGCAAAGAGAGACAAAAGGAATAGATTACGCAGTCCTGAAACAAATCCACACTTTTCTAGACAACTATACTATATGCAAAGGCGACAATACAAAGCAGTAGGGAAAAGACAGACTTTTAAAAAATAGCACTTAATCAGTTTAACATTCACATGGAAGAAATGAATTTGACTTACCTCACACCATACACAAAACCCAACTTTAGGTTGTAGATCTATATAAGAAAGACAAAGTAATAACAGTTCCAGAAATTAGTAAGAACCTTTGGTGAGAAAATATTTTTGAACATTTACAAGAAACACTGAGCATAAAGGTCTTTTATGTTCATCAAAAGACACCAATAGCCATGGCCTGTGTTGCTCAGTGGTTGGAATGTCAGCCTGAGTACCAATTCCTGTCAAGGGCATGTATCTGGGTTGCAGGTTCAATCCCCAGTGGAGGGCATGTGCGGGCAGCAGGCAAGCGATTGATGAGCCTCTCTCACATCGATGCTTATCTCTCTTTCTCTCTCCCTCTTCCCCCTCCCTCCTTCCATTCTCTCTAAAAATCAAGGGGGAAAAATATCCTCAGGTGAGGATTAACAACAACAACTAAAGACACCAATAATAGGCCCTGGCCAGGTAGTTCAGTTGGTTAGAGCATTGTTCAGATAAGGTTGTAGGTTCCATGCCCAGTCAGGGCACAATGAATGCATAAATAAGTGAAACAATAAATTGATGTTTCTTTCTCTCTCCCTCTCTCTCTCTCAAATCAATAAATAAAATTTAAAAAGACAAAAATAATAAAGTGGAAAGGCTGTCCACTGAGTGGGAGAAGATAATTGCAATACATACGTATATTCAACAAAGGACTCATATTCAGAATACATATCCATAAGAAATTGGCAGATAATCCAACACAAAAATAGGTCTGAGACTTGAATAGGCACTTCATAAAAGAGGATATCCAGATATTAAAAAACATGAAAATGGCCCTAGCTGGTTTGGCTCAGTGGAGAAAGCATTGGCCTGCAGACTGAAGGGTCCCAGGTTCGATTCCAGTCAAGGGCACATACCGGGGTTTCGGGCTCGATCCCCAGTATGGGGCATGCAGGAGGCAGCCAATCAAGGATTCTCTTTCCTCATTGATGTCTCTATCTCTCTCTTCCTCTCCATTTCTTTCTGAAATCAATAAAAATATATTTAAAAAACAACAACATGAAAATGGACTCAACCTCATTTGTAATCTGGGAAATCCAAATTAAAACCATAATAAAAATACCAGAATGATTAAAATTAAAAAGATATAATGGTACAGTAATAGTTATTGGCCAGGATGTGGGGCAACTGGAACTCTCATACATGGTTGGTGAAGTGCAAACTGAAACCACTACTTTCTTAAATTGAGCTCTGGACAGTGCAGCTAGGTTGGGCTCTAGTGCACCAAAGGGTTGCTAGCAGACTCCATCCCGCTAGGGGGCGTGTGGGAGGCAACCCATCACATGGGTGTTTCTCTATCTCCCGCTCCCTTCCTCTCTCTCTAAAAAAATCAGTAAAAGATCTTTTTAAAAAATCGTTTGACATTATCCAGTTAAGTTATACAAATACATAACAAGCAATTTCGCTGCTAGGTATAAAATTACCATATGTGCCACAAAATACCGGAATATTCACAGCAACATTATTCCTTATAGCCAAAAATTGGAGACACGTCAAATGTCCATCAATAGTAGGTTAAATTACAGCATATTTCTAAAATGGAATTCAACACAGCAGTCCAAATGAACGAAAGAGACAACCTCACAAATCATAGATGTATCTCCAAAACAATGTTGAAAATACCAAATCTTGACTTTGTACAACTTAGTTAATTTCTTCATTTACATTTCCCAGATAAAAATTTGGCCATGGCCGGTTTGCTCAGTGGATAGAGCGTCGGCCTGCAGACTGAAGGGTCCCGGGTTCGATTCCGGTCAAGGGCATGTACCTCAGTGGGGGGGGGTGTGTGTGTGTGCAGGAGGCAGCTGATCGATGTTTCTCTCTCATCGATGTTTCTCTCTATCCCTCTCCCTTCCTCTCTGTAAAAAAAAAAAATCAATAAAAATAAAAATAAATTGTACCTCTTGGGTTGTGGTGAGGACTAAGGAATGACGCACGTCAAGTGCTTAGCAAGCTCTTGACTTAATAAATTTCAGCTATTTTTTTATGATGTTCTCCTAGGAGGCCCTTTCTGGAAATGAGCGTCAGAGAAGGGTGCAGAGCACTTATTACGTCGTCTGACGCCCCTAACACTCTCCCCCCAGTTCCTTCCTCTACCTTTTCACAATTGGGTCTTGGTCTCTTTAAGAAGACAACCATCCCTGAGAAAAGAGGAATGCTGGGAAGAGTCACTAAACTGAGGACTAGAGCATGATGGGAAAAGGGGGGGGGCCGAGACCAGGACAGCACACGTCCGCGAGTCCGCCTGTGGGATTGCACGGGGTCACGCGGGAGAATTCCAGTAAGAGAAAATAATTCTCGTCCCGGCGCGGGGTTCTTGGGTCCTATTACTGCTTCTCCGGCCGCTGCGCCCCGGCAGTGGAGGGGCGACCAGAAGGTTAGCGCGTCTGGCGGTGGCTGGAGGGACTGCGCGGGGAGGGGTCACACCATGTGATGGGGCGGGAACCGAGCGGGGGCGGTGCCGGGCGGGCGGGCGGGCGGCGCGGCTGACGCGGGACGGGTTTCGCCGCAGGGAGTGACACGCTTTCGCGGGCTGCGTTCGCTCCCACGGACTCAGCGTTGCAGAGTTTGTACTCGGTGACGCGCGTGGGAATTACTGGTGGGGACGGGAGTTTCGGAGCGAATACGATGCTCGAGGGAGAGATGAGCGCTCCTCGGTTGGTCGTATTGTGGCGAGGAGACCGAAGTTCTCACTTGGAGAGCACGGGCTTTTAATCCAGTCGCCCGTTCCAAGCCTGGCTTGACTACCAGGATAAAGACAACTTTGTGGAGGTACCTTTTGCTTCAGGCTTACTGCATCCTGTTTAGTACATTTGCTACGAGGAGAAGGAAAGTCCGCTGAATGGCTAATAAAGAGTTTTTTGTTTACAGGATGGGGAAGGGGAATCAGAGCTCAGGGGGTCTCATTCCTAGGCATCGCAACCATGGAGACCTGGAAAAGTGCAGGGGGTCCCCTTTAAGGAAGGAGTACCTATTCACTTGTGATAGCATCTTAGTCCAAGGAGGGGGGCCCTTATAAGGAGGCCTCCAGTACAGGCTGAGTTAGAGGTGGGGGAGGGGAGCTCAATGTGCCCCACTTTCAGAAATAAAAGCTGAGGTGGATCTCCAAGTGCTGAGGTGGATCTCCAAGTATTCATTCTCATGGAGTTAGAAACTATTTGAATCATTTCCCTTGGTAACTTCTTCCCATGTCTTGGTCTGCAGGTCTAATTCCCTCTGTAACTTTCAAAATATAGAAGACCAGAGTGCTTGTCTTTGAAGATATTAGGGGAAAAAAAGAACCAAAAACAAACAAACAAACAAAAAATAAAGATATTAGGGAAGTGGGAGAATAGAGTTAGTCATGGCCCCAGAAAAGTTTGTTTTTCAAATGCTCAAATCTAAAGCCTTGTGCTCAACACAAAACTTTTAATATAAACATGAAGAAAAAAAAAGATTAACCTGAGTACCATTCCTTTGTGTTGTGTTTTAGGAGCCCAGCTATCTATTATTACCAAGAAGAAATATATTAGTTTAAACTGGAGAATTCCTTTACATAAATAATTAGGATGAAAGAACCTTTGGATGGTGTATGTGGCAAAGCAATGGCACCACAGCAGGGACTTCCGGACACAATTAAAGAGGAACCTGATAATGTTCAAGTAAGCATTTCATTTCACTTAAAAATTTTTTTAATTCCTTTTCTTTTTCTATATGGTGAATTCAGAGTTTTAGTTAGGCAATTTCTAGCTTGTACATTAAAATGACCCAAACTGATTTTTTCTCCTCATTGGATGAGTAAATCAGTTTTTCTGCTCTTTGAATGAAAAAAGATCTTGGTATCTATATGATGTTTCGTTTTGTAAAAAGGAAGTAGTATGTGTTACCATTTTTCCATGCTTGGAGTACCTTTTTTAAAAAAATATATATTTTATTGATTTTTTACAGCGAGGAAGGGAGAGGGATAGAGAGTTAGAAACATCAGTGAGAGAGAAACATCAATCAGCTGCCTCCTGCACACCCTCTACTGGGGATGTGCACGCAACCAAGGTACATGCCCTTGACTGGAATTGAACCTGGGACCTTTCAGTCCGAAGGCCAATACTCTATCCACTGAACCAAACCGGTTAGGCCTGGAGTACCTTCTTTTATTTTTTAATTTAATTTATTTAAAAATTTTCAGCCATCATCTACTGTTCGCTTGATAATCACTCTTTTTTTTCTTTTAATATATTTTTCATTTTTTTAAAAAAATATATTTTATTGATTTTTGACAGAGAGGAAGAGAGAGGGATAGAGAGTTAGAAACATCGATGAGAGAGAAACACCGATCAGCTGCCTCCTGCACACCCCCCACTGGGGATGTGCCCGCAATCAAGGTACATACCCCTGACCGGAATCGAACCCGGGACCCCTGAGTCCGCAGGCCGACTCTCTATCCACTGAGCCAAACCGGTTTCAGCTCTTTTAATATATTTTTTATTGATTTCAGAGAGGAAGGGAGAGGGAGAGAGAAACATTAATGATGAGAGAGAATCATTGATTGGCTGCCTCCTGCACGCCCCCCTACTGGGGACTGAGCCTTCAACTCAGGCATGTGCCCTTAACTGGAATCAAACCCATGACCCTTCAGTCCGCAGGCCGACGCTCTATCCACTGAGCCAAGCTGGCTAGGGCTGGAGTACCTTTTTTATTTTTATTATTTATTTATTTAAAATATATTTTATTGATTTTTTTACAGAGAGGAATAGAGAGTTAGAAATATCGATGAGAGAGAAACATTGATCAGCTGCCTCCTGCACACCCCCTACTGGGGATGTGCCTGTAACCAAGGTACATGCCCTTGACCGGAATCGAACCTGAGACCCCTCAGTCTGCAGGCTGACACTCTATCCACTGAGCCAAACTGGTTAGGGCTGGAGTAGCTTTTTTTTAATTTGGAAATATTGGGGGCCAGGTGGGAGCCCAGCTCAAGGGGAAGGACTCCACCCCGCTCTGGCCTTGCTATCCCTTTTATTAAGACAATGGAATACACCCATAGCCTTTAGGCAGGCAATTCTAATAACAGCCAATCAGCAAGGATTTCCATAAAACTAAAAGGTGGAAGTTGCTTTAGCTACCATTGTCTCAACTAAACAGTGGGTGGTTGGCTCTGACCTTTCAGAGCTTCAAGGTTGACCAGCCTTCCGGGTTCCTTGTCCACACCTCTCTGCTAGTGAAGACAATGGGCAGCTTCCAACATATCCCCTGTTTTCTTTTCTTAAAAAATCTTGCATCTGCAGACTAGAAATAAACATATAAGAACAAAAATGAGACAAGCAATAGTGGTTATGCTGAGAGACAAATGAATCAGTCTGTAGTAAGTTTCTTTCTGGGCCAACAGTCCATTGAGTCCCAATTTCAGTGTCCAACAGTTTTGAGTCCCAATTTCAATGTCAACAGTTCCTTATGTGTACATGCCAGCAATGATATTTCAGTTCTGGATGGTGGACAAATGGTGGCAATGCAGGTCCAACCTTCTCTGGTTTGGTTCTGGGAAACCTGCTGCGGTGCACAGCTGCTGACTGCTGTCATGGCAATGTGTCTTCAGCGTCTTCCATCTCTGGACTGTTTATCCTCTTGTCTTCGTGGCTGGAGCAATCTGGTCAGTTTCTCTCTCGGATCCTCTGTTGCAGGAATCCACATGGGCTTTTATTTCTGGATGGCAAAATAGGTTCCGCAAGGGCTTAATCAATTGACTTTAAGCCGACCATGTTTTTTTCTGTGTCTGGAGTACCTTTTTTTAAAAAAATTCTCTTGTATCTGACAGAAGTTTGCTTTTATTTATTCTCTCAGTATTGTGGTCTATTCTGTGCTAGGGGATCCAGGAAGTGATCAAGTCACCTTAGACCCTTACCTCATAGAGCTTATAAGTCAGTAGGGGAGACAGACATTACACAAATAATTGCTCAAATAACATATATAATTGTAAACTATGACAAGTGCTCTGGAAGAAAAGCATAAAATAGGGAATCTGACCTAGATTTGGTTGGGGGCAGAGGCTGACTAGGAAAGGCTGCCCAGAGGGAAGGATTTGTGAGCTGAATTATGAAGAATGAACAGACTATGCAAAAGCATGGAGACTGTTGCAGACAGAGGGATCTGCATATAGGAAAACCCTGAGTTGGAAAGATGCATGGTTCTTTTGAAGAACTACAAGACATTCCAGAAACGAGGTTTGACTATAGAGTAAAAGGAATGATCCCTCTCCCTCCCCCGACCGGTGTTGCTCAGTCGTTGAGCGGTGACCCATGAACCAGGAGGTCACAGTTTGATTCCTGGTCAGGGCACACACCTGGGTTGTGGGCTCAATCCCCAGTAGGCCCAGGGGGTGTGCAGTGCAGTGATGACATTGTACTCTATAGATCTGATGACATTAGTCCCTTTAAAGACCATCTCGTGTGATAAAGCATAAACTTTTTAGTGTGACATCCAAACTATCCATATTTAGGCCTTTGTTTCCCTCTTCAGTATCATTCATCCTCATTTTTCTAATCTCTGCTCCTGCAAACTATTTGCATTTCACTCAAAGTATATTCTGTTGAGTTTTGTTTCCTTGATTGCACAGTTCATTTCTTCTGCCTGTGGTATCCTAAACTAGATAGCTTGGCAAAAATTTTCTCTTCTTTTAAGACATAGTTTAACTGTCACTTAGGGGTGAAATTAATCTCTTTTTTTTCTATTGCATAGTGCTTTTTATTTTCTTGTATTTTATTTTTTTGTTAGTCCTCACCAGAGGATATTTTTTCCATTGACTTTTAGAGAGAGTGGAAGGGAGGGGGAAAGAGAGAGAGAAACATCCATGTGAGAGAGACATATTGTCGATGTGAGAGAGGTATACGCCCTTAACCGGAACCAAACCTGCAACCCTTCAGTCCATGGGCCAACGCTCTAACCACTGAGTGAAACTGGCTAGGACTATTTTATTTTATTTTTTAAAATTCTCAGCTGAGGATATGCTAATATACTAAGTGTCTGGTCGTCTGGTCAGCTGTTCAACCAGTCAAAGCATAATATGCTAGCCCTGGCGGGGGGGCATGCAGGAGGCAGCCAATCAATGATTCTCTCTCATCATTGATGTTTCTATCTCTCTTTCCCTCTCCTTTCCTCTCTGAAATTAATAAAAATATATATATATATTTAAAAAAAGCATAATATGCTAATGATATGCTAAGGCCGCTCAACCGCTCGATATGACGTGCACTGACTACCAGGGGGCAGACGCTCTGACCGGTAGGTTAGCTTGCTGCTGGGGTCCAGCTGATCGGGATTGAGCAAGATGGGCTGGACACGCCCTGTAGCCCTCCTGTGGTTCCTCCCTGGCTGGCCAACCTCCTGCGTTCCTCCCCAGCCCGATCATGCACTGGTGGGGTCCCTCAGCCTGGCCTGCACCCTCTCACAATCCGGGACCCTTCAATCGGGATGTTGGAGAATGGTTTCGGCCCCATCCCGCAGGCCAGGCTGAGGGACATCACCGGTGCATGAATTTGTGCACCAGCCTCTAGTGAAAATAATAATGATAGCTAATATTTTTATCATGCTTAACTTTTGGCTAACTGTAAGGCATCATGCTACATACTTTGTTGGTATTAAATCATTTATCCTCCATAATGGGCTTACGTGTTAGATAATATATAGATAAGAAAGTTGAAACTAAAGAAGATTAAATAACTTGTCTGAGCCAAGATCACATCTGTTTCTGTCTACTGTCATAACCCAGAGTCTCCTCTGTTGTGCTATGTTGACTGTGCTGGCCGTTGAGTGTATAGACGTGGAAAAATAAATATGGTCCCTGTCCATAGTGGACATGGTTCTTTCAGTTAAGTGTGTCTGTGTGTGTGTGTGCGCGCGCGCGCTCAGGGGAGAGGAAAGGGTGTTGGTTGGGCGTTGTCCAGTGCATTGAAAGGTTACTGATTCCATTCCTGTTCAGGGCACATGCCCAGGTTGTGGGCTCGATCTCCAGTAGGGGGGTGTGCATGAGGCAGCTGATAGATGTTTCACTCTCACATTGATCTTTTTCTCCTTCCCTCTCCCTTCCTTTCTTTTTTTTCTGAAAAAAAGACAGTCTTTTACAAAGATAGGTGTATGTATTTTTAAATGTTTGTTTCATGATTATGTTTTATTTTTAAGCGTTTAAAAATATGTTAAGGGTAAATCTGATTTGGACTGTGATGATTTTATGCATAACGAGCAGAAACTCTTGTGTCTTTTCTGCTAACAGATATGACAGCATGTAAATGTCTTGGCTAAAATTACCATAATTTTACCAACTCTAAATTATTCAGATTAATTTAATTTATTGTTCCCTTATAAACACAACCTAAGAGAAGAGTAGTGCTCAGCATGGAAAGCTGTGTATTACTCCTGTATATGAAGGTTACATTTGAAAATTAGATATAACTATTATGAAAGATTTTCCAGTCCTGAAAGATCCTTTTTGTAAAGATTAACTCTATTTTAATAACTTGTAAATTTTGACTTTTGAGGTAGTTGTGAAGGTTGATTACAATTAGAATGTAGAAAAGATGAATATGACAAAATTAGGTTTTTCTTGTATTTCTAGTTTACTTAGATACTAAAACTATATTCATTTCTCTCTCTCTCTCTCTCTTTTTTTTTTTTCTCCTTTAAGGAGTATGGACATGCCCCAAAGCCAAAAACTCAAAGTGAATTGAAAATTAATGCTGTGTTTTCAATCAGTGGAATTCCTCTTGGTAAGCAACAGAACGGCAAAAGTTAATTATAATGAATATTTGTTATATTCTGACTAGTAGAATTTGGGGAAAGCACCTCATATAAGTTTTTTCTTCCTGTAGACAAAGCAATGCTTTCACACTGAGTAGCTGGTCTTGACCAGCATTAAAAAAAATAATAATAATAAAAATATATATATATGTGTGTGTGTGTGTGTGTGTGTGTGTGTGTGTGTATAATTGATTTCAGAGAGGAAGGGAGAGGGAGAGAGAGATGGAAACACTGATGATGAGAGATAATCATTGATTGGCTGCCCCTTTCATGCCCCACACTGGGGATCAAGCTCAAACCCGGGCATATGCCCTGTCCAGGAATCAAACCTTGACTTCCTGGTTCATGGGTCAATGTCCAGCCACTGAGCCAAACCAGCCGGGCTTGACCAGCATTTTAAAAGTGGAATAGAATAAGATTACTAGTATATCAGATAATACATATAGTAAGGAAACATTATTTCATGAAACTACTATGTCAGTTATTAAATTATATTCACACCTGCACATACACATGTATGTACATGTGTGCTGGGTTAGAATGTGAAATGTGGTTTTTACTATGGGTCATGGTTTATAAAGCTTGAAATCCCCTGGAGTGCTTACTGCCTCATTTATATTGGAATTTAAGACTGGGAATTGTCCTTAAAATAGAGAATGTTATGTGTTTATATTGATACTAAAACTTTTCTTTTTGTTTTTTGTTTTTAATAGCCCAACAGTTGACCCCAGGCTTTCAGTTTCCTCTTGCATCAACTGGCCCAAATAGATTGCTTCCTTCAGTTCCAGCTATAGCTTTGCAGGCTGTTTGTTCTGGTTGTAAAAAAGTGCTTAGTAAAGGGCAAAATGCATATCATAAGACAGGATCTACTCAGCTCTTTTGCTCCACACGGTGCATCGCCAGATATTCTTCACCTGTCTGCCTACCACCTCCTCCCAAGAAGACCTGCACAAACTGCTCGAAGTATAAAATTTTTATTTACATCTTTGTACCTTTTTAGTGTGTATACTATAGGCTCGGTGCATGGATTCGTGCACCGGTGGGGTCCCTCAGCCTGGCCTGTGCCCTCTCGCAATCTGGGACCCCTTGGGGGATGTAGCAGTGCATGAAGGGGCCGGGTGCCACGCTATTCCCACTCATCTGGGCCTCCTTGCGCCTGCTGCCACTACCACTGCTCCGTAGCACTGCCAGGGAGGTGGGAGAGGCTCCTGCCACCGCTGCTGCACTCGCCAACTGTGAGTGGCACTCCCGCTGTGGGAGCTCACTGACCATCAGGGGGCAGCTCCTGCATTGAGCATCTGCTCCCTGGTGGTCAGTGCGCGTCATAGTGACTGGTCTTTCAGTCGACTGGTCATGACAGTCGCCTAAGCTTTTATATATATAGATAGTTTATTTCAAACATGCTTTTGCTACTTTAAATCTCTTCAGCTCATTTTTGTGGAAGTAACTTTTTAGCTATTGAGAATTTGCAGATTATAAAGTTTTTGTAACATTAAAGATTTGGTATTCAAAGTATTGCCTAAACCAGTTTTTTAATCTCTTTCAGTTTAAATTTTACTATGGAAAGAAATAACAAACAATTTGTGGGAATTGTAGGATCATTCATATATCCTGTATTCAGACAACAGCCATTCAAAATTATTTATCTTGAATGTTATTGAAGTATAAGATAAAATAATAGCATTCACATTAAAATAGTATGTGAAAATTATTTAATTCATTAAAAGGTTAAAAACTCTCAGTGGCCACAAATGTAATGTGTTTATTTCTAAAAAAAATCCTAGTGAACTTTTGTTGGGGATCATTGTTGCTTCAAATAATGTATATATTCAGAAAGAGAAAGGAAAGTCGCATAAACTTTTTTTAAAAAATATATATATTTTATTGACTTTTTACAGAGAGGAAGGGAGAGGGAGAGAAAGTTAGAAACATCGATGAGAGAGAAACATCAATCAGCTGCCACCCCCGCCCCCCCAGGATGTGCCCACAACCGAGGCACATGCCCTTGACTGGAATCGAACTTGGGACCTTTGAGTCTTCAGGCCGACACTCTATCCACTGAGCCAAACCAGTCAGGGCCAAAAAAACTTCTTCTACCTTAGTACCTTTGAAGAATTTGGCATATTTTGCCTATTTCTCTGGTAATATAATTCTAGGAATACAGTGTATTGTCAGTAGTCTCTAAGAGCAAGAAAAGTTAAGAGCTTGGTTTTAGATCATGGCTCTATTATTAACTGTACGACCTTGGGCTAGATATTTTCTTTCTTTTTAAAAAAAATTTAAATTCTTTATTGTTTAAGACATGAGTCTCCTTTCCCCCCCATTGATCTCTCCCCAGCTGCTCCCACCCCCCAGCACATGCCCTCACCCCCCTACTGTCTGTGTCCATAGGTTATACTCATATGCATGCATACAAGTCCTTTGGTTGACCTCTTACCCCTTCACCCCCCCTCCCCCCACCTTCCCTCATAGGTCGGACAGTCTATTCGATCTTTTCTTTTTTAAAAAAATATTTTTATTGATTTCAGAGAGGAAGAGAGAGATAGAAACATAAATGATGAGAGAGAATCATTGATCGGCTGCCACCTGCATACCCCCTACTAGGGATTGAGCCTGCAACCTGGGCATGTGCCCTTGACCAAAATCGAACCTGGGACCCTTCAGTCTGCAGGCCGATGCTCTGTCCACGGAGCCAAACTGGTTAGGGCTCACTGTTGTATTTTTAACGGTAGGTGAGTTTTAGAAAATTAATCACATTGTTATTGTTGTTCTTTCTTTTTTTAAAATATATATTTTATTGATTTCAGAGAGGAAAGGAGAGGGAGAGAGATATAGAAACATCAATGATGAGATAGAATCATCGAATGGCCACCTCCTGCACACCCCACACTGGGGATCGAGCCCGCAACCTGGGCATGTGCCCTGACCGGGAATCGAACCGTGACCCTCTGGTTCATAGCTCAACGCTCAACCACTGAGCCATGCTGGCCGGGCTATTGTTGTTCTTTCATAATTTACCATGGAACAGTTCTGTATAACAAAGGTGTACAGGATGTCTAAGGCAGAATAGTGGAATGATTAATTCCATGTACTGTAGAATCTGACTGCTGGGATTTGTATTCTGGCTTTACTGCTTCCCAGCTATGTGACTTTGGCATTTTTGATTTAGTCTCCTCATCTATCAAATGGCAATTATAATAATACTTACATTATAGAGTTTTTGCAACAATTAAATTGTATAATTTGAGTAAAGAATAATGTTGGCACATAGTTATTATTCAATACACATTATTATAGTATATAATATTATTGCCATTATTTTTTTACTTTGTGCCTGCTCTAGTGTTTCTGATTAATGACTCTTTCCTTCAGTTTATATGCTTGTCAGAAGAATGGCAATATTTAGCCTCTGTTTTTACTGCCAGTGCTTATTGCAGATGAACTCTTATAATAGAACAACTCAGTTATTTGTGTTCTTTTATCTTATTCTTGGTTCTGTCCTCTAATACCAAGCCTTAGTAATCCTTTTGTCATCTGTTTCTTTGCTCTCTTTAGTTATAGCTCAACTTTATATATCATGCTAATATTTTTTAACATACTTTTTTTTTGAGGTTTTTTTTTTTTTTTTTAGAGAGAGGAAGAGAGAGGATAGAGAGATAGAGACATCGATGAGTGAGAAACATCATCGATCGGCTGCCTCCTGCATGCCCCCTACTGGGGATTGAACCCGCAACCTGGCATGTGCCCTGACTGGGAATCGAACCAGTGGCCTCTTGGTTCGTGGGTTGATGCTCAACCACAGAGCAACACCGGTTGGGCCCTGGTAATATTATTATATTTATCTTCAGTAGTTCACTGTTTGCAAAATCTTGCATTTAATTTAATTTTTTGTAAATGTATTTTTTATCTCATTCGTGTTTTTACTCTTGGCAGCTATTGGCTAGTAAGAAGACAAATGTTTCATAGACTGGAGTTGTTTCATTGGCTCCAGTGGAAGAAACTTAGTTGGAGCTGTAAGCCTCATTATTTTTGTCATGGGAATCTGCCTGGATATATTTTAAATATAATTCTCTTTTACACATCTATAAATTTGGTATTATGAACTCCATTTTATACATGAGGAAATTAAGATAGTAATTGTCTTATTCATTGTTACTTAGTTGATAGTACCAGAACTAATCATTAAACCCAGGTTTCCAGATGCCTTATGCAGGGTCAGCCATTTTCTACTATATAATAGCTATCCTTAGTAAATGTAGTTATTTTAGCTCACAAAGGGGAAGAAATTACAATTTTGAAGAACGCATTTCATTTTGCCTTTGTTATTTATTTTTAGAGACATTTTAAATCCAAAGAATGTGATCACAGCCCGATTTGGAAATTCCTCTCCTAGCAAAGATTTCTGCAGCCAATCATGCCTTTCTTCTTATGAACTAAAGAAAAAACCTGTTGTTACCATATATAACAATAGCATTTCAACTAAGTGCAGTATGTGTCAGAAGAATGCTGATGTAAGTTACATTTTACCTTTATTGGGATTCTGCTCAAAGAACATAGATTTTTAACTGGCTCTTATTTTGTATGCATATGTGTTTTTTTCTCCTAGATTCGATTTGAAGTTAAATATCAAAATGTGGTACATGGTCTTTGTAGTGATGCCTGTTTTTCAAAATTTCATTCTACCAACAACCTCACTATGAAATGTTGTGAGAACTGTGGGAGCTATTGCTATAGTAGTTCTGGTTCTTCCCAGTCCCAGAAGGTTTTTACTTCAACAAGTGTCACAGCATATAAGCAGGTATGAATATCATTCTCTTGCATATAGTTGGGCTCTCCCCTCCTGAGATGGCTGTGCAGGGATGAAGTGCACAAGAAAATAGTGAGCTCTTGCTCTGGCCAGTGTGGCACAGTTGGTTGGGCATTGTCTCGTGCATCATGAGGTTGCTGGTTTGATTCTCTGTCATGGCGCATGCCCAGGTTGTAGGCTCAATCCCCAGTAGGGGATGTGCAGGAAGCAGTGGATCAGTGTTACGCTCTCACATTGATGTTTCTCCCTTCTCCCTTCCTCTCTAAAAATCAGTAAATTATTCTTTTAAAAAAATATATTTTTATTGATTTCAGAGAGGGAGAGAGAGAGAAACATCAATGATGAGAGAGAATCATTGATTGGCTACCTCCTGCACACCCCCCACTGGGGATTGAGCCCGCAACACAGGTATGTGCCCCTGATTGGAATCAAACCTGGGACCCTTTGGTCTGCAGGCTGACGCTCTATCCACTGAGACAAACCAGCTAGGGCTTCTTCTTTTTTTTTTTTTTTAAAGAATGAAGATTAACAACAAAAAACAAAACAAAAAAGAAAATATATTTTTTAATGTGTTTTGGAATGAATTATAATTCTTTTGGCAACATTGCCTTATTAGAATACTTTAGCTGATTTTATATTTTTGAATACATTCATTTGGTTACTAAGTATATCAATTTGTGTCAATTTAATTCTTGCTGAATGACTTGGGGTCTTTAAAAAGTTCCATTTTTACAAAAGGATGTTAAGTAATAATTAAAACATTTTTTAGTTAGCAAGTTTGACTTCTATTTAATTCCTCTAAGCAGTTGGTAATGGACATTCATCCTGTGAAAAGTATTACTTTTCTAGGAATTGCAGCTTTTGGCAGTCTGGTTACTACTGTCACAGGAATAGAATCCATTTTATTTATATACTAGAGGCCTGGTGCATGAAATTCATGCACTGGAGGGGGGGTCCCCTTAGCCCGACCCGCGCCCTCTCGCAGTCCAGGACCCCTCATTCCTTACTGCCTGCCTGCTTGCTGCTCCTTAGCACTGCTGCAGAGGCAGGAGAGGCTCCCGCCACCGCCGCCACTGTGCTCGCCAGCCATGAGCCTGGCTTCTGGCTGAGCGGTACTTCCCCTGTGGGAGTGCACTGACCACCAGGGGGCAGCTCCTGCGTTGAGCGTCTGCCCTCTGGTGGTCAGTCTGCATCATAGTGACTGGTTGTTCCACCAGTCATTCCGCTGTTCGGTCGATTTGCATATTAGGGTTTTATTATATAGGATATATGGTCCCCAAATCAGTTTCATTCTTACTTTTGTTACTGGTATTGTACTCTGTCTACTGCATAAATGATGTTCTTCTTTTAATTTGAAACTTCACAATTTATACATTCTTACCATTTACTTCCCCACATAATTTTTTACTGAGAGACCTTATATTGTGTCAGTGACAGTAGTAGTGGTTAGGAGCCTGAGTTTTGGAGTTAGTGAAATAAGTTTAATCTCTTACTTTTCTGTTTATTAAGTTAATCTAATTAAAGATAATTTAAACTTTCTGTTAATTTTTTAAAGTATCTCACTATGTTGTTTAAAGAATTCTATAATGCAGTGTATATAAATTGCTTAGCATGGATTCTGATTCTTCAATAAGTAATACTATTGGTAACTTACATAAATGGTAGCCATTAATATTATTATTGTTTCTTTTTTAAAAATATATTTTATTGATTTTTTTTTTTTTTTTTTTTACAGAGAGGAAGGGAGAGGGATAGAGAGTTAGAAACATCGATGAGAGACTAACATCAATCAGCTGCCTCCTGCACACTCCCTACTGGGGATGTGCCCGCAACCAAGGAACATGCCCTTGACAGGAATTGAACCTGGGACCCTCAGTCTGCAGGCCGACACTCTATCCACTGAGTCAAACCAGTTAGGGCTATTTCTTTAAACGTAGATAAACTTTCGGGCAAAGTTTATTATGAAACTTAGCTTGAAAATAAGCAGTGCTGCAGAATGACCTAATATACATTAAACATCATTTCTGCCCTAGCTGGTTTGGCTCAATGGATATGGCCTGTGGACTGAAGGGTCCCAGGTTCGATTTCAGACAAGGGCACATGCCCGGGTTGTGGGCTTGATCCTCAGTGGGATCAACTAGTTAAGTAACCTTAAATGTGGTAGATTCTCTCCTAGATTGATGTCTAAGTCTGCATTGAAGATGAGCCTTTGGTTCATGCATTACCTGGTCTTCTCTGATCATTTGTGATGAGAAAAGTATGTTATGACTATCTAATTCATTACTTTTAATATGTTTTGTTGTTGCTAACCTATCTGAGTAGTTATTAATTTTCTTCAATTTACATTTTATTATTATCTGAAAAAACTTACTTTTCCCACATCCCAACTTTCAGAGAAGTCTATGCTTGGTGTGGCCTCACTGTCATGCTCAAATATTTCAACCAAAGGCAGTGGTTGTAGGTAGCTTTTCTTTTTCTTAAACAGTATGTATATATGTACTGTATACTTAGGTGTGTGAATGTTATTTCTTTTCTTTTTTTTTTTTTTTTGAATGTTATTTCTTAACAGAATGTATTTTCTTAACAGAATTCAGCCCAGACACCATATGCCTTGGGGAAATCATTGAGGCCCTCAGCTGAAATGATTGAGACTACCAATGACTCAGGAAAAACAGAGCTTTTCTGCTCTATTAATTGCTTATCTGCTTACAGAGTTAAGACAGTTACTTCTTCAGGTAATGTTTAAATTTGATAAATTTATAGATTTACTAGTAGTAACTATTGAAAAAGAATGTAACTGCTTTTCTTTCATTTTGTTGGAAACTAAATTTGCCTATATGGTTAAATAAAGACGCAATATTGGTTTAGTTTTAAAGAACTGATTTTTAAATGAACATAGTTTTTCTACAGATTTCTTTGGTTGAAGTGTGTGTGTGTGTGTGTGTGTGTGTGTGTGTGTGTGTGTGTGGTTTCATGTGTGAAAAGAAAAAAACCCCCCACATAAGTTCCAAGTTAGTTTTTGTGTAAATGGAACTTAATTGAGGAAGTTTTAGTTAGCTTGACAGGTTATTATAAAGTTTCTTGATTTTTATTTTGTATATTATTATTTGTGTTTTTATTCTAATACATTTTTGGATTATTTGTTTATCTGTGTAACTTATTCATTGGTTTTATTTTTTGTTACCAAGGTGTCCAGGTTTTGTGTCATAGTTGTAAAACCTCGGCAACCCCTCAGTATCACCTAGCTATGTCCAATGGAAGTATATACAGCTTCTGCAGCTCCAGTTGTGTTGTGGCTTTCCAGGTATGAGCTAAGATAGTATTTTACCCCTGCAGTTCTATTAGGCATTGATCTATGGCAAAATGGTAACTGCTGAAGGTCCATATTTATAAAAGATTAAATTTCAGTTAGAAAAAATTCTGTTCAACTATGGAAGCTAGGATGTGGTTTTGGATACATGATAAGGTGATGTGTTCATGTATTCCTTCCTCTCATCCTGGGCCAGATGCATAATGACTCCTGGCATGAACTTGTGAGCCTTTACTTGTCACATTTTGTCTTCACTCTCAGAGAAAGTAGAGTTTAGAGATCCTGCAGGGTGGGAAGATGCCTGATGCAATAGCCCTGGCACTAGAAAGAAGACATCACTGGTGGCCACTGTGCTTTTCTTTCTTTCTTTTTTTTTTTAATGTTTTTATTGATTTCAGAGAGGAAGGGAGAGGGAGAGAGAGAGAAACATCAATGATGATAGACAATCATTGGTCAGCTGCCTCCTGCACACCCCCTACTGGGGATCAAGCCTGCAACCCAGGCATGTGCCCTGACTGGGAATCGAACCATGACCTCCTGGTTCATAGGTCAGTGCTCAACCATTAAGTCATGCCAATCTGGCATCACTGCTCTTAATAGCCATCAGAGGCTGGTTGGTGATGAGAGGCCTGCTTTAATTTATTAGAGTCATATATACAAGAGGTCTTTGTCTGGAAAGCCTGTGTTTCTCAGTTCTTCTATTCTGGAAGTATGCCATTTAAACTCTTTCTGTGTACTACTTTATAAATTTTAAAGAAATTTATTAAAATGAGAAAATGAAAATTACCAAGTTTTGTTACTTCTTAATTGTTAAAGTCTTTGCCTGATTTGTGTTCATTCAGGATGTATTTGACAAGCCAAAAGGAACAAACTCTTCAGCAGTGCCCCTGTCTCAGGGCCAAATATGCCCATCTTCTGGGTCAACAGTGTCAGCAAGAGGAGGTAACAGCACCTCTGCGGTTTCCCCCAGCACCATCAGTGGCTCTGCTGCAGCCAGTCTCCCTTCTCTTGCTGCACAATTCCAGCAAATTGCTTCAATCCAAGCAGTTGTTAAACTCAAGTGTCAGCACTGTAACCATCTGTTTGCCAAAAAACCAGAACTTCTTTTCTACAAGGTAAAGAGAGATCATAAGAGAGATTGAATTTAAACTTACCCAAGAAGTATTTTTGTCTCTTCATCTGTGAATTCATTTAATTTGCTTTGAAATGAGAAGGAAAAATATTTCTTAAAGATAAAGCAACTGCTTAATTAGGTCTTATTGACTGTTCTTTCTTTACAGGGTAAAATGTTTCTGTTTTGTGGCAAGACGTGCTCTGAGGACTACAAAAAGAAAAATAAAGTTATAGCAATGTGTGACTACTGTAAACTACAGAAAATTGTAAAGGAGACTGTACGATTTTCAGGGGTTGATAAGCCATTCTGTAGTGAAGGTAAAGAGAAAAGTTCACTTTTATCCACAGATCATGTGGTTGTTGTGAAGTATTCATTATGGGCTGGGCTATTCATCCACAATCAATTTTCAATTAATTTTTGTTTTATCAGGTATAATTTGAAGCTTTTTAATTGAATTTATATTTAACTCATTTAAAAATCTTTTTATTTTTTTCTGTTCTGCTTGTTCATTTTGATTTTTAGTTTCAATTGTTGATAGATATGTATTTATTGCCATTTTATTGTTCATATTTTTTATCTTTTTTTCCCTTCTTTTTCTTCAAGAAGACCCTTTAACATTTTTTTTTTTCTTAATGTATATATTCTTTATTGATTTCAGAGAGGAAGGGAGAGGGAGAGAGAGATAGAAACATCAATGGTGAGAGAGAATCATTGATCGGCTGCCTCCTGCTTGCGCCACACTGGGGACCAAGCCCGCAACCTGGCATGTGCCCTTGACTGGAATCGAACTTAGGTCCCTTCAGTCCGCAGGCCGACGCTCTATCTACTGAGCCAAACCAGCTATGGCTAACATTTCATGTAATACTGGTTTGGTGGTGATAAACTCCTTTAGCTTTTTCTTTTTTTCTAAGGTTTATTTTTAAAAATATATTTTTATTGATTTCAGAGAGGAAGGGAGATGGAGCGAGAGATAGAAATATCAATGATGATAGAGGATCATTGATCAATTGCCTGCTGCACACCTCACACTGGGGATCGAGCCCACAACCTGGGCATTTGCCCTGATCGGGAAGCAAACCATGACCTCCTGGTTCATAGGTTGATGCTTAACCACTGAGCTAGACTGGCCGGCCAAACTCCTTTAGCTTTTTCTTGTCTGGGAAGCTCTTTATTTGTCCTTTGATTCTAAGTGATAGCTTCGCTGGGTAAAGTATTCTTGGTTATAGGTCCTTGCTTTTCATCACTTTGAATATTTTTTGCCACTCCCTTGTGGCCTGCAAAGTTTCTGTTGAGAAATCAGCTGACAAAAGTCTATCTTTTTATCTATCTATCTATCTATCTATCTATCTATCTATCTATCTACCTATCTACTTATTTATATTTTTTCTGTATTGTTGAAAGTATTACAGATGTCCCCTTTCCTTGTCCCCCCCCCCCCAATAACCCCCACGCCCACAAAAGTCTCTCTTTTAAAATGTTACAATAACCTCGGCAAAGGAAAACTTCTGAAATGTAATTAGATCAGTGGTATTAGATCTTTTCATAAGTTTAGCTATGACTTCAGAGATCTTTCCTTGCACCCATTTGTGAAGCAGGTACTTAAGCAATTATGGCTTCTTGGCTTAAGAAACTGATTTTTCTGAATATAGATGGCCTTATATTTAGAGTGTATGTAAAAGGTGATATAAGTTTGTTTTATGAATATAGAGATTATCCTTTAACCTAGAGGCAAATAATTGTGTCCAGTATTTAGAAATTAACAATGTGGGCATCTAAGACTGTAGAAACTCACTTTACTTCCTTCAAGTTAATGTAAATTTGATGTTTCTTCCTTTCATCCTTTCTGGTTCTCAGTTTGCAAATACCTCTCTGCCCGTGACTTTGGAGAACGATGGGGAAACTACTGTAGGATGTGCAGTTATTGCTCCCAGACATCCCCTAATTTGGTAGAAAACAGATTGGAGGGCAAGTTAGAAGAGTTTTGTTGTGAAGAATGCATGTCAAAATTTACAGTTCTGTTTTATCAGGTAATTATACCTCTTTGGCTTCCTGAAATTCATAAAAATTATTTTCTGTTTAAATATGTTCAGATTATATGAATAAAGTTTTGTGTTTAGAACTGGGTAAAATAAACTATGGGCTCCTAAAGCAAAATTTAATTGATTATAAACTTGAAATCTTTGGGGTAAAGAGTACAGAATTTCTGGAGACTTTGTTATTATTTGAGGATATGTTCCTTTTAAATTTTGCTTTCTTATAAGGCACATTGACCTTGTTATAACTGAGTTAGAAATTTACGTAGGTAAGTTATCTTATGCCTTTCTCATACAGAAAGTTCCTCTGAGAAATTTGAAGTCAGGCCTTGTTCTCATTTCATAGATCAAATGACTATGACTGAACTCCTTACCCACTTCCTTTTAAAAAAATTACTTTTTTTGTAAGGTTAACAATGAAAGCTGGAATTAATTGAACCACTAATACATGCCCAGTGCTTCCTAAGTGTTCATTTAATCCTTACCAGAATCCCAAGAGGTAGGTATGTTATTGCCAATGTATAAATAAGGAAAAGAAGTAACTTGTCCTTAAAGAATCGGGTAGATGACAGACAGCACCTATACCACTCAAGTGAAATCACCTGTTTTCTTGTTTCCCGAGCCCTCAAAATATAATTTTATTGAGGGAAAGTATGTCTTTTTCATAATTATATGCCCAGGACATATCTCAGTGCTCAAGACAAAGGATACCTCATTAGATATTAAATGAATCAAAGTCTTTATGACTCCAAAGTCCATATTCTTCCTATTGCAATATGTTGCCTCTTAACCTCTTAAAAATAGAATCTATCTTTAGATTTTTCATTGCTAATTTTGAAAACAGATGAACTTTTATATTCTCTCAATTGAGGGTATCTATATGAAATAAGAATATATGTTTTTAACCACAATATATGTATTTTATTTAATTTATTTTTATAATATTTTTTTACTGATTTCAGAGAAGAAGTGACAGGGAGGGAGAGATAGAAACATCAATGATGAGAGAGAATCATTGATCAGCTGCCTCCTGCATGCCCCACACTGAGGATAGAGCCAGCAACTTGGGCATGTGCCCTGACCAGGAATCGAAACATTACCTCCTGGTTCATAGGTCGATGCTCAACTGCTGAGCCACGCCAGCTGGGCTGTTTTTTTTTTAAAAAATAAATCTTTATTGTTCAGATTATTAGAGTTCCTCTTTTTTCCCCCCATAGCTCCCCTCCACCCGGTTCCCACCCCACCCTCTGCCCTTACCCGCACCCCTCCCCCCCCCCCCCCCCCGCACTGTCCTCATCCATAGGTGTACAATTTTTGTCCAGTCTCTTCCTGCACCCCCCACACCCCTTTCCCCCCGAGAATTGTCAGTCCACTCCCTTTCTATGCCCCTGATTCTATTATATTCACCAGTTTATTCTGTTCATCAGATTTTTTATTCACTTGATTTTTAGATTCACTTGTTGATAGATATGTATTTGTCGTTCATAATTTTTTTCTTTACCTTTTTCTTCTTCTTCCTCTCCTTAAAGAATACCTTTCAGCATTTCATATAATACTGGTTTGGTGGTGAACTCCTTTAGCTTTTTCTTATCTGTGAAGCTCTTTGTCTGACCTTCAATTCTGAATGATAGCTTTGCTGGGTAAAGTAGTCTTGGTTTTAGGTTCTTGCGATTCATCACTTTGAATATTTCTTGCCATTCCCGTCTGGCCTGCATAGTTTCTGTTGAGAAATCAGCTGACAATCGTATGGGTACTCCCTTGTAGGTAACTAACTGTTTTTCTCTTGCTGCTTTTAATATTCTCTCTTTGTCTTTTGCTCTTGGCATTTTAATTATGATGTGTCTTGGTGTGGTCCTCTTTGGATTCCTTTTGTTTGGGGTTCTGTGCGCTTCCTGGACTTGTAAGTCTATTTCTTTCACCAGGTGGGGGAAGTTTTCAGTCATTATTTCTTCAAATAGGTTTTCAATATCTTGCTTTTTCTCTTCTGGCACCCCCATAATTCGATGTTGGTATGCTTGAAGTTGTCCCAGAGGCTCCTTACACTATCCTCATATTTTTGGATTCTTTTTGCTTTTTGCTTTTCTGGTTGGGTGTTTTTTGCTTCTTCATATTTCAAATCTTTGACTGATTCTTATGATCCTCTAGTCTGCTGTTGGATCTCTGTATATTATTTTTAATTTTAGTCAGTATGCTTAATTTCTAGTTGGTCCTTTTTCTTATCCTCGAGGGTCTCACTAAATTTATCGGCGGTTTCTAGAAAATTCTTGAAAAACCTTATAACTGTGGTTTTGAACTCTATATCCAGTAGTTTGCTTTCCTCCATTTCTGTCATTTGTGACCTGTTTCTTTGTCTCTGCATTTTGGCTGCTTCCCTGTGTTGATAGAGTGGCTTTGTGTGCTAGGTGTCCTATAGGGCCCAGTGGCTCAGCCTCCCAGTCACCTGAGGTGGACACTCTTGGCGCACCCCTTTGTGTGCTGTGTGCACAGTCTTGTTGTAGTTAAGCCTTGTTTGTTGTTGGTATCAGTGGGAGGAATTGGCCTCCAGGCCATTTGGCTGTGAGAATCAGCTGTGTCTACAATGGGAGAACTTCTGTGCTGGAGACACCCTTATGGGGCAGGACTTGCTTCAGTGGGGCTTTGGTGCTCAATGAGTCTGCCCCCTGAGTGTGTCCCTTATGGATCTGAGGAGTTGTAATCTGGATAGTCCCACTCTGACCACTGGGTACACGGGCTCTTGGATCTCTAAGGAGGTGCTAATTTAGCCTCTGCCTGAGGCCACCCTGCAGGAGCTACGGAGAGATCTGCAGATTCCTCTTCTTTGGGGTTTGGAGGTGCCCAGATGAGGCCCAGCTCTACACTTTACTTCCGCACCTCCTCTGAGTCTCAGTGTGCTTTTCTCTTTCCTTCTAGTTGTTGAATTTCCACTCATCCAGCCTTCCTGTGGTTCTGGATGATGTCCATTTTGTCTTTTAGTTGTAGTTTTGAAGTGGTTGTGCAAGGTAGCAATTTCAGGTGTTTACCTATGCCATCTTGGTTTTTCCAGCTGGGCTATTTTTAATTTTATTTTTACATTAAATATTATTTTGTATTAGTTTCTGATGTATAGCATAGTGGTTAGACAACCATATACTTTACAAAAGTGTTCCCTGATATCTCAAGTATCCACTGGGCACCATAACTAGTTATTACAATACTAGAAGCCCAGAGTGTGAAATCGCGTGGCCCTGCCCACCCGCGTGTGCCTCGCTGTACTTGCAGACACCCCCACCTGCGTGTGCCCCGCCCACCTTCCCACCGCCCTGTTGTGCTCGCAGCCCCGCCCACTGCGTGCACCCTGCCCGCCATGTCACTGCCACAGGACCCCAGACCCGCTGTGCCGCTGCCGCGAGACCCCGAAGTCCCTCCCACTGCTGCCTCAGGACCTCAGACCCGTCACGCTGCCCCCACGAGACCCAGAGTCCCTCCCGCTGCTACCGCCACTTCAGGACCCATCAATGCACCTCCTGGTGACCAGTTGTTTGGTTGTCTGGCGTTCCGGCCACGGGCTTTTTATAATATAGATTATTAATTATATTCCCTATGCTGTACTTTACATACTCATGACTATTTTGTAACTACCATTTTGTACTTCTTAATCCCTTTGCCTTTTTTACTCTTTCCCTCAATTCCCCTTCCCTCTGGCTACCATCAATCTGTTCTATCTATGCATCAGTTCTATCAATTTTGTTTATTCTGTTCTCTAAATTCCACATATAAGTGAAATCATATGGTATTTGTCTTTCTCTGACTGACTTATTTCACTTAGCATAATATTCTCTAGGTCCATCCATGCTGTCACAAATGGTAAGATTTTGTTCTTTTTATGGTGGAGTAATACTATTCTGTTGTCTATATGTACTACAGCTTTTTTATCCAGTTGTCTATTGATGGGTACTTGGGTTGCTTTCATATCTTGGCTATTGTAAATAATGCTGCAATGAAGATAGGGGTGCACATATTATTTTGAATTAGTATTTTGGTTTCTTTGGATAAATGCCCAGAAGTGGAATCTCTGGGTCATAAGGCAGTTCCGTTTTTAATTTTTTGAGGAACCTCTATATTGTTTGCCATAGTGGCTGCACAGGTCTGCATTTCCACCAACAGTGCACAAGGGTTCCCTTTTCTCCACATCCTCACCAATACTTGTTATTTCTTTAATTTATTGATGATAGCCATTCTGACATGTTTAAGGAGATACTTCATTGTGGTTTTTAAAAAATATTTTTTAATTGATTTTAGAGAGGGAGAGAGAAATGGAAAACATCAGTGATGAGAGAGAATCATCAATTGGCTGCCTCCCACATACCCCCTACTGGGGATCAAGCCCACAACCCCAGCATGTGCCCTGACGGGGAATCGAACTATAACCTCCTGGTTCATAGGTTGACAACCACTGAGCCATGCTGACCGGGCCTCATTGTGGTTGTAATTTGCATTTCTTTGATGATTAGTAACATTGACATCTTACATAGAGGCCCGGTGCACGAAATTCGTGCACTTGGGGTGGGGGGGGTCCCTCGGCCCAGATTGCAAGAGGACACAGGCCAGACTGAGGGACCCCACCGGTGCACGATCAGGACTAGGAGAGACGTGGGAGGTTGGCCAGCCAGGGAGGGACTGTGGGAGGGATCCAGGGCATGTCCGGCTTGTCTCACTCAGTCCCGATTGGCCAGATCCCAGCAGCAAGCTAACCTACCAGTCGGAGTGTGTGCCCCCTGGTTGTCAGTGCACGTCATAGTGACTGGTTGACCGGTCGACTGTCTGCCCCCTGGTGGTCAGTGCACGTCATAGCAAGGCTGAGCAGCCTTAGCATATCATTAGCATATTACGCTTTGATTGGTTGAACGGCCGACCAGATGACCAGACACTTAGCATATTAGACTTTTATTATATAGGACTAGGGGCCCAGTGCAGGAATTCATGTACCTTGAAAGGAATGGTGCGCTGTGAGGCTGCGGTGGGCACAGGGGCGGGTCTCGGCCCACCCTCTGCGTCCCCACTCAGCCACTCCTGCCACGGCACCCGGTCCCCTGTCAACTGGCAGCCCCGCTCCCGCTGCTCCCACGTGCTAATAGTGTTGGCCCTGCTTGCACCTGCTGATGGCACGGAGTGAATGGGACCGGCGCCAGCAGCTGGTGTGATTGGTGGTTCCGGCGCCAGCAGTGGGTGTGAGAGATAGCTGCTGGCCCTGATTGTTCCTCGGGGGTAGGGGGAGGTGGAGAAGCCCTCAGGGGCGATCGGGGCTGGCAGCCGCCGCTCGTACTTACTGACGGTGCCGAGTGATCGGGGCTGGCACTGGGGCCAGCAGTGGGTGCAAGCAGAGGCTCCTGTGCCAGTAGTGGGTGCAAGCACCGTGTGGCGCGCAGGACCAAAGCATTTTCAGTAACCACTAGAGGCTCACCCCTATGACAGTGACCAGCTCCCTGCCCTGGTCTGGCACCCCCAGTCACCTGCTCCACCATCCCACTGCGACCGACACCCACCATGTTCTGTGCTCTGCTGCCTGCTGCCAATGCACACCATGTTCCATGTGCACTCCCTGGAGGTCAGCGCAAGACATAGCTACTGGTTGTTCGGTTGTTTGGTTGTTCCACCGTTCAGTCGATTTGCATATTAGTGTTTTATATATATAGATAGGCCATCTGTATGTCCTCTTTGGAGAAGTGTCTACTTAGGTCCCCTGCCCATATTTTAATTGGATTGTTTTTTTGGTGTTGAGTTTGAGTTTTTTTTAAAAAAAATATATTTTTATTGATTTCAGAGAGGAAGGGAAAGAAAGAGAGAGATAAAAACATCAATGATGAGAGAGAATCATTGGTTGGTTGCCTCCTTCTTGCTCTCTACTGGGGATTGAGCCCGCAACCTGGGCAGGTGCCGTTGACCAGAATCGAACCCGGGACCCTCCAGTCCACAGGCTGATGCTCTAACCACTGAGCCAAACCAGCTAGGGCGACTTGTTTGAGTTCTTTATAAATTGTGGATATTAACTCTGTATTGGATGTATCATTGGAGAATAACCACAACATTTTAAGGTAGAAATCTCATATTTTGTGATCTCAACTGACTGATACATCATGTTTTCGTAGTGTCTTCTGATTTTATAATAATTTTATCTTTTCATTATTTTATAGTTTTAAGCATGTCCTGTTTTTTTCCCTCAGATGGCCAAGTGTGATGCTTGTAAACGACAGGGTAAGCTAAGTGAGTCCATAAAATGGCGAGGAAACATCAAACATTTCTGTAATCTATTTTGTGTCTTGGCGTTCTGTCATCATCAAATTACAAATGACCCTGTTTCACAAAGAAAAGGTAAAATTAAACTTGGCTAATGGGATTTTTATGTCAATGCTAGGATAATAGTATCAGTATACACAATTGTAAATAATATAATAACAAAATTTTACTGGATTCAGATAGCCTGAATTTCCTTAAATTTTCCTGTAAGAATCCTTAAGGATTGCCTTTGAGGGAAATTAATCCTGATACTTTTTGCTCTCATAATCAAACACACCAAGAATAATAAATGTAGAAGCACTAATTTTATAGGAAAATTAGATTTGATTGCTTTTTATTGCATTTATCTGTACATAAATAACTTACACTAAGAGATATATGCTATTTAGTTAATAAACTAGAAATAAAAGTAGGAAATTGGGGCAAAGGGAAAGGCTATAAATATGTTAATATAGTTGCTGTGTCTGGCCTAAGACTTTATCAAGCACTTGCTTGTAGCCAAGGAAAAAAGAACAACACATTAATTATATAAAAACATAAAATAGATCACTTCTTCATGGGTAGCCAAGTTCTTCTTGGCTAAGAATAAAATAATTTTGCAAGTAGGACAGCTAATGTGGTCAAAATATCCAGATGAATAGGTAGTTACGTAGCATGTTTTTAAAATAGTTCCCTGAAGTAGGACTTCTCTGACTTAGATTAAAAACATTTGATATTATGTTCTCTGATCAAAGCCTGGAGTGCTGTTGAATTGACAGAATCCATGTGCTTTGACTCCTTACAGTGTGGCTCTTGTCTACCTTTGTAGTCTTATTAGTCATCACCTTAATCCAGATATGCCTTGTGCTAATCTTTTGTGTTATAGCATCCATTCCCTGAGATTAGTCAGGTGGGTGGTAGAATTTTCATTCTATGATGTGGGTTAACAAAACCAGTGTTTTTATATGGATGGACAGCTACATCACCTACTTATTTATAAAAATTGTCATGTTAAATTTTTATTTGAAGCAACATAGATGTAGGAGTTTTAATACTCTCTAATAGAAAAACCCAGCTAACCCTGAAGCAAATATCTATATTTTAAAGTCTCTTGAAAAAGTTCAGAATAGTGTTATTTTATGTATCTTTGAATTATGTCAGGCAGAAAATAGTGCAAAGTAAAAAATACTTAAATTCCCACTGTTAAATATAATTTGAAGCTTATAATTTTAGAGAATCAGCCTTTCTTTAAGTCCTAATGAACACTAATCTGACCAGAATCACCCAACCCAACATTGTACAGAGTTAGATATTTGCATTGCATCTTGAAAATTAAGTTGTTAAACAGGGTTTTTGTGTGTGACCCTTTTGTTTATACTAGGTCTTACCTTTTTGTTTTAATCAGTAAATATTGCTAAGGCACCAGCTGCTTCAATGGTGTTCCCTTCTGCAAGGACAAATACAATACCAGTTATAACCAATGTGGTGTCATTAGCAAAAGTATCTCCTGCCCAGCCCACAGGGAACACTAACAGTGTTTTAAAAGGTATGACTTGGTGTAAAAGCATTTGTTCAAACTGTGGGAATCATTGTTGTCTAGTGGGCATAGCTGTTATTGGTAATATTTACATTTATAAGAGGAAACATACTCCTCTGTCTTGGAGTGAAGAGGGTAGCAAGCAGGGTGGAATGGATAGGGAAGATAGTGGGCATGCATAGTTTATTTTTTTAATAACCCAAATTATTATTATTTTTTTATTTTTATTTTTTAGAATTAATGTGCTTTATTAAAATTGTTAGAATCAAAAGGTACCTCATCAATTAAATGATAGGAAGCACATAAAGTACTCTGTGCTTTATTTTATTTATTTATTTATTTTTTCAAGCCTGGTTCAATATTTTATTTTGTTTTATTTTTTAAAATTTCTTTATTGATTAAGGTATCACATATTTGTCCTCATCCCCCAATAACCCAAATTATTATTATTATTTTATTGATTTCAGAGAGGAAGGGAGAGGGAGAGAGAGAAAGATCAATGATGAGAGAGAATCATTGATTGGCTGCCTCCTGCACACCCCCCACTGGGGATTGAGCCTGCAACTGGGCATGCGCACTTGACTGGAATTGAACCTGGGACACTTCAGTCTGGAGGCTGATGCTCTATCCACTGAACCAAACCAGCTAGGGCAATAACCCAAATTATTTTAATATAGCTGCCTTTACCAAAAGAGATTCTAATACAATAGGTGGGATTGTGGCCCAGGAATCCTCACCTTAACCAAGGACCCTAGGTGATACTGAGGCCAAGTTTTCTTGGTCTGTTTTTGAGAAATTCTGATCTAGACTCTAGATCACCTTAGTGAGAAGAAAGTAACTTCTTGGTTTTAGTGTTTACGTTTGTATATTCTGGGGATAATAAAGCATGTTTTCATTTTATAACAGGTGCAGTTACTAAAGAGACAGCAAAGATCATTGAAGATGTAAGTTTTATTGTTAGTATTTGCCTGATAATTCCACTTTATTTTCATTTTGGATATAACCTTCTAATATATATCTGAGTACATTTCTATTTGCAGGTTAATCTTTAAAAAATTAGAGTAATATATTGTGCATTAACTTTTGTTTTCAGATCTTAAAATTACATTATTAATGAGAATGCATCCCTAATTTATTTTTATTATTTGTGTCTGGTTCTTTAATTTCTTTTAATACTTGTTAACTTCATCTGGTTGCTTATTTTTCTATTTTGCTATATTCAAGTAATTTTCTTTTAGATGAGAAAGTCTCTTGAAAAAGTTGAGTATTATGTCATTTTATGTATCTTTGAATTATGTCAGGCAGAAAATAGTATAAAGTAAAAATATTTAAATTCCCACTTTCTCAAATTTGAAATATTGTAAAACTTGCCAAAATTAAAAGTTTTTGAAGAAATGCATAATTGCAGTTGGCAAGCTGAAAGGATTATAGACTATGTCATTATTGTCCTATATCAGCATCACTTTAGCAGGAAAACAAAATTCCCATCATTCTTTATCAATATCACATGAACCTTAGACCTTAGGTTAATGTATTGGTGACTCTTGTGCTACTCTCTTAACATTTGCTCTTGATATAGTAAAAAATAATTTTTTTATATCAAATAGCAATGTCATTCAGATGCATTATGTGGTGAGGCTACTGCTAAAAATTATGCCCAGAATTTAATAAATTTGGAACAGAAGTTAAATGTGACAAAATTGTGTGAAGAAGGCCAGACTACTGTTGTGATATCTCATTCTAATAACTTAAGAGAGAGCATCCTGCAGAATATTAGAGGTAATGCTCAAGAAAACAAAGCATCATTAAAGCAGGTGCCCCCTTTAGTTCATGAACTAGGCAAGGACAATGGGATAAGTGGGTAAATTCCTGGCAACATGACTATAAGATCAGGGCTGACAGAAGCGCTCCGAAGGCCAAGCTATCGTCTGTACTAAGGCATGCAGTATTGTGATGATTTGAAAGGAGGTGACAGTGAGACAAAAAGGTTTACTATAAGTCATAATTGGCTTTCTAGTTTTAAAGCCCGCCAAGGTATTAAGAATATAAACATGAGCAGGCAGGCTATATCTGCTAACTCCAAAGCTATCAAAACATTTCAGCTTTACTGTAATTTAAAGAGGCTTTAACTTGGAAGACAACATGCTAATAAAGAATCTGTGAAAGTGGTAAAGCAGGTAAATTTGTGCAAGGTTGATGAAGGGGATGTTGAAATTTTGCTTGGGTTGTTTCCCATGAATTAATAGAAGAAGACTTTTTAGAATTAGAAAAATAAAAGTCTCGTGGATTTGGATCTCTGATGGAGGGCAGAGACTGTAGAATTGGGGTGGGCGGCGAGCGAGCAAGTGACCATGTTTCAGCAATAGTTGCTATTTTTGAAAAGATGATCCAAATGTGAATTGCTGTTCCAGGGTGGCAAGGCAAAAGATGGACAGCATGTCTGCATATCAAGAAAACTATAATGAAAGGTGTGGGGGGAGGTAGAAGAAGGTATAGGGGGAATAATCTGGATGGAAGGAGACTTGACGGGGCAGTGAACACACCATACAATATACACATGATGTTTTATAGCATGGTACACCTGAAACCTATATAATTTTATTAACCAGTGTCACACCAAACCTATATAATAAAATCCTAATATGCAAATTGACTGAATGGCCGAACAACTGGTCACTATGATGTGCACTGACCACCAGGGGGCAGATGCTCAACACAGGTGCTGCCCCCTGATGGTCAGTGTGCTCCTAGAGGGAGAGCGCCGCTCAGCCAGAAGCTCACGGCTAGCTAGTGCAGTGGCCATTGCGGGAGCCTCTCCCGCCTCTGCTGCAGGCGGGCGGTAAGGAGCGAGGGGTTCCGGACTGCAAGAGCCCTGGACTGTGAGAGGGATATCTGACTATTGGCTTAGGCCCAATCCCCTGGAAAATACAAACCATATTAGATTTATTTTTTAGCAGAAGTCTTTCAGGGAATCAGACCAGCCTTCACTACAATGTAGAGAGATAGCTTGTCCTACTTTGAAACCTCTTAACTCTACAATTATTTGTGTTGTTGGGAGATGATAATGATAACTTTTAGTTAATTACTTTCAGGCATAATACTGCATTAGAACTGTCATTAAGTTAACTTCACAGTTGTATATTATACTAGAGGCCCGTGCACAAAAAGTCATGCACTCAGGGGAGAGGGGGTCCCTCAGCCCGGCCTGCGCCCTCTCACAGTCCGGGAGTCCTCAGGGGATGTCCTACTGATGACTTAGGAGTGGGCCTAAGCCACAGTTTGGCCTCCCTCTGCGGGAGGCGACCAGGTGGGCTGATCAGGGGAGGGCACTGGCTGGCGAGTGGCCATCCCCACCCTCCCCCCATCGCCCCTCTGCTGCAGCTGGTTGCCGCCGTCACCCCCCCCCCCCCCCCGCCCCATCGCCGTTCCCTTCCTCTGCCCGCTGGCACGCGCCTTGGCTGGCTTGGCACCACCCCAGCCCCCACTGACCGGTCATTCTGCCGTTCAGTCAATTTGCATATCATGCTTTTATTATATAGGATACTGTACATTAAATTATATTTTGAAATCACATAATCACTGTGTTATAGAATTAATTTTATCATTAACTACACTAGAGGCCTGGTGCACGAATTCATTCATGGGTGGGGTCCCTTGGCCTGGCCGCCCTGGTTGGGGCTGGCCGGCTGGGGGGAGGGACTGCGGGAGGTTGGCTGGCTGTAGGAGGTTGGCTGTGGGAGCACACTGACCACCAGGGGGCAGCTCCTGCATTGAGTGTCTGCCCCCTGGTGCTCAGTGCGCGTCATAGTGACCGGTTGACCAGTCATAACGGTCGCTTAGGCTTTTCTATATATAGATCATTATATAAAGTATCTTATTAATAAGCATTATTAATATGTATTATGAAAATATTCTATATTGATTGAAAATTTGTGTACTCTGAGAATGCATTCCTCCTCTATATGTATGGGACAATTAGTTTTGAATTGTGTTAGTTTTGAATTATTCAGGATTTTCAGAAACATTCCTTATATGCAACTGCCATATACAGGGTTGGGCAAAAGTAGGTTTACAATTGTTTGTATGGGAAATAATACAATAATTAATTAGTAATACAAGAATAAACTGTATTTTGTTACAACTGTAAGCTTACTTTTGCCCACACTGTATATGTTTTCCCTATGTGGAGTCCTTCTATAATTTACTCTAACCAGTCATTTAAACTGTGCTACAGAATAGCTCTAATATTTTCAGTTTAGTCTTAAAAAGTATAATAATAATAATAGTGTAGTACTCTGATTTTTAAAAAATATACAGAGAGGAAGGGAGAGGAATAGAGAGTTAGAAACATCGATGAGAGAGAAACATCGATCAGCTGCCTCCTGCACACTTCCCACTGGGGATGTGCCTGCAACCAAGGTACATGCCCTTGACCGGAATCGAACCTGGGACCCTTCAGTCTGCAGGCCGATGCTCTATCCACTGAGCCAAACCAGCGAGGGCTGATTTTTTAAATAAAATGACAGTTTTAGAATTTTTTCTTTGTTCCTCTAGACTTTAGTGTGAATTTCTTTCAAGTTATTTAAGTGGTCTTAAATTTGGGGTAACAGTTAGATACAGAAACATACAAAGAAGAAAGTCTGCAAAGGTCAGCAAACTTTTTGTATAAAGGTCTAGATAGTAAATATTTTAAACTTTGCAAGTCATATGGTCTGGGTTTCAACTCTTCACCTCTGCCATGGATACTTGAAAAACAATATTAAATATTTTCTATGGATTTGCATGTATGAATGTGAAAGACTAAAAATGGTCTGAAAGGACACACACCAAACACCTAATAGCACAGTAAGAGGCTGTGTTCTAATACGCTTTTATTTACAAAAATAGTGGTGGGCTGGACTTGGCCCAGAGCCATACTTCTCCATCCAGAATTAACCATTGTTAGATTTGGCTTATTTGCTCAGTGTTTTTTCTTTTCTTATCCTTTTATTTATTTACAAGAGGCCTGGTGCACGAAATTCATGCATGGGTAGGGTCCCTAGGCCTGGCCAGCAATCAGGGCCAAACGGGGCCTTCCCGCTGCCAGCCAGGGTCTTCCTTCCCTTCCCCAGGCTGCTGACTGCTGGTCGGGGCCTTCCTTTGTTCCGCGCCACCCCCTGGTGGTCAGCGCATGTCATAGCAAGCGGTCGAACTCCCAGTCGGTCAAATTCCTGGTCAGTCGAACTCCTGAGGGGACAATTTGCATATTAGCCTTTTATTATATAGGATTTTTTAAATGATCACTTTTTATATTTCTAGATGTTACTGCTATTAGGTGTTTGGTGTGTGTCCTTTCAGACCATTTTTAGTCTTTCACATTCATACATGCAAATCCATAGAAAATATTTAATATTGTTTTTCAAGTATCCATGTGAGACCTAATAGATTTGGTACATTCCTATTGACTGTTATTTGGTATTATACTGTATGTAGGAACCACATTTTTTTTGTCCACTGCATATTGATGAACATTAGGTTGCTTCCATTTTTTCACTATTAAAAATCTCTGCTACAGTGAACATCCTTGTGCACACGTGCAGGTTTTTGTCTAGTGTAGATATGGAAAAGTGGAATTTTGGGGTCAAAGCAATATTTGTAGTTTTAGTTTTTTAATTGCCCTGCAGAGAGGCTGTTCCAATTTTTATTCCCATCAGCAGTTTATGATTGTACTCATTTTCCACAGCCTATCATTTAATGTTGTCAGATGTAAACATTTTTCTTGCCAATCTGTTTAGTAATATCTTATTGTTGTCTTCTTTTTCCTGTCACTGATTACTAATGAGTTTGCTTTCATTTCTGTTTTTGAACATTTGAATTTTCTTTAAATTTTCTGTTTTTAATTTTTTCAAATTTTGTGTTGAATTGTGTCTTTCTTATTGTTTTATACGATTTCTTTTTTATCCTCACTTGAGGATATTTTTTTCATTGATTTTTAGAGAGAGTGGAAGGGAGAGGGAGAGACAGAGAGAAACACTGATGTGAGAGAGATGTATTGATTGGTTGCCTCCCACATGCCACCCACCAGGGCTGGGAGCCTACAACTGAGGTACATGCCCTTGACCGGAATCAAACCCTTCAGTCCGTAGGCCGACGCTCTACCTCCTTAGCCAAACTGGCTAGGGCAATAGGATTTTTTAATATATTTTGGATTTTTCCCCCTTCCAACTCATCATTTTAACCAACACAAAAATATGCAATAATGCTTCTTGAAAAAAATCCTTCTTTAACACCATGGCCCTCTAGCCACTGTCCCATTTCTCTGCTCTCCATTTTGGAAAAACTCCTCTAAAGGTGAGCCTCTACTTGCTGCCTCCATGTTTTAAAATGTGATCTTTCCTTAGCTCACTCTAGTCAGGCTTTAGTCTGCACCTCTTCACTGAAACTGCTCGTCAAGGTCGCTATCACTTTTTATTTTGCCAAATCCAATGTCAATTTTCAGTTCTCATTCTCCTCATCTTTTCTGTAACATTTGATACAATTGATCTTTCCTGCACGCCCCCTACTGGTGATCGAGCCCGTAACCCGGGCATGTGCCCTTGACCGGTATCAAACCTGGGACCCTTCAGTGTGAAGGCTGATGCTCCGTCCAGACCAGCTAGGGCTCCCCCCCCCCCCCCCTTTCTTCTTGAAATACCTTCTTCAATTTCTAGGCCATCATCCTCGTACCTTTTCTTAACCTACATTGCTTCCTAGGTAACTCATACAGTCCTGTGGTTTATTTTATTTTTTATTAAATATATTTTTATTGATTTTAGAGAGAAAGGGAGAGGGAGATAGAAACATCAATGGGGAGAGAGAATCATTGATTGGTTGTCTCCTGCACGTCCTCCACGGGGGCTCGAGCACACAACCCAGCACGTGCCCTTGACCAGAATTGAACTCGGGACCTTTCAGTCCGCAGGCTGATGCTCTATCTGCTGAGCCAAACCAGCCAGGGCAGTCCTGTGGTTTTAAATAGCACCCAGGTGGTGGCTGATCCCCAGTTTTATTTCTTTTGCTCTAATCTCTGAGTTCCAGATTCATGTATCCAACTGCCTACTTGACATTTAGATGATTAATTACACTTAGATGGTTAATAGGTATCTCAACCAATATGTCTAAAACAGGACCCTTTTATTCCTTCCAGACGTCTTCTCCAGTGTTCTTGTTACCTCCTTAGTTTGAGCCACCATCGTCTTTCTTCTGGATTATTGCAATGGTTTCCTACCTGTTTTCCTGCTTCCCTTTTTCCCCTTTGTGGTTTTTTCTTCATACTGTTGCCAAAATGATCTTAAAACAAAACCAGATTGTGTGACTTCACTGCTTAAACACCTTCAATGAAATTCTGAAAAAGAAGAATAAAGAAGAGGGAAGAGCTAGTTTTAAAAATTATGGGGAAAGTTGCAAATTTTATAAAGCTCTACATAGTTGAAACAACTGATACTGAAGCCATGAACAGATGGACAAGCTCAACAGAAATGATGTCCAGAAATAGATCTAAATATATATGAGATTTTAGAAATAATAAAATTGGCATTTTAGATTAGTAGAAGAAATCTAGATTATTCAATAAATAGTATTGTGAGAACTCAGTAAACATGGAAAAAAAGTACAGTTGGATTTCTACTGCACAAGTTAAACCAAAATGAAGACCATGGGTAAAGCCTGAAATGCACCCCTCTCCAACCTCTCACTTAGTTATGTGGCCTGGCAAGTGGAATCCCCTGCACAAGCATACACAGTGGCAGTGTTGGGACTGTAGTTAAATATGTTATATCCATACAGTGGAATACCATGCAGTTAAAAAAGAATGAGGCAGCTCTATATGTACAGACATAGAGCAGTCTTACATATAAGTGAAAAAGACAAAACAGTATAGCATGCTGCCATTTCTGTTTTAAAAACAGACAAAACACATGCCTGTACATATATATATAGAATATCTCTGGAAGGCAGCCAATAAATAGATAATAGTGGTGGCTCTATGGAGAACTCAATAACTGAGGGAGAATTTTAAGAGGGAGAATTATAGTTTTATTGTTTACTATTTGAATCTTTGGAATTTATGTCACGTTATGTTACCCATTCAAAAATATGCATACAATTTTTTTATAAGGCAAAGGAAAACTGAGCAAAGGATATGAATAGAAAGTTCACAGGTGAGGAAATACACATAATGATTAACCATGAAAAATACCTAATGATACTACTATTAATTTTTCACTTATTGAGAAATAGCAAAAAGTCTGATAATGTGTTGACTAGAGCAGCGATTTTCAGTTGTCGTGTTGTGGCTCACTGGTGTGCTGCAAGAATTCTTAAAACATGCAATACTGGACTATTTAGCCAGGGACACCAATCTCTTTTCCCTTAGATTGTCAAATAGAGAATGACAACAGTAAACACAGAAATAGCCACTGGTGTGAATGAGTCAAAATTATACCAACTTCTTTCTTTGTCATATGGGCAAAAATATATTTTTTGTTGTGTTGCAGAATTTTAGTAATTAGTTTATGTGTGTCATGAGATGAAAAAGTGGGAAACAGTGCTAGGAAACAGGCTCACATACATTGCTGAAGGTCATTTAATTATTTTTATATTTTTTTATTGATTTCCGAGTGGGAGAGGGAGAGGGAGAGAGAAATAGAAACATCAATGATGAGAGAATCATTGGTCAGCTGCCTTTGCATGCCCCTCACTGGGGATTGAGCCCACAACTCAGGCATGTGCCCTGACTGGGAATCAAACCAATGATCTCTTGGTGCACGGGATGACGCTCAATCTACTGACCGGTCAGAGGAAGGTCATTTAATTTGATATGACTTCTATGGAAAGCAACTTGGCAATACCATCATAATTAAAGTCTGTCACATACAGATTTTAATATACTTTTGACCCACCAAACAGCACTTGTAAGACCTTTTTATATAGATAATAGAGGCCCAGTGCACGAAATTCGTGCACTGGGGCGGGGGGGGGGGGCCTCAGACTGACCTTTGCCTTCTCGCAGTCCAGGACCCCTCAGGGGATGTCTGCCTGCTGGCTTAGGCCCGCTCTCCCCGCAGTATTCAGACATCCCTCTTGCAGTCCACAACCCTTCCTTACTGCCCGCTTGCTCTTTGCACCTTACCGCTCGGCTCACTGCTTAGCGCTGCTGCCGCTGCGCTCGCCAGCTGTGAGCCCGGCTTCTGGGTGAGTGGTGCTCCCCCTGTGGGAGCACACTGACCACCAGGGGGCAGCTCCTGCATTGAGTGTCTGTCCCCTGGCGGTCAGTGCATGTCATAGTGACAGGTCATTCTGCTGGTGGTTCTGCTATTCGGTCGATTTGCATATTAGGCTTGTATTATATAGGATAATAGCACATGTAGAATTAATTTATGTGTAAGGATATTGCAGCATTGTTTATAACAGCAAAAGATTTGTAACATTTAAATGTTCAGAAGCAGATGCTCTAGCCAGTTTAGCTCAGTGGATAGAGCTTTGGCCCGAAGACTGAAGGGTCCTGTGTTTGATTACATCAATGTTTTTCCCCCTCCCTTCCATTCTCTCTAAAAATCAGTGGAAAGCCCTAGCTGGTTTGGCTCAATAGATAGAGCATCAGCCTGCAGACTGAAGGGTCCCAGGTTCGATTCCGGCCAAGGGCACATGCCTGGGTTGCAGGCTCAATCCTCAGTAGGGGGCATGCAGGAGGCAGCCAATCAATGATTCTCTCTCATCATTAATGTTTCTATCTCTCTCTCTGTCTCACTTCCTCTCTAAAAATCAATAAAATATATTAAAAAATCAGTGGAAAAATATCCTTGGGTGAGTATCAACAACAACAAAAGAAGTTCAGCTGAGACACTTCACATTCCCTGAGGTACATTCAATGTATAAAGCCCCTAGGAGGCAGCTTTATACAAAGTTATGTAAATATACCTCCAAGATAGCTTGCTAAGTGACAATGCAGAACCTTACTAATAATATGATCATTTGTAGTCAGAAGCTTTGTAGTCAGAAGCAACTTATTTAATTCCATAAACTAGCAATTTTCAACCTTTCTCATCTCATGACAGACATAAACTAATTACTAAAATTCTGCAGCACACCAAAAAATATATCTTTTGCCCATCTGACAAAAAATAATAGGTATAATTTTGATTGATTGATTAATTGATTCATTCATATTGTGTTGGCTGTTGTAATTTTTTAATTAAATCTAAGGTAAAAGAGGTCAATGTCCCTGACTAGTCAGGTATTGCATGATTTAAAAATTCTTGCGACACACCAGTATGCCATGGCATACCATTGAAAATCATTGACATAGCCCGGCTGGCGTGGCTCAGTGATTGAGTGTCGACCTATGAACCAGGAGGTCACGGTTCGATTCCCGGTCAGGGCATATGCCTGGGTTGTGGAGTGTGCAGGAGGCAGCTGATCAATGATTCTCTCTCATCATTGATGTTTCTATCTCTCCTTCCTTCTCTGAAATCAATAAAATACATTTTTATTTATTTTATTTTATTATTATTTAAAATAAACCTTTATTGTTCAGATTATCACAGTTGTTCCTCTTTTTCCCTCCATAGCTCCCCTCCACCTGGTTCCCACCCCACCCTCTGCTCTTAACCCCCTCCCCACTGTCCTCATCCATAGGTGTACGATTTTTGTCCAGTCTCTTCCTGCACCCCCCACACTCCCTTCCCCCGAGAATTATCAGTTCACTCCCTTTCTATGCCCCTGATTCTATTATATTCACCAGTTTATTTTGTTCATCAAATTTTTTATTCACTTGATTTTTAGATTCACTTGTTGATAGATAGGTATTTGTTGTCACTTTGTTGTTCATAATTTTTATCTTTACCTTTTTCTTCATCTTCCTCTTCTTAAAGAATACCCTTCAGCATTTCATATAATACTGGTTTGGCGGTGATGAACTCCTTTAGCTTTTTCTTATCTGTGAAATTCTTTATCTGACCTTCAATTCTAAATGATAGCTTTGCTGGGTAGCGTAATCTTGGTTGTAGGTTCTTGCTGTTCATCACTTTGAATATTTCTTGCCACTCCCTTCTGGCCTGCATAGTTTCAGTTGAGAAATCAGCTGACAATTGTATGGGTACTCCCTTGTAGGTAACTAACTGTTTTTCTCTTGCTGCTTTTAATATTCTCTCTTTGTCTTTTGCTCTTGGCATTTTAATTATGATGTGTCTTTTTAAAAAAATTTTTTTTATTGAGGTATTATATGTGTACATATCTTACCATTCCCCCCCCCCACACCCATACATGCCCTCACCCCCCAAAGTTTTGCGTCCATTGGTTATGTAATTATGATGTGTCTTGGTGTGGTCCTCTTTGGATTCCTTTTGTTTGGGGTTCTGTGTGCTTCCTGGACTTGTAAGTCTATTTCTTTCACCAGGTAGGGGAAGTTTTCTGTCATTATGTCTTCAAATAGGTTTTCAATATCTTGCGCTCTCTCTTCTTCTGGCACCCCCATAATTCTGATGTTGGTATGCTTAAAGTTGTCCCAGAGGCTCCTTACACTATCTTCATATTGTTGGATTCTTTTTTCTTTTCTTCTTTCCTGGTTGGGTGTTTTTTGCTTCTTCGTATTTCAAATCTTTGACTTGATTCTTGGGATCCTCTAGTCTGCCGTTGGATCTCTGTATATTATTCTTTATTTCAGTCAGTGTATGCTTAATTTCTAGTTGGTCCTTTTTCATATCCTTGAGGGTCTCACTATATTTCTTGGAGGTTTCTAGAAAATTCTTGAGTAACCTTATAACTGTGGTTTTGAACTCTATATCCAGTAGTTTGCTTTCCTCCATTTCTTTCATTTGTGACCTATTTCTTTGTCTCTGCATTTTGGCTGCTTCCCTGTGTTGATAGAGTGGCTTTGTGTGCTAGGTGTCCTATAGGGCCCAGTGGCTCAGCCTCCCCAATTACCTGAGGTGGACACTCTTGGTGCACCCCTTTGTGTGCTGTGTGCACAGTCTTGTTGTAGTTAAGCCTTGAATGCTGTTGGTATCACTGGGAGGAATTGACTTCCAGGCCAATTGGCTGTGAGGACCAGTTGTGTCTACAATGGGAGAACTTCTGTGCTGGAGACACCCTTATGGGGCAAGACTTGCTTCAGTGGGGCTTTGGCGGTCACTGAGTCTGCCCCCTGAGTATGTCTCTTATGGATGTAAAGAGTTGCAATCTGGATAGTCTCACTCTGACCACTGGGTACACGGGCTCTTGGATCTCCAAGGAGGTGCAAAGCCAGCCACTGCCTGAGGCCACTCAGCAGGAGCTACAGAGAGATCTGCAGATTCCTCCTCTTTGTTTGGGGTTTGGAGGTGCCCAGATGAGGCCCACCTGTGAAGCAATGCAACCTGCTGTGGAGCCTTGGGCCTTCTTTTGGAAGCTCTCGGGCTCTCTGACCCAGCTGCAGTTTGTTAGGTTTTCGATTGCAAAAGGCCAGGCCATTGATATGCAAAAGCCTCTGTGCACAGCTCGGGTGGGGTTGTAAATTGGGTGGGATGGGGTCTCAGGGAACCACCAGGGCAGAGCAAACTGCAATGGCTGCCCATCAGCCCTGCCCCCACAGAGGCCCCCGGGTCTATGTGTCCCGCAGCACCATGCAGAAACAATGATAGCTGCAAGCACCTCTGAGAGAAAGCTGCCCTCGCGTTCCGGCCCGATGCCAGACAGTCCAGTTTCTCTCCGTCTGAGTCTGGGTCCCCAGAGTCTCGCCCCGAACTGGAGTTCAGAGCATTTGGGAGCTTGTATCTTCCTCCCGATTGAAAAAGACAACAGCGTACCCAGTTGCCAGCCTGTTTCACGTGCACCTCTGTACCACCACAC
This sequence comes from Cnephaeus nilssonii, assembly GCF_951640355.1. Classification (NCBI taxonomy): domain Eukaryota; kingdom Metazoa; phylum Chordata; class Mammalia; order Chiroptera; family Vespertilionidae; genus Cnephaeus; species Cnephaeus nilssonii. The sequence continues at coordinate 81,265,361 of NC_137078.1, forward strand.
TTCCACACCTCCGCACCTCCTACTGGACTCAATGCGTTTTTCTCTTTCCTTCTAGTTGTAGAATTTCCACTCAGCCAGCCTTCCCATGGTTCTGGATGATATTCATTTTATCTTTTAGTTGTAGTTTTGATGTGGTTGTGCATGGCAGCAAGTTCAGGTGTTTACCTATGCCGCCATCTTTGTTGGGTCTAATAAAATATATTTTTAAAATAATCATTGACATAGGCCATCTTTGGAAAAATCTATAAGAAATTGGGAAGATTGGTTGTATGGCTAGATGGCAGAGAAGCATAGAAAACTTTTTATCTATATACTTTTATACCCTTTGTATTATTATATAACTCAAAATTATTGCATATATTATCTATTTTAAAAATTTAAAACACAGTCCTTCCAGACCCTGTACAGTTTGGCTTCTGCCTACCTTTCCAAATGTATAATTCTCACCCCTGCTTACTTATTCAGCCTTGTTCTTGTTGATATTCCTAAAGCAGACCAAGCTCTTTCCCACTTCACAGATTTGCACCTAACATCCCTCTGCCTGTAATCTGCTGACCTCAGGCCTTTGTATGGCTTGCTCTTTTGAATATTCAGAAGGTCTCTGCTCAAATGTTTACTCCTTCCTCTACACCATCACTCTCCACTCTCTTACCCTACTTTATTTCTTTCATAGCACTTATCATTCCCTAAAATTATACATTATATATTTGTCTTACTTGTTTATCTTCTGTGCCTCCCTCTAGAATGTAAGTCACATGAGAGTAGGACTTTGTCTTGTTTTTGCTGTATCCCCTGGGCTTAGAACATTGCCTGGCTTATACTGAACATTCAGTAAATATTAACTGAATGAAAAAACATGTTTTAAATACATTCTCCCACTCTGTTGCTTATTCTTCAATTTTTTTAAGAAATCCTTACCCAAGGATGTGTTTTTATTGATTTGTAAGAGGAAGGGAAAGGGAGAGAGAGAGAGAGAGAGAGAGAGAGAGAGAGAGAGAGAGAGAGAGAAGAGAGGAGAGAGGAGAGAGGGAGAGAGAGAGAGAGAGAGAGGAGAGAGAGATATCAATCAGTTGCTTCCAGCACGCACCCAAACCAGGGATGGAACCTGCATTCTGAGAATGTGCCCTGACCAGGAATTGTACCTGAAACCTTTCAGTATGCAGAATGACATTTCAACCAGTTGAGCCACACCATCCAGAGTTCAACTTTGTTTTATAAAGACCTTTGTTTGCAAAAAAAATTCAAATATGTCCATCTTATCTGCCTTTTAAAAATATATATATATTTTACTGATTTTTTTACAGAGAGGAAGGGAGAGGGATAGAGAGCCAGAAACATCGATGAGAGAGAAACACCGATCAGCCACCTCCCGCACCCCCCACACTGGGGATGTGCCCGCAACCAAGGTACGTGCTCTTGACCGGAATCAAACCTGGGACCCTTAAGTCTGCAGGCCGACGCTCCATCCACTGAGCCAAACTGATTAGGGCTGTTTTTAACTCTCATGTTTTATTTAAGAATACTTTTTTCTTGTTCTGTTCATTTAAAAGTTCTCCAGTTAATATTTTTCATTTTGAGGTTATTGATTGATATGGAATATATTTTTGCATATAGTCTGACATCGGCTCTAATTTTTCTAAATAGTTGTCCTAATTAGCAAAGATTGTTTTCATTGTTTTGATTATACTTACTATGGGTAGAGTATTTTCAGTAAATGGAATACTGATTAGAAGAATTAGGAGTTAGTGTATATTTTCCATAGTGACTTCTTTATTACAATCACTCAAAGGAATTATATTTCTCTTGATATATGCCACCTTTCAATTGATAGCAATTATTGTTAGTGATGAGATACTAAAAAAAATCTCTCTTTGGTTTCTTAATTTGTTTTTAACTAGGAAAATACACAGACAGATGCCATGAAACTTCTTTATTCCCAGTCTGCCCGGCTTTTAAAGAACAAAGCATTATTGTGCAAGCCCGCCACACAGACCAAGGCCATCTCTTGCAAACCACATACACAACACAAGGAATGTCAGACAGGTATGTGTCCTGTGCTTTCCACATGAGGAAAGTGTGTCCTCTGTTTGTTTGTTTTTAAAGAAAGGAAAAGAAAGTCATTGGTAATTACTTAAATGTGAAAACATTTAATCTTTTGAACATCTAATTTATTTCTCTTATAATTATTGTCATTTACACTAATAATTACTAAATTGAATCCATATGCACACAAAGCATTACGTGTAGAGTAGACAAACATCTGTTTTCCAGATGTATAGATAAGCTATCACAATTACTAAACACAAAATTTTTAAAAGCATTAGTGATTTAATCTTAGTTCTTTTTTTTTAAAAAATACTATAAGTTGATTTGTCAGTTACTAAAAGTATGACTGTATGTCTGAGGTATTTTTGATAAGGAAAATTATTTGAATTCATACTTGAAAAGGTTATAAACTGTTTCTCCAATCCATTTTATAGCTTTTAACCCCACCTACCCTTATATTTTCAGTTACTTTCATAGCTCTGCTCAAAGCATTTTTTAATTTAAAATTTTTTTTGTATTGATTTTTTATTTTATTTTGTTTTGTGTTTCAAATATATTTTTATTGATTTCAGAGAGAAGGGAGAGGGAGAGAGATATAGAAACATTAGTGATGAGAGAGAATCATTGATCGGCCGCCTCCTGCATGCCCCACATTGGGGATCAAGCCTGCAACCCGGGCATGTGCCCTTGACTGTAATCAAACCTGGCACCTTTCAGTCCACAGGCTGATACTCTATCCACTGAGCCAAACCAGATAGGGCTTGATTTTTTCTTTTTAGAGATAGAGGAAAGAAGAGGGAGAGAGAGAGAGGAAGAAAGAAAGAAACAAACAAACATTGATGTGAGAACTAGACATCAATTGGCTGCCTCCTACATACCCCCTACCTGGGATCAAGCCCGCAACCTGGGCATGTGCCCCAACTGGGAACTGAACTGGCAACTTCCTGGTGCATGGGATGACGCCTAACCAACTGAGGCACACTAGCCAGGGCTGATTTTTGTTCTTAATTTTACTTCATCGAATATAGTGTATTTAAAAGCTTACTCTGTCAAAAAATAATCATGAGCTAGGCCAGTGAAGTTCAGTTGGTTGGGTGTCATCCCAGGAACCAGGAGGTCACAGTTCGATTCCCAGTCAGGACACATGTCTGGGTTGCTGGCTCAATCCCCAGTAGAGGACATGTAGGAAGCAGCTGATCGATGTTTCTCTCTCATTCATGTTTCTATCTCTCTCTCCATCTCCCTTCTCTCTGAAATCAATAAAAAATATAAAAAGTAATCATGAGTTTTTATGAAGGATGCCTTTCTTTTGGTAGGAGTCAGGGAGAATCCCATTTTCCTTCCTCAGTAAGTTTGATTGCTTTATATTCCCATTAAAATGATACACTCTTTGTGTACATGAATTAATATTATATGCACATTCACATGTGGAAGGTAGTAAAGGATCTGTGGACATCTAAATGTGTAGGTATGTGTGCTTATGCATTAAAAAATTTTCTATGTTAAATGTTGGATTGTTTCCTATATACTGTTATAAACTACACTTTTATTTGAATTGCATCAGAAACCAGAAACCATTCCATATGAATATAAATTTAAATATACATTGAGATTCTTAAAAGATGTGCATAGATTCCAGTGTATATAACATACCCATTCCTCTAAGATTGGGCAATTGGATTACTTCATTTTTTTAATATTATGAAAAAATGTTGAGTTAAGCTGTGTAAATGGATCTTTGTACACTTGTCTAATTTTATTTTTAGGATAAATTCTAAGTAGTGGAATTATAGTTTCAAAATCTATTGTAGACTTTTTTTTGCCATCCCTCACCTGAGGATATTTTTTCCATTGATTTTTAGAGAGAGTGGAAAGGAGGGAGAGAGGGAAAGAGAAACATTGATGTGATAGAGACACATTGATTGGTTACCTGCCTCCTACTCATACCCCAGTGCACCAGGAATTGAGCCTGCAACCCAGTTATGTGCCCCTGACTGGGGCCAATGCTCTAACCACTGAGAAATACCAGCCAGCGCAAAAGCTATCATAGTTTTTTTTTTTAATTTCTTTATTGATTAAGGTATTACATATTTGCCCTCATCCCCCCATTACCTTCCCAAAGTTGTTTTTTTTAATATATGTTGAAGAATTGCCCTTCTGAAAAGCACATCAATTTATGCTCCAACTTTCAGTGTTTTGAGAGCATTAATTTCTCTGCACCCTCACTAACATTGAGTATTAAAACTACTAATTAACCCTCTCCCCCACCCCCAACTTTAATTTGGAAAAAATTCAGGAAGATTGAAAATATAGCACAACAAACACCAATAGACTCTTCATCTAGATTTACCAAATGTTAACTTCTTGCAACATTTCTTTTCTCTTTTTTCCCCCTGAGTTTTTAAAAAGTGAAGTAATTTATTCTTAATATGATGTATTCTGTGGACTTCAACCCTGATTCCAGTTATCTATTGAATAGACAGAATTTCTTGTTCATGTACCACAGCTTACAGTTTCACTTTAATCAGTGACCAAGCTTAGGACAAAGGAGAAATTCTGTTTTCACTGGCATCATGGAAGTATTATGGTTTGTGTTTAAGCTTTAGTATATTCCTTTGATAAGTAGTAAAAAAAGTATAAACTTTAAATATGTATGAGGAAAACATCAATAACATAGCTTATTCTTGAAAATAACTGAAATTCAAATATTTTATTCAGATTTACCTATGCCCAATGGGAAGTATGATGTGGAACTTGCTTCTCCACCTGCAAAGAAAAAAAAAATAGATTTTTTCCAGACTTATGATGTAGAATATTTAAAAGTTGGTTTTATTATCTATCCTGGATCAAAAGAAAGTTCACCACGGCCTCAGTGTGTCATTTGTGGAGAAATCTTATCTGCTGAACACATGAAGCCAGCAAATCTTTCTCATCACTTAAAGACAAAACATGCAGAATTGGAAAACAAACCAGTAGATTTTTTTGAACAAAAATCACTTGAAATGGAATGTCAAAATAGTTCTTTTAAAAAGTGTTTACTAGTTGAAAAGTCACTCGTGAAAGCTTCTTATTTAATTGCTTTCCAAATTGCTGCCAGCAAGAAGCCGTTCTCCATTGCTGAAGAGTTAATTAAACCACACTTAGTAGAAATGTGTTCAGAAGTTTGGGGTTCAAGTGCTGGAGACAAAATGAAAACCATTCCTCTTTCTAATAGTATGATCGGACACAGGATTGATGAACTGTCTGCAGATGTTGAGGAACAGCTGATTCAAAAAGTCAGAGAGTCAAAGTGGTTTGCCCTTCAGATAGATGAGTCTTCAGAAATCTCAAATACCACCCTTCTTTTGTGCTATATTCGTTTCATTGATAATGATTGTAGTGATATAAAAGAAGAATTATTATGTTGTATTGAAATGCCTTCTAAAATAACTGGTGTTGAACTATTTGAACTAATAAATAAATACATTCATAGTAAATCTCTGAATTGGAAATATTGTGTTGGTCTCTGTACAGATGGAGCTGCAAGCATGACTGGCAGGTATTCTGGATTAAGGGAAAAAATTCACGAAGTTGCCATGAATACACTGGCATTTACGCATTGTTTTATTCACCGTGAACATTTAGCAGCAGAAAAATTGTCTCCATGCTTACATAAAATTCTTTTGCAGTCAGCACAAATTTTAAGTTTTATAAAGAGCAATGCCTTGAATTCACGGATGTTAACAATTTTGTGTGAAGAGATGATGGGTTCTGAGCATGTGAATTTACCACTTCCTGCTGAAATACGATGGATATCGAGAGGGAGAATTTTAACAAGATTATTTGAATTACGACATGAAATTGAAATTTTTTTAAATCAGCAGCATTCCGATTTGGCCAAATATTTTCTTGATGAGGAATGGGTGGCAAGGCTGGCCTATTTATCAGATATTTTTTCACTTATAAATGAACTAAATTTAAGTCTCCAAGGAAGTATGACTACGCTGTTCAATTTGTATAATAAAATGGATGTACTTAAAGAAAAGTTAAAAATGTGGTTGAAGCGCACACAAGAGAATGATTATGACATGTTTCCTTCATTTTCCGAATTCTCAAACTCATCCAGCTTAAATATGAGAAGCATTTCAAGCACTGTTTTTGAGCACCTGGAAGGACTTTATCAAATGTTCAGTGACTGTTATCCACCAGAAGAAGACTTGCGCCTGGGAAATTTGTGGATAATTAATCCTTTCATGTATCACCGAAATAGTAATCTCAAGGACTTGGAAGAAGAAAAACTAGCACAGTTATCTTCAGATTTAGAATTAAAATCAGTATTTAAATCAATGTCTGTAACTCAGTTTTGGATACAAGCAAAGACAGGTTACCCAGAACTCCATGAAAGGGCAATGAAATTTTTATTGCCTTTTTCAACTATTTACTTATGTGATGCTACATTTTCAGCTTTGACTGAGTCAAAACAAAGAAATCTGTTGATTTCTGGTCCTGCCCTAAGACTTGCAGTCACATCTTTAATTCCAAGGATAGAAAAATTAGTAAAGGAGAAAGAATAGTAAATGTGTATATTGCTTATCAAATTCTATAACTTTGTGTTAATTTTTGTATGGGATAAGTATCCTAAAATATAATTTCCTAATGTGCTTATGTGTTTTCAGTGATTAAATGTTTGAATAATTTCACTTTTTGTTGAGGAATTTAATCATTACACATTTATACATAATTGTATATCATTTTATTGACTGATCAAATAATTTGGATTAATGACAAAGATGTAGGTAGTGAAAGGTCCAATTTATAATGTAATAAATAGCACACCTGGATGTTGAAACTGCTTGGCATTTAGAAGCACGTAGGACGTGTTTGTCTTCAGCCAGCCTGCCTCCTACTATAGCAGGTTGTGGTAGGTAGAAAAAAAAAGATCCAAGCAGCTTGATGAACAGGAAATGAAAGCAGCAGGAGAGTTTGAGACCCCTGTAGGGGGGCCTCTCTGGCCCACTAGACCAGGGTTTGGCAAACTTTTTTTCATAAAGGGCCAGATAGTGATTTTTTGTTCGTTTTGTTAATCCTTACCCAGGAATATTTTTTCCATTGCTTTTCAGAGAGAGAGTGGAAAGGAGGGAGGGAGGAAGGGAGAAATGGGGAAAAGAGAAGCATTGATGTGAGAGAGGCACATACCGTATTTTCCGGCGTATAAGACGACTGGGCGTATAGAAGATTTTCCTGGGTTAAAAAGTCGTTTTATACGCCAGAAAATATGGTAGATTAGTTGCCTCCCACACTCTTCCTGATGGTGTGTGTGTGTGTGTGTGTGTGTGTGTGTGTGTGTGTGTGTGTGTTTGTGGTGGGGGGTAGGGGAGCGCTGGGAGCTGGGAGAGAACCTGCAACCCAGGTACATGCCCTTGACTGGGAATCGGACCCTCGACCCTTTAGTGCTTGGGCCTATGCTTTAACCAATTAGCCACACTGGCCCGGGCTAAATAGTGAATATTTTAGGCTTTGCAGGCCATAGGTGGCAACTGCAGTACTCAGTCGGCAGTTACAGCACAAATGCAACTGTAGACAGTACACAGACAAATGAATGTGGCTGTTTCAATAAAACTATGAACATTGAAATATGAATCCATATAATTTTCCTTTCATGAAGCTGCCTTTAAAAATTTTATCATTAAAAATCTCTATATATAAAAACCTAAGCAGATGTTCGAGGGTTCGACTGGTAGCTATGACGCGTACTGACCACCAGGGGCAGACGCTCAGCACACAGGCATGGAAACATGGAACAGACTATGAATCTCAGAGGGAAGGAGGGACTGGGGAGGGCGAGAAGAGATTAACCAAAGATCTTATATGCATGTTAGAGGCCTGGTGCATGGATTCGTGCACTGGTGGGGTCCCTCGGCCTGGTCTGTGGGGACCTGGCCAAAACTGGCAGTCTGACATCCCTTGAGGGGTCCCGGATTTCGAGAAGGCGCAGGCCAGGCCGAGGGACCCCACCAGTGCATGGCACCCAGCCTCTAGTGTAAACAAATAAACATTAGTTGGTGGAGGAGGAGGGAGTAAAAAATACATCCCATACAACTGACCGAATTTGGCCCAGTTTGCCCATCCAGGTCTAGACAGATTTCTAGGTAAAAACAGATCTGTGAAAACCTCTCTCTCACAGCTGTAAGTATTAATAGCGAACTGCATCAGATGTTAGACTTTGGTCCTTGAGTTCGACTAAGAAAAGAATTCAGAGCCAGGGAACTCAAATACAAGTGCAAGTTTGTTTAGAAAGTCACAGGGGTAGACGTGAGCTGTGGAAGAAGTGAGCCAACTAGCTGCGTGGCGTCTGGAAGCAAGTTACGGAGGCAAAACAAGGGTCCTTGGAGCATAGGAGAAAGAAAGACAAAAGACGCCTGGAGGATGGAGAAGGGGGGGAAAGGCGTGTGCGTGCGTGCGTGCGTGCGTGTGGGTGTGTGTGTGTGTGTCAGAGAGAGAGAGAGATGGGAGGGAGGGGGAGAAAGGCAAGAGAAGAGAGAGAATATGAGTATGAGCACCAGCATGTGCTGGGTCTTTCCTCTCAATGGCTTTTATCTCGTGGTCTCGGGAGGATCTCCATAGCGTATTCATCAGATTTTCCTGGTATGGCTCCTCAGAGTTGTGGTCTCCACTGATTGATTGGGGCCAAGGCAGGGAGGGGATCATTAGTCACTGCAGCTGGTCCTGATGTCCGCTATGGTGTTGCCTGCCTGGCCTTGCTGCTTTTCTGGGCCTGGAGCTGAAACACTACTGAGGCCTAGATGTCATTTATCTGTAGTTTGACCAAAACTCTGTCTCTGTGGTCAACATACCTGAGGCTTTGTTTATAGGATTATTTCATGTGGTTCAGAACCTCATTGTTCCGAGGCCTTAATGCTTAAGGGAGTGGTCATGCAAGGGAGTCAAATGAGGCTATTCTCCGGCCCACCCTTGTTCTCCTCTAAGGAGATGTACCACGGGATTAGTGACATGCCAGGGGAGGAAAGGTCAGGGGAGGGTCCGAACTGCACGGCCAGTGATATGAAAGGTCAGGGGTCTAAACCGCATGACCCGAGATATGCTAGGGGAGGTAAGGTCACCCTGGGGATGAGGTCCCACCCTATAATACCTGAGTTCCCAGGTTAGCCCGTTGCTAGGCACCCAGGGCTTTCCACCCTGGGGACCTTCTGTACCTGGCCTGTTGCTACTCTGCTCCTGCCTAACTGCCCAGGATATCACAAGTATCTGAATTTTCAAACACCTTTTACATTTTGATTTCAGCTGAGAGAAATCAGAAGATATGTTTCAAGCAAAGATGCAAAAGAGCAATTCATTTTATAATGACTCGTTATTGATTTATTATTAATAATTTCATAGATTACTTCGCAAATAACTTTTTGAGCTCATGCATGTGCCAGGCATTGTGCTAGGCCTCTTACAGACGCTGGGGCACTGGTGCAGCATTATCCCTACTTACAGGAGCAGATGCTGCGGCGCACCGAGGGCAGGAATGAGGCCCTGGTCTGCATCCTAACTAACTGTGCTCTCCTGCAAGCCACTTCCAGATACCATGTCTAACTCCACTCTGTTCGTGTTGACTGGGAGACACATTTTCCCTAAATTCAATCGGGCTCATATAGTCAGTTAGGAGCAAGTGGGCTTGAGACAAACGCCAGGTCCGTCGGCCCTACCGCCCCCTCCCCCCCACACCCCCGCCCCCAACCAGGTACTGGGACAAAAGAGAGTGGCAACGCTCCTGGAAGAGGAGGAAAGGGAAGCCCTAGCGCGTCCTCCAGCCGCCCCGGGGCGGGAGGAAGTCCATCCGCAGCGGGGGCGGGTTTGGGGCCGGCCGGACTGGGGCGCGTGAGCCCGCCCTCCCGGAGGACCTGCGCGGCCATGGCGCTGCTGGTCGCCGCTCTGCGAGTCCTGCTGGGCGGCTTCTTCGCGCTCACGGGGGCGGCCAAGCTCTCGGAGCAGATCTCGGCTTCTGCGTCGCAGCAGATGGTGAGCGGCGTGGCGTGGGCAGCGGGTGGGTGGGCCCCAGCGGTTACCCCGGTGCCCGGTGCGCGCCGCCCCCGTCGCCCGCACCCTTGCCCCGCCGACCGCCTGCCTTCGGGCCAGAGGGCGCTAGAGCCTGGGGAAGAGCGTCTGAACCTTGGCTTGGACGTTGACGCCCCGCGGGGGGTTTCCATAGACGGGAGGGTCGGGAGGGCCCGTTCCAGAGGAGCATTGGTGGCCCCGGCGAATCTAGAGCCGCAGGAGGAATGCTCCGGATCCTGGGGGGGAGATGGGGTGGGAAAGAAGCACAGTGCCTTCCTTGCTGGAGTTCTTGGGAGCTTCGTGAGGCAGGGTTTATTAATCCCCATTTGGCAGGGCAGGAAACCCGCCCTGAAGGTGAAGTGTAAAGGTTACACACGCTCTCTTTTTAAAAAAAATACATTTTATTTATTTTTTTACAGAGAGGAAGGGAGAGGGATAGAGAGTTAGAAACATCAATGAGAGAGAAACATCGATCAGCTGCCTCTTGCACACCCCCCACCGGGGATGTGCCCGCAACCAAGGTACATGCCCTTGACCGGAATCGAACCTGGGACCCTTCAGTCCACAGGCCGACACTCTATCCACTGAGCCAAACCGGTTAGGCCAAAGGTTACACTCTCTTGACTTAGAATCCAGAGAGCCCTTTTCTGGAGGATGGAGCCTGGGAGGGAGGTCTGTCTAGTTCTCGACTGGGGAAAGCTTTCATGTTCTATGCTTACCAATCCCCCAAGCCTTTCAAAGAGCCAGACTTGGAGACCCTGCGAGTTCCCTCGCCCAGGCCTGGGTTCTCCCCCTCTTTCCTGTCTTAAGGTGGTGGGTTTGGGCAAGTTCATCCCTAGAGCCAGACAGCTTAGTGCCTCCTTGCATCACTGAGCAGGAAAAGGTAGCCAACCTGAGGATCAGGATGAAGTCATGTGGCCCAGGACGGAGCCTGATTCAGCAAGATGAGTCCCTTTGAGCCCCTTCAACTCCCCTTGTGTCTATTGCGGTGGGATCCAGGCACCAGCACATGATGTAGAAAGTGGAATCTGTTTAATGAGCAACAATCTGCCCTTCCATCCTCTCTCCCAGCTCCAAATAGTCGCTGCACAGTGCCTGAAGAGAAGCCAGGCCAGGCGTAAAGAGACGTTGTGGCGTTCCCAAGGCCTTGGCACTAGATGAGAAGGCCCAAGCCTTGCTTCCTCTTCCTTAAATTTGGGGCTGGGCAGAGTCCAGTGAGAAACTCAGTCCATCTCTGCATCACCATCCAGCCCTTCTCCCTGGAGCATGAAGCCCGTTGACTGATTCCAGAGCTCAGCCCCCCCCAGGGAGGCTCTCTCCTTTCCAGCTGACCTCAGCCCTGGGCCTGGTCTAGAGTAGTCACTCCTTTGTTGGGGGTAGTTGACGTAGGCACCAAATGCCCCGTCCAGTGGCTAGGAAGTGGATCCTTGGTGAGTGGCTGACAGGCATTCCCTGCCACCCCTAGAAAGCCCTGTTCGAGCAGTTCGCTGAGGTGTTCCCGTTGAAGGTGTTCGGCTACCAGCCAGATCCCGTGAGCTACCAAGTGACCGTGGGCTGGCTGGAACTGCTGGCTGGGTTGCTGCTGGCCCTGGGCCCACCGAAGCTGCAAGAGATCAGCAACGTTCTCTTGATCGTGCTCATGATGGGTAAGGGGCGTCCCCCTGGGCAGGGGGAAGGAGGAATTCTTGGGGAGGAGGATGGGAAGGCCTGGCTGTTCCTCTGTTCCCCGTTACTATTGCCCCTCCCTCTTTTTTCTCTGGAACCAGGAGCACTTCCTGCTGCATTACAGTTTCCATGGTCTTCAGACTAGGGCAGGTGCTTTTCAAACTTAATCTGCTGTAACACTATTTATGTCAACTAGACCTCCTACCTCATCACTTCCATTGGCTGTGTGATGTTCCATCATAAGGATGTATTATAATGTAATCTAAAAGCCCCGACTGCTCTCCCCTCATCCCACCCCTGAGATGAGAGGATAGAGTAGCAGTTGCCACTTGACCTATGTGTCTGGCAGTTGGGAACCAAGAAGCTGAGCCCCCTGAACAGAAAGGCAGAGAATGTGCCTGGGGCTAGAAGTCCTGGAGGGACCCCGTCATAGCAGCTCTGCTCACAGGAACTGCTGATGTACAAAGACAGCTGCTGCTTCTATACCCCCCCGCCCCCCCCAGGTCTCGTGTCACCATGGCTGCCACCACTACCATCCTGCCCCCAGGCTTTCTTTCCATCGCGGGAGCTTCCCTCATTTTCAGATCTTTCGTTCACTTCCTCCACCAACCCCTGGGCCTCCTTCCCTCCAGTAGGATTAAGAAAGGAGTTGGAGCAGGGAGAATTTGTTCCAAAGTGCCTATCTAGCCACCTTCCTGCCCTATTTGGCTGGATTGCTCCTGTTTCTTGCTCTCGGAAAGGGGTTCCATTAATTCAAAAAGCTTCTGATTCCTGGTCCTGCTCTCTCCGGGAGGCCATGGGGACAAGTGCACCTAGTTTAGGATGTGTGCCTGGGGGTGCTTAAGGGGAGGACTTGAGCTGGTCAGCCTGGGCTGGAGAGCCCTGAGCTCCTGGATCTCTTGGGTGCCCCAGGGAGCCTCAGAGACCTGACTTTCCATTCCAGGGTCCATCTTCACGTTGGTGTCTCTGAAGGAGTCACTGAACACCTGCATCCCGGCTGTCGTCTGCCTGGCGCTCCTGGTGCTGCTGGATATCTGCCAGTTCTTAGTCAGAACTGAGAAGGTGGTCAGACCCACAAGGAAGAAGATGCCAAGTTCAGCCAAGGGATCCTGAGAGTAGAGTACCTCTTGCCTCTCGGTGCTATGTCACTGTCACAGCAGGAACACAGAGGGACACAGAGTCAACCACCTTGTTACCAATACAGTACGTCCAGGGTCAAAGTATGGCCATCGTTGAAATAGACATCTTGTCTACCTAGGCCTACTTTCTCTCTTGGACATCTACTGTTCTTTTTGATATTTACTAGCATTCCTCTAGTCACGTGAAAATAAGCAGAAAAGAAATTTAACCCACAATGTTAATGCCCCCAAATAACTATTTTCTATTCCATTGTTTAACTGTACTTTTCTATGCTTCTATACAGATTTAAAAAAATGAACACGAGACCATATACACTATTTTATTACTGGCTTTTTAAAGCTAATACACCATGCCTATTTTACCTTGTTGTTAATGGCTGTGTAGTGTGCCATTGTAAGGTTGTACTGTAATGTATTTACTCAGGCCCCCACGCAGGAACATGTGGATTGTTCCCAGTTTTTTGCTATTGTAAACCTCACAGTGAATCACCTTTGCATACCTGTTTTCTGTCCCTAGAAGTGTCAGTGCTGGTTCAACAGGCATGCACGTTTGTAAGGCTTTTGCCACTTACACATGGAGCGTGGCAGAGTACACGTGCCTGCTTCTGCGCGTGCCCTTCCGAGCCACATGAGGTGTTCCCTTCTATATTGTTTATCTTGGGCCCTTTAGCTCTGCGGAACTAACGAAGGACCGGAAACTGCCAGCCTCTGGTGGTGAGGTGGAGCACTCAGTGCAGTGCTCCTGGGACCCTACATGGAGGCAGGGGACAGTCGACTGTGCCGCGCCAGCACAGCCAAGGGTTCGGCGAGCCTGAGGGAGGTGGTGAAGGATGGAGAAATGATAGACAGAGAGAAAAAGCTGGGTCTAGGTGGGTCTTTCTGTGCCTGGCTGAGGCCACAGAACAGATCCAGACTGCAAAGCTGAGGCTTTATTTATCATCAGGGACAAACAAGGTAATCTACAATGTTGTAAGTTTCACTTGTTTTGGCAGCACTTGCTGCCCCTCCCACAGCCCACTAGCTACCCAGGAAAGATCTAGGGAGCAGTCGCAAGATCAAGCTGGGACTTGTTTGTGACTTTGCCAGCAGGTCAGTCCGAGGCTTAACCCTATAACCGCTCCCAACAGTCAACTCCAAGGGGTGCTGCCTGTTAAAGCAGTGCCGGGAGCCCGGGGTGAATCCCAGAGGTCCTAGGGAGTCAGAAGGATGTGTGTGTGTGGCCATGCTCAAGGAAAAGTGACCATGTTAGGGTACCTTCTGTCACATTACCAACCATCTTTACCACACACACACACACACACACACACACACACACACACACGTGCACACACTACATATATAGAGGTCAAAACAATAAGGAAGCTGTCACTCACATAAGAGGTCCAGAGATAACATAGCTTCAATGTAGGATGCCTTATGATGACATCAAATACTTTTTTTTTTTTCTTTCCACTTTCTGCTCTGCTTTCAATTTATTGGCTACTGCCCTCAGGGAGGCATAATAGTGGCAGCAGCTCCAGAGTGCACATTTGCACATAACATCCAAAGGTGAAAAGAAAGAGGAAAGCTCTCTTAGAAGACCCCTAGGTTTCCCCTCACATCCCACTGGTCAGAATTATGTCACATTTTCATTACGAGGCCCATCACTAGCAAGGAGCATGGAATTCCCATGATGGCATTAAACTAGTTAAGATTTACCACACTGGTCAGCAAGGGAGGGGGTAGGAAATGGTTTCTGCGGCTTACTAGCTTATTTGCAGAATATGTTTAATAATGGCAAATACTTCTCAGCGTTGCTGTGGGGATTTAGTGGGTTGAAGTGTTTACAGTAGTGCCTGGCACATAATAAGTGTTCAGTAAATGCTATTATTAAATACTGGCTTGTTCTACAGATGAGAAAACGGATTCAGAAAGCTTAAGTGCCCATGTGTCAGATCTGAGACTAGAATTAAGGCCTGATTGACTCCAGAATGCACAATTTCCACTGCACCAGCTGTCAAAGTCGGAAGTGGGCAGGCAGGGCACTCCCGCTCTCTTCAACTTGAGGGTACATGGGATGATCTGCCCGATGTGATTAAGTCTGCCTTGCTTTCCAGAATTGCCCCTCTTCATGAACATTTTAAGCCCATGAAAATAGAGCCTGGAGCCCCTAGAATCCTGACTCCTTACCATCTCCACCCCTCCCAGGATGCCACAGCCAGGCTGTCTCCAGCCAGGACTTTGAGTAAAACCTCTCACTGCTGGCATAGGCTGAGGACTCCTGTTTACCAAGGCTTGACCTGTAAGCTGATTAGTTGCTACAGGGCCCCCACGCTTGGCTGTGGGAAAGGCAGCGTGTAGAGGGAGTGGGCTGGCCAGCTGGTGAGGAGGAGCAATTAGGATTGACAGCAGCAGGAATATCTTGAGCTCCAGCAGTGGCTCCTCAGCCCAAGGAGAAGCCAGGCTCCAAGAAATGTGCCCCCCAAACCACAGCTGAAATCTAGGTCAGGTAAGCACAAATGACATTCAGCTGCCAGGGCTTCCTTACACTTTTCTATCTTCCTCCCTGTGTCCTCTTGTCCTGGAATGACACTCCCTTCCCTTGGGGCCCTGGCCACACCCCACAAACCCAGCTCACAGCTGCCACAGATGGGCCCCAGCCACTCCAGCTGTTGTGCCCAATCTTCATGTCATGTCCTGGGATGTGTGGGTGGAAGTGGATTCTGTTCTGTCTCAGCTCCTTAAAGCCAGGTCCCAAGGGCCCGAACGAGAAAGAGAGAGAGAGAGAGGAGAGAGAGAGAGAGAGAGAGAGAGAGAGAGAGAGAGAGAGAGAGAGAGAGCTGCAATAGCCAGAATAGCAAGAGGTAAGAGAGGCCTGATCTACTGGAATGGCAAGGGGAGGTTCGGGGCGAGGGGGGGTACACTTGGGGACTAGAGCCATGGTGAACAGAGCTGAGAGAGAGAGCAAGAAAGGAATACTCTCGCTCAGGATCCCACAAAGGATTGAAACCTGAGAGAGTCAAAGGCAAGAGGATAGATTTTGGTACTGGAGGAACTGAGTTTTGAGACACCCTAGGAGTTTGTCTATGTGTCCAAAATAGGGGCAGAACATTGGCTTGTGCACTTACCTGCCTTGGGGAGATGAGAGGAGCACACCCCGATGTCTGTGTTGTTTTGTTTGCTTGGGGTGCCTGCGTCTCTAGCGCTGTGTGTGCCTGTGTGGGTGTACAGTTCTGTGTGCTGCCTAGAGGGAAGGGAGCTAATGGTTATGAAGTGTCTCCCCAGCGGCAGCCACAGTGCTCAGAGTTTTACTTATGTTTTCTCATAATCCTCCCAACAGCACCGTGAGGTAGGTATTTTAATCTCCATTTTACAGCAGAGAAGACAGGCTCCGTGAAGCTGAGTAATTTGCCCAAGGTCACATGGCAAATAAATGTGTGTATCTTGAATCTGCTTGATTCCAGGGCCTGTGTTCTTTTTGCTTTGCTGTCCAGTGATTTGAGTCAGATCCAGGACTTCTTTGTGGTCAAAAGCTAGGGGGTAGGAAACAGGCTGGAGTACCTGGCACAGAGCTGAAAAGGTACTGTCCAAGGTGCTCCAGGCAAGCCCAGGAGAGGACCTTCACCAAGGCAAGTCCAAGGTCACTATGCATCGGCTTGTCCTCTGGTTCAGTGTATCATAAGCCTGGTCCTCCATCCATGCCCTGCTGGTTCCCCCACTGGTGCTTCCCCCACTGGCTTGGGCTCTTTCTGGGTTCTCTATATTCGAGCCTGGTTTCTTCGGAACTTCCAGTTGGCTCAGCCTCGCTTGGGCTGACTACACATGCCTGTGCCCCCACATATCTAAACCATACTCCCTCTGTGAGGGGCACCTCCACCCGCCCAGTCACCAGGTTGGAAATTTCCAAGCTCTCTGGGACATCTGCCTCTCATTTCCCACAGCTTGTCATCAAGCCCACTCACCTTCAAATAACTCTAGAGTCCGTCCCTTCCTCTCCATCCCCCCTGGGTGGTGGCTGAGCTCAGTCCTCATCCCCACTCACTTGGATTTCCTTGCTTCTGGTGTGTCCTCCCAGCAAGGACAGAGGAAGAGGTGGATTGGGGTTGGGGAAAGTGTAGGCCTCTTCAGTGACCTCTCTTCCTCTCCCTAGCCCAAGGTCCAAGATGAACAGCAGTGTTGGGACCTGGTGTTGGCGGCTGCAACTCCTGGGATGACCCTCCTTGCTTCACTGAGGTGCCCATTGCTCACACCTTGGCGCTGGGCCTGGGGCTGTCTCCCAACCCTGGCCGATGTGCTCTTCACGCTCACGCTGCCACTCTGGCTCACCTACTACCTGGGGTGGTCTTTTACCTGTCCACCTACGTGGCCATGGCTTTCGCCTGAACTCATCAGCATGTGCTGCTGCAGCCCAGACCCAGGGCGACCACTGGCCCCGCCCACGCTGCTACCTGGCTGCTCCTCCCCGCCCCCCCCCCCCCCCCCCCCCACACACACACACAGAGTCTTCCTGCTGGTGCATGTGAGCCTGGTGCACCAGCGTGTGGCCAGGACCATGGTGCTGGGGCTTCTGTTCATCTTTGCCCTCTGCCTGGCACCCTACTACCTGCTGCTGGCTCCTTGGGTGGCCCAGCAGGAGGGTATCATGGCGCTTGATGTCCCACACGCCTTTAGCCTGGAACTGCTGAGCCTCAGCAGCTGCCTGGACCTGCTGATCTACTGCTTCTCTGTGCCCAGCTTCCCCCAGGACTCCTGGATGCTGAGCTGCCACTGGGAGCTAGACAAAGCTCTTTGGAAGAACCTAGATTTTCATTCTGATGCAACCACATACACTAGGCCCCTAGCTGGAGCACGGGCCTCCTCTGTAAGAAAGGGGATAGAACATTCTTTGGAACACGAGTGTTCCCTAGACTTTGCCAACTTTTGGATACAAAAAATATGCCATTTAAAAAAATCTCATGGGATAAAATTCAAGTCCTTAACATGGCCTGCAAGGTTCTGCCTGAGCTGGCTCCTGCATCCCACCCGGCCTCAGCCTCTTCCACTTCTGCCCCCTCCACCGGCTCAGTCACCCTCTCAGTCTCTGGAACAGGCCAGTTTCCTGAGCTCCAAGGCCTCTGCACCTGACGGCCAGGAATGACGTCCTTCCCTTTCCTTCACTGAGCTAATTCCTCTTCATTCTCATTTCCTTAAAAGTAACTCTTGCTGAAACCGGTTTGGCTCAGTGGATAGAGCGTCAGCCTACGGACTCAAGGGTCCCAGGTTCGATTCCGGTCAAGGGCATGTACCTTGGTTGCGGGCACATCCCCGGTAGGGGGTGTGCAAGAGGCAGCTGATCGATGTTTCTCTCTCATTGATGTTTCTAACTCTCTATCCCTCTCTCTTCCTCTCTGTAAAAAATCAATAAAATATATATTTTTTTAAAAAGTAACTCTTACAGCCTTTCTTGACCAGCAACACACACACACAACTGGGTTAGATCCGATTACTCCTTCATAGCTCTTTTCATAATTGTAATCGAGCAATTAATTGGGTAATTCATTGGTTTTCATTCTCTCTTGCCAGAATGCATTTATGTTGATCCATAAGAAAGTGCCATCTTTTGTAGATCCAAAAGGTTGAATATTGGCAATTTTATTTTTATCCAGTTTAACGTAATAAATTTCATGTTTTCCTTATTCATGGATGTATCCCCTGTGCTCTCTACTGTAATACCTCAGTATACCAGATGAATTAAAGAAACCTGAATCATTAAGTTAAAATGACTCAGACATTCCAGTCTCTGGTAGATTTTCCTCAAGTGTTTCTGGGAGTCTCTAAGCGTGTATGATCCGGATGCATTCCCGGCCAGTCCTGCTGATTGCTTCCTTCTGCTGTTGTTGGATACCTGCAACTCTGTCATCACCTCCACTGTGCCAAGACGCCTATACCAAGACTTGGTGGTAACCAAGTTGGAGATCTATTCTGCAATTGGCTGGGACTGCGATCCGCCAGACTTGCTGCTTTTTGCTTTGGCTGAGCTGAGACTCTGTCACTGGGTGCAAATCCCTGCCAATGACTTTGGCCACCAGCGCTTTCCCCCTTAATGTGTTGATGACTCAGGAGTTGGCTTCAGGTGCCGAAGGGAACCACTACTCTCCTCAGCCATGTTATCAGGTCTCCGTAAGACTGCTTGGGTCTCAGAGAGTTAGAGCTCAATGAATGCGAGCAGCATGTTCTTGTTGCCAAGTTGGCTGGGGAGGGTCCACCAATCAGCCATCATGTCTTATTGACCTTCATACCCTACTGCTGAATTTGCCTTCTGATGACAAACCTGATAAATTCCCTCTTTTCTATTTGGTAAATTAACTTTCATTGGTTTCTTGTTCCTTCTTTAAATTTTTCCCTTATGTTTTAATAGTGACACATATTCATGAAAATAAATTCAAAGCAGTAGAGGAAACTGTAAAATACAAAATAAAGGTCCCCAGTGGTAGCCACTGTTCATAGTTTCTCTCTCTTTTTTAAGTATATATATTTTTATTGATTTCAGAGAGAAAGGGAGAGGAAGAGAGAGATAGAAACATCAATGATGAGAGAGAATCATTTATTGGCTGCCTCCTGTATGCCTCCTACTGGGGCTCGAGCCTGCAACCAGGGCAGGTGTCCTGACCGGGAATTGAACTGTGACCTCCTGGATCATAGGTTGATGCTCAACCACAGAGTCACACTGGCCGGGCTGTTCACAGTTTCTTATGTATATATTTCCCGATGTTTTCTATTCCAGTATGAATATATGTATAGTCAATTTTCTTTAAAAATTCACAAATGCGGTATTACAAGTCTCTTCTGCACTTTTCTCATTTACCATATCTTATACATCTTTTTATATCAGCACATATAGATATCTACCTCATTCTTTTTAATAGACACAGTATTTATTTTACTGAATTGTTTCTTTATTGTTGGGCATTTGTTTCTATAGTTTTACTGTAGTAAACAACGATACAATGAATGTTCTTATCCACAAATCTTTGCATACTTGAAAATCCATAGAATAAATTCCTAGCAATGTAATTGCTGTGTCAAGGAGTGTGTGTGCACCCTTAAGTTGTTTTAATTACATCACCTAATTGCCTCCCAAAATGCTGCACCAATTACACACCCATCAACAACATGTTTCTGTTTTACACTTCCTCACCAGGACTGGGCATAGTCACCTGCCTCCTTCCAGAATCTAGACTCCTGTCTGCAATCCAGCTGTGAGCAAGGTTAATTTGCTTCTTTTTCCTAGGAGGCTTCTCAGTCTGCTCCACATTTGTTTGAAACCTGGTGAGGCAGAAATGGGAAAAGAAAGGGTATCACCTAAGACCTCACACCAGCCAAATTTTAGCCTATCTTGCTTGTTGGAGGAATTAAACAAAAGTCCACACACTTACTGGTAATTGTTAGTTCTCTCTCCTTTCTTGAGGATTAGGCTGGCTCATTCCATGCAACGCTGACCAACATCTCACATCACAGCCAGGAGGCAGCCCGGGCCCACATCATGAATTCAGTCGCTCTGGTGGAATGAATTGCTCAGCCCCGGGGGCCATGCAAAGCTGGGTCTCTGAGAAGTGATCTGGTGTCCACACTAGAGCCAGCTGAACCTCCGGAGGCTGAAGTTGATTCCGTCCAGATAAAAAACGATTCCCTCTGGCCTCATCTATCCCTGCGGTCTTGTACTATCTTGCTTTTGATGTGACTTTTCCCTTAGTAAAGTAGTCAGTTTCCTTTGGGAAATGTCTAACTTAGTCTTGTGTGTCTGACCTGGGGAAAAAAGAACTTGAGAGCCAATTGCCTTTGGGAGATCAGACACTGCAGAAAGAAAGCCTCTGTCTAGAGTTACAGTGTGTGGGAATCACCATCCTCCTTCCCTGTCACTCAGGGGAGCAGGAACCTGGGGTGGGGACCCAGAGGCAAGGAGCCCGAGGGAGAGAGAGAGCAGTCTGCTTTGTACTGTCAATTACCTTGAATTCTTGGTCCCCTTACTTATTCCGAACCTTTAAGAATTTGATGTGAGACCCTTCCTTAATCCAGGACGGAGAAAAGGGAGCCCAGGTTGATCCTTGATTAGATGTCAGACATGTCCTTTTTCCAGGATCCAGGGAAAACTCATGTGTCAATTGTCTTCAGCAGCTATCAATTAATATGAGATACCACCTCATGCACATGCAATTTTAGAATGGCTAAGGTTTTTAAAAGTGACAACTCCAAGAATTGGTGAAGATGTAGAGAAACGAGAAGTCTTGTACATTGTTTATGGGAGGATAACTTTATACAAATACCTAGAAAACAATTTGGCAGCATATACTAAAACTAAACGAACATAAGCTGTATGACTGGCAACTTGGCTCCTGTGCGTATGTCCAAGAAAAACGAATGCATATGTCCACTAAAAGACATGTATGTAGCATAGCCATAGCAGCATTTTCCATTATAGCTCCAAATTAGAAGCAAATCAAATGTTAATCAATAGTAGAATGGATAATAAATTATGGTATGGTTATATCTGGAATACTAAACAAAAATTAAAAATTAACTGCATGTGATAACATGGATGAATACTTTTATAAAATTGAGCAAAAGACCCAGACACAAACATTACAGTATGTATGATTATGTTTTTATGTAAAGTACAGGCAAAACTACTATATGGTGATAGAATTCAGAACAGTGGTTATCTCTTAGGGGTTATTAAATGGAATAGTGCATAAGGGAGTCTTTATGGGGTATCGTAAATGTCTATATCTTCCATCTGGATGGCAATTACATATGTAACAATTCATGGATCTGTACACTTAAGATTTGTGTAATTTACTGGATATAAAGTATATCTGAATAAAAAAGAAAACCTTGTACTTCTAATAACATGTATAAAACTAATGATGTGACAATTATTTTTGACTTCCCTATTTTCCTCTGGTACTTCACATTATGTGTCATAAAAAAATGCTGGGAACATGGCAGAAGGGAAAGCACCAGGAATCAGTCTCCCCACCTAGGTAATTACACTGACATAATCTGTCTGCTGTAACTGTTTTGGAACTCTGGAAAGCGTTGAAGGTTTGCAACTTCCAGTGAAAACTTGGACAGTAAATTGCTGTTAGTTTTGGCCAGTTTCAGCCGTGGGGCAGACAGCTGTGCACATGTACCTGGAGCAGCTTATGCACAGTGTGTGAGAGATAGGGTGGGCAACAATGATCCTGTCCTCCAAATACAGGGCATCTGTGGAATGGTTGCTGCTACTGAGGTGCAAACAAAAAGACGGGAAGCCATTGTTGTTGCACCACCCCTATTTTGAGAGACACACCTCCTCTGGCTGAAGTGACTTGCATCCTTTCCCCCCTTCATTTGTATGCTTTATCCCTTTGAGAACCAAATATTAAAATCTAGGACATTCAAAAGCAACTGTATATATGAAGAAAATTAGAAAGTGGCCACGGTCCCTGGCTGGGTGGCTCAGTTGTTTGGAGCATCATCCCATACACCCAAAGGTTGCTGGTTTGATTCCTGGTCAGGGTACATACCTAGGTTGCAGGTTTGATCCCTGGTTGGGGTACATATGGAAGGCAACCAATCTATGTTTCTCTCTCACATCGATATTTCTCTGTCTCCCTCCCTTCCTCTCTCTCTCAAATCAATAAAAACATATCCTTGGATGAGGATTAAAAAGAAAAGAAAGTGGCCATAGCTGCACAGGGACAGGCTCAGAAAGAACCTAAGAAGACATTAAGTTTACACTTCAGTCTGATCCTTGGCACAAATACAGCCTAAAACAAACAAACAAACAAACAAACAAACAAAAAACCCCAACTAACAAAAATGAGCAAACCCTGGGGAATGTGGAATACTCTGATTTCCAGAGCTATCATATTATTAGATTTAAATGTCTAGTGTTCAAACACCTCAAAGCATACAAAGAAACAGAAAAGTGTGGCCCATTCAAAGGAAGAAAAATAAGCCACCAGAAACTGATCCTGAAAAAGACCTAATGACAGACATACTAGACAAAAAGTTTAACTGTCTTAACTGTGTTCAAAGACTAAAGGAATATGTGGGAAAAGTCAAGAAAATAATGTATGAACAAATTGAAAACGTTGACAAAGAGTTAGAAAACCTAAAAAGAAACAAAGAATAAATAAATCCTAGAGATAAAAAGTATAATAACTGAAATTAAAAAATTCACTAGGGGGACTTGAAGGCAGATGTGAGCAAGTAGAAGAAAGAACAGCAAACTTGAAGATAGGACAATGGAAATTATTGCGGTTGAGGAATAACAACAAAAAGATGGAAAAAATTCGAACAGAGTCTTAGAGATCTGTGGAACCCTACTAAGTGAACAAACATATGCATCCTGGGAGTCCCAAAAGTAGGGAGAGAGAGAGAGGGAGAGAGAGAAAGAGAAAGAGAGGGGAGCAGAGAGAATATTTAAAGAAATAATGGCTGAAAACTTTCCAAACTTGATGAAATAAATAAACATCCAAGAACCTCAACAAATCCAAGTAGGATGAACTAAAAAAGACCCACACCAAGAAAGATTATAATCAAACATTCAAAAGATGAAGAAAGAGTAACTTGAAAGCAGCAAAAGAGAAGTAATTCATTACATACAAGTATTGTCAATAAGATTATTAACAGATTTCTCATCAGAAAATTTAGAGGCCAGAAGAGAGTAGTTGATATATTCAAAGTGCTAGAGAAAACACCACTGTCAATCACAAATTCTTTATTGACAAAACTGTCCTCAAAAGTGAAGAAGAGAAAAAAAAGTGAGGAAGAGATTAAGACATTCTTAGATAAAGAAAGTTGAGGGTGTTTGTAGCTCTTAGACTGCCTTGTAAGAAATGCTAGGCAGTAAATTGAAGTTGAATGGAGAGCTAAATATCTCAGTAAAGGTAAATACATGAGCAATTATAAGAGCCAGCATTATTGTAACAATGGTTTGTAACTGTACTTTTTGTTTGTTTTTACATGATTTAAGAGACTAATGCATTTAAAGAAGAAAAAGTCCCATTATCAATATAAAGGCTGGGATTACTGTATCTTTGGCTTGTGATTCCAAATCTTGTCTTCTACATAATTTAGAATACTAATGCACTTACTAGTTTTTGGACACACAATGTATAAAAATGTAATTTCATGACGTCAACAACTGAGAGGGGTGGGGACAGAGCTGTAAAGGAGCAGAGTTTTTATATGTTATTAAAGTTCAGCTGGTATAAATACAAATTAGCATGTTATAACTTTAGGGTGTTAAATGTAATCCCCATGGTAACCACAAAAAATAGATCTAACTATACAGAAGAGGAAATGAAAAAGGAATCTAAATGTTTTGCTTATAAAAATCTACTAAATACAAAAGAAGACAGAAAAGTTCCTTGTTAGCGGTAATTACTTTAAATGTAAATAGGTTAAACTCTCCAGTCAAAAGACAGAGCTTGGTTAAATGGACAAAAACAAATGAGCCTGCCTTGTCTGATATGCTCAGTGGTTAGAGCATTGGCCATTTCACCAAAGGGTTACAGGTTTAATTCTTGGTCAAGAGCACATGCCTGGATTGTAGGTTTGATCCCTGACCCCAGTTGGGAGGCAACAAATCAATGTGTCTCTTTCACATAGCGCTTTCTCTCTCTCTCTCTCTCTCTCTCTCTCTCTCTCTCTCTCTCTCCTCCTTTCTCCCTCCCTCCATTCCTTCCACCCTCTCTCTCAAAAAACAATCAATGGAAAAAATATCCTCAGGTGAGGATTAACAAAGCAAAAATATTTAAAAATAAAACATAACAAAACAAAATAAAAAATAACACATGACCCAACTATATGCTGTCTACAAGACACTCATTTGAGTTCCAAAGACACAAACAGGTTGAAAATGAAAGGATGGAAAAAGATTTCTATGCAACGTTAACAATAGGAGCAGGAGTGGCTATATGAATATCAGACAAAATAGATTTCAAATACAAACGTACCCAAAAGCCCGAGCCGGTTTGGCTCAGTGGATAGAGTGTTGGCCTGTGTACTGAAGGGTCCTGGTTTTGATTCCGGTCAAGGGCATGTATCTCGGTTGCAGGCTCCTCCCTGGCCTGGGCCTTGGTCAGGTCATGTGCAGGAGGCAACCAATTGATGTGTTTCTCTCACATCAATATTTCTCTGTATTTCCCTCTCTCTTCCACTCTCTCTAAAAATCAATGGAAAAATATCCTTGGGTGAGGATTAAAAAAAAAAAGTATGCAAGAGACAAGAAGGACATTATGTATTAATAAATGGTTTAATATAACAATAAGATATTACCATAATAAAATTTTATGTGCCTAATGACAATCAAAATATATGAAGCAAAACCTGACAGAAATGAAGGGAGAAATAGATCGTTCCACAATAATAGTAAGAGACTTCAAGACCCCACTCTCAATAATGGATAGAACAACCAGATAGAAAATAAGTAAGGAAATAGGAGACAACACAATAAACCAATAGACTACCTAGACTAAAAGACATATAGAGAACACTATCCAACAGAAACAGCATACATATTCCTCTCAAATGAACATAGGACATTTTCCAGGATAGACCAATGTTAGGCCACAAATTGTCTCTATAGGTTTAAATAAATAGGTATCAACAAGGTATCTCTCTAACCAACAGAATGAGGTTAGAAAGGTAAAACTTGAAAATTAAAGAAAATTGTGAAAATTAAACAGTATACTTTTAAACAAACAATAGATGAAAGAAGAAATCACAAGAGAAATTAGAAAATACTTAGAGATGACTGAAAACAAAACATTCCCAAACTTATGAGACTTAGTGAAAGCAGTGCTAAGCGGGAAATGGATAGCTATAAATGCTTGCATTAAAAAACAAGAAAGATCTCAAATCAACAACCTAACTTTGCAACTTAAGGAACTAATAAAAGAAGAACAAATTAAACCCAAAGCAAATAGAAGGAAGGAAATAATAAAGATTGGTGAAGAGATGAATGAAATGGAGAATAGAAAACAATAGACAAAAATCAACGAAAGTAAGTTAGTTCTTCAAAAAAGATGAATGAAATTGACAATTTTTTAGCTATATGGACTAAGAAAAAAGGAGAGAAAGAAAGAAAGAAAATAAAAAATGTTGATAAGGATGTGATGAAATTGGAATCCTTGTGCACTGTTGATGGAAATGTAAAATGGTACCCAAAGACCACAGCTGCTGTGGAAAACAGTATGGTGGTTCCATAAAAAATTAAAATAGAAGTATCCAGCAATTCAACTCCTGGGTATACTCAAAATAATTGAAAGCAGAGTCTTGAAAAGATATCTGTACAGTTGTGTTCAAAATTATAGAGACAGAAGTGTAATGGTGGTTGCCGGGGGCTTGAGGGAGGGGAGAATGAGGAGTTATTGTTTAATAGGTATAGAGTTTCAGTTTTAAAAATATTTTTATTGATTTCAGAGAGGAAAGGAGAGGGAGAGAAAAGATAGAAACATCAATGATGAGAGAGCATTGATTGGCTGCCTCCTGCACACCCCTTACTGAGGATGGAGCCTGCAACCTGAGCATGTGCCCTGACTGGGAATCAAACTGAGACCTCCTGGTTCATAGGTCGACACTCAACCACTGAGCCACACCAGCTAGAGTTTCAGTTTTACAAGATGAAAAGAATTACGGGAACAGATAGTGGTGATGATTGCACAGTAAGGTGAATGTATTTAATACCACTGAAGTGTACACTTAAAAATGGTTAAGATGGTGAATTTTATGTTATGTGAATTTCTCTAAAATAAAATAGCTTTTTGTTCACAATGCCTGTTGTTCCTGTACAATCTAGCTAAATGGAGTAATATTTACTTTTTGAAATTTTATATATAACTGGAGGCCCAGTGCACGAATTGTGCAACAGTGAGGTCCCTCAGCCTGGCCTGTGGGATCGGGCCAAAACTGGCTCTCCAACATCCCCCGAGGGGTCCTGGATTGCGAGAGGGTGCAGGCCAGGCCGAGGGACCGCAATGGTGCACGATCCGGGCGGGGAGGGACCATGGAGGGCTCCAGGGTGTGTCTGGCTCATCTCGCTCTATCCCGATTGGCTGGACCCCAGCAGCAAGCTAACCTACCAGTGGAGTGTCTGCCCCCTGGTGGTCAGTGCACATCATAGTGACTGGTTGACCAGTGGACTGTCTGCACCCTTGTGGTCAGTGCACATCATAGTGAGCAGTTGAGAGGCCTTAGCATATCATTAGCATATCACACTTTGATTGGTTGAATGGACAACTGGACGACCTAACACTTAGCATATTAGGCTTTTATTATATAGGATTTTTTTGTTGTTATATTGCCCATTAAATGACTAGTCTCATTTTGAACTCTCCATCTCAGACAGTGATTATTTATTTTTAAATTCATCTTACATGTTTGTCCATTCTATCATCAAATTTCAAAATCATTCCTACAGAAAATACTTATTCCTTTCTGGAAATATTGTGGTTTTGTTGGCTAAATATCAAAAGCTAATATTCTTTTTTTTTTTTTTTTTTGCTGCAAAAAGCTTTATTGTTTCATTTGGTGCAATGCATGGGAGAGGGCTTCAGGGTGGTGAAAAGAATGGCAGTAGTTTTGGGGAGAAGCTCAGGTAAAAGCCAGACACCAGGGGAATGCAGAGGGGCCTCTCAAGGGCCTCTGGGCTCCAAAGGCTCCTAGTGGTGCTTGAGGGTGAGCCTTTCAAAGAGATACTTGCCCAGCCCAGCCTGGGGGCCGGCCAGCCTGTGGAGGTGAGTCAGGTGTTGCCCATCTTCTTGTTGAGTTTCACCTCTTCACCCCAGAAGTGGTTCTCCAGGAAGTCACAGAGCTGAGCGTCTGCACGGGTAGAACCCAGGGCCTGCAGCTCCACAGGGCCTGGTTTAGGTTCCCCTCCAAGGCCAGGGCAGCTTCCATGGCGTCCTGAGTTTTGCCCACTCATTTTGGGAAGGCTTCAGCACGTCCTGGAGAGAATGCGGCCAGTGCGCTTGTTTTGCAACTCTAAGAGATGCTCAGCGCCCTCGTGCTTCTTCTCCACCAACGTGAGGAAGAAGTGGCCCATGCACTTGAGAGCCACATCATCCTGGTCGAAATAGAAGCCTAGAGAGGGGTAGGTGTAGGAGGCCTGCAGATGCAGGTTGCCAGGAGGTTGACCGCAGCCTCCATCTTGGTGGAATAATTCTGACGAATTTGGGAGCTCATAGTTGTTTGGCAATAAGGAGTTAAGGTAGAAAAAAACCCCAGTGTGTTGGCTGGTCCTGAAGGTGGTTCTGAAGGTGGTAACTGAATAAGATGCAGGGAGAGGCTGGAGGCTGGAAGAAGGGGTGTCCCTGGGTCTGTTCTGTCCAAACACTGTTGAAGCAAAAGACAGATCCGGGACCACTGAGGGCACTTCCAATGTTATTCTTTTAAGAATATTCTGCCAATGTCCTATAACAAAGTTTATATTTATTTAGCACTATCAACAGTACTATGGCTTTTAAAGCCTTTTAAAAAGAATAGTCTTTAAATATATATAATATAAATATATGTATATTGATTTCAGAGAGGAAGGGAGAGGGAGAGAGAGATGGAGAACATCAACGATGAGAGAGAATCATTGACCGGCTGCCTCCTGCACACCCCAGACTGGGGATCAAGCCCGCAACCAGGAAATGTGCCCTGACCGGGAATCGAACCGTGACCTCCTGGGTCATAGGTCGATGCTCAACGACTAAGCCACACCAGTTGGGCTTTTAAGCCTTTTTTTGAGACATAATTGCTTGATATAATTTTAACAGCTCTAGATCCAGAGAAACAGAGGCATAAATATATTCTTTAATAACTTGTGGTGTGTGTGTACGTATTTGTGTGTGATACCCAAGGCTCTCCAAAGTATAGGGAGCAGACGGTAGGGTAGTGAAGACCTGGGTGGGGGTGGGTAGGGGCTGGGAAGGGGGGTAAAGGGGAAGGAAGTGGGAGATATCTGTAATACTATCAACAATAAAAAATATATTAAAACACAACAACAAAGTATAGGGACCAGAGATAGGCCCCTTTTGATCCAATTTAAGAAAAGTACCAGCTGAGCCCATCTGGTTTCTTTCCTAACACCTGCTCTGTAGTAAGAAATTGTAAGTCTCCCAATATTGAGAACAGTTTTCATTTAAAATATTTAGTCTTATTGTCCCCATAAGTGGGAACAGCTAACATTTACTGAGTGTTTCCTATTGTTCTAAGTATTTTATATTTTTTTTACTCATGAAATAGTATTTACTTACAAAACTCTATGAAGTAGGTATAACTATTATCCCAATTTTACAGATAAGGAAACTGAACATAGAAATGTGAAGAAAATTACCTAAAACATTGAAATAGCCCAAGAATGTCAACACTTTGGTATTAAAACTTTCTTTTTTGAATCTGGGAAAAGCACAAAAATCCATGGCAAAATATGCTTCCTGGTTCTTGTTTCGGAAAACACAGCCATCAAATCTCTCTATCCAGCATCAACCTTACCCTGGCAGTCCCTCAAGCTTCTCCAACTTAACATGTTCAAAATCATACTCATAATTTTCTCCTTCAGACTTGCATTTCTTCCTGTGTGATTGGTACCACAAGCCTTGGTCATCTGAGCCAGACCCTGGGGTGATCTCAGGCTTTCCCTTTCTTCTCCCACCAAGTCCTCCTCACTTAACCCTTTGCACTCGCTTGCTTTTTTCTCGAGCTGCTACCGATGCTAACCGTGTCGAGTCACACTTGACATCCGAGTGCAAAAGGTTAAACATACATTTCAACGTGCTATTTCTTGATTAGAATTGATTACAGGCAGGTGTTTACTTTGTGACATATTCATCAAGTACAGTTATAAATTTATGCAGTTTGTAGTTATATGCATATCTGCATATGTATATACTAGAGGCCCGGTGCACGGCATTCATGCACTGGGGGGTGGGGGGGGGGGGCGGTCCCTCAGCCCGGCCTGTGCCATCTCGCAGTTCAGAACCCCTCGGAGGATGTCTGACTGTCGGGTTAGGTCCTGCATTGAGCGTCTGCCCCCTGGTGGTCAGTGTGCATCATAACGAGCGGTCGTTCCGCTGTTCGGTCGATTTGCATATTAGGGTTTTATTATATAGGATAGTCTAATTGCAATTCAATAAAAATTATTTAACATTTTCATTTATTTATTTATTATATATTTTTATTGATTTCAGAGAGGAAGGGAGAGGGATAGAGAATCTTGACAGGCTGCCTCCTGCATGCCCCACACTGGGGATCGAGCCTGAAACCTGGGCAAGTGCCCTGACTGGAAATCGAACTGTGACCTCTTGGTTCATAGGTTGATGCTCAACCACTGAGCCACACCAACCGGTAAAAATTTCATTTATTTTTAAAAAGGAAAATATAATTTTTAAAAGTTGCTTTCAAGTCACACCAGTGTAACATAGTTGGGTATGAACTAGAGCTCAGGTGTTTCTGAGAGGAATTGGGCAAATCTTCCTCCTTTGTATCTATTGATACATTTATATCTACTGATTTACTCAAGGTTTGAGGGAACTTTGAAGAGAAGCCCTGAACTCTTTTCAGATGTATATAAATATGACCGGTGGACAGGGGTGACCACAACAGAAGCCCAATGATAGGGAGGTAGACCAGAAGCCATTGAGGGAGAACTCTCTATAAATGGAAAAAAATTATTGAGTATATGAACCTGCTCTAGCAAAGTAATGAAGAAAAGTGCCGGTTCCAGGTACAAAACAGGGGCTGATACTGGAGGAGATTCCCACCCAGGCCCTCTGGTGGCAGATGTGCACCCTGGGAGACATGGGTTATGAATTCAAATAGGAAGAGTTACATCGCTGATCTCTAAAACACCGTGGGGCCCAGTCAGCCTTGCTGAGGTTGCCCTACTCGCTTCCACTGAACATTCTTACTCCCAAGGGTTGAAGATATGGACTTTCTGCCTTGAGTGCAACGCAGTGCCCAGGTTTCATGGCCTTCAGGCTGCAGCTGAATTCCAGCTCCACCAGAATGTGGCCTGGCTGAGTTCCCGCTTCACTGGTTCCTCGTGGTGGTGGGAGTGATAACATCAATAGGAGAACGACTCCTGTGGAATCATTAGGGCCTGAGGTTATGGAGTCCCTGCCTGGATGTCCATGGCAATGAGAAAAAGGATGATATAACTAACGGTTCAAGCAGTTTCACTTCAGGACCTCTCCAACTGAGCATAACAGAAAAAGCATTCTCTCCATTTCACAAGCGATAACTTTAATCTCAAGCATCAAGCCAAAGCAGCAGCATTTCAATTTCACTAACAATGGCACATGGCAATAATGGGAGTCAACTGCCAGTGTGGAGTGGTGCTTCCACAAAACGTTGGGTCCTGTACATGCAAATGCCTGGCTTGGCTAGCCATGGCCTAAAGCCTCTACTATTAGCTTGCTTGCAAAAATTCTGCATTTGAAGCTACCAAGATTTACTTGTGAATGTTAATGGATGACATTTGTATTCACCTACTGGCAAAATTTGAGATTTCTGATTATCTTTCTGAGACGTGTGTGTGTGTGTGTGTGTGTGTGTGTGTGTGTGTGTGTGTGTTTATAAAATCTAGTCTATATCCACACTGTTGTCAGACTGCTGCTTCTTAAAGCAAATCTTATTTTCAGTCATGCTTAAATTAAAACTTCCCTGACTCCACATTGCTTAGGGATACACCTCCTCAGCTGGGCTCACCAGACCCTTCATGATCTGACTCTTGCCTATGTCATTAATGTTCTCTCCTACCACCATCCCCGTAGTCTAATGATCCTGAAATGGAACTTGGATTCCCACTTTCACTGCATGTCTCTTATTTCAATTTCCCCCCCCCACAACTATGTGGAAGTTTTATGCTCTATTTTTATTCTTTTATTGATTACTTTAGACATTTTAACATATATACTTATCAAAGTCTGAAGTTAATCTCTTTATCCTCTCCCTCCCCACCCCTAAGGATCTTAGTCACAGAGATATATACTATTGTTGTCATGTTTTAATTCTATCTTTGAAAAAACCAGCAGACCTTATAACTGTTTTATACAGTTGAGGTTTATATATATATGTACCCACGTAGTTACCATTTTCTTTGTTTTTCATTACTTCTTGCATGCTAGACCTTCCATCTATGATCGCTTCTTACACGAGATCATATTTTGTCTGGAGAACTTCTTTTATAATTCACTTTAGTGATGGTCTGCTAATGAAAATCTTTCAATTTTTTTTCCTCTCTGAAATGCCTTTATTTCGTCATGATCCTTGAAAAGTCTTTGTTAACTGGCCACAGATTTCTAGGTTGATCATTTTGTTTCCTCAGCACATTGACCGTACCATTCCGCTGTCCCCTGGCGGGCTGTGGCTGCTTTGTGAAGTCAATTGTCAGCTCATCTATGGCTTCTTTGAAAGCAACCTGTCTTTCCTCTGGCTACTTTTGAATTCTTTTTATCTTTGTTTTTGTAGTTTTGATATGATGTTGTATGTGTGGCTTTCTTTTTACCTGTCCTACTTAAGATTTGTTGTTAATCCGTAGCTTGATATTTTAATCGGGTCTGGAAAATCATCACCCATTATTTCTCCATATGTTGCCTCTGCCGTATTCTCTCTCTTTGGGGGGAGGGGGGTGGCAGGCTTCTGTAGATGTATGTCAGGCTATCTCATGTTACCCTTCATGGTTTTTTTTAAAAAAAATAATATATTTTTATTGATTTCAGAGAGGAATGGAGAGGGAGTGAGAGATAGAAACATTAATGATGAGAGAGAATCATTGATCGGCTGCTTCCTGCATGCCCCAAACGGGGGATTGAGCTGGGGCATGTGCCCTGACCAGGAATTGAACTGTGACCTCCTGATGCATAGGTTGATGCTCAACCACTGAGTCACTCCGGCCTTCAGAGACTTATCTCTTTATGATGTTTTTTTTGCATATATTTTCCAGCTGTATCTTTCTGTTCACTGATACTATTAGTACCTGCATCCAATTGTCTGTTAAACCCATTTATTAAATTTCTAATTATAGTTACTGTATTTTTCATTTCTAGAAGTTATATTTAGTTCCTTTTCTTATCTGCTTGGTCATTCTTTAAAATTCCTTGTTCTTTGCTCATATTTTAAAATTGTCTTTTATTTTTTAATGAGTCTGAGACAGAATTGGATGAATCATAATCCTTGCTTCATGGTTACTGTCATAATTGGACATAGATCTCTTAGGTTGCATATGAATGTATGTATGTATGTAATTATAAAAGAATGTAATGGATACCTACAATCTCACCAACTAACGCAAGAGCTATCTGCCCCCCACCCCATCTTATAACTCTGCTTCCCCTTCCCAGATTTGCCATGATCATTACCTTTCTTTTTTGCTTTTATAGTTTTATAATATATATATATGTGACCTAAATATAGTGTTCAGTTTTAGTTGTTTATGAACTTTATGAAAAGAGTGTTATGGTGTACATAATCTTGGATTTAGCCACATTTTTGCATGCTCTATATAATATTCTATTGTGTGACTGCTCCATAATTTTTCATCCATTCTTCTGTTAATGGGCATTTTGGTTGTTTCTAGGTTCTCCCCCCTCCCCTCTTGCTATGCATATTCTTGTATCTATCTCTTGATAAACATGAGCAGAAGTTTCCACTGGGTACATAACTGGGGGTGAAATGCTGGGTTATAGTGTATATAGAATCAGTAGTTAGCCAGTCCACACCAGTAAAGCTACTGGTATCCATTCTGGTTGGTCAGGCATCTGTTCTGATCAGTCAGCACCCATGTGTTATTGGTTGTTAATACTTTTAATATTATCCTTCAGAGTCTATGAATGACAAATTTGTAAGCTAATGACAAATTATTTTAAAATGGTTGTTGTCATTTATACCTCCACCAGAAATATATGAGGTCCTGTTGATCCGCATTCTCTACAACATTTGGAATTGTCAGATATCTTCATTTTTGCCAATCAAATGGGTGTAAATTTGTGTCTCATTGTGGTCTTGATTTGCATTTTCTGTTTGCTAAGAAGTCTGAGCATCTCTTTCTGTGTATATTGGTCAGATGTATTTCCTCTGAAAATTCCATGCTCATACATCTTTCTCATATATCTTACTCAGAGATCATGTATTTTTCTATTTGATAGTTTCTCTTTTTCTTAGTGAATTGAAGGAGTTCATATAAAGAAATTTTTAAATCCTTGATGCCAATTCTTGGTCAGTTATGTGTTACAAAGGTCTCCTCTCCATTATAGCTTGCCTTTTCACTTTCTTTAAGATGATTTATGAATAGAAGTTCTTCATTCTAATATAGCCAAATGTATCAATCTTTTCTTTCCTAGGTAGTGCTTTTTCTATGTCCTAAAAGGTCAGAAAGAAATTTACCTGTACTTCTGTGATGGTTAATTTTATGTGTCAACATGACTGGGTTATAGGGTGCCCAAATATTTGTTAAATATTACTTCTGGGCATGTCTGTGAAGGTGTTTCTGGATCAGATTAACATTTGAGTAAAGCAAATCACCCTCCCTAATGTGGGTGGGCCTCATCCAATCTACTGAGGCCTAAATAGAATAAAAAGGCTGAGTATGAAAGAATTCTTTGTCTTTGCCCAGCTGTCTTTGAGCTGGGACATCAGTCTTTGCCTTGGGACGCAGACTCAACTAGAACTTATACCACCCGTTCTCCTGGTTCTCAGGCCTATGGACTTGGACTAGAGCTCTATACCAGTGGTCGGCAAACCGTGGCTCGCGAGCCACATGCAGCTCTTTGGCCCCTTGAGTGTGGCCCTTCCACAAAATACCACGTGCGGGCGCACATACAGTGCGACTGAAACTTCGTGGCCCATGCGCAGAAGTCGGTTTTCGGCTCTCAAAAGAAATTTCAATCGTTGTACTGTTGATATTTGGCTCTGTTGACTAATGAGCTTGCCGACCACTGCTCTATACCATTGATTCTCTTGGGTTTTCAGCTTGCCTACTGCTGATCTTGGGACTTTTCAGCCTCCATAATCACACAAACCGATTCCTTATAATAAATCTCTCTCTATATTCTGAATAAATATATAAACTATATTATGTAGTTATTATAACTATATCTTCAATTAAGCTTTTTTTGGGCCGATAGGAGATCCTCTTTTGAGAAGTGCTACTCAAGGTTTTTCTTTTTCTTTTTTTTTGCTTCATATTGATTTGTAGGTATTCCTCATATATTCCGAATATGAGTTCTTTACTAGATACATGTATTGCAAATATTTCCCCCAATCTGTGATTTTCATTTTCACTCTCATAATAGTGTTTTTTTTAATAAAATCAGTTAATTTTTAACAAATTCCAATTTGTCAATATTTTTCTTCAATGTTTAAAAATTGTGTGAAAATACACTTAACATAAAATTTCAATCTTAAGTGTAAATTTCAGTGGTATTAAGTACATTCATATTGTTGTACAATCATCGTTACCATCTATATCCAGAAATATTTTTCTCTTGCAAAACTGAAACCCTATTTAAAAATTACTTCCCATTCCCTTTCTCCCCCCAGTCACTGGCTATCACCATTCTACTTTCTGTCTTTATGATTTTGACTCCTCCCAGTGCCTCATGTATATGGAATCACACAGTGTTTGTATTTTTATGACTGGCTTTCACTTAGAATAATTTTTTCTTCATCTCTAGCAAAAATCTTTGCAACCTTTTAAAAATTTATTACATAGGCAACAAGCAACGTTTTTTGATCTAAAATTTACTTTGTCTGATATTAGTATAGCCACTCCTGCTCTTGCATTACTGTCTTCTCTTGTGTTTACTTGTTTTTTGCAGTAAAACATTTAAATTCTTTTCTTATTTCATTTTGTGTATATTCTAGAGCTATTTTCTTTGTGGTTACCATGGGGATTTCATTTTTAATCCTAAAGTTATAACACTTCTATTTTGAATTTACACCAGCTAAACTTCAATAACATAAGAAAAGTTCTGTCCCCATCCCTTTTGGTTGTTGATATCACAAAATTTCATTTTAATCCATAGTGTAGCCTAAAACATAAACTAATAATTCTTTAAATACATCAATTTCCTAAATTATGTAGAAAACAAGATTTGGAATTACAAACCAAAGTTACAGTAAGGCTCACTTTTACATGAATTGTTTTTTTTTTCTTTAAATGTATTAGTCTCTCAAATCATGCAGAAAATAAAAAAAATACAGTTACAAATCATTGTTACAATAATACTGGCTTTTACAATTGCTCTTGTGTTTACCTTTTTTTCTTGTATTTACCTTTATTGATGGTTTTCTTTCTTTTTTTAAAAATTTCTTTATTGATTAAGGTGGTTTTATTTCTTCATACAGCTTTGAGTTACTGTCTAGTGTCCTTTTATTTTAACCTGTAGGATTCCCTTGAGCATTTCTTGTAGGGCAGGTTTGATGGTATAGGATTTTTGGTTAACAATTTTTCTTTTCTTTTAACATTTTAAACATATTGGCCACTCTCTTCTGGCCTCCAAAGTTTCTGATAAGAAATACACTTATGATCTTATTGATGATTTCTTATACGTGACAATCTCTAACTGCTTTCAAAATTTTCTCTTTGTTTTTGAAAGTTTGATTATAATGTGTCTCAGTATGGCTCTCTTTGAGTGTCTCCTACTTGGAGTTTGTTGAGCTTCTCGGGTGTTTGTACTCATGCCTATCATCAAATTTGGGAAAATGTCAACCAGTATTTCTTCAAATATTCTCTCTGCCTCTTTCTCTTTCTTGTCTTCTTCTTGAACTCCCACAATACATTGGTCCCCTTGATGGTGTCCTATAGGTCGTGTGAGATGTACATAAAACAGTTATTCAAGAGTAATTTATATTAAAAATGAAGAAAAGCTAAAAATTAAAAACTAAGTCTCCAATGTAAGCAGTAAGTTAAAGAATGAGTAAAACCAAAGAAAGTAGATGGAAATAGATAATAAAAATAAAATCAAACATAAAGAAATTAGAATAAAGTACTATAGAGAATTTCAACAAAGCTAAGAAATTGATTCTTTAAAATTATTAAAATATTGACAAATTTATGGTAATGAAAGTAGAAAAAAGGGAAGAAGACATAGATCAATATTGTAAAGGAGGGCAGAATTACAAAGGAAGCAGAGGTGAAAATAAGAGAATTTTATCAACAACTTTATGGCAATACATTTGAGAAATTGGACCAAATAAATAGTCTTAGAAAAATATAACTTAAAACTGACTAAAAAAAAATTGAAAGCCCAAAATAGTTCTTTAAATAGTCCTGTTAAATAAATAGAAATATTAGTAAAACAAAACAAAACAAAACCCCCATCACATAAGGAAAACACCAGTTCCAGATGTGTTTCAGCAAACGTACAAATACCAGATTATTTCAATCTTATACAAACTTTTACAGAGAAAAGAAAAATAGATAATACTTCCCCAACTTATTTTATGAAGTTAAAATAACTAGATAATAAATCCTAAATAACAAAGACAGGAAAGTATCAGGCTTTCCTTATTTATTAATATAAATAGATTTAAAAAAATCCAAAACAAAATATTAGCACATCAAATCCAATGGTATTATAAAATCCTATATAATAAAAGCCTAATATGCAAATTGTCCCCTTGACAGGGAGTTCGACCAGGAGTTCGACCAGGGGGCGGGGCCAGCATCGGTGGCAGGTGTCGAGGGGAAGGAAGGCGCCCTGGCTGGCAGCCGGCAGTCACTAGGGACCCTACCCGTGCTCGAATTTTGTGCACTGGGCCGCTAGTAAATAATAAAGCTCCTTGAGTCAGTTGGGTTTATCTCAGGAAAGTAAAATTTAATATTAGGAAACTCTAAACGCAGTTTATTAAAACAGACTAAAAGAGCCCTGACCAGCATTGTTCAGTGGTTAGAGCACTGTCCTGTGCACCATAGGGTTGCGAGTTTGATTCCTGGTCAAAGGCACGTACTTAGGTTGCAGGTTCACTCCCACCCCAGGTTGATGTGTTTTTTTTTTTTAAATTGATTTTGGAGAGAGAAAGGAAAGGAGAAAGAGAGAAATATTGACGTGAGAAACATGGATCAGTTGTGCCCTGACCGGGGAATTGAACCTGCAACTTAGGTATGTGCCCTGACTGGGAATCGAACCCACAATCTTTTGGTGTATGGGAAAATGCTCCAACCAACTGAGCCACCCGGTCAGGGCAAGTGGGAACCTTTTTAAGCATGGGCTCTGTGTGACTGCACAGCACACACGCCCATGAAGCTATGCCTGAGAGTGATTATTGATTTACATCTCCATCTTCCTTGTATGTCACTGGATGAGCAGGAGAGATCACTTGCCAAGGTCAGCCTGTCTGCTTCATCTTTATGCCCCAAGCAGGCTAGCAGGGTGCCAGGTACAATCAGTAAATGGTTGCTGACTGAACAAATGAAAACTGCACTAGGACCTAAAACACATCAACTCTTTGATAACAGCTTTACGAAAAAAGTAGGAAATCATGTGAAATGCCCTTCTCCAGTTTAAGATGCTTCCCAATTTCCAAATAGTTAACAAAATGTCCATCTTAGAGAAAACATGGCGGTGCCTGTTGGCATCTTACACGATAGCTGTACTTAGGCTTCATGGAAAGTAAGATGTTCCTTTAAGTTCTAAAGTGGGTTCCTGGGACCAACTTTCTATCTTATTCTTCCTGATGTCTGCTCTTAACTGATCCCCGGGGTTGGGAATGACCTGTGACCTTAGCTCATGATGGAAAAGTCTTGGTTGAACGGGTTTTGTAGGCAGCACGAAAGCTGGCCAGTCTGCCCATCTCCCATCAGACGTCTAGGTTTCCTGGGGGAAGGGCTCTCCACACTCCTGTCCGTCCTTTATGTTACGTGGCATCTTTAATCATCTCTGTAGGGCAAGGAGAAAGGGCTTGCTCCCAGTTTTAACTCTTTCGGGCCTGTGACTTCCTCTTTCTGTACCTCAGTTTCCCCCTTGATACAAGGAGAGCCAGTGGCCACAAGGTGGGACAGTGGGAAAGATGGTTGGGGGAGAACTACTTCAAGGTCTGTTCCTAGAGAGGAAGAGATCTTCGTCAGACTCCCAAACTCACACCTCACCACCCCAGAGCTGTCCACCTCAGAAAAGGTGGAGGGAGGGAGAGAGGAGCAGGTCTTTAAGGATGCACACTATTCTCCACCCCAACTTGGGGTGCCTGAGGCAGTGTGTCCTCACACCCACCGTGGAAAATAAGAATCCAGAACCAGACCCTCCCCCACACCTTCAGCCCCCCCACCCTCCGCTGCGGCTTCCCCAGTGCGGCCCCCTCCCCCCCCCCCCCCCCCCCCCATTACAGCATCGCTCTGGGAGCCAAGACGGATTCCAGCCAGGGACTGCTGCAGTCCGCTTTCCTCCGCCTCTCCTGGCTCCTGCAGCCCTGTCCTGGCTCTGCAGCCTCCGGCCGTGCTCCGGAGAGTCCCCTTTCCCTCCTCCACCCAGCCCCTTGGCTCGGGGCCTAGAGGTGGGCGGGCACCGCGGGGCCAGGTGGGGCCCCAGCAAAGTCCGCAGGTACAGCGGGGTTCTCCCTCCCTCCACATTGGGGATGCCTTGGCTGTGAGGACTGTGGGTGGGGGACGCCTGCCCGTGGCTCCGAGGCCCGGCACAGCGCCCCGCACCGGCAGGGGCTGGAGCAGAGGGAGAGGGCTCCTGGACCCGAGGCCAGGCGCTGACGTCCGGGGTAGCTGCCCGGGAAAACCCGGGGAGAATCATGCCTGGGGGGCTGCGTGGGACATTCAGGGCGTGCCTGCCTCGATGGGGCGCGAGAGCGCGTCTGTGAAGCTGCGTGACCGTCTCCCCAACAGTCCGCCTCTGGGCTTCGGTCCGCGGTGCCTAGGTCGGCTGTGCGTGGCCGCAGCCCCGGGTGCCTGGCCCTGGGTCCCCGCGGACACTACCCCGGTGTCCCCAGCGGGGCCTCCCCAGTGCCGTCGCTCAGCGAGGCGTGCGCTCCTCGGAGACCCCCGCCGCCGCCGCCGCCGCCCGCCCCCGGCTGCGACCTCGGCCCTCCCGGGTCCGGTGCGGGGGCGGGGAGCTCGGCCCGCTTCCCTCTCCGGGCTCCGGGCTCGGCAGCCCTGCGCGGGGGCGGGGGCGGCGGGGGCGGAGCGCGCGGGCGGGATCCCCCCGCCTCCCCTTCCTGGTCCCCGGGAAATCCAGCCTCCGCGGCTTGGCCGCCTCCCGCTCCAGCGCCTGCTGCCGCTCGGCGCTCGCTCGGGGCTCCGCAGCCGGCGCGGCCCCTCCGCTGGGGGCTCCGCAGTGCCGGGCGCGTCCCTGCCCGCCTGCCCGCCGCCGCAGCGCCCCCGGCCCGAGTCGCCGGCACCATGTAACCCGGCCGGAGCCCAAGCCGGGCCAGGTAAGCCGCGGGAGGGGTGGGGACGGGCCGAGCTCGCCGCGCCCTCTGCAGCGCCCCCATCCTCGGCCTGGCTGCGGCCCGGCGCCGCCCACGCCCCGGGCTCCGGCGGCCTCGGCTCCGGGCTCCCGGCTCCCGGAGGTGCGAAGGCTGGGCCTCCTCCGCTGCCCCCACCCCCCACCTCGCCCCGGCCTGGCGGCCCGCGGGCCTGACCCAAAGACGGGCGGAGGGACCGCGCGGAGCGAGCACCCGCTCTCCCGGGTAGCGCCGCGGGGGTCGGCCAGCCCCTGCCCGGCTTGGCCGGGGTGGAAGCTCGGGTCCGGGAGGGAGTAGCCAGCTGGGTTGTGGGGGGAAGTGGCGGTGTTGGGGAGATCCGGAGAGAAGTTTCCTCTGCAGGTGTGTGAGTGTGAGTGCGTGTCACTGTGTCTGTGATGAGTGTGTGAGTGTGTCACCGTGTGGGTCTGTGGGTGATTATGTGTGCAGTGAGTGTATGCAGTGAGTGTGTGTGCGTGTCAGTGAGTGTATGCAGTGTGACTGTGGAGGGTGTTACTGTGTATATATCTGTGGACATGTGTGCGAATGAGTGTGTGTTGTCACGGCATGTGCCTGTGCATGTCTCTGTGAGTGTGTGTGTGTGAGTGTGTGTGTGTGTGTGCCGGTGTGACTGTGTCTCTGTGAGTAGCTCCTGGTATCTGTGGCCTGTATGAGTGAGTGTGTGTGTGTGTGTGTGTGTGTGTTGGCTGTGTGAGAATGTATCTGAGGAGAGTTCACTCTGAGTCGCCCACATCTGGGCTTCCTTCTCTCCCTTCCTCTCCCAGGGGATTTCAGAGGTCAGAGCATCCCCTCTCACCAGGGAGTCTTCCTCCTGTCTCTCCTCAGGCAAGAGCTGAATTGCACTTGGCCCCACCTTCACCTACCTCAGGGGTACTTTCTGTGATGCTCTGGTTGTGTCCTTGCTGCATGCTGGGGCCCCTGGCGGTCGTGGGGTCTCGGCTGAGCTAGAGGATGTGTGCTGCTTCTTGGGGTCCAGGAACTTGTGTTGTCTCAGTCCTGTTTCACCAAAGGACCTTTAGAAACGGGAACTGAGGAGGCTCCTAGTCACCGGAGCAGGTGGATGTCCACCAGACTTCGAAGCCCTACATTTACAAGTTCTAGATCATTGGTTCAGTCTACTGGCTTGAGGTGGGTCTGTACTGAAGCTCTTTGAAGTAGTAGTAGTAGAAATAAATAAATAAAAAATAAATAAAAAACAGTGCCTTTACATCAGTCCAGGACTTTTGAAAAATGCTCCCCTCTCAAGTCTTTCTTTTTATCTCCCCAACAGCTCTCGGAACCAGAGCCAGGTTAAGCCACGTGAAATTGCAAATATTCAACTGCTTTTGTTTTTGTTTTTTTTTAATTTACAAAAACAGCAATTTCATATAGCTCAGCCTAATATAATGCCAATTTATAGATGAAGATGTTGAGGCTCAGAGGTAAAGTGTATGTTCTACAATCCATAGCCAGTGGTACAGAAAGGCTCCAACCCAGGTCTTTTGGTGACTGAAGGAGCTGTGTTGGGCCAAGGTTAGAGAGTGGTACTCCCTGCTGTGCTCTCTGGATCCTGGGGGCACTGACCTCCACCTCTGCCCAGCATTTCATGAGTGCTGGGGCTCCTTCAGCACCCAGCTGCCAAGGCCTAAAAGGGAGAAAGGGGGAGACGAGAGGAGAGAGGGGAGGGAGAGGATTCGTGAGTTTGCAGTGAGTCAGGGTCGAAAAAGGGAGTTGGGAGGGCTAGGGTGAATGTTTCTAGAAAGAACATGAACATAGGATGAATATCCTTACATACTACCCATGCATGTTCCACCCCCCACTGACCCACTCATCTGACAGGCAGTGCCCACTGCATTTTATGCCAGGGGGCTTATGTTCAAGGAATGAACTTGTATGCCACTATAAAATGATGGTTAGGGGAAGACGCTTAGCATTAACTTGTCCAACCTCTTCATTACAAAGTGAGGACACTGAAACCCAGAGAAGGGAGGGGATTTGCCCAAGGTCACAATGTGTAGGTTCCTGGCTAGTCTTAGCCCAGGAACTTTATAACCCTCCATGTTGCTTTCTATTCCTGGAAACCCTTTCCCCTCCCCATGCCCATCAGAACTGAGCAGAGATCTCAATAAACCTAAGACTGTAGCTCCTTCAACCTGGGACCCCTTTCCAAAGAGAGGGAGCTACAGATGTTTCTAGAGATGGGGATTCCTAGCCATACCCACCATCAATGTAGACCATGGGCTTGTCTTGATTCCTGCTGGTGCGGGGCTGGAGCTGCTGCAGGCCAGACTCCCAGACTTTATTCTGTGACGGCGCCTGCTTTCTGCTGCTGCCTGGCACCTCACATCATCTCTCTCCTGCTGATGTTGATGCTTGAGCTGGCTGCGCTACATTTTCTTTCATCCCACCCAATTTCTGATGCAGTTTGCCTCTAGCTGGCCTGACAGTTCCTTACTTTATGGGTTCCTGTTGGGTAGAGAAACTTATGGGGCTTGTTTGATTTTGGAAAGGTCTGATGTTACCCTTAACCTTTCTAATTAAACCTTCCAGGAGTCTAGGGTAAATATAATGACAGTTGTTCCCATTTTACAGATGGGAAGACTGAAATTCAGAGAGGGGCCTCTTGTTTGTTTGGTTTTCTCCTAATCTACTAAGATCAGTAGTAGAAGAGGTTCCTGGAGCAAATGACAACAGTAGCTTTTGTCTAGAGGAGCTTGTACAGACAGACCCCTTCCAGTGTCTTACCATTCCCAAGGTCGGGAAACCTTTTCAGGGTCTGATTTATTTCCCACTTGGTGGGTTCAAAGCTTTGTCTCTCAGTGGGGGTTGGAAGAACAGCTGTGAACCCTTCACTATACAAGCATTTGTCTCGATTCCCCCTTTACCCACCCTCCCTCCAGTCTGAAGGCTGCTGGCTCAGCGGGCCTCCTGCTGTCTGGGGAGTCTGGGTTTGTGCTGGGGTGAGGCACTGGCACCATTGTTATGGTAACGGCCTGCCAGCTCATCGTTGCTAATAACTTGTCAAGTCCCTGGGCTCAAATGCAGCATGCCTTCCCACCAGCCCTTCTCCCCATGTCACAGAAAGAAAAAGTGAGGCTGTGAGGGAGAGGTCTGTGAATAAGTGAGTCTGGGGAGGTGGGTGGCCTTGTTCTTGGGGTTTTAGCTGAAGAAACGGGGAGGTCACTTGGGGGCTGGTTTACGCATATGATTACATAATTTGCATATGTAATAGGCTGTTACATGTCAATACACTCAGAACATGCTTGAATAAACCTTTACATGCAAGATGACATGTTCATTTGCTTTTACACAGCAGCCCACATGCACACATGTTTCCAAGCATCAGAACATGCTTGTGTATGAATACTGCCTCTACCATCTGCACATAAGGCACCCAAGAAATCTGGGTTTGTGGGGGTGTCCAGGTATGTGGGTTGGGATCTGATCTTTTTCTGATGCAGCTTCAAAGTGTCTTGTTAACAAAAGGACAGAATAGTCCCAGGGTTTCTTCTTCCTTCTTTCCAGTCAAGAGCTCTAATGGGAGTGGGCTGGGGATGGTGTGAGGGCCCCAACCTCCCAGCTCCCAAAAGGCCCCTGCCTCTATGCCCTTTGAGCTCAGGTCTCCTCTGCCCCCTCACTCTCTATTCTTTCTCATCCTCCCCTCTTCCTGTGTGTAAATATTAAAGAGCTGAGCCTGCAGAGCTGATGTAGACATGGGGAGAGAATGAAATTAAAAAGGATTCCCTCACCCCCATCCCAACACCCCCACCCTGCAGTCCCCCGCTCCTGCCTCCTTCCCTCTCC
The DNA here is from genome assembly GCF_951640355.1 of Cnephaeus nilssonii. NCBI lineage: Eukaryota > Metazoa > Chordata > Mammalia > Chiroptera > Vespertilionidae > Cnephaeus > Cnephaeus nilssonii. Next base: position 81,309,454 of record NC_137078.1, read on the forward strand.
TTTCTCCTCTCCCCATCACTCAGTGCTTCCACATGTCTCTCCTCCCCCCAGTCCAGATGGGAGCTGGCTCCTTCAGAAAGGGGGCTTAGAACTGGGTGTGGGGAGCTACCTCTCTCTGTCTCCCCTCACTACATCTGCCTGCAGGGCTGGGAGCCCCCACGTGAGTATTTCTTTTATTTTGGGGGGGTGGTGGTTAGGAAGGAGAGTGGTGTTTAGAACCAGCTGTGAGTGGCGTTAAGAGGCTCAGGGCTGAAAGGAGGTGGGTGGGGTCCTGTCTCTAGACTCCCTCAGGGAAGCCTCGTGTCTGGGTTTCTTTTCTCCCTTTGGACAGAGACTGAAGGGAGGGCTACCAGATGCCTCCGGTGGATGGGAGCGAGTATGGGAGGGGCTGGGGGAGAGGGGCTCCTGTTCTAAAGAGGTGTGTGCTAGGGTAAGCCAGTTCCTTCCTGGCAGGCTGGGCGTCCTGCAAGCCTTGGGAGCTGTCCCGAGTGCTGAAAGGGACTCGGAGGGGGTTGCTCATTCGGAACTGTCCTGGGTCCTGAATAGGGCTGCGTTGGGGCCCGATGATGGAAAGGCGGTTGGGCAGTGCTTGAAGGCTCACTAGAAAAATTCTCCCAGATGACCCACTTTTCAAGGACAGAATTCCTGGATGGAAACATAGATTTGGGGGTCCTCCCTCTGGCTTTAGGCCTCACCGTTATTAGTGGTATTGGGGAAAGGGACTCTTCTTTCCCTGTTTCAGTCTCCCCCCCCCCCTTTCCAAAATTACCCTACTGTTACTGTGGGGGTAGGGATGGAGGATGATATTGTGGCTGTGAGCCGTCTTCTCCTAGATAGTTTTAGTACAATAATCGTGGGGGTACTGGCACCAGCCTTTCTCCTACTGGGTCCCAGAAATTCAGGCTCAAGGCAGTTTTGGATTAGGAGAGCTTAGATTTTGCTGGTTAGGCCTGGGGTGGTTAGAGGGCGAAAGTTTAGGATAATTTGATTGACTATGTGACATCCCCCTGCCCACCATACTTTTGAATTTGGGACAGGGTACAGTAAAATGTCCTGCAAGCCTGTCTTATGCTCTGCCCACCCCAACCACAGCTCAGAGCAGCATTTGGGGAGGCTTTTATTGGGGAGGAAGATTTCCAAGCAAAGGATTCAAGGAGTGGGTGGGGTAGTTCAGTGCCATGGAGCAGAGAAGGAGTAGGCTACTGGAGATGGGGCAATGGAAAAGAGGAAGAGCTGGCAGAGAAGAAAAAAATCAAATTTGGAGACAGGGTCTGGATTTCAATCCTAAGTTCCCTTGTAAATCTTTCCCCCACCAACCTAAGGTCAGGGTTATCTCAATTTTCTGGGTTTTTATACACTGTCTTTGTAACTCTGAAGGGAATAGACCAAGGACATTTCTCCAGGCCCCTTCCCTTGTCATCCCAGGGGGATGAGAGCCAAATGTCAGGACATGCAGATGAGACTGTGGGGGAACAACAGGCAGGAAGGGCTGATGGCAGCTTTGCCTCCCGTCATCATGAGCACAATCAAATATTCAAATGGGATCCTTCTTGAGGGGAGAGGAATGAGAGGGTTTCCAGATGACGCTGGGCACAATTAGGTGTGGCAGGAAGTTCAAGAAAAGAGGTATCTAGGGACCATAAACGGAACCAATTCGTACCTTCCCAGATGTGACTTCTAGGTAATAAGGAACCCTTCACCCATCGTGTTTTTGATGTAACTCATCAAGTTAATTCCTTCCATTCTGTAGCTACTTGGGAGGAGCTGAGCTTTCCTATGCTGTGGGTGCTGGGAGGTGGTGGGCGTGGGTGTGGGTGCCTGTTTGGGGAGGGGAGGTGTTTGTGCTTCACTCAGCTCCCTTGGTTACATAACAGCTTTGATAAGACTTTACTTTGGAGCTGCTGCTACTGCCTGAAGCAGTCACCCCTCCACCCCCACGTGGAATGCTGGATGTCCACCCCCTTCTCCCTGGCCTCTTGGAGAGTCCTGCTATTCATAACCCAGTATTCCAGCAGCAGATTTCCTGCTGGGAGATGTCTTCTGCTTGCCTCCCCTCTCCCTACCCAGCTCCTGTTTTTTTTCTTTTTAAATACTTGCTTCTTTTGTTATCTTGAGCTCAGGTCACCCCCCTTTACATTTTTAAGCTTCCCTTTCCTACCCTCTCCTTGGCAAGGCCCTTTGGGCTGGGCTGGGAGGGGTTCACTGAAAATCACGAAGCTGCCCTCTAGGGAAGAAGGAGGCATCCTAGGAGGTTTTAGGGCCCAGGGATAATTTTCTTACTGTTTCTTCCTTGTGCCCAGTTCCAATAACTGCTTTGGAGTCTGGGAGCAGTAGACCATACCCAGAGGTACTGGGAGGAACTCTGGCCTGGATATTTTCTCTTTTAGAATAAAAGAGTTGTGTATATAGGGGGTGGGGACTGCCTCTGGGGCACATTCTATTGATAATAGAAATGACTTTCTAGGTGGAGAAGTGGGAGACAGGCAAGAATAGAGAGCAAATGCAACTTGTGGTGTCACTTGGAGAGAATATGGACTCCTGGTTGTGTGCACAGGATAGAAGTCAGAGAGGGGCTGGATATCGCTGCTATTTCAGTGCACGTGCATATGTATTTCTGCCTGTGAGTGGATATGCCACTGTGTATATACACATACATATGTGTGAGGATGCTATATGAATGTGTACCAACATATTTATGAGTTTGTGTAGAAGTGGTCATATATACATGTTTATATGTACGAATGGCTTATGTATGCACCCATGCACATACGTGATTGTGGAGGCAATGACTTAATTAAACCTATGTGTGTGGTGCTCACTCAGTGATGCATATATGTGAGTATAAGTATGCATGTGAACATACACGTGGGAACACATTTATGCACACATGAATATATGTACATAAGTTGAGTCATACATGTGAATTAATATGACAGAAAGAAAGAATGAGAGAGAGAGAGAGGTTGATTCTGACTGAACATTGAGGCTGTCCAAAAGTTGTTTCCCACAAGCTTGAACTTGATCTACTCTGATGCCTGTAGCTCTTCTTCAGAAAGCAGGTTCCTTGAGGTCTCTCAAAGTCTCTTGTCACAGGGACCCAGTTGTTCCCCACCACCATCCATATGAAGGGAGTTTGCGGAGGAGAAACCTATACAGCCTTGGGGACATCTGGGAAAGGAGCTGAGACTAAGGCTGATCAGATACTAGGGTGCTCAGGGTGTATATGGGGAAAGAGTTTGGGGGCTTAAACATTCACATCACTACAGAGGTGTCAAGAATCAAGCAGAACCAGTTGGGTTTAGTGGATGAAAGGGGCAGGCATAGTAGGTAGGCCCAAGTATGTGCATAATCCTCACACATATGGGGCATGTGGCAATATGTGTGTACATGTATGTGTATATTACTTGTCAGTGCCTTAGTATGTATGTCTCAAAGTAAATACACTTTCTAACATGTAAACACATGAAAAATCTATAAGATGTTAACATGTACATATATGCTAGCACACATATCTGTTTGAAGAAAGTATGCAGAAATATGTGGGCATATGCTAACACTGGCCTGATTGCAACCTGTGACTGCATACATGTGCACCTCACTCACCCTGCTTAATCACAGCTTGTAAATAGTCCTGTTTCCATCACATGTGGCTCACCCAGTGCAGCCAATGTTTATTTTATGCCTATGATGTGCCTCATACTGTGCTGGACACTGGGGATGATCCTTGACCTCGGTTAACTTAGAGTGTAGAGAAGGTAAAATACCTGGAACCAAGTAAGGAAGGTAGGAGGACATGTGTTCATCAGGGGCAGTGGGGACTGATGAGGGTTGGTCAGTTCTGGAGTGGGGGAAGGGAGGGGTTTGGTAAAGGATCTAGAGGAGAGGAGGTCTTTGAGCCAAGGCTTGAAGGTTGAACAGGTGTTCTTCAGGTGAGCAACTGTAGGAAAAGGTGTTTCAGTGACAGGAAATGTCCCAACTGGTCTCCCTACTTCCACCCTTGCCAGCCCCTCCTCCACAGATTCTCCTGAAGAGCAGCCAGAGTAAGATGAGGTAATGCCTTTCCATCTCACTAAGAGAGAAATACAAAGTGCTTAGTGGGGCCCGAAAGACATAAGTGCTGTGTGTAAAATGCCCCCAGTGACCTTCCTGGGCTCAGGTGCCACCCCAACACTGGCTTTCTTTTGGTTCCACAGAGATGCTGAGCAGTCCCACCGGGAGGCCATTGCACGGGCTTCTCCCTCAGCCTGAAATGCTCTTCCCCCAGATACCCACGTGACTTGCTCCCTCACTTTATTCAACTTTTTGCTCAGAAGTCACTTTTTTGAGAGGCCAAAGTCTATCTCAATAGCCCCTTGTCATTCTATCCCCTTATGCCACCTTAAAAAAATTTTTTTTAACACTTACCACCTCCATTATTTCATATATTTGTTTATCATCTTTTCCCATTAGAACATAAACTTCACGAGAATGGGAGCTTCATTTGTTTTGTGTATTGCTGTATCCACTGTGTCCAGAGGAGTTCCTGGCTTAGAGTAGGCACTCAGTACACACTTACTGAATACACCAATTTTAGGTAGATCACACTGGTAGCAGCGAAGAGAATACGTGGCGCTGGGCCAAGATGTGACTGTGTTCTCCCTTCCTTTTGGATCTTGTCATCACCACCCCACATATGCTTACTCCTGCCAGCCAGGTGCAGAGGGCTGCCATGCCAGGTCCCTCTGGCTCTATTCAGTTAATGATACAGGGCTTCCCACTTAGGGAACAGGGGTATGGAGCAGGGTCCTGAACAGTGGAAAGGTTTTAGGAAGTTAGAGCCACAGAGGCTTAGAGACACACGGGCAGAGGCATGCAGACCCTGAGAAGAGTGCTCAAAGTCAGGGCCCAGACTTCTTGAGGCCAGACGCGGTGGGAGACAGGACAGCATTTTCAGACAGCACCTGCAGTCTAGCCCCCACCTCCTTCGCCCCTCTGTTCCTCTCCCTGCCCCACTCCTGCTCCTCTCTCCTGATGGCGTGGGTGCCTTGGCCAAGTATGGGCTTCGTAGGGAGTGAGTGGTCCCCCTAGTCTGTGATGTGGTGGGGGACACTCAGAGAAAGGGGACCCAATTTCTAGAGGACAGCCTAGGAGTTTGGTGGTAGGGAAGGAATCTCTCTTGAGTCTCAAATGTGGCTCTTTTCCTCGCTCCCAAGAGAGCTTGGAGAATTGAACCTGTGTTTCAGAAGGAAGAACTGAGTTTAGACCCCAGGCAGGACCAATCAGCTGCTAGCATGAAGGGACTGAGTCTTAGAACGTGGGGAAAGCTGGGAGCGGAGCTGACGAGAAATGGAAGAAATGGGAGTTATGGATCAGCCCCTCCCGCTGCCATTCCCTGACCTCTGGGGGATGGGGGATGCCAGGACCTAAGATCCTCTTTGAGAGTTCCTTTCCCAGACCTCTAAGCCTGCGCCTGCTTTGCCTCATTCCCAAGAGGCCAGTGCCGGAGCCCCTTTGCAGGTTCTGAGGTGTAGGGGGGCCTCCTGCCAATTTCTCTCATCTGGACTAGGGGCGGGGGCGCTGCAGCCGCTCCCCTCCCACCTGGGCTCTGAGCGTGGGGGTTGGGACCAAACAGCCGCCAGAGCCGCCCACCTGCCCGCGGTGTCATGGCAACGACTCTGTTCACGTGGACGATGGGGAAAGGGAGGAGAAGAGAGGAGAGGAGACATCAAGGCAGACGTGAAGATGGGAGGGGGCTCCTCAGGGGTCCTGCGTGCTGGATCCCCCATCCCTCCAGCTTGGCCCGACCTGTCTCCTTTTTCACCCCAATACCCCAGGGCCTGGTGGGACTTGTGCTCCGGTGCTGGCCTCAGAGTGTGCGTGTCCTTGGGTGTCCTGAGTATGATGATGACCTTGGTCTCCTGTGCTTGGGGCCGGCAGAGTTCTGGGGGAGATGGGGCTTCGGCGTGTGCAGACCTCTCCTTCTTCCCCCACCCGGCAAGTTCTGGATGGTGCCTGGGGCTGAGGGGATGAGAGCCCGACCTACTTCTCCATTTCCTCACTATTTTTCAAAAGGAAAACGACCCACTTTTCAGCCAATCGGACTGGAGCCCGTTCCCAGGCTGATTGCCTTAGCCCCCCTGCCCAGGCCTCTTCCCCATCCTCAGCCCATTGGCCACGTGCTGGACCCGCTTCCTGGGGGAAGCAGGTGCACTTATGTGGAAGGGTCCTTCCCCGCCGCCTGCGCCAGGCTGCGGAGGGGTCTGTTCTGATTGGAGCAGGCGTGGGCCAGGGCCGGACTGATCCTACTCTCAGCTCCACTTGGGGCAGATCCCTTCGAAGGCCACAGTCCTGGGCACTTTGAGTGTCCTGTCCAGCATCTCCATACTCTCCCAGGACTGACTGTGTGGAGGGGCAGGTTGGGCCCTGGGTATGGTGGGAGGACTGTAGCCCTCCTCTCTCTATTAGTGGATAGTCGTGGGCTGTTATCCCAAACTGCTCCATTTCCACCTGGAAAAGGAGAGCCTGCAGCACTGGAGAACCAAGTGTGCCTGTCTGTCTGTCTGCCTGCCTGTCTGTCAGAGCTCCTCCCAAAGAACCCTCCTGAGGGTTCTGTCTGTGCTGCTTTTTCCAAGCCCCTCCCCCCCTATGATATTGGTCTGGGCCTCAGAGCCCCCTCCCTCCCTCAGCTTATTGGCCTGGCTGACTTGGGGGGTGATTAGGGATTTAATTATTTAGTTTCTCCAGCTCAGTAGATTAATTCCATCCATCACCGGCAGGCTGAGCCTTCTACCCCTCTCAGGGCTGCCTGGCTAGCCCCAGAGGGAGGGAGCATCATTGCTCACCTGGGCCTAGTATTGGATCTGGGAACAATGGATAAAGTTCTTGTTGGGGGAGGATTTGGTGTGTGATATTGAGGAGATTTGAGTGCCTAAGTGATGTGAAATGAAAATGTATATGTGTTGCATGGGTATCAACATGTGAACACGTATATAAGGTTCTGTAGCTGTGCAGTTTCTGTGTGCACAAGCATCAGTGTCCATTGGATGAAAATGCACATGCACGTGAACCCCTTGGGAATGTTTGCATTATGTGATGATGACTGTATACGTGAGGGCAGATACCACGTGAGTTGTGTTGGGTAACTCTGCATGGCTTGTAATTGGCCTCTGGATGAACACATGTGTTCGACTGAGAATAAGCAGTTTGGGGAATATGTATGCCCATGTGTGAGGGAGGGATGGCAGGGGTGGAGGTTTCCAGAGGCTGAGTTATGAGTCAGGGCTCCCTGGGGGTCCATCTGGTGGCCTTATCAGACCAATTTGTTCAGAGAGACACATTACTTTAGACCTCCAGGACTTGGTCTCTTAATGCTGAGAGGGCCAGGGCCTATACTCAGACCCAGATTTAAATTCCTCTTTCATCACCTGTTGTGACCTTGGGCAATTTTCTTTACATTTCTAAGCCTCAATTTTCTCATCTATAATGTGGGAGTAATAATGGTATCTAATGATAGTTTGCAAGGACTACACAAAAGAAGTGCATCTAAAGCATTGAGCATAATGCCTGCTCAGTTGTAGCCACTCTGAACCTTAGACTTCAGAGGTTGTCCGGTCTGAAATGTGCCCAATGCTTGAATCCATCCTATACCAACTTCCAAAGTGGTCCTCCAACCTCTGCTCTTATGCCTCCCTGGACAGGACATTCCCAGCTCTACAGGGAGCCCACATCACACTGGATCAACTCTGCCTGTGAGGAGTTCTGGTTTAGCTGCAGGAAGTCATTTCCCTCCCGCCTTCTCCTGTTTCTCCCCTTCTCCCTATGGCCCAGCTGAGGGGTACTACTTCCTGATGGCTCAATCACTGATCCTGAATGTATTGAGCACCTACTATATGCCAGTCTTGTCCATACAGAGATAGATCAGATGAATACTAGTTTTCAAGGAGCTCATGGCCTGCAAATATTTACCCGACTGCGTTGAAGTATGGGACCCAAGATGAGGTAGCAACTGCTGTGCCCTGGGGTTGATGGGGAGGGCACTTGTAGGGAAGCTTTTCTAGAAGAGAGAAGACCTGAACTGCATCAGAGGGCAAAGTTGGGAGGACAGGCTTGTCCTATGGAAGGATCTCACAGTCTGTGCCGCCTCCTCTCCCCATGCTCTCTCCCACTGTGGTCCTGGCTACAGCTAAGCCTGGAATCCAGAGAGGAGAGCAGTGGCTAAGGTACACTGAAGGCTGGAGCAGGATCAGGCAGTGCCAAGGGGCGGAAGGTGCCACCACATAAACCTAGCAGTCAGCCAACTCGCTAGCTCCAACGAGTCCTGTGAGGCTCATCCCTGTGCTTGATTCCTCTATGAGAGAGGCCCAGAGGAGACAGGCCCTGGTGTAGGCAGCCTCTGTCCTAGGTCACAGAAAGAGCTTATAGGAGAGTGTGCTAACCCAGGAGGCAGTCTCTAAGCTCTGGACTCCACAGGGGAACCAAACATTTGGGCCAGAGAGTAGGAAAGGCCAATGGCCTAGTCTGGATGAGAAGCTGCTGCCCAGCGGACCTTGCTGTTGACTTTGGACCTTACCTGTTTTTCTCTGATGGTCCTGACAGGTTCAGGTCTGGCAGCATCCTGGAAGCCAGGGCAGCATCAGCCCAAATCTCATAAAATACATACAAATGAAAGAAGGCACCAGGATGCTAAAGTCAGGAGACGTCAACATATGGAGATATGTGTGCTAGTTGCCTTGGGTAGATCAGTTTATTTACTCATTGCCACAAACCTAGGAGGTAGATATTGTTATCCCTATTTTACAGATGTGAAAATTGAGGTTTAGACAGATTAAACAAATTGTTCATGGTCATGCAGGTAGGCTGCAATGTAATGGTTGGAGGCAGATGATTGCCTTTCCAACACCCAGCAATAAGGTTGCTGGGCTTTCCCTTCCAGATTTCTGGAGATGTAAGAGGAACCACCAGCCTTGGCTGAAGGGGTTGGTGGGGTCTGCAAGTCAAGTTCTCTCAGATGCCACCATCTTTGGCCACCAGGGCTCCTATGCAGTCTCTGGCATGCTCACGGAGTGGGAGGTCTTAAAAGGAGTCCAGACAAACAGAAACCCAGGCTGGATTTCCAATACGGAACCCTCCAGGGACTCTCTGAAGCCTCTAGAGGAAAAGGAGTGGAGGGCCTTTCTGTGGGCTGTTGGGCACAGGAGTAGAGTAAATGAAGACAGCAAGTGAAGACTTTCATTCATGCAGTAGGTAGTTTTTAAGTACCTGTTCATGCCAGGCATTGTGCTAGATACTGAGAATATACTACAGGCATGAGGCAGACATAGTTCCTGCCCTCCTGGGGCCTACATTCTGCCATGGGGAGACATACTATAAACATGTCATAGATAAAGAAAATAATTTTAAAGAGCAGTAAGTGTTATGCAGGCAATGGAACAGGTGATGTAGAGAGTACATGGGGGATGGGGCTCGACTTTAGTGAGTGGTCAGGGAAGGCCTCTCTGTGCTGAGACCCAGAAGATGAGACAAACGCCGCCATGGGAATATCTGGGGCAGAGTGTTCCAGCAGAGAGAACATCAAGTGCAAAGCCCCCTGAGGTGGGATTTTCAAAGAGATTATAGGTAGTGTGGGTTATTCACAGTCTGAGCGCTGTCCAATGGGTTCAGGAGATAGATTTAGATTTGGGTCTGCCTAAACGTCTTGAGTGTTTTGGAGCAGTAAGTCCATTTTCTGTGACATTTTTACCTTAAACCCCTAGAAAGAATTGATTAAATACGGTAAAACGATGGATGAAAAAGACCCCAGGCCTCCCTCCTATTTTGTTTCTCCTTCCTTCTCCATTTTCTGGGTGCAGTGAGAGTAGAAGGAGGTTTTCCTTTGGGGTCGTAGGGACTGGGGTTGGGAACAAGACATATGGAGTCTGCAGCAACAGGGCTGGATAGGGGGGTAGAGAGAGGCCAGGGGTGAGGACACCAGCCCAGCTACAGAGATCCTGCCAAAGGCAGCTGGGCAAAGCCAGTGTTGAAATGGTCAAGGGGGCTCAGGTAGAAGTGGATGCAGGAGGAAGAGAGCTTAGGGGAGGAGGATAATCCATGGGCTCAGGAGTGTGGGCTGCAGGTCAGAGGCTCTGTGTTAAGGCTCCCCAGTAGCTAGCCCTTTCACAATGGACATACAGCCCCAGCCACTCCAGCTGCGTCAGGGTGGTGGGGGGTGGGGTGTAGAGGACTGGACAGAGAAACTGCAACAGAATCCTGGCCATTCTGGTTAAGCCAACACAGGGAAAGGGGATGGATAGGCAAAGCCTGAAACTTTGGGGTCCCAAGGGCACACATGGCTCACCCACAGGCATGGAAGAGCCCAGTCCTACAGCAGCCAAATGAGTTCCAGGCCTCACCTGCTGTAAGTTCTGCTATGTTGGAACTGGTATGGGGATGACCTCATAGGCTCCAGTGTAAGGGACAAGATGGGCTGTTCCCCAGCAAGAGAGCAACTGTACCCCTTTGCTGCCATCTGGACTATCATGTCCAGCTTATAGCTCTCCAGACAGCTTCCTGAAGGAGAGTAAATCAGTTAATATTTCACATTTAAAATCTTTATCTCTGCCCAAGGCATCACTTTGCGTCAACCACTAAGATGCTGGCATTTGTCAAACACACCTTTGGTCTTATATGGCTGCCCAAGAGAGATTAAGTGACCTACCCAAAGACACACTATAAACCAATGGAAATCATAAACATGAAAGTGCAAATAGTGATCGCTACCTTTATTGAGCATTCAGCATGGTACAGTACTAAGGGATTTATATGCTTTACCTTGTTAACCATCATGTCATTAGTACCTTTCTGATGGCTCTATTATTATCCCCATTTTATTTATTTTTATTAAATTAATTGGGGTGACATTGGTCAGCATGAACATATAGGTTTCAGGTGTGGGTTTCTATGTTACAAGATCTGTATATTGCACCATGTGCCCACCACCCAAAGTCAAATCTTGTCTTGTCTCCATATATTAGGGGGTTTCTATTTATTTTTATTAAATTAATTGGGGTGACATTGGTCAGCATGAACATATAGGTTTCAGGTGTGGGTTTCTATGTTACAAGATCTGTATATTGCACCATGTGCCCCACCCCCTTCTCTCTGGAAACCACCAAACTGCTGTTTGTGTTCACAAGTTTCAGTTTTATATCCCACATATGAGTGAAATCATATGGTTCTTAGCTTTTTCTGACTGACTTATTTCACTTAGCATAGTGTTCTCAAGGTCCATCCATGTTATTGCAAATGGCTCTATTTCATCCTTTTCATGGCTGAGTAGTATTCCACTGTGCATACGTTCCACATCTTCTTTATCCAGTCCTCTATCTCGGGACCCTTTGGTTGCTTCCATGTCTTGGCCACCGCGAATAATGCTGCAATGAACATAGAGGTGCATATATCTTTGCGAAGACATGATTTTGAGGTTTTGGGGTATATACCCAGGAGAGGAATTGCTGGGTCATATGGTAGCTTTATTCTCAATTTTTTGAGGCTTCACTAGACTGCTTTCCATAGTGGTTGTGCCAGTCTACATTCCCTCCAGCACTGGATGAGGGTTCCTTTTTTTCTACAACCTCTCCAACACTTGCTATTGCTTGTCTTGTTGATAATGGCCACTCTAACAAGTGTGAGGTGGTATCTCTGTGTACTTTTGATTTATATTTCCCTAATTGCCGGTAAGGTTGAATATCTTTCCATATATCTATTGGCTGTTTGTATGTCTTCTTGGGAGAGGTGTATTTTCAAGTCCTCTGCCCACATTTTGATTGGGTTGTTTGTTTGTTTGGTGTTGAGTTTTATGAGTTCTTTATATATTTTGGAAATGAAACCTTTGTTGGAGCTACTGTTTGCAAATATCATCTCCCATCTGGTTGGCTATCCCCATTTTACAGATGAGGAAATAGGCTAAGGGAGATGAATCATCTGCCCAAGTACACATAGCTAGTAAGTGAGTGGAAAGGGACTTGACCCAGAGAGTCTACACCAATAACTGCTTTGATCCAGGGAGTTCGTGAGTCACCTAGGTCTCAAGAAAGGAACATCAACTGATCTGGCTGGGCACGGCCCCCGGGGGAGGAAACCGCCCTGACTCCTTCCTCTGCAACCCTTTTCCTTCTCTCATTTTCCATTCTTTTTCTGGAAGGTAATTGCTTGGGGCAGTGACAACCTCCTGGTGAATTACACAGCTGGTTTCCCAGTGAGATTTGTAACAACAACCCCGCCAGCCTGGCAGCCCCCAGCAAGTTCCGGTTTAGGAAATAATTGCTGGATTGTGTAGTTGGTGCTAAATTGGGTAATTTCTTGGTGACGGCATGTGTGCCACTTCTTCCATTCCCAGATAGATTCGAGCTGCATCAGAGAATTTGTCACATGCGGCACCCTCCCAGGCGCCTTCACTCCCCCACTCACCAGCCAGCCACAGGCAATTGCAGACGTGACTGCTTCCCTGGCCCAGGGGTTCACCATGTGGGCAGCGCTCTGTGTCCTGGGCCTGTAGAGAGATGACTTGGAGCAGTAAAACGGGAAACATAACACCAGCACCCAGAGTTGTCACAGGGCTGCAGAGAGCTTCTTTTACTCTGTACTTATCTGACCTTGGACTTGGAACAAACTCAGTACTCACCACACAGGGGAAAAGGCTAAACCACACTCTGGTTAGCTCTAGAGTATGTGGTATGTGGGAGGTTTTTTTTTTATTTGTTTCCTTTTCTTAGAATTCATTTTCATTACTGTGTTTACTTCAGAATGGTGTTTAATACGTTTGACTTCTCTGGGCTGGCATCCCAGGTGAGAGAAAAGCTAAGGCGTGGGAGAGGCCACACTGGCTTTGCCACCAACTCTGTGACCTTAGCCTCTTCAAGTCTCAGTTTCTTCTTCGGTAAATTGGGGAGGGGGGTAATACCTTTCCCTTGGAATAGTTGTGGGAATGAAATAAAATGTCCTAAGTGAGAGGATCTTGTTCTTGGTAGGCTCACATTCACTCAACAAACACCTGCCACATGCCAGGCATTGTTCTAGTGGTTGGGGATGATGCAGTGAAGAAGATGGATGAAATTCCGGCGCTTACATGGAGCTTACATTCTAGTGGGAGAGACAGACAATCTCTGCATCACTCAAATTGAAAATGGTAATGATTTAAGAGCTATCCAGGCCCAGAGTGCCTTGAGAGCAAACAGCAGGGGGATCTGACCTAGTCAGGGAGGCCAGAGAAAGCTTCCCTGAGCAAGCAACAACTGGGCTGAGATCTGAAGCGTGTGTAGGAGTTAGCACGGCAGAGGTGGGCAGGCAAAGCTTTCTGGACTGGGGGAACAGGCCCCATGATGGGAGGGATCCTGGGACTGCAAAAGACTGGCCTGGCTGGAGCAGAGGAAGTAAGGGGGAGCATGTTGTGAGAGGAGGTGGAAAAGTAGGAAGGGCCAGACCTGCAGGCCTTGTTGGACAGGTTAGGGTGTTTTATCTTAAGAACATCAATAAGCCAATGAAGAGTTTTAAGCAGAGAAGTGACATGATCAGATTTGTGCTATCAAATGACCATTTGGATTGGATCAGGGTAAGAACAGCAGCAGGGACAGCAGTTAGGAGCTTTTGCAGACGTCTAGGCAGGAGGTGATGTTTCGGAGGTAGTTGGATTAGTTAGCAGTGCTTTCTGCTGCAAATACAGAAAACCTGGCCAACAGTGATTTAAATAAAGAGGAGTTTATTTCTTACCACATTTAGGCCTGGAGGAAGGGAACTGCTTGTGTTGGGTCCCAGGCTCAGTGACTCCAAGACTAGCATTTCTGCAATTCTCTAGGCTTTTCTCTCCTGTTGTCAAGACAGCTGCCCTCGCTCTGGCATCATGGTTGTATTCAAGCCAAGAAGAAAGGGGGGAAAGATGATACTAGCAAGCTTCACCCTTTTTATAACAAAGGCCAAATCTTCCTTAGAAAGACTCATTCAATTTTTATATACATATCATTAGCCACAGGTGAATGATATGTCCTCTGGTTCCAAGGGAGGCTGGGAAAGGAGGTTGAGAGTGAGTTTTAGCTACTCAGCTAACCATGATTTGGTGGATATGGAAATAAGTGGGCAGATCTATTGTTAGGAAACAAATTCCAGAGGACTTGGTGATGGATCACATTATTAATCTCCTCTTTGTTTTTCCTTCTTATTGATTATGTTTAGTAATAAGATGGCATCAGGAGGAATGTGATTGTAAAACATAATACAAAGGAGAAAGCCTATGTAATTAAATCTATATCAATTCAGTCTTTTTTCTGTGTGTGTGTTAATTCTCACTCGAGGATATTTTTTCCATTGGTTTTGAGAGAGAGAAAGAGAGAGAGAGAGATAAAGAGAAACATCAATGTGAGACACATTGATTGCACATGACCTCACCAGGGAATCGAACCTGAGACCCTTTGGGCTTATGCTCTAACCACTTAGCAACACCAGCCAGGGCTCTTCCACTACTATTAATCATGCCCGAAAAGCTAGCTCTTCTCCCTGATATCCCTGTGTCTAATAATGGCATCATTAGTCTTCCAGTCACGGCTGTTGCAAAATTTAGAGTCGTCTTTCTTTCTGACTCTCTCTCTCCCACCTCTTGAAAGTATTTGCCAAACCTTAAATGTCTACTGGAACCCTCCTACCCCATCCCTCAGAATTCCTTACTTGGCCCCCTCTTCTGCCTTTGTGCCTGTTGTTTCCACCACTGGGAGTTCTGTCTTCCTGCCCCACCTATGTCTGTGGAACACACAGCCATCTGAGACTGGAGCTGGGAGAGCCATCTTGTTCCCATCTCAAACACACTCTGCCTTTGGAAGTCTTCCTCAATTTCCCTCTATTGCATCTTGTCTTGCTCTCATCTGAACTATCCTAGCATCTTGGTACCTCTTTCCAGCACAGTCATTTATTCATCTACATAGTGAATATTTATTAAGGACCGGCTCTGGGCAAAGCCCTGAGTTAGGTGCTAGAGATCCAGAGATAAATAAGCATTTAGTTCCTACCCTGCAGAAGACCACATTCTTGTTGGGGATGGAGGGGGGGGGGGAGACAGAAACGGAAGCAGACAATTTCAATGTAGTATGATAGCTGCTTTCATGGGGATCCCGGGGTGTTATAAAAGCCCAATAGAGAGACATAACCCAGAATAAGAGTACAGAAAGTCTTTGAGGGAAGGTGGGGCTTAATATGAGCAAGTGGGAAAGAGAAAGGGTTGGGGTAGGGAGGTGGATGAAAGGAAATTCTAGGAGGAGGGACCAGTTTGTGTGAAAATACAACGACCTAAAATAACCCTGTTATGTAAGAGGTTGTTCCCCTGTTAGACTATAAGCCCCTCGATGACAGGGATCACACTTACATCACCTTTATACAATTCTCACTCAGAATCTTGTTTATGGTAGCTGCTGAACAAAATTTAGTGGAATGGAATCATATTGGAGGGCAATGAAAATGCAATGGCTCAGCACCACGGACAGATCACTAAGACACCTGCAGTTGGAGGTAGTCCAACCTGTAAGCTCATTTCCATGTATTTGCATAATGAAGCCAACCACATTTCCCTAGGGGTCCAAAGGCTCTGCATCATGGGGGATACAATCAGTCCTGGTTTGGGGGGTTGGGAACGGAAATGGGCAAAGCCAGAGGCTGGTTCTCTGAGGACTCTGGGAGACTCTCTGTCCTTTGCTCTCTTCACCATCCTTTTCTTTTTCATCAGGAGCCAGTGGTCCTGAGCCTTCTGAAGTTAGGATTCTGCCTGGTGGTGGGGATCCTGACACCAAGGATGGGACACCCAGGATGGTGAGTCTGGTAGGAGAGTCTGGGAGATGGGGATTAGATTGAGGTTCTCAAATCAGAATTAACTTGAGTTTGAATCTTGATTTAAAGTGACTCACCCACTCACTGGCTTTGTGACTTACCTTTTGAGCTCAGTCTTCTCACAGGTAGATGTGGATAATATCGACACACAGGATTTCAGTGGGATTAGAGAATATTATGCACAGCACCTGGTACATAGCAAGTGCTTGGGAAATAGTAGGAGATGAGCTGTGAGTAGGATCTGGAGGAAGGCTGAAACACGATGGATATTAGGAGGCGGTGGGTGGGGAGCAAGGGAGGATGAGTCTTGAAGGGGCTGTTGTCGGGAGTCTTTGATGCTGTCATCCCCTCCTGGTCAGCAGATGGCCCAGGAGCCTGGTCTGGGATGAGGGAGGGCGCCGTCTGCCAGCATCTCAGTCCCCATTCCTCCTGCTGTCACCCCCTCCTGCCATAGCTCCTGTCCTGGCAGCTCTGGAGTCCTGATTGGAGGCAGTTCTTGCTGAGAGCTGACCTCTCTGTCCTGTAGCCGTGGCAAGCCTGGGATGGGGGCCAGGGGCACTGCTTTCAACATTTTCTCTCCATCACTCCCTGCCCCGCGAGCCCGCTGTTCCTGGGAGGCAGAACTCCTGGGTTCCAATCCCAGTTTAGGATTCAGATGCTGCCTTGTACAGCCAGCGTTCCACCCATTTATGGCTCTCCACCCTTCATGATTCCCCTTTAGTGGAATGGGGGTGGCAGGTAGGGGTAACAGGCCAAAGGGGAAATTCCAGTGGGGAATATTTGAAATCTGGAAGAGAAAAGGAGTCATCTTAGGTTATTCCTTCCTACCTCAGTCTGGGGGAGAGGGAGAATGAGCCTGCAGCCAGATGGAAGGACCTGGGTGTGAAAGGAAGGGGAGAGGCTTCCTTGCATAATCAAGCTGGATGTTTAGATTTGGGTCTGTATTCTCTTTGGTTATTGCTGCTGGGCGTTGTGACCCTGGGGCCTGGCTCTTCACAGCAGTGGAAGTGGGTAGGGATGGGTTAGAGGGTGTGTCTCTGGATCAATTTGCCTAAAGTCAGCTTGTTAAAAGCCAGTTCACTTAATGACTGGTTTCTTTGAATGTTTTATACATCTGTGTGGGTATCCTTTTATTTCTGTTAACCCTGGGATTTAAAAAAAAAACCCCACCACACACAGCCATTTGGCTGCAGGCATTTCCTTTTGTGAATAAATATTTATCAGATTTGCAGCATTTGATGAATGACAGTATTATTTTGTGCCCTTGTGAGTGTCTTTGTCTAGCATGATTCTTTTAAGGACTCTAAGCCCATTTGTGGAAAGATAGTACAATTAATCACCATAAATTGATATGCATTATCTAAAGGGATACCAGAATCCTAATAAAAGATAGTTTTAGGTAAAGTGGCCTATTGTTCAATCTGAATCCCTCTTCTCCCTGTCTCCCAGGTGGTTCTTGGGGCCTGGCCCCCAACACTATGAAGAGCCCTTGCTGAGGCCATGAGGGGTTACCATGGCGACCGAGGCAGCCATCCCCGCCCAACCCGCTTTGCTGACCAGCAGCATATGGACGTGGGCCCAGCTGCCAGGGCCCCGTACCTGCTGGGCTCCGGGGAGACCTTCTCCACCGAGCCCCGCTTCTGTGCCCCGAGAGCTGGCCTGGGACACCTTTCTCCGGAAGGGCCCCTGAGCCTGAGTGAGGGGCCATCAGTAGGCCCTGAGGGAGGGCCAGGGGGGACTGGAGTTGGGGGGGGTAGCAGCACCTTCCCCAGGATGTACCCCGGCCAGGGCCCCTTCGACACCTGTGAAGACTGTGTGGGCCACCCACAGGGCAAGGGTGCCCCCCGCCTGCCTCCTACACTCCTGGACCAGTTTGAAAAGCAGTTGCCAGTTCAGCAAGATGGCTTCCACACGCTACCTTACCAGCGAGGTCCAGCAGGGGCCGGGCCCGGGCCTGGGCCGGGATCTGGCTCTGCCCCAGAGGCCCGCAGCGAGAGCCCCAGCCGCATCCGGCACCTTGTTCACTCCGTGCAGAAGCTCTTTGCCAAGTCCCACTCTCTGGAGGCCCCGGGGAAGCGGGACTACAATGGGCCCAAGGCTGATGGGAGAGGTGGCTCTGGGGGAGACAGCTACCCTGGCCCAGGCTCCGGAGGCCCCCACACCTCCCACCACCACCACCACCATCACCACCACCACCACCACCAGTCCCGGCATGGCAAGAGGAGCAAGAGCAAGGACCGCAAGGGCGATGGGCGGCACCAGGCCAAGGCCGGGGGCTGGTGGAGCTCTGACGACAACTTGGACAGTGATAGCGGCTTCCTAGCGGGTGGGCGGCCTCCTGGGGAGCCAGGTGGTCCCTTCTGCTTGGAGGCTCCAGATGGGTCCTACCGGGACTTGAGCTTCAAGGGGCGCTCAGGCGGGTCGGAAGGCCGCTGTCTGGCCTGCACTGGCATGTCCATGTCACTGGATGGACAATCGGTTAAGCGAAATGCCTGGCATACCATGATGGTCAGCCAGGGCCGGGATGGATACCCAGGGCCCGGGCCAGGCAAGGGGCTCCTGGGTCCAGAGGCCAAGGCCAAAACCAGGACTTATCATTACCTGCAGGTGAGGCTTGGTGGGGGTGGGGAACAGGGCATCAGCCCTCATAGTGTTGTCACCCAGTAAGTTCTGGAAAGGGTTGGATGGGAGCCAGCTGTTGCCATGATAGAGGGTCTAGATGCAGGGAGGTTCTGCCCTGCTTCATTCTGTAAGACCCTGAGCCACTTTCGGGACCTTGGTTTCCCCATTTGTGCAATGAAGGGGCCCTTTGATTCTGACGTTGTGTGGCAGTGCCAGGAGGGCTTCCCCTTGACTTGCTGTTTCGGACCAGCTGTGCTGGCCTGTCTTGTGAGGTTGGAGGCAGAATGAGGTTGAGGGTAGGCAGTGGACAGGATAGCATGGTGCTCCCTGGCTGTAGCTTCCCTTAAGATGGAAGGTCAGCAGTTGGAAAGCAGCTCTCCTGCCCCAGGCCTTCTCCAGACCTCTTTCTCCTCAAATCGGGGTGGTCCAGATATTGTTGGAATATGAAGGTCAGTTCTGGAATGTCCCTCTGTGGGGTTTGTCATTCTGGGGTGCCTGTGGTAGGATACCCGCGAGGCTGTGGGAGAGCCCTGGGAGCCTGTGCTCTGGGTTTTCCTAGGCTGGGGGCCACACTGGAGTCTGAGCCAGGACAGGGCTTCCTGGGATTGGATGGTGTCGCTAATAGCTGGCTTGCTATCCCCATCCGGTCTCACCATTGTCCATGGTCTCTGCAGATGAGGCTAAAAGCTGTGACCTCTTCTTCTTATGGAGTCTTCATCCATCCCACACTGTCCACTCTCCATCTTCCTACTGAGATGGGGTCTGGGGCTCATCTCACCATCAACTTTCCTCTTTTCTGTCTCAGACACCCCTCACGTACCCCCTGAGCTGTTTTCTTGAGCCTTCTCCTAGTTTTAGGAGGAAAAGTCAATACAAATTCTGGAGTCCAGCAGACTTAGGGTTACCTCCCAAGCCCACATTCCATCTAGTTAATCCACAGTCATTCATTCAGTGAGCATTTCCCGGATGCTGTGGGTACAAAGATGAAAACACAGATGCTGCTTGCAAGGAGCTGTTTAGAGGGGGGACAGATAAGGAAGCAGATAGTGTACAGTGAAAGAAGGCTGTGATAGGAGAGAGCGGTGGGCACCATGGGAGCACAGAGGAGGCATCTCACCTGCCCCGGGATGATGGTGGCCAAGCACCTTCTGGGAAGAATGTCCTCTAAGCTGAACCTCAGTGCAGAAGTGGATTGAGGGTATTTCAGGAAGAAGCCACAGCACGTCCAAAGGGATGGGAATTGAGCTTGCATGTGTCTCTTGGGTGTCACTGGTCTTACTGGTAAGTTGTTCACACGTTAGGACTCTCCTGGGTGGGAAGCTCATGAAAGCTCAAGGGGACAAATGGGTCACAGTGGGAGCAAGAAGGGGTGGGAGACAGAAGGGAGGTTGGAGACTGCTAGGATTCAGGACTTCTGGGTTGGCCTTGGATTGCCCCCTCCCTGGGTAGAGAGGTTCTCTAAGCTGCAATTGAAGGGTCCAACAAAAAGGGCTGAGGAGGGAGTACTGACCTTTCTCCCATCACCGAGCCCTTGTCATTTCTGGAGCCTCACCGCCACTCCGCTGCTCCCTGCTGCTACTCCAGGGCTGCCCTGACCTCCCTGGGGGCTTCCTTGTTAATATGCACCTCACAGTGTCCTGCAGCAGCAGCTACGGAGTGGGAACCCTGCAGTGTGGCAGAGCGTGCCCTGGCTTTCCCATCTGCTAGCCTGCCTCTCTCTGCCTGCCTGTGGCTCCTCTCTGTAGAGTATGGAGAAGGGGAATGATCCATCAGGGTCTGGGGTTCTAGGGCATCTTAGGACTAGGAGGTCTGAACCCATTTGGGGGAGAACAGGGGATGCAGGGACCCTCCAGACAGCTTGGTGTTCCCCTGACACAAAAATGGGAAGCTGACCCCATCAGAGTAGGTGTCTTTGATGGATTCCCAACCCTTTTATTGAGACCCTGTTCCTCTCACCAGTCTCCAGCTCTCCCTCGACCCTGTCTCTGCATGGGTTCCTTCGTGGGGTCCCATCCCATCCCTGGGTCTCTGTCCCCTCACCTAGCTTCATCCCAGAGTCTGTGTCCCTTCCCTGAACCCTGACCCCTCAGACCTCCAGTCCCACCCCAATTTAACCTGTGTTGTTTTTTTTTTTAAAAAAATAATAACAGGTGTTTTAAATCTTCCCTCCCTGCCCCAGTTGTCTCCTCCACACCTTCATTTACACTCATTCTTTACAGTGTAAGCCAACCAGCATGGACGCCCTCACTTTTCTGTCAGCCCACTCATGTAGATCCCCAGCCACCCTCATCCCTTTCCTTCTTGGCTCAAGAGATGCCAGGACCACCCATCCCAGGCTGATACCTCTAGTGGGTTTAAGCCAGTCTCCCCAGGTTTCCCTCCATCCCTGAACTGTCTGTACCCCCCCCCCCCCATTTAAAGACTATCTTTACGGGCTTTTTCACTGGTCCTGAAAACATGTCAAGTCTCTCATCCAAAGAAGAAATTTTTCATCAACATTATTCCCCCTTCCATCTCCTAACTTCCCTTCATACCCATGTTTTTAGACCACAGACCCCACTTCTTCACTTCCTCTCATCCTCCCCTTTACCACAGTCTGGGGAGGAATCCACTGACATCTAAAAAGGGATTTTAAATGTCCCAACAGTGGTCTCTTGCCAGCCTTCCCTGAAAGGTACCTTCCAATGCTTATAATAATAATAGTTAACACATACTGAGCACTTACTATGTGCTGGCATTCTATACGGCTCATTTATCCTTCCCACCAACCCTGCGGTGTAGGCATAATTATTACCAATCACAGATGAGGGAAGTGAGGCCTAGAGATTGATCAGTTTTGCTCAAGTTCACCTACTTAGCAAGTCATGGGCCCAGAATTTGAACATAGATCTAACTCCTGAGCTTCAATTACTAACCTCTGAATGCACTTGACATTTGACATTATCAACTCCTTTTATTCTTGAAATGTCTCCTGTTTCCATGACATGTCATTCTCCTGACTTCCCTCCTACCCCTCTGCCCACTCGTTCTCAGGTGACTTCACAGGCTCCTCTTCCCTTCTTTGCAGCCCCCTTTTAAATGTCAGCGATTCCTCCCCAGCTCCTTCTTTTCCCCTCTGGGTACTTTCATTCACTCCTGTGGATTCAGCTGCTGCCCACGACTCCCACACGTCTGCCTCCAGCCCAGATCTCTCCACGGAATTGCAGAACCAAACATCCAACCACCTGTTCGACAGTCCTCGCCAAACTCACCATGCTCAACCCTGAGCTTTCACCTTCCCCCACCTGTTTCTCTGGGATTCTATGGCTCAGTGAGCAGCAGCACCATCCCCCAGGTCCTCAGCCAGCAGCCTCCAGTCATCCCCGACTCTTCCCTGCCCCCTCACTCCCCACATCTAATCAGGCTCACTGATGCTCCTCAACACCTCTCATTTCCATCTCCTCTTCCCCTCATTGTCACTGTCTTAATTTAGGCCTCATCATCTCTTGCCTGGAGAACAGCATCAGCCTCCTAATTGGTCTCTTCTGCCGCTTGCGCCCCTGCAATTTGTGAGGGCCCTACTCCTGGCCCTCACAATCCATCCTCTGTTTGGACTGTTAAAATGTTCTTTCTGAAACACAAATCTGATGTCACTCCCCTCCTTAAAACCCTCTATGGCTTCTCACAGAGGAGAGGGAGGAGAGATGGAGATTTGGGGATATAAGCAGCTTACGAGGATGAAGGACAAGGAAGGGTGAAAGGTGACTGAGGTCAGGTGACACTTCGCTGATGAGGGTGGGTTGACAGAGGTCACTTTGGCCTCTGATCTTTGACCTTTTGGCACCTACATGTCACTGCCCACCCAGACTCTCCAGGGCAGCGGTCGCCAACCTTTTGAACCTCACGCAGACCACCGGTTGGCGACCGCTGCTCTAGGTTGCCCTCAATTAAGTAGCACCAGGTCCATGCAGGATAATGAGGCATCTCCTGGAAGGGAGGGTACGGCCCGAGCCCTGCCTCCTGCTCTGAATCTGCATGCTCCTGAGTATGGCCTGCCCAAGCCAGGGTAGAGCGCCTCCCACCGGCAGTGGAGAAGAGGGTCCTGGCCTCAGATTCAGCAGGGATGTGTCTGAGAGTCAGAGGCCCCTGTTCCTGCAGGTGCCGCAAGATGACTGGGGGGGTTACCCCACTGGGGGCAAGGATGGAGAGATCCCCTGTCGCAGGATGCGGAGCGGCAGCTACATCAAAGCCATGGGGGATGAGGAGAGTGGAGACTCAGATGGCAGTCCCAAGACATCTCCCAAAGCGCTGGCCCGGCGCTTTGCCTCCCGCCGCTCCTCCAGTGTGGACCAGGCCCGGATCAAGTAAGGACTGGGAGGGGAGGGGAGGATAGGGTGGGGGGCAGGGGGAATGGGAAGCTGATACTGGGGTCCCTGCAGGAGGTGTGTGTAGAGTGAGTACCAGTCTGCTCCCTGCTTAAGGTTCAACTGGGGAGTATCAGTCTGCTCCATAGAAAGAAGGGGTCCTTCTAAGGAGACTTATGTAATACTTTAAACAATAAAGAATTTAAATTAAAAAATATATAATTATACTAAAAAAAGAAAAAAGGTCCTTCTGATAACCCCAATCTGAGTGCCTCTTTGGGAGAGTCCCTTTACCCAGGAGTTTTCTGTGGGATCTTGTCTGGGGGTTTCTGAGGGGTAGAACCTGCTCAGGGCCCCCAATCCTCTCATTCCCCTCCCCTGCCTCCTCACAGACCCCCATTCTGAATCTGGAATTTTGACCTTTCCCAGCTGCTGCGTCCCACCCCGGATCCATCCCCGGAGCTCCATCCCCGGCTACAGCCGTTCCCTCACCACCGGACAGGTAGGGCGAGGCCCAGCATGCCTGGAGGGAAGGGTGGGAAGGGGATTCAGTCCATGCTCAGCCTTGGCCTTAAAGTTAAAGGTCTGGCCAGGGAGAGAGTGCAGGTCTGATTCTGGGGGAACTGGGAAGCCGGCCTTGGGACTCCTGGGACTGACTGAGATTGGGGATCTCAGAGTCATCCTTAAAAACCAAGCGTCCTCAAAGTGATGAGCATGTAATGGCACCCTCAGTTCTCTCAGTTCTCCAGCCCTGCCCTGGCCTGGTTGCTCCAAGCCCACCCCCTGCAAAAGGCAGGATTGGTTGTACGGATGGGTCAGGCAGAGCTGCAGTCTCAGATGATCTGGGCTTGAGTTCTTTCCCCACCACCTGCCCCCGTGGGACCACCAGCAAGAGGTTCTCTCAAGGCCCCCGTTTTCTCATCTGTAAAATGACAAGAGTAGTGGCATTTCTCTCGCAGGGGTTTTGTGAGTATTCAGTGAGAAAATGTATGCAAACCCAAGGTACCTGGCCCCACATTGCTGTTTTATAATTTTGAGTTCTATATTTAAGTGTAGACTTTCCCTTGACTAAAGGGAAGCAAGGCAGTTTAGTAATTAAATGCATGAGATGGGTTTGAATTCCAGCTCAGCTACTTACCAAGCTGAGTGACCTGGGGCAAGTTAGTTGACTTTTTCGAGCCCCATTTTTTCCTATTTAAAAATAGGCAGCATAATAGTGTTCTTGGCACAGAGCCAACAGCCCACGAAGGTTGGCTATTTCTACTGTTTGCTGGGGGGGAGGGGGGGGGGGAAAGCAATGCAAAGGCAATGCCAAAGGCTGTCCCATTGGCTCCTATTGTCGGCTGCTGCAGTCTCTCAGCATCTCTTTGTTACATTTCCTGAATCAGGGAATCTGACTGGCACAGCTATCTATTCACATCAGACCAGCCTCTGTGGCTAAAGCCACTAGTTAATGCGCAGTTCTTGTTTTACCTGACCCGTCAGCAACGTCTAACACAGCTGATGACTCTCTCCTTCCCGAAACACCTTACTCAGTTGGCTTTGAGGACACCACACCTTTTAGGTTCTTCTCTCTCTGACTGCTTATTCTCATTCTGTGCCTACAACTCTCCAGGATCTGAACATTGGAGTTTTTCAGGCCTTAGTTCTTGGATTTCTCTCTACACTTACTTCTTAGGTGAGCTCATCTCATCAGGCTCATGGCTTTGATTATTATCGAGAGCCTGATAACTCCCAAATGTATATTTCCAGCTCAAACCCTCCCATAAATGCCAGGCATGTATATCTAATGGTATATTAAAATATCACTTGGATATTTAGTAGACATCTCAAATCAAGATGTCTAAAACTAAACTGCTGATACTCTTTCCCCCCAAATTTCCTGCTCCATCCAGTGTCTTCTCCATTTCAGGTACTGGCAACTTTATCCTTCCAGGAGCTCTGGTCTGAAAGCTTGAGCCAGTCTTGACTTCCTTCTCTTTCTCCCATCCCACATCCCATCTTTCAGCAAATCCTTTTGGTACTACCCTCAGAGTGCATCCAGGATCCCACCACTCCCCACTGCCTCCACTGTCACCACGCCGGTCCAGGCCACCATATTCTTTTGTCTGGACTGTTGGACTGCCTTCTAGTGTGTCTCTTGCACTTGTTCACTTCATTCTCTCTCAATATAGTCAGAACAATCACTTAAAAATAGACTTATACTCACTCAAAACCCTCACCTTACTTAGAGGAAATTCAAGGGCTTTACTATGATATATAAGGCCCTGCATAATCTGGCCCTTGCTACCTCTGAGTTCCTCTCTCACACTGTTCCTTCCCCTCACCTACTCCAGCCGTACTGATCCCCTTGTTGCTCCTCTGACACCAGTCTTAGAGCCTTTGCATCTACTGCTCCTTCTGCCTGGATCGCTCCTTCCTAGACACTCCCATGGATCTCTCTCTCAGTTCTTTCAAGCATTTCCTCAAATGTTGTAAAATCTAAATTTTAGTTCTCTCCTACCCCAAAATTTCCTATTCCTCTTCTCTGTTTTTTATTTTCTTCTTCTTAGCACTTTGTGTATACATTTCATATTTCTTCTTGGAGATATAGCTTATAATCTTTGCTTTACAGAAGAAGAAACAGGTTTAACACACTAGAGATGTCATTCTATTATCTATAATAATTTTTTTTGCCCTTAAGTCTATGTTTTGGTTTAGTATTTTCCCAGAACATTCTTTTTCCATATTTCAAAAGAATTTTGCCTCCTTATGTTTTATGTATATCTTTTGTAAATAGTTTATAGCTAGATTTTATTTTATCTACATTCTGACAATTGCTTGAGAGTGTAGTACATTTATATTTATTGTGATTTACTGATATGCTTAGATTTATTTCTGTCATTTTACCTTGTGCCTTCTATGTATCCTGCTGTTTGGGCGATGCTTCTTTTTATTTTTAATATATTTTTATTGATTTCAGAGAGAAAGGGAAAGGGAGAGAGAGAAACATCAATGAAGAGAGAGAATCATTGATCGCCTGCCTCCTGCACGCCCTCTACTGGGGATCGAGCCTGCAACCCCGGGCATGAGCCCTGACCAGGAATCCAACCTTGACCTCCTGGTTCATAGGTTGGTGCTCAACCACTGAGCCACGCCGGCTGGCTGTGCTGGGTGATGCTTCTTTACTCCTTTGCTGCCTTCTTTTGGGTCAATTGAGTTTTCTTCATTTTTTCCCCCACCAAATATCACACTGGCTGGCAGTTATTATTCTATATTGATTTGGAAATGTATTTTTACTTTATTTTTGGAAGATAGTTTGCTGATATAGAATTACTGGTTGACAGTTTTTTTTCTTTAAGCACTTTGAATGTACTATTCTACTGCTTTAGCTTCTGATGAAAAGCAAATTGTTAATCATATTGTTTTTTTGTATGTGATGAATTGTTTTTCTCTTGGCTGCTATTAATGTCTTCAACTTTCAACATTTTGAATGTAATATGCCTGGATATAGATCTCTATGTTTAACCCACTTTGGGTTCATTGAACTTCTTTGGCCATTATTTCTTCAGATATTTTTTCTTCCCCTTTATTTCTCTCTTCATCTGAAGTTCTCATTACATGTACATTGGTATACATGTAATATTGTCTCATAGGTCTCTGAGTCTCTCTTCATTTCTAGTGTTTTTCCCCTCTATTCTTCAGATTAGATAATTTATACTGATCAAGCTTCAAGTTTACTGATTATTTCTTGTTCTGAGCCCTCCTAGTAAATTATTTTATTTCTGTTATTATACTTTTAAGCTTCTGATTTTTCATTTGGTTCTTTTTTCTTTTAAAAATAATTTCTAGCTTTTTGTTATGATTTTCTGTTCATTAAATCATTGTTGCAGTGCTTTCCTTTAAATCTTCCTTTACTTCTTTGAACATATTTATAATAGCTGCTTTGTAGTCTTTGATCAGTCAAACATTTGGGCAAATTTTCTTATTTATTTGAATATTTCATAATTTTTTGTTGAATACTAAACATTTTAGGTAATATATTGTAGCAACTCTAGATTCTTACTTTACCTCTCGAAGGTTGTTATTATTTTGTTTATTTGTTAATCTCAAAACTAAATATCTAAAATCCATCTTTCCTGCCAAATGCAAACTCTCCTGTTTCCATCAGTTTTATTCTCTCTTGTTTTTATTTTTAAGCCTGGTTTCCCAGGGGTTGCCCCTGTGTCTACCTAGCATACTGTTCAGCCAGAAATTGGTGAGAGGCTATGCTCAAAAGCACAAGCCAGTAGGACTTCTCTCTGCTATGATTCTATGTATGGCCTGGGAAGTATAATCTTCAGACTGTTTTCACGTCTGCTCTGGCTTTTACTTTTCACCAGGCTCTCTTGTGTTTCCTTTGCACATGTACACAGACTCCATTGACTCAGGGCCTCTCTGGTTTCTGTTGTGCATGCACCCAGCCTCTAGTTAACCCAGGATATATGGAGAGCTTATCAAACTGCTTATGGTGCCTCACCCCCCACCTGGAATTCCCCATTAAATTCCTGGTTAGTCTGCTAGTCCATAGCTTGCCCCAAACAGTGCCAAAACCTCAGCCTCCCAATGCTGCTGGCCATTCCTATTTTTGACACTCCAGTCTACGGACGATGCTCCAGTTAGGTGAGGTCCCTTTGCCATTAGCACTAAAGCAGCTAGTTTTCACAGTCTGCTCCACCCTTGTTGAACTATTGCAACTAATAGAGCTGGGAGCTGGGGGTAATGGCGCAGCTCCAGGCAAGGATATTACAGATTCATGCTGTTCTTACCCAAAGTTCAGTACTTTTCATTAATAAATGCTTCTTTGATTGATTTTCAGAGTGATGAAATAATTGTTTTTGGCAGTTTTGTCCATCTTTATAGTTGTCTTGGATAGGATTTTGGTGTTCTCCTTTTTCTGTCATGCCTGAAATTGAAAGTCTGGAAATTTCTCAGCTACCACCATTATTATCTCTTCAAGTATTGCCTCTTCCAAATTCTATCTAGTCTCTCCTCCGAAACTCCTACTAGTTGTATGTGGGACTTCTTATTCTTTCCTCCACGTGTCTTAACCTCTCCTTCATTTTTTCCACCTCTTTACCTCTCTATGCTCCCATTGGGTAAGTTTCTCAGAGGTATCTTCTGGTTCCCTAAATTTTTCTTCAGTTGTGTCTCATCTACTGTTTAACTCATTAATTGAGTTTTTAATTTCACTGATTTTTTTTTTCCCTTCAGTTCTAGAAATCTGATTTGGTTCCTTTTTACATCTTCATAGTTTTTTTTTCAAAGTTTTATTCTCTTCTTATATTTTCAGTTTTATCTTTTAACATGTTAAGCGCCCAGTCAGTCACCGGTGACTGACACTATACTTTCCGTCCAGAAGACAAAACAGGCTGGGCGCTTAACGTGTTAAGTTTTAGAAATTTTAAGCATATTTTAAAAGCTAATCTGTTTGAGCTAAGGTAACATTAGCTGCTGTTACAGGTAAACCTTGAATTCTCAGGAAGTTTAGTTCTTGTTTGTGTCATAGTTTGTATTAGTTACATAATGCTACATAATGAGTTACCCCGAGCATAGTGTCTTAGAACAACAAATATTTATTATCTCACAGTTTCTGTGGGCCAGAAATCTGAGCACAACATAGCTGGGTGCCACCTGGGTCAGTGTCTCACAGGCTTCAGTCAAGGTGTTAGCAAGGCTGCAGTCATTCAAGGCTTGACTGGAGGAAGATCTGCTGTCGACAGGCCTCAGATCTTGCAGGCTGTTGGCCAGAGGCATCAGTTTCTTGACATGTGGGACTCAACACACGGCTACTCACAACATAACAGCTTACTTCCCCCAGAGCAAAGGCTCTGAGAGAGAGCGAGAGAAGGTATCCAACATGAAAGCCACAATCATTTTGTAATCAAATCTTTGAAGTGGCATTCCATTGTATCTGCCATATTCTATTAATTAGTAGTGGGCCAATAAGTCTAGTCCACACTCACTGGGAGGGGATGCACAAGGGTGTGAATGCCAGCAGTTGGAAATCACTAGGGGCCATGTCAGAGATTGTCTGTCTCTCAGTTTAACATTAGCTCATCTTTAGAAGAAAAAAAAAATTAGCTCATCTTCAGTGGAGCTTTATCTGTGAGAATCCTGAGCCTGGGTTAGAAGTAGTTCCCCCAGAAAATGTTTTGGACTTCTGTTCGACAATTAGAGAATTCTCGGTCTGGGACCATTTTATGTTAAATTTTAATTTAGGTGGGTCTGGCCCCTGCAGGCCCATGCCGACACAGAAGCCTGTGTCTGTGAGAAGATTGGCTTATAGGTACAGATTCTTAAAAGGTTTGCTTCCTTTCCCTTCCCCACAGTGCCTAGACTATGGGCTAGCTCCCTTATCATCAGTCTGTGCTGATACTATCTCCCCCTAGTTTACTTTTCACCAAAGGTGTTCTCCTTTCCTACTTTTATGCAGGTTCTCATTTGGTTCCGTGCTTCCTGTGGGCCCAGAGCCTTACAGCTGCTCCCAAGCGGGTGCTAAAACCTAAGCCCTTTGATTACTGAGACCAGCAATGCCTCCCTCCCCTTCCACCTCCACTAGGCTGTTTGTGGCATTGGCTCACACAGTTAACATTCTGAATTTCCAGTTTCCTCTTTGCTTTTGTCCCCTGGGGACTTACCTTGCTTTCTTGCGAGCTCAGCTATGCATATAAAGCAACGTTTGTTATATTTAATCCGGTGTTTTAGAGTTCTTTGAAATGGGAGGGTTTTTCAAGGTTATCTAAACTATATGCCATATATAAAGTATACAGCCTAGCCCCCAGTTGGACAATCTACCACGGACAATTTTCAATGAGTCCCTACAAAGTATTTTCTTCTAAATATCCTACACCCGTGGAAATATTTATTGAGTCTGAATCTGGGTTGGAGAAAGGCTCAGGTTCTTATTTCCCAAGAGGTTTCTTTTGACTTTGACTCTTCTGAAAGTGGGAGCTAGGGAGCAGGGTGGAAGGAAGGCAGCCCAGGAATAATAGGAGAATTCAAAGTATAATGTTACAATTTCATAATCGTAATACAGTAAAGATCAACTTGAGGTATAACATTCCTCTGAGAGTCTATATGATTCTGTATCTCCCTTGGGTCCTGGTCTCCTGTTCAACTCCAGAAGCTCCTCTTGGCCTGTGGAGATGGGCGGTGTGTGGCCCCAGGGAGCTTCTCACCCTTTCTATCTCTGCCTTGCTACAGAGTTCATTGTGGGGATAACATATGGTTGGGATTTCAAGAGCTTCAGAACCCCTGGGAAAGAGAGGTCTCCGAGAGGTATTTCCATTGCGATTTAAGAACCTCTTGCTACTAATAATAGTAGCTGATGTTCATTGAGCATCTGCTGCATGCCAGATATTATGCCTAGTGCTTTACACACGGAAGAAGGCTGGAGGTACAGAGATAAGCTGCTGAGTGAGAGTTCTTCCATCACTGGATTCCTGACTGGAGACCAGATTGCTCTCTGCTCCACGAGGGACCCTCTGGGCTGGGTCGGTTCTAGTGGGGGAGTATCCTGAGCCTGGCCTAGAAGTAGCAGGAGTTAGATAAGCTCCTGAGCCTCAGGCCACTGCTGGTCCTTGGTACCCCCGGAAGCCTACAGATAGGAAACTGAGAGGGAGACTCACAAGAGTCGTGGTGAAGCCACAGCTGCCCAGGGGTGGGGCTTATGCCAGTCAAATGTGGGCGAACTTCCCAGGATCTTGGATTGATTTTTCCATGGCCTATGACTTTTGTACACTTGTAATAAAGTTCCTTCAGAAAAAGCTGCCAAAAGAAGTCCAGACAGTCCTTTTGTAAATGACTGGCCCCATGTTGGAACCACTGAGTTTTGGATCTCCAGTTAATTTGGCTCTGAGCTTCAAAGCAGCCAAAGCAGAGATGCATAGAGTTGAAGAGCCCCGGGGTCAGATCCTTGAGGTGGGGGCCTGAGTTCATGTCAGTTTAACAAGCTCTCCGGAAGATTCTGCTGTTCAGTCAGCCTGGCATGAGAGCCCGGAAACCTGGCATTTAACTGGTTTTACCACGTACAAGTTGGGCATCCTTGGATGATTCATCTGCCCTCTCTGGGCCTTAGTTTGTCCATTGGTAGACCGGGATAAAAAATTCCTCCTCCATTTGATGTAGAATCCTGTGGTACCATATTATGCTTTTGAGGCTAAGTTATGGAAACACTGAGCTGTATTTTACACATGGATCGAGCCACTCCTTTGGCCTCTGTGGGCTGCACATAAACATGATGCCACGAGTCTGAGAGATGTCACAAGTTGCAGCCATGGGATACTTGCTGTCACACTCACCATGTGGATGCCACTGAGGCCCTTGTCCATGACTTCATTGCAGGGCCTCTACATAATCACTCGTGGGGGAATTTCTCTTGGGCTCCATGACAGGAAGAGTTGTGGCTCTCATGAGCGCTGGCCTGTGTTTACCAGATAGGCCCTGAGACCTTCGCCTGCCACTGACTGAGTGCTGACTGTGTGCCAGTATCTGCACATAGTGCCTCACACGGTTTTGTTTTGTTTTTTTCTCTCCTTCAAATAGACCATGAAGATGGTACCATTAGCATTCCCATTTGACAGAGGCCCCAAAACTTTAAGCAGCTTTCTCAGGCCACGCTGCTAAGAAGTAGGGGGGCCAGCACTTGAGTTCAGCTGGTCTCACTTCATAACTCGTGTGGGCAACCCATGGGCTATACCCCTCGATGCTTTGGCTGCTCTGAAGCTCAGGGTCAAATGTGCACCCATCCTGTGCTCTGGGTGTAGAGCTTACCACTGGATCGCTTCCTTTTCCTACCTTTATTTTATTCCTTTGCTTCAGTTTGCTCGTATAACGCAAACGAAGCTGCAGCCTCTGTGGTATATTTAGTCTTAGCGCAGTGTTGTGTGACAGGATTCTGTGAACAACATTTTTGTTTTGCTCTTTTCTTAGTTGCATTAATTTATTTTTATTTTTTGGAACACTATGGATTCTGCATCACAAAATATCAGAAGTAAAAACAAGAACAATGCTCAGTGGATAGAGCATTGGCCTGCGGACCGAAGGGTCCCCGGTTGGATTCTGGTCAAGGGCACATACTTCAGTTGCAGGCTCCTCCCCGGCCCGGGCCCTGGTTGGGGCTCGTGCAGGAGGCAACCAATCAATGTGTTTCTCTCACATCGATATTTCTCTCTGTTTTTCCCTCTCTCTTCCACTCTCCCTAAAAATCAATGGAAAAAATATCCTCAGGTGAGGATTAAAAAAATAAAAATAAAAACGAGAACCTCATCCAGCAATGGCTGAACTTCCCTTCGAGGTGGAGGGCAGGGACGGAACCAGTCGGCCAAATTAATAATTTTTGCTCCATCACTTACCAGTTATTTCTGTCCTGCCACGTGGTGTATATCTCTATAAGTTGCTTTCAATCAGTTTTACAATGTAGTGGATCATAAATAATAAAATAAAAGCTAGCCTTCCCTGCAGCCCGGCACCCCCATAGAGGGCAAGAGGGTGCCTGTCAAGTCAGGGTCAGGTGAGAGAAACGTGAGGGGCTAGCGCTACACCCAGAGCACAGGGGGAGGGGAAGATGGGGTGGTCTGGAGGCCGAGGTACAGCCACACCTCTGGGAGAGGCATAGATGGGGCGGAGGGGGGAGTATTGAGAGGAAAGACTGGACCCCTAAGTCTGGCCTTAAGGTGTTTTGGGGAGCAGCACAGGGCAGAGGTGCCTTCATCTTTCTTTGCAGAGAATGAGGGTTTCTTTTAGTCCAAATGTAGAAGAGTCGCACACAGACACCGCCTCCGCAGATCTAGACATAGCCCTATGGCAAAGTGCCCCAGAAACACCCCCGCCCCCCCACCCCAGTAACTGTCCTCTCGGCCCCTGTCCCCAGCTCAGCGAGGAGCTGAGCCAGCAACTGGAGGCTGTGTGCGGGTCTGTGTTTGGGGAGCTTGAGTCCCAAGCCGTGGACGCCCTGGACCTGCCCGGCTGTTTCCGCATGCGGAGCCACAGCTACCTCCGGGCCATCCAGGCCGGCTGCTCTCAAGACGACGACTGCCTGCCCCTCCTTGCTGCCCCTGCCTCTGTCTCAGGGAGGCCCGGCTCTTGTGAGTACGCCTCGCTTGCCCCCAGCTGGGCCCTAGGTCGGAGGTGCAGGTTCTGACTCCCGCCACAGCAGTGCGTTGTGACCTTGGGCAGGTCGCTTGCCCCTCTGGGGTGGATGATGGGGAGGACAACCCTTGGCTCCGTGCCCGGCAGCACGTGGAGTCCTGGGCGCCGTGTGGGGCTGTGGGGTGGCGGGACACGGACGCTAAGCCGGGACGCATTTCTCACCCGCGGCGTCTCCGTGTCCCTGGCCACAGCCTTCAACTTCAGAAAGGCCCCGCCCCCCATCCCGCCGGGGAGCCAGGCCCCGCCCCGCATCTCCATCACCGCCCAGAGCAGCACTGACTCTGCCCACGAGAGCTTCACGGCGGCCGAGGGCCCCGCCCGGCGCTGCAGCTCCGCCGATGGGCTGGATGGCCCCGCCATGGGCGCGCGCACTCTGGAGTTGGCGCCGGTGCCACCTCGGGCCAGCCCCAAGCCCCCGACACTCATCATCAAGACCATTCCTGGCAGGGAGGAGCTGCGGAGCCTGGCGCGGCAGCGGAAGTGGCGGCCGTCCATCGGGGTGCAGGTATGGAAGGAGGAGGGCCGACGGGAACTCGGGCCGGGTCGGTTGGGGATGGGTGGAGTGGGCCATCGGGGCCTTCTGGATACATAGACCTTGTCCTTGGCTTACTCTGAGCTGCAGGTAGCCCCTGGGCCTGCTCATGGACAGGGCTGCTCCAACCAGCCCCGGTCCACACCTTTGTCCTTCTTCCTGGCACCATCATCCCTACTGGCGCGTGGAGAGTGGTTCCCAGAATTGGCCACCTGGATGCCGCTGACTCCTGAGTCTCTCATCTTGTTCAGGCAGATTGTCTTTGCAGGATCTGCCAGCTGGCTGCGGGGTGTGTGTGTGTGTGTGTGTGTGTGTGTGTGTGTGTCAAACATTGCTGGCCTTTCTCCCTGGGAAGGGCTTGCGTCCCTGGTCTAGCCCCCAGCCACTGACTCCCCAACTTTGCCACCAGGTGGAGACTATCTCAGACTCGGACACGGAGAACAGGAGTCGAAGAGAGTTCCACTCCATAGGCGTCCAGGTGGAAGAGG
This sequence comes from Cnephaeus nilssonii, assembly GCF_951640355.1. Lineage (NCBI taxonomy): Eukaryota > Metazoa > Chordata > Mammalia > Chiroptera > Vespertilionidae > Cnephaeus > Cnephaeus nilssonii. The sequence goes on from NC_137078.1 coordinate 81,343,428, forward strand.
ACAAGAGGTAGGTCTGAGTGGGGCCATCCTAAGCTTCCTTGGCGGGGAAGAGGAGAGAAGGCTGCGTATCGACTCCATTGGCCTGGTCTCCCTGGGCACTCTCTCTTCCTGGCTGAGACCACACCCTTTTAATGGGGAGGAGTCGGAGCAGCCACTGGGGTTATCCACCGATAGGCAGTCATCACATCTAAAGTGAGTTCTCCTTATACCCATGCCTGTCCCCGGTGGTCTGAGGTGGACAGGAGCTGCACAGAGGTTGAGGGCAGGGAGTGGTAGGGAGAGGTAAGAGGTAGGTGCCGAGCAGGTCTCCAACAATGGTCCTTTACAGGGGATAACAGGATTTTGCCAATCCCTTGTTAACTTCCTGTGGTGTCCAAGTATGTGAGCTCAGAGAAAAACAAATAAATGAAGATTGCCTCTCAGGGGCCCCTGGCACACATAGCACTCCTCTTCACCTGGCTCACACAGCACTGAACCAGGTGGGGGTACCTATAATAAGCCTGAGTCATTGGTGTACCCGAGATGGTGGCATTACCCACAGCCAGCATTCTGGCATTAGGTGGCCTCAGAAACATTGCTTCCGTAATTTCTCCTGGGAAAACTAGCATTGTGAGCTCTGGAGGGAATACCGGGACAAGTCCCTCTGTTGTTGAGTTCCTGTGGGAAGATGCTTTCTTTGATGACCAGGTGGCAGTGTCCGTGTGGCCCATCTGCCCTCTGGGCTACAATGCTACCAGGCCGGTGGCCCTAAGTATGGTTTCTGGGGATCTGCCTGAGGCTGGCTGTAAGAGTTACATGGTAATCCATGTTGTTCAAGCCATACCCACTGGAGGAATGAAACTAGAGTCCCAGTAGCAGTCCCTTGCAGCGCTGTTCCAGTTGCCGTTGTTGGGCCTCCCCTAAAGTCCCCCCAACTGTTTCTGGGAACTCCTGGAGTGTCTTGTGTGTGTGCCTGATCAAATGTTTTTCTCCACTCTTACTCTAGCTCTTCCTGCGGCTCCACATACTCTTGAGACTGTAAATGCCACCATCAAGGATGGCAAAAATTTGCTTTTGTTGCCCCCCCCCCCCATCACTCCTGAAAGCTATTATCCTCCAAACCCTTATTATTGCGCAAAGATCACAGAAAAGTAGCACTTTCTGGCCAACTTGATGGTCTATGACTTGAGTTTCTTGAGAGGTGTGTTAGGAGGTATGGATGGGTGCAGCTCTGTGTTTAGAACCCTTGCCCCCCTCTAATGGATCATAAACCAAGCCCATGTGCTCCTCACTCACTCCCAATGAGGCTTCTTGGTCCCTCACCCAGATACACCTCTGGGGTCCTCCTATTCCTCCTAACAAGCCCGAATCCTAAGAAGAGTGCAGTAGGCATTCTACTGAGACTCTGGCTAAACCAGCAAATTCTGTCATTCATTCATTGAGTCATTCATTCAGAAAATACTTATTAAGCATATGACAGCTCCTGTTAAATGCTCAGGGAAATATCAAAGACCTGACTCTTGACCTCACAGAAGTTATGGTCTAGAGAGGAATCAAAGCAATGAATAAATCATCCATGAATAAAAATATGATTACTCATTGCAGTATAACATATAATGGGGTATTATTTCACATTATGGTGGGAGTATGAAAGAAAAAAAAGCAGGAGCTGAGAGAGAAAGGACCTTATTTAAGTTAAGCAGGAGACATTTAAGCCGAGACTTGTGGATTGACTAGAAACACTCAGGTGATGAGGGGTGGGGGCGGGGCGGATCTTTCCTGTTAGAGGGAACAGCATATGTGAAGGTGCTGGGGCAGGAAAGAGTTTGACCTGCATCAGGAACTAAAAGGAGGCTTATGTGGCCGGTGTGGAATGGGGCAGTGGCAGGGGCCAGGTCATGCCGAGCATGGGCATGATAAAGAAGTAGAATTTAATTATAACTAATAAGTAGCTATTAAGAGGTTAAAGGAGTGTGACATGATCTAATTTATGTTTATAAAAGATCACGAGCTGCTGAGTGGAGAATGAATTTGAGGGAAGTAATAGTAGATATGGAGGAGAAAGGTGATGGTCTTTTGCATTATGGGAGATCTTGTGTTGGGGATTTTTTTTCTATTGTACTTTATAATTGGGCACTGCTAATGTATGGGGACACTGTTAAGTTTTATATATTGGTTTTATAATTAGCAACTTTGCTGCTGTCTTTTATTAGAACTCATAGTTTATCTGACAATCATGATAGGTTCTCCATATAGTCAGTGTTTTTTTTTTCTGCAAATAAGGACATTTGTTTAAATCTGTGTTTTTTTTTTTAATTTCTTTTTGTAATAGTGCATTGAATAGGACTTCTAGTTTGCTGTTGAGTGTACCACACCTGTCCCAATCCTGATGTTAGTGGATATCTTCTCAGTTCTCACTCATAAGTATGATGATGTTTGCTACAGATTTTGATGAATACTATTTATCAGGTTGAGGAAATTCCCTTCTATTCCTAGTTGGCTAAGAGTTTTCATTTTAATTAAAAAAAAATAAAATGAGAGTGGAATTTTATTGAATGCTTTTTTTCAGAAACTACTTAGATGATCATATATTTTTCTCTTTTCATTTGTAGCATGGTGAATTATATCAAATGAATTTTTCCATGTTGACCCATTCTTTCATTCCTGGATAAATCCTACTTGATACTATTATCAGTTGGGATTAAGTTTAGCTGTGAGTAATAGGGCCTCGATAATGTCTTAATGTTTTTCCCTGTCGTAAAAAAAAGAAGAAGCCCAGCCTGGCCAATGTTGCTTAGTGGTTGAGTGTTGACCAATGAAGGTTGAGGTTTGATTCCCTGTTAGGGCATATGCCTGGGTTTTGGGCTTGATCCCCAGTGTGATATGTGCAGGAGGTAGATGATCAATGATTCTCTCTCATCGTTGATTTTTCTTTCTCTCTCTTCCTCTCCCTTCCTCTCTGAAATCAATAAAAAATATATATATATATTTTAAAAAGCCTGGATATAGAAGTGAAGTGTCAGACCTGAGGCTGCTTCTATCTTATGCATTCCCACCCTTTGTGTATCATCTCATATCCAAGCAGCTATAGGTCAAGCTCTAGCCAGTCTGCATTCTGAGCAGTAGGAGGGAAGAAGAGAGAAGGGGTGCAGTCTTTCCTTTTTAATAAGACTTCCTGACAGTTACACACAACACTTTCACCTACATCACATTGAAACCTCATCACCTGGTGGTATCTAGCTGCAAGAGAGGCTGTGGAATAGACAAAGAGAAGAATGGATATATTGAACTCTAGCAGTTTTGGTCACAGACTTGTTGGATTATTTTTATATACCTTGTTGGATTTTTGAATAACTATTACTTTACTTAAGATTTTTATATCTGTGTTCATAGCTGATATTGGCCTTTTATTTTGCTTTTATTGTTGTTAGTTCAGGTATTTATGCTAGATTTCTAAAATGAGTTTGACAGCACTCTCTGTGTTTTGTTCTTTGGAACAATTTGTGTAAAGTAGGAATTATCTATTCCTTAAAGGTTTGGTAAAGGTTGCCCATAAAACTACCTCAGCCTGATGCCTTTAGGGGATAGGAGAAACTTAAAAAAAACAAAACATTTTATTGATTTCAGAGAGGGGAAGGGTGAGAGATATAGAAACATTCATTGGCTGCTTCCTGCTAGGGATTGAGCCCGTAAACCGGGCATGTACCCTGACCAAGGAATTGAACCGGCATCCTCCTGGAGCATGAGATGACGCTCAACTAACCCAGCCACACAGGCCAACCAGGAGAAACTTTTTGAACTACAGCTTCAGTTTCTTTAGTGGTTATTGATCTGTTCTGGTTTCATTTTCCTTCTTGAGTTAATTTTGGTGATTTATATTTTTCTAAAAAAAATGGACCAATTTACAAAAATTGACAATTTTCAAAAATTTTGGCACAAATATTCTGTTATAGTATTACAATTCTATAAACTTATGAAAAGGGGCATAATCTAAAGGTTATGCCCCTTTTCATTCCTTCCTTCCTTTCTAGAACAATCTTGTCTGAGGTTTGTATATTTTATCATCCTATATAATAAAAGACTAATATGCAAATCGACCGAATGGCAGAATGACCGGTGGAACGACTGGTCACTATGACGTGCACTGACCACCAGGGGAGCAGATGCTCAACACAAGAGCTGCGCTCAGCCTGCAGGCCCCAGGCCAGCCAAGGCGGGTGCCAGCGGGGGCCTGCTGATCGCCCCGCAGAGGGAGGCGACTGGCGGCGGTGGATAGCGGGGCTGGCCAGCGAGTGGGTGGCGGTGGGGGCAGGGCCGGCGAGCGGGTGGTGCTAGGCCAGCCAAGGTGGGTGTCAGCGGGGGCCTCCTGATCGCCCCGCCAGTTGCCCCACAGATCGGCCCTGATCGCCGGCCAGGCCTAGGGACCCTACCCATGCATGAATTTCGTGCACCGGGCCTCTAGTTTAAATGTATTCATTAAGTTATATTTTATTAGTCTTAAAAAAACTAGCTTTTGGTTTCCGTGAGCATCTCTATTGTTTGTTTCTATTTTATCATTAATATTTCCTGCCATCTACTACTTTTGTGTTATTATATTCTTTCTTCTACCATCTTTGTCTTTTTTTCAGCCTCTTGAACATAATTTATTTTCTAACGTGTGCTTTTAAAGCTATAAATTCCCTTGTAACTGTTACAGCTGCTGCTCGTAGGTTTTGAGATGCACTATTTTCATTGTTTAATTTGAAATGGTTTGTAACTTTCATCATAATTTCCTTTTTAACTTGTGAATTATTTAGACTTTTTTTTTTAGTTTTCAAATGTATTTTTTGGGGAGAGGGTCTACCTTTTCACTCTTGATTTCTAAATTTGCTACATTGTGGTCATAGTATGCCTTCTGTATGATATTTATTCCATAGAATTTGGCGAGGCTTCCTCCCTCATCTATACTTATAATAGACAAATATGTAAATTGACCATACCTCCACAACACCCACAGCCAATCAGGAGTGAGTATGCAAATTAACCCGACAAAGATGGCAGGCCTGTGGCTAGCACGTGTGCACGCCAGCGCCGAGCTGCCAGGGTCCCGGGGATGCCACTGGAGTGTCCAGTCCTGTCAGCCCAGCCTGGGGGTGGCTGGAGTTCGCAGTCCTTTTGGTTTGTGCAGCCCCTGGACTGGGAGCGGAAAACAAGAGTGCGGGGAGCACCAGGAATTCTGAGAATCATAGTTCTGGTGTTAGACATGTTGTGGGATCTCCTAGATACTAGAGCAAAGTGAGCCTGGAGCAAGTTACTGTTGTGGGTGGGGCATGGAGGGAAAGCAAAGGTGAGAGACATAAGTAAAGCCAGAGTGTCGAGGAAAAATTAAAGGGAAGATATCCTGCAATTTCTAGTAAATCTCTACCAATGGAGCAAAAAAAAAAAAAGACCTCTATTATTCTGCGAGCACCAAACCTAACTGGGTTGGGGTCTTAGTCAATCCACTCATATGATTGCAAAGACAGACAGAAACTCCCAGATTGGAGAGGGCTCCCCTGAGGGCTCCCAGATTGGAGAGGGTGCAGGTTGGGTTGAGGGACCCAACCCCCGTGCACGAATCTTCGTGCACCGGGCCCCTAGTATGCACATATAAGTAATATGATCAGACATGTAAACATTTTTCAAATGTTTATCCTCAATTTTTTTTTGGTTTCTTTATCTTCAGTTTTTTTGGGTTTCATCTACCATTTCTGAGAAAGGTGTATTAAAATGTCTCCCCATTACTTTTCATGTTCCCTGGTAATTTTATTAATATTTTTAGTTTGATAAAGTGCTATTTAGAAGTGTTCAAGCTTATGATTGTTGTATCTTCTTGGTAGGTTGGCCCTTTTATTATGAAACTAGAGGCCTGGTGCACGAAATTCGTGCATGGGTAGGGTCCCTAGGCCTGGCCAGCAATCAGGGCTGATTGGGGCCTTCCGAGTGCTGTCTGGGGCCTTCTTTCATTCCGCCACTCCCTGGTGGTCAGGCGTATGTCATAGTGAGCGATCAACCTCCTGGTATCCCGGTCGAACTCCCAAGGGGACAATTTGCATATTAGGCTTTTATACATATACTAATAGGCTGCTTTTCATCTTTACTAATGGCTTTTGCCTAGAATTATGTTTTGTCTGATTTTATTGCTATGGCTGCTTTCTTTTGGTTAATTTTCCAATTTATCTTTTTCATCTTTTATTTTCAACCTTCCTATATTCTCCTGTTTAGATGTGTTGCTTGTAAGCAGTATGGACCTAGAGTTTAGTAGACATATTTCATCCAGTTATATGTATTTTGATTACGGATTTATTTCTGTCATCTCTTTAAAAATTTTCCATTTGATATGCTTTTTTTTGCTGTGCCCCTCTCCTACTTTTTTGCCTTCAATTGAACTGATCAAATTTATTTTATCTCTCTTTTTTCCCCCTCCACTGGCTGGGAAGTACATTTGAGTGATAATTTTTCTCAAAATTTTAACAAATGTACTTAGTTTATATTTTTCTAATAGTCTAAAATTTGTCATTATTTCTATCCTTCTTAGGTACAAAACAAGTACTTTGAACACTTTAATTTCCTTTTTTACTCCCTCCTCCCATCTTCCATGTTATATATTTATCTAGTATTTTGATTATACCTCTTTTTAAAAAACTCTTCTAAATCAGTTGTTGTTATATCTTTTATAGTTTAATATTTAGTTTTGCAAACATGTTTTAACAATTTATGTGTTCACTATTGTTTGTTACTGCCCACTCCTTCCTCATGGGTTCAATTTCCTTTATGCTGAAGTACTTCTTGAGCTTGAGACCAGTTTTAGAGTTAATATCTCAGCTTGAGGTTTCTATATTTCACTGGTAGTACTCATTTGAACCCCACACCCACACAAAAAACAGCCTTAATGTTTTGTTTTCTCAGCATCTTATTTCTTAGCCACTTTCCTGAATCATGGTGTGAGTTTTCAAGTCCAAGTTTGTAAACAAAATGACCGTTCTTGGCTGCTGGCTTTATGCATAGGGTCTCCTTCCAGCTCACCAGATGCACAAGTTTGGGGTCTCTCCTCTTATTCTTCCTGGGTGTCACCATCTAGCCTCTAGCCTATGTCTGGCCTGATATTCCTGTGGCTCATTTGGCTTAGATCCCCTCTCACTGCTCGTGTTTTGAATTTCCTTTTTGTTCTAGTACCTGAAGATTTCTCTTTTCTATTTCAGGCTTGGCATTATAGCAAACCCACCTTTCCCACTTTATGTTAGCCAGCATTTCTAAATGTTTAAGGGGTGGGTGGGAGCTTCCCAAGTTGGTTCAATCTACAGTATTGATCAGTTGTCTGGACTAGGCTGATAGCAGCAGATACAGGGAGAAGTGGACCAATTTGAGAAGCATTTGGAGTGAAGTCAGGAAGGGCAGGGACAGGCAGACAATGAGGTCGTCTTTGCTCTTGTGTAGGTATTCAGGGAGTTCTTGGTGGCGTGGGCCAGTGAGATGGTGTTGGGTAAATGCGTAAAGAACTGAATTACTTGGGATGATCACATTGGAAACTCAGAGGGGGTGACAGGTGGGGAGAGAAGAAATCTGGCACATCTTTCTGGCCAGGCTCCCTTGCTTGTCGGCTGAAGGCATCCTTAGTTATACACCTGCTCTATCCTTTCTGTCCCTTATGTCCCTGGCACTTTCAGTCTGACTTACCACACACCATGCCCCAACTGGCACATAAAAGTGAACCATGAATACCAGCAGCCTTTCTAGGCAAATATCGAGGACTAGCTGCCCCCCTCCCCGCACCCGCTGCCACCCCATTTTCTTGGACTTTCTTGTTTTTGCTCTCATCTCACTGGTCCCAGTATCTCTCTCTCTGTCTCTCTCTATCTCTCTGTCTCTCCCCACCCCTCTCTCTCTGTCCCCTTTGGTTTTAAAACTTGCCAGGGAGGAAAGGTCTCTATTTCTGCCTTTCAGACTGTTCCTTGCTAACCTATTGGGTGAGGAGTTCAGAGTTATTGCCTCTGATACCTGGGAGTCATCTGCAGGGACTTCCAGTTGTCCATCATTAGTGGTGACTTGGCTTAGAAATACACAGGGGTGGGAGTTGGTGCTCCTTCAGTTCCATCTCCACTGCACCTCCACCCAAATATTTATTGTAACCCTATTATTTGTCAGTTACTCTGCTGGGCCCTGAGGATACAAAGGTGAGCAGAACACACAGCCCCTGCCCTGTGAAGCTTATAGCCATGTTCACCTAAGAAACTCATAATGAAGTAGGAAAAAATATTATGTTATTTATTTGAAATTTAAATTTAACTGGAGTCCTGTATTTATTCTGACAACCCTACTTTTGCCCACTGTGCCCAGTCAGGGCCGTCTGGAGAGCTCTGTGTAGGAAAGTCATCCTATACCATGATCTTTCCTTAGGATCATGGTCATCTCTGGTTTTGGGACCTTGAGAAGGGAGTGTGCTGAAAGAACAGAGCCCCTTGAGCGTTGGGAAGGAAGCTTGCATCCTCATGAAGCTATATTCCAATAATAGTCCTGCAAAAACATTGAGCTGCTAACTGACCACAAGCCCTGATTGCTGAAGAATGGACACTGCCTCCATTCTTCAGCTATCAACTCCAAGATGGTTTCGGACTGACCATCATGACTCTACTTAAATCTCCCACCCTATCATAGCCCCCTAGGATGGAGTGGGGGGACTCAGGGACCCCAGTTGGTTCTATGTTTAAGTTCCTAGATGCTTTCTCAAAGCGGGAGCCAGCACAATGGCTGAGCCTTGCTGAAATGTCCCTGCGCTTACTCCGCCGCCCCCCCGCCCCCGCCCACTCCCCCCACATCCCCTGTCATCCTGCTGCCAAGTACTCTTGGCAAAACCTCTTGACAACTCCTGGATGTTGAGCATTCCTTAGACACTGTGTCTCCTGGGATGAACCAGTTTTTTTCCCAGAGCCTCTTGTGTTTTCCCCTAGAGAATCACAGTAGAAATGTCTCCCTGAAGTAACCATGATAACAACTTTCAGAATAATCAAAAATGTGATCACTGTGGCCCTAAATAACTCGAGGGGAGGAAGCCTCCTCAACTTTGTCAAAAAGCTTGGGGAGAAAATATTGGAAAAGGCATTGTTATAAATTAGTGACAATTCGTAACTGAAGTTACTTTCTGTTCTATGTTTACAGCATTGGTGAGGACCACAGTGGATACTGCCAAATGCAAAACTAAATAGGGACATAAGCCCTGAACTTCACTACCCTGAAAATGCATCTATTATAGTTAGGATTAGATTTGGCTGTGAGTTACAGAAAACCCCCAAATGACAGTGACTTAAATATAATAAATGTTTATTTCTCTTTTGCTTAGAAGAAGTCCGGAGAGAGAGTCAACTGAGGGGCTGTTAGGTGTTCTACAGTGTCAGGACCCAGGCTTCCACTATTTTATTGCTCCTCCATCCTGATTTCCATCTCATGTTCCAAGATGGCTGCTTGAGGTCCAGCCATCACGTCTGTATTCTGGTCAGCAGGGAGGAGGAAGGAACAAAGAAGGGCATGTTCTCCTTTTAAGAACATTTCCTGGCCCAGCCAGCACGGCTCCGTGGTTGAGCGTTGACCTAGGACAGTGATGGGCAACCTTTTGAGCTTGGTGTGTCAAACTTCGCCAAAAAACTGAGCATAACTCGGGTAGTGTGTCACTTTGAGGAAAAAACATTATTTCGCAAATGTTTCATCCTCAGGAGCAGCAAATGTTTCATCCTCAGCATGCGGCCGCCTCAGCGGCCGCGTGTCATCAGAAATGTCATAGGTTCGCCATCACTGACCTAGGAACTAGGAGGTCACGGTTCAATTCCCAGTCAGGGCACATGCCTGGGTTGCGGGCTCGATCTCCAGTGTGGGGGTGCAAGAGGCAGCCAATCAGTGATTCTCTCTCATCATTGATGTTTCTATCTCTCTCTCTCTCTCTCTCAATAAAAATAATATTTTTTTAAAAAAGAAGAACATTTCCTGGAAGTTGCACATACAACTTCTGCTTATATCCTGCCTAGAACTTAGCCATACATGGCTACATCTAGCTGCAAGGGAGATTGGTAAACAAATCTTTATTAGAAGTGGCCATGTGTCCATCCTAAAATCGTGGGATTTTATTACTTAGGAAGAATGGATGGTGGGGATTATTAGTGTTCTCTACCATCCTTTCTTCCAGTCAGCTAACATTTAAGGATGAGTAACTGCCCTATTTAGTAAGGGAGATAGATATGCAAATAACTTACTGCAATACAATGGGATATGGAGTATAAAAGAGGTTTTATTCAGAGTGCTGTGGGAGAACAGATGGAAATGATCAACAGCAATCATAATAATGAACAACGACAATGCCCTAGCTGGGTTCTCAGTGCTACATTCCCATGATTTCATTTGTCCAGCTTCCTTCCTTTTCAGCAAGAGCTACAATCCTCTCTGCCTCTCCATATAGCAGCTAACATTTACAATGGGCAGCCCAGGTGCTGCTCTAAGTTTCTTACATGTATTGTCTCATAACAATCCTAGGAGCAGGTACTATTATCATTCTTCTTTATATGTGAGGAAACTGAGGCACAAGCCATAGTGCTGGGTGTTGGACCCAGGAAGTCTGGCTCCAGAGTAGGGTGCTTAACCACTCTGCTAGGCTACTCCCCTAAAGCTGCTTGTTTTCATTCCTTCCCCCACTTCTCCACCCCCAAGTATCCAGCATTCTTTCTGCTCACTTTATTATAATGACTGAGGTCATCGGGTGGGACCTCTCTCCACTTCTGGACCAACTCCTCACTTACTTGCATCTCTTCCCTTTCCTCCTCCACCAGTCCTGCCTCAGGGGTGAGTCATCTTTCTTCCTGATTAAAGCCTCCCCTCTCCCTCAGTCCTAGGTGGGCAGTGGAGTGTTTGAGAGCTGGCCTCGCAGCCATATTGTACTAATTTGATAAATGTCTGATCTTAGGGAGTCACTTAACCTAAGTCTCTGTTTTCTCATCTGTAAGTAGGGGTAGTACTATCACTCTTATCATGGGACTATTTGTGAGGATTGAGCGTGTTAATTCACGTACAGTGTTTAGCATATACTAAGTGCTCACTGAGTGTTAGTTATTATCTGCTAGAAGCCCGGTGCACGGATTCTTGCACTGGTGGAGTCCCTCGGCCTGGCCTGCAGGGATTGGGCCGAACCAGCTCTCCGACATTCCCTGAGGGGTCCCAGATTGTGAGAGGGTGCAGGCCAGGCCGAGGGACCCCACCGGTGCACGATCGGGGTGGGGAGGGACCGCAGGAGGACTCCAGGGCGTGTTTGGCCCATCTCACCCAGTCTCGGTGGGCCAGACCCCAGCAGCAAGCTAACCTACTGGTTGAAGCGTCTGCCCCCTGGTGGTCAGTGCATGTCATATGACTGGTTGAACGAATGGTTGGACACTTAGCATATTAGGCTTTTATTATACAGGATTCCCCTATTTTCTGGTTCCTTGGACTACTCTCTTCTATACCTTCAATTGATTTCTCTTTACAAGTTGTATTAATTTCCTATTGGTGCTGTAATAAATGACCACAAATTTAGTGGCCTCCAATAGTACATATTTATTACTAGAGGTCCCGGTACATGAAATTGGTGCACAGGTAGGGTCCCTAGGCCTGGTCGGTGATCAGAGCTGATCTGTGGGTCGACTGGCAGGGCGATTAGGGGGCCCCCACTGGCACCTGCCTTGGCTGGCCTGGCGCTGCCCACTTGCCAGCCCTGTCCCCCGCCGCCGTCACCGGTAGCCTCCCATTTCAGGGCAACCAGCGGGGCAATCGGGGGCCCCCTGCTCCCACCCACCTTGGCTAGCCTGGGGCCTGCAGGCTTGGGGCAGCTCCTGCATTGAGCATCTGCCCTCTGGTGATCAGTGCACGTCATAGCGATCAGTAGTTCCACTGGTCATTCTGCTGGTCATTTAATTTGCATATTAAGCTTTTATTATATAGGATTTTACTAGAGGCACAGTGCACAAATTCGTGCATGGGTGGGGTCCCTCGGCCTGGCCGGTGATCAAGGCCTATCAGGAGGCTGGCTGGCCAGCTGGGGGTGAGGTAATGGGGAGGAACCCTAGGAGGTTGACTGTGGGAGCACACTGACCACCAGGGGCCAGCTCCAGTGTTGAGCGTCTGCCCCCTGGTGGTCAGTGTGCGTCTAGAGGTTGGAAGTCTGAACTGGGTTTCACTGGGCTAAAATCAAGGACTGATCCCTCTGGAGATGCAGGGAAGAATCCATTTAGTCACCTTTTCCAGTTTATAGAGATTGTTTGCATTCCTTGGCTTGTAGCCCACTTCTGTCTTCAAAGCCAGCAATGGCAGGCTCTCCTCACATGGCATCACTCCAACCTTGATTCCATTGCCCCAACTTTTTCTCTGACTCCGACTTTCCTTCTTCCCTCTTTCATTTATAAGGACCTTTGTGATTAAATTAGACACACCTGGATAATCCAGTCTCTTTTCATCTCAAGATCCTTAAATTAATCTACAAAGTCCCTTTTGCCATGGAAGGTAATATCCACAGCTTCAGGGAATTAGGGCATTAACCTCTTTGGATAGCCATTATTCTTTTTACCCCCTCCCCAAGTTCTCCCCCCTTGAGATATGGCTTGTGAGAACCATCCTAAACAAAATACCCCTCTATTCTTTTACCCAGATTTTTGAGATGTAATTGACAAATAAAAAAAATACCTCCCTTAAAGGTACACTGTCATACTAGCCAGTTTGGCTCAGTGGATAGAGCATCAGCCTGTGGACTGAAGGGTCCCAGGTTTGATTCCGGTCAAGGGCACATGCCCAGGTTGTGGGCTCGATCCCCAGTAAGGGTGTGCAAGAGGCAGCCAGTCAATGATTCTCATTATTGATGTTTCTATCTCTCTCTCCCTCTCCCTTCCTCTCTCAAATCAATAAGAATATATATATATATATATATATATATATATATATATTTAAAAAAGGTACACTGTCTTCTCTCTTCCTCCCTTCTCAACAAGCTCTTTTCAAGAGCTGTATTGGCTAGTTTTCTCCACCTCCTGACAACCTGCTATCTGCGTCTGCCCCCATACTCCACCAGTCCGACTTGCCCTCATCACCATTGGCTTCCATATTGCCAAATCAATGGACACCTTTCATTCTTAACCGGCTGCATTTCCCATGTTGGTTGCTCACTCCTTCTTGAGACCCATCTGCCCCCTATCTGCCTTTAAGTGTCTTTGTCCTGGTTTTCTTCCTTGGTCTTTCTGGCTTAGGCACCTTAGGGGGTACACTCTCTCCACCTACCCATGAAATGTCCTTGTTCCCTGGGGTTTTGGATCTTTGTTCCATTGCTCTTCTCTTGGGTGATCTTGTCCCACACTTCCGGTTGTAAATGCCACTTGCACAAGGATGATTGACCCCTGCCTGTGCTGTGAAAATCTCTGGCTGGAAGTGTTGATGAAGATTGTGCTTCCAGTAATCCCATAAACTCAGCTTTGTTGGTCTTTCTTGAAGTAGACCCAATGAGAGAGCTCCTTGAGGTGGGTGCTGACTTGAGAACCATGAAGCCTGGGGTACTTAGGCTTTTGCTCCAGACTGTGTGACCTATTCCGTCAAGAATGTGTGGTCCTTTCAGGACGACCCGAGAGGACAGGTGAAAGGCAGCAAACCCAGTGGTGCCAAAGGACAGACCCATGTTTCATGGCAGTAACAGGAAAGCAAGCAGGGAAGGCATGTCTTCAATACTGCGTTTACTGGGGCAAACCCCACCTTCATCTGTGTGCTTTGCAACTTCTGGAGCTCTGAAGGAGCCACAGGCTACCCGGAGCTCAAAGGCACAGAAATAGTCAAAGGGAGCTAAAGTGCATCCAAACAGTTCAGTTAGATAAGACTCTCACCAGAAACAGAGAACAGTGTAACCCAACGGTGGGGCTGCCTCCAAATGCAGGAAGATTGCTGAGGGAGGTACGGTACAGAGGATGGTCTTGGAGGCAGTCTGGAGGTTCACAGAGGAAGAGGAGACTTGGGCATAGAATGGAAAGGGAGCAAGGAGGAGGAAGCCATTTTAGGCAGGGCAATATCATGGGCAAAGGCTTAGAGTCAGGGCCAGTATAACCTACTTGGGGAACAAGGAGAATGCAGGGGAGATGAGGCTGGAGAGAACTGCATCCAGAGGATAGCCTCGCATGAGGGGAGATGCTAACATAGGAAGCTTGAACTATATCTGGTTGGCATGAGGAAGCTATGGAAAAGGTTTGAGCAGGGGAATGAATTGAACAGAGGTCAATTTCAGGAAGACTACTCCAGTCCTGGGTGGATTGATGAGGGGAGTGTTGAGTACGAGATCTTAAAATATGCAAGATGTAATTTTAGAGAGAAGAGGAACCTTGGCAATTACTGGTCCATTCCTATCATTTTATATAGTGTGTGCATATTTATGTGTCATATATAATCATGTTTTATATATGCACACATGCATATATTAAATGGCCTAGCAAGAGGGTGAGTGACTTCCCAAAGGCACATAGCAACAAGACCAGCGTTAGTACTCAGGTCAGACTCCTAATCCAGTGCTCTCCCGTGCCCTACTCAGTAGAGGCAGAGGTGTGTAAAAGGAGGCTGATCCATCAGTCAAGGCAGAGAGTGATGCAAGTCTTGACCAGGGCAGGACAGGGCAGACACCAAGGTGAAGACCATGTGCGAGGCAATGTGATATATTCTTTCTCTCTCTCTGGGTGGGGGTTGGGACATAGGGCTTGTTGGAGACTGCACATGAGCGCATCTCTTTTTCCTGGGTCCTGCAGCATCCTTCTGGGCCTGGTTTCTATGGCAACAGCTCCCAGCAGGCAGCCTGCCAGCTGGAGGGAAGCAGGCAGGCAAGGCAGGCAGGGAGAGAAGGCCTGGGCAGCAAGAGGAAGGCTGAAGTTGTGGGGGTTGGGGGAACCTCCTGGGAAGCTGGAGGGGCCCCCAGAGCTGGTCCCCAGCCCCTCTCTCCTGATAATATGAGTAGAGTTTGCTTAGGACACAAGTGCCTTTCTTTTGTGATCCTTGAAATCCCAGACCTCAAACTTCTGTTCACCTCTCCACCCACCCCTACATCTCCGGACTCCCACTTCAAGTATAGTCTGACCCCAGCCTCATGCACTTCAGGGGCCACTGATTTCTTCCTAGAACCCAGAGGGGGAAAAGAACAAGGCCATTTGACTTTCTGTTTTGCATATGATTTGCTTATTATTAACTCAAAGAAGAAATTTCCAGGCCTTATGCCATTCCTGCCAACAACTTAATTCAACTCCATTGGCACCGGCTGACTGTGTCTGGCCAGGCTCTGGGCTGAGCCACGGGGTCCCTAGAGGAGGAGAAGTCCTCCCAGCTGCTTCCACCTCCCTTCTCCCCAGCTGCTCCAAGGCAGTTCTTCCTGATGTTCCAGCAGCTGGTGCCTTGGGAAGTACTTGGGCTGTGGAGCAAGCCGCAGCCCGTGGTCCAAATGCTGGCTCTGCTTCTTGATTGCTGGGGACCCATGGGCCTCTCTGGGCCTTAATTTATTCATCTCTGCAGGGCTGAGGACCTACCTGTACAGCTGGTGTCAATAAGCAGACACAGCATTTGTTAAGGTGCTGAAATAACCCCTGTATTCATTGGCAAATACCCTAGCTCCTCCCTGGCCCCTCTGGTACCCCACCCCCAACCCAGCTTCTGCAGGGAGATGCTGTAGCACTCGGGCTGTGCCTGTTTCCATTGGTATATGCCAGCAGCTGTTGTATCACCCTGTCCAGAGGCGATGCAACAGGTAGGTATATGATGTACCCACCTGTTACAAGGACTAATATAGTTAAGGTCATGTAGGTTTCCTTTCTCAACCCTTTTCCTGTTAGCCTGGGGTGGGGGTGAAGGCTGGGGTGATACTCAGTAAGGGCAGAGATAACAGCCACCTCTCTCACCAGGCGGGCAAGGTTCAAGCGCTCCAACAGTGTGACGGCTGGCGTGCAGGCAGACCTGGAGCTGGAGGGCCTGGCCGGCCTGGCCTCGGTGGCCACAGAAGACAAGGCCCTGCAGTTCGGACGCTCCTTCCAGAGGCACGCCTCTGAACCCCAGCCCGGACCCCGGGCCCCCACCTACTCAGTCTTCCGCACGGTCCACACGCAGGGCCAGTGGGCCTACCGCGAGGGCTACCCACTGCCGTACGAGCCGCCGGCCACCGATGGGTCACCAGGCCCTGCCCCTGCCCCCACCCCGGGCCCTGGGGCAGGCCGCCGGGACTCCTGGATGGAGCGTGGCTCCCGTAGCCTCCCCGACTCAGGCCGCACGTCCCCCTGCCCGCGGGACGGCGAGTGGTTCATCAAGATGCTGAGGGCGGAGGTGGAGAAGCTGGAGCACTGGTGCCAGCAGATGGAACGCGAGGCGGAGGACTACGAGCTGCCCGAGGAGAGTGAGTGAGAGCACTCTGCATGGAGGGATCGCGGCTGGGAGCTCTCTGGTTGGACGTGAGGGTGCCGTCCTAGGGGTTTGGTTCTCTAGCACCAAACCTTGGTGGGTCCCCATTGGCAGCAGGGCGTTCTGGAGCTCCTGGCAGGAAGCAGGGAGCAGCTTTAGAGGCCAGGCTGGGACTGGGGAAAGGGACCAGGCCGGGCCTCTAGGGCAGTGGTCGGCAAACTCATTAGTCAACGGAGCCAAATATCAACAGTACAACGATTGAAATTTCTTTTGAGAGCCAAATTTTTTAAACTTAAACTTCTTCTAACGCCACTTCTTCAAAATAGACTCGCCCAGGCCGTGGTATTTTGTGGAAGAGCCACACTCAAGGGGCCAAAGAGCCGCATGTGGCTGGCGAGCCACAGTTTGCCGACCACGGCTCTAGGAGTTAGCTGCCAGCCCATGGCAGCCAAGGGAATTCTTCCCCTCTGCGGGGTGTGGGGGCCTGGACCTGCGCCAGGACTTAAGACAGGGGCAGGCCGTGCACAATGTCAGGCTGTGTCTCAGGCACCGGTGAAGACTAAGCCAGGAAGACATGGCCCTTCCCTGCAAGTTCAGTCCGAGGGGAGATACAGTCTTACCCCAGAACCCCAAGGATGGGATAGTGACCCGTGAGACGGGGGTCATACGTGAAATTTAGTCATTCTTAAGGAGTCAAGGAGCCGCACACGGTGGTCATGGAGCGAGTGCCTGCTTGCCATAGGGCTGTTGGGCTTGGCTGGGACTGGTGTTCTCAGTTCTCTGACCCGGGAGGATAAGCAGCTTAAGAAATGTAGGTTGTATGAAGGAAGAAATGTCCGTGTGAAGTAGGATAGGAGCGGCTTGTTAGGAACCCAGGGGTAGGATGGGGAGGGGCAGGAGGAGACACACATAGAAAATGTCAGGTAATGGAAGGGCAAGAGTCAGTCCGGGCAGACTTCCTGGAGGCGGGGGAAGGAAAGCCATCATTCCCCTCCTTGAATCTGCTTCTGCTCCCCAGTCCTGGAGAAGATCCGCAGTGCTGTGGGCAGCACGCAGCTTCTCCTGTCCCAGAAGGTTCAGCAGTTCTTCAGGCTGTGTCAGCAGAGCATGGTGAGTGCCCCTGGGTGCGAGCCTGTCAGACGTGTGCCTGGAAGGTGCCCAGTGTGTGTGTGTGTGTGTGTGTGTGCGCGCGTGCGTGCCTGGAGGCGGGACCAGGTGTTTGTACCCAGGAGTGAGAAGCCTGGGCTTTCTTGCCTCCCTGCCTCCCACTCCCCCCACCCATCCCCACTCTCCCAAGTTGAGCTTCCTGGCAGTGAGGGTGGGTGGGGCTTTCCCGGGTCCTGGCTGGGCCTCAGACATTCCTGACTGGCTGCCTCTCCTATGTCTCCTTCCTCTGCAGGACCCCACTGCGTTCCCTGTGCCCACCTTCCAGGACCTGGCGGGTTTCTGGGACCTCCTGCAGCTCTCGATCGAGGATGTGACCCTCAAGTTCCTGGAGCTACAGCAACTCAAGGCCAACAGCTGGAAACTCCTGGAGCCTAAGGTGGGGGAAGGTCCCTTGAAGCCAAGAGTCAGACCCTGGAAAATGCCCTTCCCCATGGAGGCATGTTGGGGGTGGGGGTAGGGGGACCGGAGGAGACCCATGGGCAGCAAAGGCAGCCCTGGACAGGTGATGGTGACCACCTTCTTCCAAAATGACCACCCTTGGTCCCTGCTGTCTGCTTGGCCCTAGTGCTCATCGCTGCCGAAGCTGCCAGAACCCGAGGTGGCGGCAGCAGGTTGAGGGAGTGGACCTAGAGCTTCCCGAAGGGCGGGCTGCCCTCAGCTCGGACCTAGAGGGTCCCCTCAGCCGTCATCTCACTAGACCTTGTCGTGATGGGCCCCAAAGCCCGGCGTGTGCACCCCCATGGCCTTGTCTGCGGCCCTCCCAGACCTGGAGTGAAGCACACACTGATTCGGAACGGCGCCACCAAGGGGCGTTCGAATCAATATTTTTTTTAAAAAAGAAACGTGGGTTTTGACCTTGTGGGGACAGGGACACCTGGGGTTCGGGTGCAGAGCAGCTTCTAACCGCTCTCGGGTGGCCGAGCCTCGGGAGGTTCCTCCTCCAGCGGAGGGGGAGGGGGCGCGCCTGGGAGGGTCCGGCGGGGCCCCGCCCCCACACTCAGCGGCGCCCTCTCCGCAGGAGGAGAAGAAGGTCCCTCCGCCGATACCAAAGAAGCCGCCGCGGGGCCGGGGCGTGCCGGTGAAGGAGCGCTCCCTGGACTCGGTGGACCGGCAGCGGCAGGAAGCGCGCAAGCGGCTCCTGGCGGCCAAGCGCGCCGCCTCCTTCCGCCACAGCTCGGCCACCGAGAGCGCCGACAGCATCGAGATCTACATCCCCGAGGCCCAGACCAGGCTGTGACCCGCCCGGCCGCCCGGCCCGGCCCGGCCCGGCCCGGCCGCGGTTTTCTACCCGTACTGTACACCCAGCGTCGAGGTCACTGTGAACGCGGGCTGCCCGTGCGCCCGCCCCGCCGGCTCCGCACGCCCCGGCCCCCCTTGCCCGCCGCGCCCTCGTGGGTTTTTTACCTTCCTGACCCCACGCGGAGGCGCCCGGGCCGGGCCGGGGGCCGTGCCTCTCCGCCCTGCGCCCCCACCTGGACCCTCCTTTCTCTTGGTCCGACGCTTCGTCCCCACCTCCTCCCACGGGCACCATCTCTGCCATTCCTCCCCCCACCCCCTCCCCCCCCCCCCCCCCCACGGGCCAGGCCGGGCCAGGTCCCCCATCTGGGCTCTGCGTCCCCCCCACCCCGCGGGGCTGGGCTTCGTGGGGATCAGCTTCGTGGCTTTTTATGAAGAATCCCGAACCCCGCCTAGGAGCCCGCCCCACCCTCTCGGGGGCTCACCTTCAGCCCTCAGCCCGCCGGGCCCAGGGACCACAGTGGCTGGACCAACCCAGGACCAGGGCGCCTGGGCCTCTCCCCTTTCCCAGCTGCTGGGGAGGGGAGATGGGGGCTCCCCCCTCACCACACCTGTGGCTGTTCCCACATCCCCTTGAGTATCCCAGGAAAAATAAAACGGCAGAACTGCACTCCAGCCATCTGCTCTCTCCTGAAGGAGCCACCTCTGCACTGCGCATGGGGGGCTGGGGGTGGAGGGAGGAGAGGCGGGGAGCCAAGCGCTCCGTTAGGGGAGAGCAAAGATTGCCTGAGCCAGCTGGGGCAAGACCCCGACCCTCCTGGAGGGGCCCACGTGGGTGAAGAGGGGAGGACTTCCACCTTTGCACGCCTTTCCCTTTCTGCCTCCCAGTCCTCCAGGGCCCCCCCAGGGAGGGGAGCCCAGAGCCCAGTGCCTTGGCACACAGCATGTGCTCAATAAACAGGGAGTGTGGTTATTCTTCGATACGGACGAATATTGGTTTCCCTTCCCCGGAGGGCCCGGTGTTCCCTCTGCTCCAGTCATTCCAGATCAGCAACAGAAACACTCTGTTCAATTTAGTGCTACCATATTTTCTGATGCCTCGTATGGGTGGGCACTTTGTTGGGGCAGAGAACAGAACTTTCCTTGGAAGCTAAATGGCAGTCCAGACCTAGTGTTGGTGGCAAATATTTACTGGATACTTCCTGTGGGCCAGGCAAAGGGTGAGTGCATTACACGAATGTGGCTCATCCTTATGACAGATGAGAAAGTGGAAGCTCAGGAGAGGTTAAGTGACCTGTCTAAAGTCTCGGGGCTGAGGGTGGTGGACCCAGGTCTGGCTAATCATGAGCTTTTAGCTAACCCAGAAAAGGTACGATGGCAGTGTGCACCCAGAAACCACCTTTCCAGTCCGTAAGTAGTCCTTGGGGTTGATGTGTCACCCTGAAGCAGGAGGAAAAGATTCCCAGGGGGTTGGCAGCTCTTCTGGGCCACCCTGGAGTAGCCAATTCTCATTCATTCATTCACAAACATTCACCAGGAATCACTATTGGGCCCTAACCGGTTTGGCTCAGTAGATAGAGCGTTGACCTGTGAACTGAAAGGTCCTGAGTTCTATTCTGGTCAAGGGCACATGCCCGGGTTGCGGGCTTGATCCCCAGTAGGGGGCGTGCAAGAGGCAATCGATCAATGATCCTCTCTCATCGTTGATGTTTCTCTCTCTCCCTCTCCCTCTCTGAAAAAAAAAATTCTTTTTTTAAAAATCACTATTGGCACCCAACACCAAGGAGTCAGCCCTGAACAAGTGTGGTTTCTACGCTTATGGAGCTTACAGTCTTATGGGGAAAAAACAGTGAACAAGCAGATAAAATAGAAGGGTGAGTGCTGGAAAGATGATGAGATATTAGCCACTGAAGGGGGGCTGAGGCTGGGAAGAATGTTCCAAGATCAGACAACAGCTATGCAAGGGCCTGGAGAAGAAAGAGGCATTGGGAGTGCCAAAGCTTGATCATACTGGGCAACTTGAGTAGCGTAGGCATAGATTCTGAGGGCTGTGGGGAGCCATGGAAAGGTTTTGAACAGAAGAGTGGCACGAACAGATATTTTACAGGCTGGTCTGGGAGACCACCTGAAAAGCAAGAGGTCATACACACACACACTCATATGAGACTACTGGAAGGTGGAGAGGGCCCCCATGTGATGCGAATTTCCAAAAGTGAATCAACTTCAGGCTGATCTCAAACAGAGTCCTGGGCCCTGTCCAAAACTTAGTGAATAGACTCTCTACCCTCAAAGGACTTTTTAACAAGTGCTCCAGGTGATTATGATGGGCAGCTAGGTCCGGGAACACTTAGATTGGATGACTGTCCAAAAGTTTCCACCAGAAAACCTCATCTGTCTATTTCCTGTAGACTAGCCAAATATGGCTTTGGCTGAGTCACTACCTCTCTGATATTGTTTCTCATCTCTGATACTGGGTCATGGGTGAGGTTTGGGCTAGACAGTACTCAGAGCAATCCTATGAAGCAGATATTGTCATCACCATCATTTTACAATGAGAAAACGGAGGCTTGGAGAGGCTAATCAACTTATCCCAAATCACAAAGCTGGGAAGTGGCTGAGTCTGAGTTTAACCATCCACATTATATAGTTTTTATTTTTATTTTTTTTATGGGTCTATGCCTTTTCCCAGAAACTGGGCCAGCTTTTCCGGGACGATGAAGTATATGGGAGTGGACAGGGAGAAACAGGTCAGCATCTGCAACTGTGCGGGCATCCTTCTACAGGCGTGATGTCCAAAACCTCCCCCAATGGGGCTGATGGGGGGAGGGTAGTCTCCTGTGGGTATTGTGGCCTGGGTAGTTGTGCTGGATAAGAGAAGGATTAGATCCCCTCCCTGTGCTTGAGTTGCTCCCAGTCCTGGCCATAACCAGGCACATAAACAGAAAGGTATGGTATAAAAGGAGGCCTGGTCTCCCAGGGGGGCTGAAGAGACTAGGGAAGGGACCTTCTAGCAGCCAGGGAGTCTGGAAAAACTTTAAAAAAAATTTAAAAATTGATTTTAGAGAGAGAAGAAGGGAGGGGGAAGAGAGAGAGAGAGGGAGAAACATCAGTGTGAGAAGGTCACTGGATCAGCTGCCTCTTGCACGCCCCAAACTGGAGATGGAGCTCAAAACCCAGGTATGTGCCCTGACCAGGAATCGAAATGGCCATGGTCTGGGAAAACTTTTTGTAAGCGGGACTTTTTGAACTGGGCCTTGCAGGATGAAGTGGAGTTTTGCAGTCAAGAAAGAGAAGGGAAGGAGGGGTTAAGCTGGAGATTTTATTTAAAAATTTTTAAAAGAATAGTTTATTGATTTTTTTATAGAGGAAGGGAGGGGGAGAGGGGGAGAGAAAGAGAGAGAGGGAAACATCAATGTGAGAGCGAGACCCTGAGAGTGAAACTTGGGCATGGGCCCTGACCGAGAATCAAACCGGCAACCTTTCAGTGCAGGGACAACGCCCAACCAACTGAGCCACACTGGCCAGGGCTCATTTAAATTTTATTTTTTTAAAAGAACCTTTGACCAACAGAATGGAAATACCCTGAAAGGGAAAATGGAAGTTAGAGAGACCATTGAGGGAGTTGCTAAGGTGGTCCAGGTGAGAGATAATGATTAATTTGAGAGACATTCAGGAATTGTAGGTTCTATACATAAACTGGATCTTGGGAATAATGCAAAGATGAAGATACCTTGAAGCTTTCACTCAGGCTATTGGCTTAGTGAATAAGTAATGCCAAAAATGGACATAGGCTATTACAGAAGGAGAAATAAACTTGGAATATACTGAACATACCAGTGACCACTTACTAAGCACATAGGAGATACTGAGTGCTGCTTTATACACATTATGTGAGTTAGTACTCAGAACAACTCCAGGGGGTGGGTTCTATTGTCTTTTTAAAAACATAGTTCTTCTGAGATTAGCAAGCAGCAGAGGCAGGATTTGAACCCACATCTATCTGATTCCTAAGTCTTTTTAAAATAATGTTTTTATTGATTTTTAAAAATATATATTTTATTGATTTTTTTACAGAGAGGAAGGGAGAGGGATAGAGAGTTAGAAACATCGATGAGAGAGAAGCATAGATCAGCTGCCTCCTGCACACCCCCTACTGGGGATGTGCCCGCAACCAAGTTACATGCCCTTGACCAGAATCGAACCTGGGACCCCTCAGTCCACAGGCCGATACTATATCCACTGAGTCACACTGGTCAGGGCTTTTTATTGATTTTTAGAGGGAGGGGAAGAGAGAGGGATAGAGAGATAGGAACATTGATGAGAGAGAAAAGTCATTAATCTGCTGCCTCCTGCATGCCCTCTATGCCCCCTATCTAGGGAGAGAGCCCGAAACCAAGGCATGTGCCCTGACTGGGAATCAAACCGAGATCTCCTGGTTCTTGGGTCGATGCTGAACCACTGAGCGACACCGGCTGGGCTGATTCCTAAGTGTTGAGCCCCACTCAATTCTGCCTGATGAAACTACTAGCCATTACTGGGGACTCAGCTCAAGGGCAGTTGCTCTGGGGAACCTTCCCTAATTCTTCCTGGGACTCCTTCTCTTTGCCACTTGTGTATACTTCTATCACCACATTTCTCACACTCTTGACTTTTTTTTTTTTTTAATCCTCACCGGAGGATATGTTGATTGATTTTAGAAAGGGGGGAGGGGAGAGAGGGAGAGAAACATTGATCTGTTGCCTCCCACATCCGCCCCAATTGGGAATGGAACCTGAAACCTTTTGGTGCACAAGACAATGCTCAACCAATTAAGCCACCCAGCCAGGGCACTCATACTGTTGACATTTTGTAGATCAGTCTGCTTCCCCATCAGTCAGAGAACTGAGGGCAGGGATGGTCCCATTCATTTTTTGCATCCCTGATGCCTTGCACGTGTTAATTAATTGGCTGACTGAATGCTGGTTATTCTAGGTGATTCTGTTCCCTTCTCTGTAACTACTCAATTAGTGAACAAGTTCTGCTAATGACAGTTTCCTGCACATTTCTTTATACTAGTCCTTTCTCTCCATCTGCACGGTTAGATCTTAGCATTGAGCTCTTGGAGATTATAGAGGAAGGGTAATGATCAGTCCAGGAGGCTTCTACAGTGGTATTCCTAAAGCTTGGAAAACGAGCCAGAGATACTTGGTAAAGAAAGGTGGGGAGGGCACTGCAGGCAGATGAAAAGGCATAATTAAAGGCACAGAGGTGTGAAACAGTTTGGTCGGCTTGGAGGAAAAGGAGGGATTAAGCATGTGTTACGATAAACATGCCTGGCTGAGACTGGTGGGATGAGAGGAGAAAGACAGGGCTAGGCGGGAGCATTTCAAGCTTGAGCTTTAGTGTTTTTTTTTCTATACGCAATAAAATAGATGTCCAGCCTGGTTGATGTGGCTCAGTGGTTGAGCATCGACCCATGAACCAGGAGGTCAGGGTTTGATTCCCAGTCAGGGCACATGCCCGGATTGCGAGCTCTATCCCCAGTAGGGGGCCTGAAGGAAGCAGCTAATCAATGATTCTCATCATTGATGTTTTTCTCTCTCTCCTTCTCCCTTCCTTTTTATTATTATTAATCAATAATAAAAAACAAAAACAAAAATAGAGCAGTGGGGACATGGGCGTGTGTGTGAATACTTGGACCTGAAGGATCAGGTAAAACTTAGGTTTTACTTTATTTGTATTATTTGTAAACTAACCATTTATTTCTCTGCTTGCTATGTGGCTGGTATAGCACTTTACTTACATTATCTTATCTAACCCTCACAATAGCCTGTGAAATAGGTGCTATTACCTTTGCCTAGGAGCGGGAAAGGAGGCTAAGACAGATTTATACTGTTCCCAAGGTCACAGTTAGAAAGCTAGCCCAGACCTGAAGAGTCCTTAAGCCCTAGATCACAGTCTGCTGAAGGGAGCTTCCTGAGGTCAGTGACCCTGTCTTTGTGCGCGCGCGCGCCCGGACCTAGGTCTTAGAAGACGCCTGGTAATCGTCGGTGGAATACATGAGTGGGTGACCTTTTCCGCTCTCCACCCGAAAAGCACGTGGTTACGTCACTGGTACACCTCCTAGCCCCTAGGGGGCGCGTGTCCATCTCAGCGCAGCCGGGCTCCATGGCGGGCGCCTCGCTTGCTCCCGCGCCTTTGGCTGGAGCTCAGCCAATCGCTGCACTCCGAGAGAGCTGGGATCCCGGGCGAGGCCCCGCGGGCCGCTGGGAGGGGCGGCGGCGGCGGCGGCGGTCCGGGCGAGCAGGCGGAGGGCGGGGGCCGGACGCTGCGGCTCCGGTGAGCACGCGGACCCTGCCGGCGGTTCCCTTCCCCGGGGCGGCTGCCGGGCTGCCCGCGGCCTGGGCGACGGCTCCTGACTTTGACCTCTGAGTTACCGGAGAGGTGATGACGAGTGTCCGCTGTGGCCCTGGCCGGGCCTGGCGGCCCTCCTTCTAACGGGGGGTTGGAGGCCGAGTCTGGGCGCCCAGCGGGCCCTCGGGGCCAGGGCTTCTTGGTCTCGGGCACGTGGGTGAGGACGGGGGCCGCTGACGAGGCCGTGAGCGTGGTGGGACAGGGGCAGGGACCGGGGGCCCCGCGGAGGGAGACCTCGGCTAGATACTTGGACCCTGACCTCCCTTACGCCCCCATCCCTGGACCGGGCTCGAGTCAGGGTCAGGGTTAATCTTCAATCCCGTTCGGTATCCTCTGCCCTTGTTAGCAATCCTCAAATCTCGGACTTCGGGTTGGGATCTCATTGGGCCTCCGGGGCCCCGGCACAAAGGCAGGTTTGCCGGCAACCCAGCTGACCTTTACCTGACACGTTAGGCCCCCTCCACGCCGAGCTGGAAACCCCGCGTCCCAGTGTGTGCGAGGCCCTTTTGCCTCTTTGGTATTGCTACCCCGGGGGGTGGCTTGTTAGAGTCTTGTAATCCTCAGAGGCACCTGCTGTGTTCCTGCTACCTTTTGAAGGCAGGCGGGTGGGTGGGTGGGTGACTGCTGTGGTTTTACATTCGTGTGTTGCTCGAGCTTTCATTCACTCATTCAACAAACTTTCCGGAGCATTTTATGCCAGGCCGGGCAAGGGTGGGAGGAGGTGTTGGGGGATGGATAGGGCACAGTGGGCCACAGACATTGTCCTTGCCCTGTGGGTGCTTAAAGTGTTTGGAGGCAGACAAGTGGGCGTAAGCCAGCACAATGTGTGACCCAGAGGAAATGGTTATAAGTGTTAAATAAATGAATTCATTGACTTATTTGAAAATGACTAGAATGCGAGTAGGAGGACAGGGAGACCTGGTGCAGCACGTGACAGGTAATACTTGTGGACTCATACTTGATATGTTTTAAGAAAAAATGGAAATCTGAATGGAGAGTTACTGTTTAGGGAAAGTGTTTGCTTACAAAGAGAGAAGTTGCCCCTGGCTGGACTGCCGCAGTGGTAGAGCGTCAGCCTGTGCTCGGAAAAGTCTCAGGTTCGATTCCCGGTCAAGGGCAGGTACCTGGGTTACAGATTTGTTCCGAGGCCAGGTTGGGGGACTTGAGAGAAAGACTTCTTTCCCATTCTTGAAAGGTTGGCACACTGGAGGGAAGGCCCTATGGTCAAGATAAGGCTTGAAGCCCAGCCGGCGTAGCTCAGTGGTTGAGCATCTACCTGTGAACCAGGAGGTCACCTTTCGATTCCCGGGTCCGGGCACATGCCGGGTTGTCGGCTTAATCCCCAGTGTGGGGCGTGCAGGAGGCAGCCTGTCAGTGATTCTCTCTCATCATTGATGTTTCTATCTCTCCCTCTCCCTTCCTCTCTGAAATCAATAAAAATATATTTAAAAAAGAAAGAAAGGTGCCCTCTTAGTGCAGTAGGCAGCACATCAGTCTCATAAAAAAGGAAAAAATAGACTTGAAGCTTTATTAGGTAAGCCCAGAGGTCCCCTCATGGGGGACTCTGCTATACATGGTTGCATAATTGTCAAAATGTATGGGTCATAAAATGGAGAGTCTTGTCCCCTTCCCTAACAATTGAATCTTTCGAAAATTTCTGGATTGTTTCAGGGACCCAGCTGTTGCATAAAGCAGGATACTCTCTTGCGTTACTCTGCACGGGGTGGATGCTCAGTGAATTGTGCCAGGCTGCCTAGAAAGTGGGGAGCTCCGCAGTGATCCATTTGGTGGGGAGGGGCAGCTGGTGTCTCCCTAATGCCGCCTTGTGCTCTTCTGCAGATGTCATGTGGCCTGTGTTTTGGACCGTGGTGCGTACTTATGCTCCCTATGTCACATTTCCTGTGGCCTTCGTGGTCGGGGCTGTGGGCTACCACCTGGAATGGTTCATCCGGGGAAAAGATCCCCAGCCGGTGGAGGAGGAGAAGAGCATCTCAGAGCGTCGGGAAGATCGAAAGTTGGATGAGCTGCTAGGCAAGGACCACACCCAGGTGGTGAGCCTTAAGGACAAGCTGGAATTTGCCCCTAAAGCTGTCCTGAACAGAAACCGCCCGGAGAAGAATTAATAGAGGACACAGGGCCATATGGGGCCTTCCGTAGGCTGTGACTGTTCCTGCCACCATGTTGACCCAGCTCCAGAATCCACATCTGATTTGCGTTGTTGCTTATTCTGGGCCCTCGGGCACCGCCCAGCCACACACATACTGGGTGCTCTCCTACAGTCAGGCACACGGACACACCAGAAGCTGAGGGGCCAGTGAAGAGGAAGGCCCTGGAGGGTTCCGGCCTGCAGGCTGCATCTGCTGTATGGGGGGCACAGCTGCCCCGGCTCCTGGGCGCACCTCTGGGAGTAGCGCTATGAAATGAACCTGGGCTGTCAGTCCCTTCGGGGAGGCAGTTTGACCTCAAGCTGAAGCGCATGGGATTGGGGTGTTGCCTTAAGAGAGATACCACATGTCTCGTTCCCGTTTGCATGGGAAGAATTCAGACATCTACCTGGTTCCTTCCCTCGTTTGCCCAGTCCTTTGTGCTCACTCTTGCTGAAATCCTGTCCCACCAGCTCAGGAAAGGGGGGGACTCGCTGGGGAAGGGCTGTTCTTGGCAGCCCAGGCTGTTCACTTGGGGTAGGTGAATTTGCTTGAATTAGCCACCATCTTTCATTCCCCATCACTGTGTAGTGCAAAACTCGATTAAATGGCATCTGAGAACCATATTGATCTAATTCTATCTTCCAAATGGTGTGTGGGGTCTCCTTAGGAGTTATGCAAGTGCAAGCAGTTCAGGATGGGATAACGTTGGCCTTTAATAAGGACTCCAGGGTATGGAGGCTTTGTTTTGCTAGTGTGGTTGCACTGGGTCCTGGAGGTGGTGGGTCCTGGAGGCCCAGGTTCCCAGGAGCTTTTCTGTCATGGTAATAAGAGGCTTATTGGACCTTTCAGAATCTAAATTAGAATAGACCAGGGTGCTTAACAGTTGCTATCAAATTTTCCAATTTCACACACACACTGTTCCCTATAAAAATAATCGATGTACTTAAAAGAACATTTGGTAGGGATTTTTAAAAAGGGCTCTAGTACAACTCCCAGGGCTCTCATACAACTAAAAAGCTAACATTTTGTTATGTTTTTAACAATTTCCCTACTGCTGGAGGACATTTAGGTGGTTTCTGGTTGTTCACCAGTATAAACAGTGCAATGAATATCTTATATAAGGCTTTTCCTGAAATTTGGGTTAAATGGTAGGAATAGTAAATGGCATTTTGGATGAAATGGGATGAGCAGTTTTAAGGGTCTCAACACATAATATAAAATGTCTTTCCTAAAGAGCTGCAGAAGATTATACTAAAAGCTACCACTTAAGGTGCTGCAGGGCCCTGGCTGGTATGGCTCAGTGGATTGGAGCATCATCCCGTACACGGAAAAGTCATAATTTCGATTCCCAGTTAAGGCATATGTCTAGGTTTCGGGTTTGATCCACACAAAGGAGGCAGCCGATTGATGTCTCTCTCACGCTGATGTTTTTTCTCTCTCCCTTTCTCTCTAAAATCAATAAAAACACCATCAGTGTGAGTGTTAAATAAAAAAGATGCTGCTGGTGAGGTTGGAAGGGGGTGAGAGCAGAGGGCAGGAAGAGGCACAATAACCTATTGCCTCATGTGGTCAACTGACGTTTAACCTAAGTGAGCAAAGGCAAGTGATGCCCATTTGGTGAAGAACAAACTGCCTTTGATGGTGTTAACAGGTGATGAAGGTAGAATTCCTGAACAGGTAGAAATGCCAGCTGTGGAATGAGAGGAGCTGGGAGGATGTGGAAGGTGGTGGCCAGAGAGGAGGAGAGAACAAGTCAAGTTGCCCAGGCCTAGTGGGACTGTTGACATGAGCTGCTGTTAACTTCTCAGGGAGCAAATGTGATCGGGAATATGGAGGAGTGTCTGCTACCCAAGTAAGGATGGGATTTCTGGTTACCAAAGCTCAGCTTGGTTACAGGCCTCATTGACAGACCGGTGCTGCCCCCCGGTGGCAGTCCTGAGCATGACACCAAGTCTGTGATCCCTTTCCTGGGCTTTAACTCGGGAGTAACAAACCCGGGTGCCTACAGGGGTCAGTCAGGTGGCTTAAATGATTGCGTCAGGCCTGCCTAAAGGGGGCAGTCGCTACTCAGCATCTTCCAATTTGTGCTGCTTGCCCAGTGATACCAGATTTTTCATGTTTTCTAAAAAATGGTAGAAATTCAGATTTGTGTGTGTGTAATCTTCTGATTCACTGTTGACACTTCATTTTCTAAAGAGTTCTAAGCAGGTTAACACACCCGTGGGGTTAATTTGATCTCAATGGCTGCCAGTTTTTGACTTCTCAAACTGCCCCTCTCCTTTTAATTAATGAGTTGCCCCCCTGTGGCAGACCTGAGCATAATCAATAATTAGTCATTAATAAATTATTGACAATGAATAAATTAATAATTGATAGTTACCAGTTAATTATTTTGGCAGCCTAACAATTTGTAGCAAATATTAGATCCCAGGAGTGGTTTCCCTTGAAACGGTTTTGATCATCCTGCGCATATGTAGTTGTAATGTCAGCCTAAGCAAAACGTTAGCAGTCAGAAGAGCTACAGAAACACCAAAGTTTTTTTCCCAGAGACTTAAGATATTTTGGGATTTTCTAGAATAACCCTGCCACCGCTGGTGCACCTCCTCCCAGTGCCTGGCCGCGGGAGCCCTCCCTGTGGAAATCCAAGTTGCTCCCTTCTTCCAGGCTCACTTAATTGTGCCCCCTTTTAAATGATTTTATTTCCTAGGGCTTGCCCTCACTGAATTTCGCCTCCGGCAAGTCTATTAATATCTGGGTTAGCTTTCTTTCTCACGGGCCGGCGGCAGCCTGCTGCCGCTGTGCTGCTACAGGATCGTGCGTGCTCCCTTGCATGCCTGGTGACAGTAGGTTGCAGGGTGGATGTGCGTGCGAGCAAAGGCAGGCAGGCCAGGGTTGCTGCTTTTCTTCCATGCCTGCTGGCTCACTCTGGCGCCCTGTGGCCCTCTCTCGGACTGGCCCCGTAGTCAGATTCACGGAAACACTAGTATGTGGACATGCTTGGGGCTTTTTGCTTGCCCTGCCTTGGGGTCCCTTCCCGGCCCAGTGATGGTGGTGGCAGCGCTATCCTGTCCGAACACGGCAGGAATTACTTCTCTCCCCTCGGAGGCCCAGTGTCTGGTGCTTTTCCATTCTCTCTGGAGCCTTTCCTGTGCCTGCTGCTGTGTTAGCACAAGTCTGCTGGCCGGCGGCCAGGACAAACCTGCCGGGGAGCCCTTTGACTCCTGTGAGCCTCCCAGGATCCCAGCTCATGGGGCTGTTGGTTGAGTTAAACACCGTGGGATTAGGCCCCCCCGAGTCACTTGGGAGCCAGGCACACAATGAAAGGCTCACTTTTCTTTTTCCTCTTTGGCGTGGGTCTCCAGGCCCTTGCAGGGTGGTGAGCCAAGGCGGTGTGGTAGAGTAAAAATAAAGTGGGATCTGGAGTCTAACAGACCTGAGTAGTGAATATTGCCTCACCAACTAGCTGATTGACCTTGGGCAAGTCACTTAGCCTTTCTGAACCTCAGTATCCTTGTCTGTAAAATGGGGGTGAGAATACCAATTTTTGCTGAGTGGTTGTGAGAAGGTAACGTGTGAAGTTCCTAGCAGAGTCCTTGGCAACCAGTAGGTGCTCAATAAATATTAGCTGCTTGAATTTTTTACAAGAAAATCCTACATTTCCTGCAATAGTTGCATGTGTCCTTGTGATCCTGGTGAGGCAGGGATCCGGAGGCGAGAGTGACATTGACTGGGAGAGTGACGTTGGCTGGGAGAGTGAGCTCACAGGCCTGGTGGTTGAGGGCTTCTTTGGGGTGTTTTACAGAAAGGACTGCCTCCCATAAGAACCAAGCTAGCCAAGGGCCAGCAAGCTCCAGACCTGTGTGGCTAAGGAGTCGTGCCATTGGTGCCGTCTGCAGGGTCAGAGATGAGAAGTGGGGAGGAAGGCGTGGGATGCCCAGGAGTGTCACATATCAGGAGAATGGGTAGGGGTGAACCTTGGACTTGGAGGCAAGAGAACTGGGTGACCTCAGACATGTGCCTTCACCTCTCCTGGCCTTAGTGTCCCTACTGCAAAAGGGGGTACTCATGTATTCCTGCTGATGACATAAAAAGAGTGAGAAATCAGAAAGTGCTGAAAACAGGCAAGTGCTGTGTTACATCCCAGTAAAACCTGGCTTTTATCGACTTGGGATGGCAGCCTGTCTGAATAATGAAATAGAAATAAATGCTCTTTTATTCCTATTCTGTACACAGTCTCCCAAAGTATTTGCTAAATAGGAGTTTTGGGGGAGTCGGCTTTAAGAGTAAAGAGGAGTAATTAGTAATTAGTCTGT
The DNA here is from genome assembly GCF_951640355.1 of Cnephaeus nilssonii. NCBI lineage: Eukaryota > Metazoa > Chordata > Mammalia > Chiroptera > Vespertilionidae > Cnephaeus > Cnephaeus nilssonii. The sequence goes on from NC_137078.1 coordinate 81,375,091, forward strand.
CAGTCCCAGTGGTGCCTCTGATGTATTTAAAAAGTTCATTCTTTTTGAATTAAATTTGTTAGCATCAGTTATCTGTTTACTACATTCTTCCAAAAGAGGAAGGTAATGCAAAGGTAAACCCTGGCTTTGTTTTTGTTTAAAAATTCCAAATGGGTCCTCCAAATATTTGAGATTTTTAAAGATCTTGGCTGGCATCCCAGCAGGGGCAGCTCTTCTGTCTAGAAGGGCCCACAGTCCTTTGTGCCCGTATGCCCCTCTCCACTGCCCCTGTTCCCTCACTGCCAACCTGGCTCCACTGTCCATTTCTATTTGCTTCAGGGCCTGAGCTGCCAAGTGCAGCTGGAAATATTTGCATGACCCTATTGCCTGGTACTCTCCATTTATGGCTTCTGCATGTAATCCTCAAGATCAGCAGTTGCCAGCCGGTGGTCCGCGGACCACTGGTGGTCCATGAGGTCCGAAAAGTTGGTGACCGCTAGTTTAAGGAAATCTTTGGAGCAGTGGTTGCCAACCGGTGGTCTGCAGACCACTGGTGGTCCGTGAGGTCCAAAAGGTTGGTGACCACTGCTCAAGATGATTTTATATATATATATTAAAAGGGTAACATCCTAATTAGACTGGATAGACCAGACATATTCCAGTCCTCCTTCTGGTCAAAGCCACGGTGGCTGGGGCCGAGGCAGAGGTGGTTAGTGGTGATCAGGCCAGCAGGGGAGCAGTTAGGGTCAATCAGTCCCACAGGGGAGGGCAGTTAGGGGCGATCAGGCTGGCAGGCAGAAGGGTTAGGGGCAATCAGGCCGGCAGGCAGAGGCAGTTAGGGGTGATCAGGCAGGCAGGTAGAGGCAATTAGGGGTGATCAGGCAGGCAAGCAGAGGGGTTAGGGGTGATCAGGCAGGCAGGCAGGTGAGCGGTTAGGAGCCAGCAGTCCCGGATTGGGCCTAAACTGGCAGTCGGACATCCCCCGAGGGGTCCTGGATTGTATATATATACTAGAGGCCTGGTGCATGAAATTTGTGCACTGGGAAGGGGGGAGGGGTCCCTCAGCCCGGCCTGCGCCCTCTCACAGTTCGGGACCCCTCGGGGGATGTCCGGGGCTCTCACAGTCCGGGACCCCTCACTCCTTACCGCCTGCCTTCCCCCTGGTGGTCAGTGTGTGTAATAGCGACTGGTCGACCAGTTGTAACGGTTGCTTAGTCTTTTATATATATAGATATACTAGAGACCCGATGCATGAAATTCGTGCAAGGGGCTCGGCCCTTTCAGCCTCGGCTTCACCCGAAGGTTGTCCGGAAGGTCGTTCGGCTGTTGAGTCTAATTAGCATATTACACTTTTATTATTATAGATGTATTCCAAGTGCCTTAAGTTCCCCACCCTATCCTTGGACTCCTCCGCCCTTTGCTGTTTGCTCTCCTCCACCACTACTGTGATGAAGCCATATTGGCTAAAAGCCTTTGTCGCTTCTAATGTCATATCTTCACGATCCCCACGCATACGATGGCTCTCTGCTGTATTCAGCACTTTTTATGGAATTCATCTCAGTCCTGTCCCAGCTCTCTCTACTCTTCTAAATGTGTTTTCTCAGCTTCACCCTGGACAGTTCATTGTTGGACAGTTTTAGCCTCATCTGTGGCATCAGCCACTACTTATATCTACCTTGACAACTCCTAAGTATCTCTCTCTAGTTATGAATGTCCTCCTAAACTCTGGGTCATTCTCTGAAACAGCTTACTACACATCTCTGTCTAGATTTCCCAGATAGTGTGATGGTTAAAAGTGTTGACCCAGGTTTGAAGTTTAACTCTAATTTAGTGTGGCTAGAAAAGTAACTTACCTTCTCTGAGCATCATCTGTAAAATGGGGATAATCTGCCCACCTCACAGAGTGACGAAGGCTGAGAAGATGCTCCTAAAACACCCAGCATGGTGTTTGGCACAGGTCTGTTTCCTCTGTCCTGTTGCCCCGCCCCCTCTCCTGGGTTCCATCGCCCACTGTGGTGACTTCTGTATCTGGAATTCCTCCTCTGTTCACCATCTCACATCCCTGCTTCATGCCCTCATCATCTCTTGCCTGAATTTTTAATCTCTTCCTAAAAATTCTCCCCATTTCTGCCAGCATTTTCTTTCTAAAACATCTTTGATACAGACCTCCGTGGCTCCTCTCACCAAAGCCCCTTGCAAGCCATGCGGGATCATTCACCGCCTTCCGTTCTCTCCCATCATCCCATCCCCAGGACAGAACCTAGTTTTGCCATTTCTTGAACGTGTCGTGCTTGTTCAAATCCTGATGCCTCCGTGTGCACTGTGCCTCGTGCCTCCTGGGCTACCTGGGGAACTATTACACTGCAGGATCTAGCATCCGTGGGTCCGTATTGTCATCCCCTCCCTGTGTTCCTTCTTTGGCAGCATTTGTTACAAGGCACTGTGATGGGCGAGTGTCTGTCCCCCACTAGACTGGGAGTTCCTCGAGGGCAGGGACTAAGTCTCACTCTCCTTTCTGCTCTTTGCAGAGGCCTTGCACCAGAATCATTTCCAATAAATGTTGAATGAATGAAGAGGCCCCTGAGTGTGATTCCGAGGTGGCGCAGGTACTGGGGCTGGGTGCAGAGACGAGCCTCTTTGGAAGACAGGTCTACCAGGTGCTTTGAGGGGCCAGCGGCCTCAAGCTCAGGACAGCCCTGTTTTGCTACAGCTTTGCCTTCCCTGAGGCTGGCGAAGAGCTGAACCCAAACGGCTGCCTTCCGTTTCCCAGGGGAAGTGGGGCTTGGGCAGAGGGCTGGCTTTCCCCACTGGGTAGGGCCTGCACTAGCAGAGGCCGTGATGAATTTGACCCTGATGACTCTGTAGTGGGGAACAATGTCCTCAGGAAAGCATTCAGGAAGCCCTTCGTGTAGTGGCGATCAAAGCTCCGCAGCAGCCCAGTGGGTGGAGGGGAGCACTCCAAGGAATGGGGCGAGGCCCTGGGGACCACTTGAAGCCCTTACCAGGTGGGGCTCGCCCTCAGCTCAGCAGACCCCAGGGCTGACCTCGTGGGATGCGGAAATCCTGAGGAGGCGTGGGAATGCCTGGGAGCAGGAGACACCGCTGTTTCTGGAGTCTCTGCTTTGTCTCCACTTTCCTTAGTGCCTTCCCTCTGGCCGAGGCTGGGAGGGTGGAGTAGGCTGGAAGGATGAGGCAGACGGAATCCTTGCAGACAGACAGGGCAGGCTTTGCCTTCCTCATTTCATCAAGGAGCTGATGTAAAACGTCTTGCATTTATATAAGCCCTCTTTTCATTTGTCCCTCCATCCCTGATGACTTCAACTAGAAGGTTGAAGAGCATTGGTTCTCCTTATGCTAACAACGGGGATCTGAGGCCCAGAGCAGGAAATGGCTCACCCAAGATAACACAGGGAATTCTTGGCAGAGCTGGGCTTGCAGCCACCCTGTGCCCGCCTCCCCTTCCCAGTTTGCATCTTGTCTGCACCCCAAACCAAGGCCGGCTGGCCTGTGACTTGATGAGGATAAACACCCTGGAGGGCCAGCTTGCCAGCGGGCACAGAGCGGGCACAGCTACAGCCCCTCTGCTGGCAGCTCCCATGAGATTGAACCTCTGATGGAGGCTGCAGCCTGCTTTTCCAGCCCCTTCCCGGTTGCACAGACCAAAAGCTAAACCTTTCGGGGTAGCTCTCTCCCTTTGATGCTCTCCAAGCTGTTTTCCCCACGTGTGGGAGGGCAGGAGGTCACAGTCTTTCCCACAGATGCAGGCCTGTGTGTTTATACTGTGGTCAATTGATGACAAGGTGGATTGTTCAGCTGCTGTTGTCTCTAAAGGCCTGCTCTTGGCTGGCGTTTGCCTTGCTGACATATGCTGGGGCCTCAGTGGTCTCAGATCCCAGCCCTCCCTCTGCCCCTCCGTGAAACTCGGTTGTGGAGTTAGACTGCTTGGGTTCAAAGCCCACACTGTCACTCATCGCTGTGTGGCCTTTGCCAAGCTGCTTAACTTCTCGGTGTTTCAGTCTCCTGTGTCAGATGGGGTGAATACATTACTTATCTCAGGGTTATTGTGAGGATTAAAAGGAAACATGCAAGGCATTTGGAACAGAGACTCAATATAATTAGCGCTTAGGAAGAGTTGGGTTTTTTTTTTGGATTAGTAGTATTTTTCCATCCCATGGATTAACCCACCCTTCAAGACTTGGGTCTCTCTGGGCACTAAAAGGGTGTGCCCGTGTGTAGAAGGGAAACCGAGGCCTCTAGCGATGCGGGGCTGAGGCTGGGGAATGGTGCGCGCTGATTCTCAGCCCCGAGGCCCGTTGGCTCTGCCCTCTGATGCTCCTCTGCCTCCCCCACGGCCCCGTCCCTCCTGCACTGCCTTGGAATCCTGTGGCAGCCCAGCCCCAGCCCCAGATGGGTCCTGTATAGATGGAGATGAGAACAAAACCAACTCCATCTTTGGTCCCTGGAGTTTCCATGCTGTGGCTTTTGATCAACCTTAGTGTCCTTAGCAAAGCATACCCCCGAAAAAGCCTTCTAGTTGATTGTGTTCCTTAAAATAGGTAGCCATAAATATTTTTGTTAATAATAGTTGTAATGGCATGACAACCGAGCTAAATATCAAACTGGTAATAGTATCGATTATAAACAATCATCCATCACAAGACCACCAGGAGGTATGGCTCCTGCATACTTGGTCTTGTCAATCATTAGTACCTGAGTTATACTATTTGGAAAGCACTGTAACAGGGGTCTGTTAGCAGAAAGTAGTTTTCACAGAACTGCTGGTCATCTGTCCACTCTGACCCTACATCCCTGTAAGTAAATTGCCCTCTAATAAAGTTGTTATAGTCTATGGAGTTGCCTGCTTTGTTTGTTGGTCTTAAGATACCTTCTCCTCCAGTTGGTGTGGCTCAGTGGTTGAGCATTGACCTATGAATCAGGAGGTCACGGTTTGATTTCTGGTCGGGGCACATGCCTGGGTTGTGGGGTCAATCCCCAGTGGGGGTCATGCAGGAGGCAGCCTATCAGTGATTCTCATTGATGTTTCTATCTCTCTCTCCCTCCCTCTCCCTTCCTCTCTGAAGTCAGTAAATATATATATATATTTAAAATGATACCTTCTCATTATGGTAACCATTACACTTTTGCCCCATTGTTGGACAGGTCCCCAGCACCCACACGGCCCTAGCTTGCTTGGCTCCCTGATTGGCTTGCAGGAAAATGAAAATTTCTGGAGGAGGCTGTAGAAGTTGGGCTGAAGGGCCCTGCCTGGTTATTCCGGCTCTTGGCGTACCAGCCCACTGGGAGGCTCAGCTGGGAGTGTGTGAGGAGGAAGTCCCCCCAGACCCCTCCTCGTGATCCCCCGGATGAGGCAAGGCAGGTGTCTTAGTTCATTAGGGCTTCGGCAACCACGGGCTGGGCTGCTGAAACAGCAGGCCTTGACTTTCTCCCAGGGCCGGAGGCTGGAAGTTAGGCAGGGCTGCTTTCCTCTGCGGTCTCTCCTCGACTTGCAGATGGCCACCCTCGGTGCAAGGGCCCTGGTCTCTCTCTCTGTGTCCAACCTCCTTATAAAGACACCAGTCAGATTGGATTAGGGCTCACTCTAATGGCCCCATGGGGGTAACTTAATCTCCCCATTAAAGGGCTTATCTCCAAACACAGTCACATTCTGAGGTGCAGGGGTTAGGGCTCCAACATAAGGATTGGGGAGAGGATGATTCGGCCTGTAAGACAGGACAGAGCCTGGAAGGGACTGCCTCTGGGGAAATCCCAGGGAGAGTGGCCCCAGCCAGAGCTTGGACATGGGGTGCCCAGCCTCCAGAGGTGAGGTCCCGCTGGTCCCGGGCTGCTTGCCGGTCCTGGGCTGAGGCTGGTGCTGGCTCCTCTTCCTCCTCTCCCCAAGAGACCTTAGGGTGGGAACTAAACTCCAGAGGCCGGAAGGCGCTGGGAGCTGATTATCCCTGTGGTCTCTGGGGTGAAGGAACAGTCAGGGCCCCAGGCGTGGGTCCTGTTCCTCCCCGGCCTTATCAGAGCCTGGATGCTCTTCCTCTAGACAACCGTTGATAGGCTGGTCGCGCCCCAGGCTCTCCCAGTGCGGGCACAGGACTCTGAAGGGGCCGCCCTTGTGTTAGCTGCGCTCCCTACCCTCTGCACCCTGCCTCTTTCGGTTCTCTTCCGGATAGGGAGTGATAGAAACAGCACCAAGAATCCAAACATCACGTTCATTATTTTTCCAGAAGGTTTACCTGCCTGAAGGGGTTGGTTCAGGATGGCATTCTAGTACAGCCTTTCCCCGCTGAGCAGAATGCAGGGTGGGGAAGTGGCTCGGAAGTGGTTTTCTGGGATTCTGCATTGGCCACGGATTACACGTGAGCACCTGGCCTTGACCTGGAGCCTCCCTCCCTGCCCCTTTCATGCGGCCTATTGCTCTTCCCAGCTCTCAGTGTCTCCCTCTGCGGCCAGCAGCCTGGGGTCTCTTCGGCCGCTGGTTCCCCCAAGGTCCCGGAGCCAGCCATGGAGGCAGGGGAGAAGGGTGCTTTGGGTCAGGCTACCAGTGGAGGAGCGGCCAGCTTGGGAAAGGGCTGGAGGGCAGCCACCTCTTCCTCCCATGGACCTTGTTAGTCTCGGGAAACTGAGGCAGACCAATCCCAGAAAAAAAAAAGAAGGAAAGCCTGCTTGCGCACTGGGTTTCGGCCTGTGTTGGGCTGGGTGCTTTATAATCTTTCATTTAATCCTCCCCAAATCCCTGCAAGGCTAGGAGTGATGTCTCCATTATTATAGATGAGGAAACTGAGACTCACAGACCCTCTCAGAGGGGGGAGGTGATGGTGCTGGAAGAGAAGCTGAGCTCAGCTGGCTTTGCAGCGCCCCCTCTCCTCCGTGCTCCCCCCTTCCCCCCCCTCCCCTGCAGGCTGTCCCTCCTGGTTTCCCTGTGCTCTTTGCCTTTCTTCCCCTGTGACAGTGGGGGGAGGAGGGTGGGAAAGTGGGGGAGGAGGGTGGGAAAGTCGGCGAGGGCTCTTTGTTTTATTCCTGGACACGGGGCCTGTGGCTCCTCACTGGCTGGGCTGCAGCCCTCTGGTCTCCAGTGGCTGGGCGGGATGAATGGGTGGTCACCTACTGACCTTCCCCACCAGCCCCCTACCCCCAGTGACCACAATGGCCCGAGGCTGCTTCAGAGCCTGCCCTGTTGAAAGGGGAGAACAATACTCACAGAGGCAAGCCGCTGGCAGGGTGGGTGCAGCCAGCGCCCCTCTCCAGGGTTGCTGCTCCAGCGCCAGGAAGTCGGCGGGTGTGTGTGTGTGTGTGTGTGTGTGTGTGTGTGTGTGTGTGTGTGGAGGGTGGAGGGAGGCTCAGTGTCTGGGATATGGAGTGGAGATCCTAAGGGGGTGTGAGAGGAGGAGGCGAATGGTTTCCTCCCCTTTCCCCTACACCTATTCCTGTCTCTCAGTGCCACCAAGCATCACTGGGGCTCTGCCTCTTGTTAGCTGGGCAACCCTGGGCCAGTACTCGGTCATCACCTATGTCACCAGGTGATGGAGGGAGAAGCCCAGTCCTGACTCCACAGACACATAGTACATTCGCTCCCTTCTTGCACCCGCCTCCCTGCTGGTTGGTAGGGGATCTTGATCTCTTCAACCAGCTTCTGCTGGCAGGCAGGGTGCATGGGGAGGCCTAACCTGGGAAGCCTGTTCCCGTGTCCAGCTGGAGGAGAGAGAGGGGGCCCCTCTGTGTTATAGAGCAGAGAGTGTCTGCCCGGCGCTAGCAGAGCCAAACAATAAACACCGGGAATTGCAGTGGAGAAATATTGGCTATTTTATTATGGCTGGCGCCACCCAGGAAAACAGGAAGCTCATGCTCAAAAGCCGGAACTCCCCCTGGCATGTAGGTGCAGAGTATGGATGGCAAAATCACAAGACACCATGGGTTAGGGGTTCAGGGCTGTGCTGGGAGCTGATTGGTTGGAGATGAGGTAACGGCAATAAATCATTTCTTCAGGTCTGAGGACAGCTCTGAGGTCTTTTCCTCTCTTCAGTTCCACGGGGGAATAGCGAGGGGGGCATTCCACCTTTGGACCGGAAACATAACCTAAGATGTTTCAGCTGCCAGAGGTCCTGGCCTTGTTTTCACCAATCAGGTCCGGGCTACCGTCTTCTGCTCCTCCGGGGTGTACATGAGATGGGCAAAAGTAGATTTACAGTTGTGAGCACTTGAAACAGAGTTTATTCTTGTATTATTAGTTATTAATTATTGTATTATTTCCAATACTGTATATAGAGATATGATTTCTAGGGCTAGGCTTTAAAACTAAAGTTAAAGTCATAAGGTCCCTCAGTTTCACCTGCCTCCCTGCCGTCTTGCTGTGCTTTGCTTTTTGTGACAGGGAGGAAGCTGAAGGATCTGGGACTGTCCACTCTGGGGAGATAAGGCCGAAGGGGAGGCTCAAGAAGCATCTGTAAGCCTATCGGAGGTTATCATTCAGAGTCCAGTGACCAGCGGACACTAGGAAGTGCGTTTCATGTGCAGAGATCAATGCACGTGGACATGGGAAAGCCTTTCCCAGCAGAGAGGGAGGGGGCACTGACTAAGGTGGTGGAATCTTTAAAAATAGGTCCCTCGGTTCTGACTGGCCTTGGGTGGGGTTGGTCAGGAGGTGGAGGGACTGGTCGGAGGCCAGACGGGAATTCACTGTTGAAGCAGACATCAGGTGAGACAGTGGCACCCTTGGGGACGTGAATATCTGAGTCCTGTAGGAGAGCCTGGGGGGCAGGAGACAGGGAAGCCCTTGCCCCTGCCCCCAGTTCTGCCTTGCTGTATTTTCGGAGACAGCACAGGAAGTGGGCCTTCACAATGTCAGGATGCAGGAAGCTATCAGACTATTGAACGCCACTTCCTGTGAGCTGGTCACTCACATACATTTGTCACCGGCTATCAGGCCTTTTGGGCTCTTCCATTGTCTGGAGGGGCTGCAAAAGTCTGGGGGCCGCCAGCCGAGGCCGTTGGACACAGAATGCACTATTGTGCTTAACTGGCAGCACCCCATGGGGCGGGGAGGGAAGTGGTGGGTAAGACGGGGACGCCTGCCTCTCATTGTCATTGACTGCACAATGGGGTTGGGGGTGGGGGTCCTCTCCTGCGCATGGGAGCCTGACCTGGGAGAAGGGAAGGCTGCAGCAGGAGCTGGGCTTCAGGAGTGCAGGGCTTCTTTGAGCCATGGTGGGTTTTCTAGATCTCTGCCAAGAGCCAGAATGGGCTTGGAAGCCTAGCCGGTTTGGCTCAGTAGATAGAGTGTCGGCCTGCAGACCAAAGGGTCTTGGGTTCGATTCCAGTCAAGGGCACATACCTCCGTTGCAGGCTCCTCCCTAGACTGGGCCCAATCAATGTGTTTCTCTACACATCAATGTTTCTCTCTGTCTTTTCCTCTCTCTAAAATCCATCGAAAGCCCTAGCTGGTTTGGCTCAGTGGATAGAGTGTCGGCCTGTGGGTTGAAGGGTCCCGGGTTCAATTCCGGTCAAGGGCACATGCCTGGGTTGCAGGCTCGATTCCCCAATAAGGGGCATGCAGATGGCAGCCGATCAATGATTCTCTCTCATCATTGATGTTTCTGTCTCTCTCTCCCTCTCCCTTCCTCTCTATAATAAAATAAAATCAATGGAAAAATTCCTCGGGTGAGGATTAAAAAAACGGGGGTGCTTGGAGTTGGGCAGACCACATTCCGCCACTATCAACTGTGTGTGTGACTTGGGCTCACCTCTCTGAGCTTCAGTCCTGTTCATGCAAAACAACAGTCATAGTTACCTCCTAGGGATGATCGTCACTTGAGATAATCTGTTGAACTTCTTAGCTTGGTACCTGGCACATAGCAGATATCTAAGAAATGGGAGTTCCTTCTCCACCCTCATCTCCTTCCCTTCCAGCTCACTTCTGACCCCGCTGTCCGGTCCTCCAGTGAGTGAGCGAATCAGCGTGTGTAGGGGGATGAAGAGGTGTTTTAATATCAGCCCAAACAAAGCAGAGCTCTGCCTTCCTTATGCCAAGAATATCAAATCAACGGTTAATTATCTGCACTAATGGACGGCCAGACGCAGATAATTTTTCTTTGGCCATGTGCCTTTGGCCTTATGTGTGCATCTGGGTGTGTCTGAGTTCTAGAAATTCACATTTAGCCAAATAATGAAGTTGTGACGGGGCAGACTCGGCTCAGGAAGAGGCGAGTTGGAGAACTGTCTGACAGCCCTGGCGTTGCCCTGTGCAGCCCTAACCCGGTGGTGCCAGGAAGGGACACTTTCTTCCTCAGCTATGAGATGAGGTGGGAAAGCATGGACTTTGCAGTCAGACACTTGGGTTCAAACCTGGACTATGTCTCTAACTAACTGTGGGACCTCGGACACGTTATTAGACTCTTCTGAGTCTCGGTCTCTTCATTTGGAAGGTGGGGTTCATCAATTTGCTTTGCAGGGTTTCTGTGAGGATGAATAAGGTCATGCATATGCCCACCATCTCTTCTCCTATTTTCTCTGTCACTTCAGCCCCATTCTGAAGATAGAGGCCTTTCTGACCCTTCTTGGCACTCGGAAGTGGTTAAGTGCCTGGACCTCTGAGGGTTTTACTGCCCCACCCACCACATGGAAGAGCCAAGACTGTGCTGTCCAATATGGTAGCTGCTAACTACATGCAACTATTAAAAGTAAAAATGAGCTGACATGAAACATCCAGTGTCCAGTAGCCACATGTGGCTGGTAGTTACTGTTTCGGACAGTGGCAGGAGAATGGGTCCATCATTGCAGATGTTCTATTGGACAGCGCTGAGCTGGATCTTGTGCGCAACCATGGAATCTGATAAGCATAAATGAATGGGAGGCAGGAGCTGGGGAACCGAGAGCTGAGTTAAATAGTGGCCCCTGCTGCTTGAAGTGTCAGTGGTGTTTGGACTCTTCACATGTGCTCTTCCTCCATCCGTGGGATTAATCCAGTGGACACTTGGGCCAGCACTCCAATGCCAGGGACCGCTAAGAAAGCTGCCCCCGTAAGACCCTGTGCTCCAGGAGTGGGTCATCCCCAGGCCTTACAGATGAACACAATTTGCCCTGTGTTCCACGCCCCCATGCAGTTGTGAACAGTGGCTTCGGGAGGCACAACCCCCATAAGACCCTTTATTCCTAAGGCTGCTGCTCTAGACTTTCTACCCCTTTGCCTCCCATCATTGGCCTAGAAACTAGAGCCATTCTCATGGCCTTGCTCTGACATACATCACACAAGCTCCTCCCCAGTGTGACGGTGGTTCTTGCCCATGACTCTAAGTCTCTCCTTAATCCCCCAGCCCTGGCAGGGCGCTGGGCTCTGGAATTAGCTTTGTTGCCGACAGCCTGGTGGGCATGAGACCCTGGACTTAGCCGTCTAGTCCCAGCTGCACTTGCCCAGTTAATACAGTTTGTAAGCTCTGCTTCGCTCCCTGACACCCTGACTAGCCTCATTAGTGTCCTCTCCTCTCCCCCCACCCCTCCTACACCCCGAGTGCCTGGGCTGGCTTCCTGTGCTCCTAAGATGTGGACTGCCGTCCTGCTCTGAATACACACATCTCCCGAGACCCCAGCTCTGAAATCTGTCTGTTCTGAACATCAGGCATTAGTGTTGGGCTGGATGTTACCTTGGAGTCGCTTACCCTCCCTGCCTAGTTAGAGTCACAGCTTCCTGTCCTTTCCCAACAGTGAAGTCCCCGCATCACTGGCACCTAAGGCCTTTGCTGTTGGCCCCTAGGCTTGCCCACCTTGGGCAGGTACACAGACAATCCCAGCAGTTGGAGTTCAGAGGAGCTGGGCAGGTACTAAGGTCAGGAGCGGGTCTGGGATTCCACCTGAGGCCAAGTTGTCCCCACACTTGAGAGGAATCAGAGTTCTCTGGCACAGAACCTGTTGCTTGCTTCACAGTTGGGGACCCTGAGGGGAAATAAAGAGAAATGGCTGACTCAAGGTCACAGCGAGGGTCTGAGTCGGATCAAGCATCCATCTTGCTTCTATTAGTCAGAGCTCTCCAAGCCCCTCTCCCCACCCAGGCCTGGGGTCACTCCCTTCCTCCCTAGCACAGAACAAGTTGTTTGCTTGTTCGCCGCCTGACCTCTCCTCCTTCCACCCCTGCCTGTGTGAGCTGTGGTCAGAGAGGTGGTCCCCAGGCATCAGAAGGTTTCCAAAGATACTGGCGACTGCCCCTGCCACCCATTCCCGTCTCTGCCTCACTTGACTGCCAGCTGCGGGGTGGGGGTATCCGGGGAGGTGTCTCCACCCAGAAATAAACAATGTGCTGCCCACACCATTGTTGGGGGAAACCCAAGGGACAGTGCGACTGGTCCCCCTTCCCCCGCTCTTCTTTTCCCCGGAGCTGCGGCTCTTTGTCCTGCCTATTCTGGGATGGATGGGAAAGGGCACATGGGGGCTGGCCAGGGAGCCTTGGGCAAGTAACCAAAATCCGACTTATACTTTCCAGGCGAAAAAACCTTCCCAGTTCACAGAGCAGCCACGATAGGGACACTGGTACTCTCTCTGCCTCTCACCGCTATGTCTTTCTCTACGGTGGCTCCATCCAACCCTCACTGCAAACCTGTTTCTTTTTCTTTTTTAAATATATCTTTATTGATTTCAGAGAGGGAGAGAGAGAGAGAGAGAGAGAGAGAGAGAGAGAGAGAGAGAGAGAGAGAGAGAGAGAGAAAGAGAGAAATCAATGATGAGAGAGAATCATTGATTGGCTGCCTCCTGCACGATTGGGGATTGAGCCCACAACCCGTTTATATGCCCTGACCGGGAATCAAACTGTGACCTCCTGGTTCATAGGTTGATGCTCAACCCCTGAGCCACCGCGGCTGGGCCAGGCCTGTTTCTTCCACGGGAAGAAAACCAGGGGTGTTGAAAATTCCTGAGTCTGATCCTAGAGGTTCTGTCACAGGACCAATGTTGATCCTTGGTTTCCAATTCCAAAAATCCCAGAGAAGGGACACACCGGCTGGGGTTCTTGCCCCTTGACTAAGAGGTAGTGGCTGGAGAAGAAGTGTCAGGTAAGAGCACAGCCACTCTGCAGTGGCCTGTGGATGGGGCCCAGTTCCCAGAGGAGGTACACAGTTTCTCAGATGACATCACAGGAGGACTAGGTGTGGCGATGTCTCTTAGGCAGGACAGGGGTTTGCAATACGGGTTCAGTCCTCTCTGCTATGGTGGTGTCTGACTAGAAGTGCACCGGCTTTAGAAGTGGGACTGTGGTGGGAGTCACCAGGAGGATTCCTGGGACCTTGGCACTGAACTAGGCATTGGAGGTGGCCCTTACAGACTAATATTTTGGAAAGAACAGCTGTGGACCCAGGCTTTGCAGTGGCTCCACCACCCCGACAAATGATTTGGCCTCTTTGAACTTGATCTCCCTGTAAAAGTGCATGAGATGGGACTTTTTCTGGCCTCATCAACCTGTGGCTACGAATGAAATCATTAACCTTAATGCCCTACTTTTTCTGCCTTGTACACCCCCCCACCCTCCATCCATAGGACCACAGATTTCTACCTACTCAGAGAGTCCCTAGGATATCTGACATGTGTTAGTAGCCCATTAATTTGTGACTGGCGCTGGCCTGCAAGCCACAGAAGGGCTTTGGGGCCCCTGAAAGAGCCCATACTTCATGTCCATTCCCATCCCCAAACCCTCAAACCGGCAGACAGACTAGGCACCAGGTCCCATCAATGAAGAGAGACAATCATTCACTCAGTCTTCTCTGAACTGGACCACTGGAGTTCTGTGAAGAAGTGGGGAGAGGGTTCCCCTCACCAAATCCAGATCATACCTTGTCACCATGCTTCACAGCAGTGGGCATTCGAGCTTCTCTTACATAATCCCCAGGAAAGAAAACTCCTTTGCTGGCAGCCCCCCGCGCCCCCGCCCCCCATCTCTCCCTAAGGTCCTGACCCAGTCCTGGGAGCTGGGCTGGGGAAAGCTCACCTTGCTCTGGCTCTCCTTCTCCAGAATCCCACCTCCTGTATGCCCCACCCCCAAGTCAGACCCTCCCCCAGTGAGAGGAGGGATGCTGGGAGGAGGGAGCACGGACCTTTCCATGTATCAGACACAACCCGACTCTGAATCTGACTTAGCATCGTCTGGAAAACCCTTCTTTACCAGGAGAGCAATTCCCTTTTAGAAGGGTTGGGGTGTCAGGTAAAGGGGATACATGACAGGAGCTCAACAAATGTTACTTCCCTTTCCTTAATCCAGGAATTCATTGGTCTCCTCTGGGGAAGGCAGGGACGGTGGCACCTCTGATTTGTGTAGCTGCTTGGGGAACCAGGGGAGCAGACCCAGTGAGGGCCAGGAGGGCCTGGAATGGCCCGGCCAGATGAAGCCAGTGTACACCCAGCCCAGCAGCCCTTTTGTGGTCTTCTGGGTGAGCTCGGTGGGTCCCAATGTAGTGGAATCAAAGATCCTGGCTGGTGGTTAGGTGTGTCAGGGTTTGAGCCAATAGGACATAGGAAGGTAACCCGACCGAGACCTCAGACTTAGAAAGAGAGTGGAGGGAACATACATTGTGGGGTGTCCTGAAAACCCCCTTCTCACCTGGAATACCTCCTGCAGTGTGCATGCCTGCCTAGCTGAAACGGAAGCCAGCGTCCCTCCCCAGCAGGCGTTCCCTGGGAAGCAGTCCCTCTGCGGCAGCCCCACAGGATGGCCACTCAGTCTCTGCTAGAATGTTTCTGGAAGCAGGTCCATCCAATAGGGAGAAGGGCATGCTCTAGATCCAAAGACATCTCCACATGTGGGAATGATAATCTAATAGGGATACAGGGTGTGAGAAAATGCATCAAGACGGGATGGGGAGAGCTGGTTTAAAGATAGTCTCACCCTGACCGGTTTGGCTCAGTGGATAGAGCGTCGGCCTGCGGACTGAAGGGTCCCAGGTTCGATTCCGGTCAAGGGCATGTACCTTGGTTGTGGGCACATCCCCAGCAGGGGGTGTGCAGGAGGCAGCTGATTGATGTTTCTAACTCTCTATCCCTCTCCCTCCTCTCTGTAAAAAATCAATAAAATATATTAAAAAAAAATAAAGATATTCTCAAAAACAACCTTGAACATGGTGGGGACAGGGACTCAGTGGGGAAGTTGGGCAAGGGGCTAGGCTGAAGGTGTGGAGAAGTCACTGGGGGATGTTTGGGATCTCCTTTGAGAGGAGATCTTCCCCAATTAGATGTTCTGGGTTCTGGGACCCAGGCCTGTCTCCCAACCTCTCCTCTGTTTCCCTGGGAAAGGCCCTCAGAGAAGTTTCAGCGAAAGTTGGGACCTGGGAATTGGCCTGTGAAGGGAGCCTGCGGAGGTGGTGTCCTTGCGGACCAGCAGGAGAGAGGCCACTGGAAGCTGCTCTGCAACACGGAAGCTGGCAGCTTCCCGGAGGAGATGACTCGTGCACTTAAAAGGCTCTCGGAGCTGGAGGCGGCCACCGTGACCGGCTGCGTGTCCATCTAGCCTGCATTTTCCATGAAGAGACGCAGAATTTCAGGTTTAGCTATTTGCACGTGTGGAGGCACATCACCCACGCCTTAGGCACCCTCATCGCCTGCATACCCATCCACATCACACCCAAGGACCCGGACATGTGCACACCACTTCCTTCCCATCTTGTCACTCGATTCCTAGAGAATTCATCCCGTCCCGGGACTTCTTGTCCCCTCCTTCTCTGCCCTCATACTCCCCCTCACCCCCCGCACCAGCCCCACCCCTGAGAAAGTACAGCTCAGGGGTCCCCAGGGCTGCACAGGAAATGCTTTGCACACTACGGGTCAGCCAGGCTATTTTCTGTCCCAGAGCTGGAGGAAGGTCAGGCCAGGAGCAGGCAGTCACGACACAGTCAGCTGTTTGCTGCCTCTGTCTCTGGGGCTTTTTCTCTGCCTCTGCAAGTGGCAGTCAGTATTTCTCCATCTCTCGGTGTCTCGTTCTGTCTCTGCATTTCTCTTTCAGTCCTCAGGGTCTTTTTGACCCAATGCCCTTTGCTACCTCTCTCTCCATGCCTGCCTGCCCACATTACCCTTCAAAACTCGGTGCGGTGCCACCTCCTCCAGAAAGCTTTCCCTGACCCCTCCTGTCCAATCTGGATACCCTTCCCCTTTGTGCCCAGAGCTCCATGCAGGATGCTCTCAGGGCAATGGGCTGTGTGGATGAGCTGTGTCTCTGCCTCCTGGCTGGACTGTGAGAAACTGGAGCCAGGTACCTGCCTTAATGACTTTGTTTCTCAGCATCTGCATCCACAGACATACACCACACATGCAACCATGTACATATGCCTCACTTATTTATTTACTCGTGGACTGGGAGATAGAATACTGCAGTGGGTAACAACCCAGACTCTGGGGTCGGATTGCCTGAATTGAAAACTCAGCTGTGTGATCATGGGCAATTACTTAAGTCTTTAATGTCTCAGTGATCTTGACTGTGAAGGGGGCTGAGACTAGTACCTGCTTCAGTGAGTTGTTGGGAAGATGAAATGAGTTAACACATGTAAAGCCCTAAGAACAGTGCCTGGCCCCTAGTAACTGCTCCCAAATGATACCTATATTATTATTTTCACTTCTGGTAGTGTTGAATGAACTCCAAAAGCAGCTCAGGAGAAAAGGTTTCTTTATATATATCTGGTAAGCAAACAAAGAACAGTAATATTTCAAATAAAAAGTTATAAAAACTATAATTATCCTCATAAGTTCATTCAGTCCCATGTTATTAATTTTTATTGGTCTTAATCTTTTTGCTAGTGGTTTTATGAATCCAGTTTTTCCTGGAGTTCTGCAAATCCTCACCCCGTTCAAGGTTTGGTCTGAAAGTTGATCAGAAATCTATATTTTAGAATAAGTGTTAGAATCCTCTATGAATCTCTTTGAAGATGAAACATATTTGTGGAAAGTGTCAGAATAAAATAATGACTGTTAATGACAAAGACTCAAATTGTCATGGTTAAAGATCTGATTACCATGCAATTGACTAAAAATTTGCTTTTTTCTGCAATACACAACATTTTAAGATTATAAATAAAATTACAAATAAAAGCATTATATTAGGACATTGTAGATTCTTAGAAATTTTATGTAATTTCTAGAACATTTAACAACAATAATATATGCATACCAATACAACATAATTATTATTTCTTTTAAAAAAATTCTTTATTGTTTAAAGTATTACATGAGTCTCCTTTTTCCCCCATTGAACTCTCCCCCGACACCCCACCCCCAAGCACAAGACCTCATCCCCGATACTGTTTGTGTCCATTGGTTTTGCTCATACGCATGCATACAAGTCCTTTGGTTGATCTCTTGCCCCCTCACCCCCTGCCTCCCCTCTTAGGTTGTACAGTCTGTTCAATGCTTCTATGTCTCTGGTTCCATTTTTGTTTATCAGTTTATGTTGTTCATTATATTTCACAAATTAGTGAGATCATGTGATACTTATCTTTCTCTGACTGGCTTATTTCTCTTAGCATAATGCTCTCTAGTTCCATCCACGCTGTTGCAAATGGTAAGAATTCCTTCTTTTTTACAGCAGCGTAGTATTCCATTGTGTAGATGTACTACAGTTTTTTAATCCACTCATCTGCTGATGGGCACTTAGGCTGTTTCCAAATCTTAGCTATTGTAAATTATGCTGCTATGAACATAAGGGTGCATATATCCTTTCTGATTGGTGTTTCTGTTTTCTTGGGATCCATTCCTAGAAGTGTTATTACTGGGTCAAATGGAAGTTCCATTTTTAATTTTTTGAGGAAATGCCAAACTGTTCTCCACAATGGCTGCACCAGTCTGCATTCCCACCAGCAGTGCAAGAAGGTTCCCTTTTCTCCACATCCTCTCCAGTACTTGTCGTTTATTGATTTGTTGATGATAGCCATCCTGACAGGTGTGAGATGATACCTCATTGTTGTTTTGATTTGCATCTCTCAGATGCTTAGTGACTTTGATCATGTTTTCATATGTCTTTTGGCCTTCTGTATGTCCTCTTTCGAAAAGTGTCTATTTAGGTCCTTTGCCCATTTTTTGATTAGATTGTTTATCTTCCTTTTGTTAAGTTGTATGAGTTCCCTATAAATTTTGGAGATTAAGCCCTTATTGGAGATAACATTGGCAAATATGTTCTCCCACGCAGTGGACTTTCTTGTTGTTTTGTTGATGGTTTCTTTTGCTGTGCAGAAGCTTTTATTTTGATGTAGTCCCATTTGTTTATTTTCTCCTTAGTTTCCATTGCCCTAGGACAGTGGTCGGCAAACTCATTAGTCAACAGAGCCAAATATCAACAGTACAACGATTGAAATTTCTTTTGAGAGCCAAATTTTTTAAACTTAAACGTCTTCTAACACCACTTCTTCAAAATAGACTCGCCCAGGCCGTGGTATTTTGTGGAAGAGCCACACTCAAGGGGCCAAAGAGCCGCATGTGGCTCGCGAGCCACAGTTTGCCGACCACGGCCCTAGGAGCTGTGTTGGTAAAGATATTGCTACGACATATGTCTGATATTTTGCTGCCTGTGGATTCCTCTAAGATTTTTATGGTTTCCCATCTTACGTTTAAGTCCTTTATCCATTTTGAGTTTATTTTTGTGTATGGTGTAAGTTGGTGTTGTAGTTTCATTTTTTGCAAGTATCTGTTCAATTTTCCCAACACCATTTATTGAAGAGACTGTCTTGACTCCATTGTATGCTCTTGCCTCCTTTGTCAAATATTAATTGAGCTAATGGCTTTGGTCAATCTCTGGGTTCTCTCTTCTGTTCCATTGATCTATGTGTCTGTTCTTGTGCCAGTACCAGGCAGTTTTGAGAACAGTGTCTTTGTAATACAGCTTGATATCTGGTATTGTGATCCCTCCAACTTTGTTCTTCTTTCTCAATATTGCTGTAGCTGGTTGGGGTATTTTTTCTTTTTATATTCCAGATGAATTTTTGGAGAGTTTGTTCTAGGTCTTTGAAATATGCCATTGGTATTTAAAAAAAAATATATTTTATTGATTTTTTACAGAGAGGAAGGGAGAGGGATAGAGAGTTAGAAACATCGATGAGAGAGAAACATCGATCAGCTGCCTCCTGCACACCTCCTACTGGGGATGTGCCCGCAACCAAGGTACATGCCCTTGACCGGAATCGAACCTGGGACCTTTCAGTCCGCAGGCCGACGCTCTATCGACTGAGCCAAACCAGTTACGGCTATGCCATTGGTATTTTAATGGGGATTGCATTGAATCTATAGATTGCTTTGGGTAGTATGGACATTTTAATGATGTTGATTCTACCAATCCATGAACATGGTATATTCTTCCATTTGTTTATGTCTTCCTCTATTTCTTTTTTCAGTGTCCTGTAATTTTCTGAGTACAGGTCCTTTACCTCCTTGGTTAAATTATTCCTAGGTATCTTAATTTTTTTGTTGCAATGGTAAATGGGATTGTTTTTTTAGTTTCTCTTTCTGTGAGTTCATTACTGGTGTATAAAAAAGCCATAGATTTCTGGGTGTTAATTTTGTATTCTGCTACATTGCCGAATTCATTTATTAAGTCTAGTAGTTTTTTTTATGGAGTCTTTAGGGTTTTCAATGTACAATATCATGTCATCTGTGAATAATAACAATTTTATTTCTTCTTTTCCAATTTGGATGCCTTTTATTTCTCCTTCTTGTCTGATCGCTATGGCTAGCACTTCCAGTACTATGTCGAATAGGAGTGGTGAAAGAGGGCATCCCTGTCTTGTTCCTGTTCTTAGGGGAAATGGTTTTAGTTTCTGCCCATTAAGTATGATGTTGGCTGTAGGTTTGTCATATAAGGCTTTTATTATGTTTAGGTATGATCCGTCTATTCCCATTTTGCTGAGTGTTTTTTAAAAAAATATATTTTATTGATTTTTTTACAGAGAGGAAGGGAGAGTGATAGAGAGTTAGAAACATCAATGAGAGAGAAACATTGATCAGCTGCCTCCTGCACACTCCCTACTGGGGATGTGCCCGCAACCAAGGTACATGCCCTTGACTGGAATCGAACCTGTGACCCTTGAGTCCACAGGCCGATGCTCTATTCACCGAGCCAAACCGGTTAGGGCTTGCTGAGTGTTTTTATCAGAAAAGGGTGTTGGATTTTGTCAAATGCCTTTCTTCATCAATTGATATGATTATGTGATTTTATAGATTCTTAGGAATTTTATAGAACATTTATTTTAACAACAACAATATATACATACAAATACAACATAATTATAATTTCTTATTTGACAATGCTTCCCATGTAATTTTAGCATATCAGATAGGCCTAATTAGTTTAATTTTTCCATTTTATAAAGAGAGAGAGCTGTCCTTTGAAATGTTTTAGGGACCCTTCTTAAAAATTTCAGTTATTTTCAGGTTAAGAAAAAGACAATTTAATTATGGGGAAGTTTATCAAACATATCAAAAGTTTTTAAAACAATCAAATAGGATCATAAGTCACTGTGAAACAGTATTTAGTTATCTATTTATTCATAGTGATAATAAAGACTTCACAGGTAAATACAGAATGTTAAATAATTACAAGCAAAATTTAGCTCTTTTAATATTAAAAAGACTTGATTTATCTAAACAATCAAAAACTAATGAAACTGAGCACAAAAAATAATTTTAATAAAACACACAATCTTTGCTTTCCTTTTATAATTGTTTCTTCATTAAAAAAATATATTTTATTGATTTTTTTACAGAGAGGAAGGGAGAGGGAGAGTTAGAAACATCCATCAGCTGCCTCCTGCACACCCCCTACTGGAGATGTGCCTGAAACCAAGGTACATACCCTTGACGGGAATTGAACCTAAGACCCTTCAGTCCGCATGCCGATGCTCTATCCACTGAGCCAAACCAGTTAGGGCTATAATTGCTTCTTAAGAGCATAGGAATAGTACAGGAAAACTTTGTCCTTTTAACAGAGAAAGAACCAAACTCTAATTTTGCATCAGCTTACTTTTGATTTTTCAATTCAATTATTTAATTAAATTCACTTTAATCTTATTTAGCTTGACCACACACAAAATTAATTTCTCAAGATTTCTTTTTCACAAACCTACAATTTTCCTGTACCTTTTAGTTTGTCTCTTCTTATTCAGAAATAACCAACTTATTTTAAGATAAACAATTTTCTTTTAATTCCACCAAAAATGCATTCCCATTCCTATATCTTCTTTTACTGTATATTTTAAAATACATTTGTCATATAATTATTGCGAAAAAGTTTTACCTGAATATGTTTAGATTACTCATGAAAATTCCATGAGATGTTATTAAACTCCAAAATATTATTTTCTTCCATATTAGTTTGCATTCTTAAACCTTAAAAACCTTAATTTATAATGACAGCTAAAAAGTAAGCAGTCAGCTTTTTTGTTGTTGTTGTTAAGCTTCACCTGAAGATATTTTTCCATTGATTTTTAGAGAGAGTGGAAGAGAGAGGGAGAGACACAGAGAGAGAAACATCGACGTGAGAGAGACACATAGATTGGTTGCCTCCCACATACACCCTGACCAGGGCTGGGGATCGAGCCTGCAACCGAGGGACATGCCCTTGACCAGAATCGAACCTGGGACCCTTTAGTCTGAGGGGTCTATTCACTGAGCCAAACCAGCTAGGGCATCAGCATTCTTTAGATTGGCAAATTTATGAATATATTTAATAACCTCTGGAAATATATTTAATAACCTATGGGTTCTTTTATTGGCATGCTCTAGGCATAATTCATAATTTTTAGAAACATATGTTTCCTCACCAAAGTACAAAACATTTATTAAAACAGATTCAAATTTACCTTTTAAGTTTCTCTGTAAGAAAACAAAAGTAGATCAATGTAGACTTATTTAACAATTAATGCTTCAATATTTTATCTTATTTGGAAATTAGAGGCCCGGTGCACAAGATTCATGCACTGGGGGGATGGGGTGGGGGTGGGAGGTCGTCCCTCAGCCCGGCCTGCGCCCTCTCACAGTCCTGGAACCCTCGGGGGAGATGTCTGAATTCTGGCTTAGGCCCTCTCCCCTCGATGGCCAGCCCCGGTGGAGAGCGGGCCTAAGCCTGTGGAGAAGACAATTAAGATTTGTACTTGCCCTTGGCAAGAAGCCTTGGAGCCAGAGCGGCAGTTCATGCTTTTTACAAAAATCCTTGTTTCCTATTTTTTTCTGAGTAATTGAGGTTGTTGGTGAAGATAGGTGACTTTGAACTGCTTCTAGATTTGCATTTCTGGTTTTGAAAAGGTTCCTAATAAAGGACAGTTGTTCTCAATTGCCAAAGAATTGGTTTGTAACTTAAGTGACACCATAGGTAGATCCACCCATCCACCTTCCTAATGGGTTTCTTTCTCTCTGGGCATATAGTTTTAGCTTAGGGGATGAGGCTTTAAAAAGATTCCTACCAGACTCTGAATATTTAGCTTCCAATTTGGCCACATTTCTTTCTTTCTTTTTTTAAATTTGTTCCCTTTTTTAAATTTTTTATTTTTAATTTATTTTTAGAGAGAGAAATATCGATGTGAGAGAGAAACATCCATCATGTTAACATAAGAAACATTCAAAACTGTGAAGAATTTTTGTCAATATATTTGAGCCAAACTGTTGACAAATGCTGGGAAGCAGAATCTCAATGGATTGAGATAATGCTTCGGAGAATGGCAGTTTTGCATCTTGTTTTATGCATTGCAATCAAAAGAGGAAACAGTAAGTGGGTAACATGAAATCCATTGGTCAGGTGGGAGAAAGCAAAGCTGGGAAACCTCTGTGATTAGATAAAAAGTAAAATGATAGACACATTACTTAGATGGGTGCAGGATAATTAACAGCCAGCAATTAACTCAGTAACAATGAGGGATTTTGTTGTCTCTGCAGAGCGGTGTCTGTGTTTTGAAGGGTCCGGAAAAAGGAAAATTACTTTGACATTCCAGCAACATGTTATTGTAGATGCAAAAAGACGATAGTCTCAGTTAAGGTAAAGATTGACCTTTGTCAATATACCAGACTAGGACATGACTACCTACCATCAACTGCTTCTCAGTTAAAAAAAGTTTTAATTTCAGGCCATCCTTTATGATTATGTTAGGGGCAGAAATAGAATCACGGGGACAAGCTATAGTTATAAGAAATATTAATCACCCTAGCCAGTTTGGCTCAGTGGATAGAGCGTCCGCCCGCTGACTAAAGGGTTCCGGGTTCAATTCCAGTCAAGGGCATGTACTTTGGTTGCAGGCTCTGGCGTGTGCGGGAGGCAACCAGTTGATGTGTCTCTCTCACATCAATGTTTCTCTGTCTCTCCCCTTCCCTTCCACTCTCTCCAAAACCCAATGGAAAAACATCCTCGGGTGAGGATTAACAGTAACAACAACAAAAAGAAATATTAATTTCTGTTATCCGTGATTGCTCTGATTAGAGAAAGCACCTTCTAACCTGGCTGAGAGTAGTACGTGGGACACGGAGCCAACATCGGAATGCAGTCCACCCCCCTTTTCTGAGAACTGCCAGTCATTATGGAAAGGTGAAACAATTTAGTCCCGGAGGTGCCCGCCCTTTGCCTGCCCTTTGCCACCCCCAGCACCTCTTGCCTGTTTTCTGGCCCTGGAGGTGTCTGGAAGCGCCTGACCTCTGTGATGCCCCCCCCCTTCCCCCACCCTGCATTGCCTGTAACCATTATACCTTACCTATTTCCCCATTCCTGTAATTCTTACTTCCCCATTTAATCTTTGTCCTTCTCTCCAATATAAGCAGCTGGTTTATGGGGAGGGGGAGAGCAGATTTTTGTGGCTGATCTGCTGCTCTCCCATGCTGCCGGCATTATTGGAATAATCGCTCATATGTGATTCAGCCCTGTCTCTGCTTAACTGGCTCAAATGGTGACAGGAAGCCCAGGCCCATTGGTAGTCTTGTTTCAGTTACTTTGGATCTCTGGGTTTGCACAGCCGCCGTGCAGGCCTTCCCTGAGCCAGTCCGGTGAGCACGCAGTCCCTTTTCGCCCACAGTTTGTTGCCTCCCGTACGTGCCCTGCCCCTCAACCTGAGCATGTGCCCTGACTGGGAATTGAACCCAAGACCTTTGAGTGTACAGGACAACACTCCAACCAACTGAGCCACACTAGCCAGTACAGTTTGGCAAAATTTCTGATAAAGAGTTATTAAATCCTTTTGTTGTAGGCGGTAGGAACAGCACCAGGTGTCTGACCTGTGGGGTCAGGCCAAACCTGGGTTCAGCAACCTTGATAGGTGGGTTCTGGCTAGGAAAGAATTCAGAGCAAGACCCAAACGGTAAGAAAACATTTATTTGGTTAATAATAGAGGTAGAAGAAGTAATTCCCAGAAGAAATGGGCTTAGGGAACAAGCTAGGAAGGTAAAGCAAGGGCCCCTGGAGCTTGGGAGTGAGGAAGCTAATGGTTAAGGTGCCTGGGGGAGGGCGTAGGAGCGGGGGAGGGGAAAGGCAAGGGCATGCTCCCAGGAGGGAGAGCGCTGGGCCCTCCATCCTAAATGTTTTAGGGTGGAGATTTTAGGGGAGGTTCCCCCCAAAAAAAGATCTCAATAGAATATTCAGAAGTTTTCTGCATGGCTGGTGTGACTCAGTGGTTGAGTGTCGACCTATGAACCAGGAGGTCTCAGTTCTATCCCTAGTCAGGGCACATGCCCAGGTTGCGGGCTCAGTCCTCAGTGAGGGGCATGCAGGAGGCAGCCGATCAGTGATTCTCTCTCATCACTGATGTTTCTCTCTCTCTCTCTCCCTCTGTCTTTCTCTCTGAAATCAATAAAAATATATTTAAAAAAAGAAGTTTTCCAGGTGTGCCCTTTCAGGGTTGTGTCTCCACTGACTGATTGGCCGGCACCAGGACAAGGGGTCTTTATTCCATGCAGCTGGTCCTGACATCAGCTGTGGCTGGTTTTGTTGCTTATCTGGGCCTGGAGCTGAAATACAACTTGAGGCAGAGATGCTATCTCGAGGGAGGAAAGGTCAGGGGGTCCAAACTGCCAGGTTAGGGATGGGCCAGGGGAGGAAAAGGCACCCTGGGGGCGAGGCCCCACCCTACAATTGATTGTCTGTTGCTAGGAGGTGCCTGGGGCTTTCCATCCCGATGATCCCTCTGGCCATCCTCCCTGCTCCCGTCTGTCTGACTGCCTACAGCACTTTCATATGCTGTATCTTGTCAGGTTTCAGGCTGGAGAGAAGGAAATTTTAAAATGCATCTGCAAATGTTCTTCTAGGATCCTTTTAGAACGTTTTTTTTTCCTTCTTCATTTTTCCTAAAGTCACTTTGTCTTTTAAAATGAATCCCATTGTCCTGGAAAGGTTTGCAATTCTCTCTTTGCTTTAAGTCCCTTGACTTAAGCAAAGTTTTTCCTTAATGGCCATTAGAGGTTTAAATTATTTTGACTAAGTTGGTCCATAAAAGGGTATTATGCTAATTAGACTGGATAGACTGGACGTCATTCCAGATGTCCTTCCTGACAAAGCTGAGGGCGTGGCTAGCCTGCAAACCGCCCGAGGCCCCTCTCCCAGGCCAGCCCTGCCCCCCAGCGGGGATCTCCACCCTGATCAGGGGCATGGCTGGCCTGCAAACCCCTTGTCCTCTCGCCCTGCCCGGCCCCACCCCCCAGCAGGGACTCCCCCACTCGGATCCAGGGCCACCTTCAGTGCAGGCCAGCTGGCCTCCACCCATGCACCAGGCCTCTATCCTATATAATAAAAAGGTAATATGCAAATTGACCCTAATGGCAGAACGACCAGAACAACTGCTGGACCAGTCACAATGAGGTGCACTGACCACCTCTTGGTCCCTTCCCCAGGCCGTCAGGCACCAATCACCGATGGCGAATAGGGAACTGGAGGTGGGCGGTGGTGGTGGGAGGTTGAGGGGGGGCCGGGGGAGGGGGTTGGGGGGAGGTAGGGCCGGCTGCGGGCAGCTGGGGAAGATGGCCCTGATTGCAGGCCAGGCCTAGGGACCGTACCTGCGCACGAAATTCGTGTGCCGGGCCTCTAATTTTATTATAAAGGTACAAGAGGAGGGACCAAAATGTTTGTATACATAATAACTAGCTATAGTTTCTGAGGAAGGAGCTTTTTGGAAACTTTTAGAGGGTGAAGATCCCATGCTAAAGATCAGTTCCCCTGAAAGTTGTCACCGCTGGACAAAAAGACAAAAGGGACATTAAGACTATCCTTGAAAAAAAAGACTATCTTTGGATCATTTAATTTTTTAGAGGCCTCTAATACCAATTGAAAAAAGCCTCCCATAGACATTTCTAAGAGCATCTAACTGTGCGTGTAAGTATACTAATTTCAGTCTCAAAAGGTCCCCAGAGTGGCCAATGCAATTCCAGATTGTCCTTTTCAGAAGTCCAGAGAGACAAGTACTTAGCAGGGGATGCACCATCAATCCAGCCGGCCTCCCAGACTGGGGTTGTTCCTCTGTAATGGAGAGAGAGAGAGCGAGAGAGCGAGAGCGAGAGAGAGAGAGAGAGAGAGAGAGAGAGAGAGAGCGCGCCCTGTTACAAAAACTGGTATCAGAGGACCCAAGAATAAAAGCTCTGACCCTCAATGGAAAGAGGGAGGTTAGGAGCCTAGACAGCTCATCACTGGAGTCCCAGGGTCCTCTGGGAGATGACAGAGCATAAAGGGCTGTTTGGAAGCAATATTTTGACTAGTTGCTAGGTTGTGAGCCCTCTTATCAGGGGATATATCTTTGTGTAACAACAACGGCTGCTAAATTGCCTTTTTAGGAGGGTGGGTTTGGGCAACTGCTGGGTTTGGAGCCAGTTTGGGGTCACTGTGGAATTGCTTGAGACAGCAGGGTCTGGGCATGGTAAGGGGCAGGGCAAGAGGATGTAGCGTGTCCTATTGCTGGTCTAACAAATCCCCACAAATTTAGCGACTTAAAACAACACAAATGTGTTCTTACAATTCAGGACTTAATCAGAAGTCTAAAATGGGTCTCATTGGTCCAAAATCAAGGTGCTGCCAGGCTGCGTTCCTTTCTGGCAGCTCCGAGGGAGAATCCTATTCCTTGCCTTTTCCAGCTTCTGAAGGCCGCCTCTGGTCCTTGGAATGTGGCCCCCTTCCTCCTCTCTGCATCTGTAGAGCCAGCTCAAGTCCTCACTGTCACATCACTCTGACCACCATTCTGCCTTCCTCTTCTGCTTTATAATGACCCCCACGATGGCCTAGGATAATCTCCCCACCTGACTGTTAGATGACGAGCAATCTTCATTCCCTCTGCAGCTTTAACCCTTTGCACTCACTTGCTTTTTTCTCGATTCCTTTATTCTACTCGGGATTTAATTTTTTAAATACCCCAGATTTTACAAAGCGCGGCAGTAGAATAAAAAACCGGATTTTCTTTTCATACAAACTTATTTATTTGGATTTTTTTATATTTCAAATTATTGATACATTCAAAGAGTAATTTCAATCTCGACATCCGAGTGCAAAAGGTTAATTCCCCTTTGCCATGTAACCTGACATAGTCACAGGTTCTGGGGATTAGGACGGGGACATCTTGCCGGGGGCAGCATTCTGCCTACCACTGAGGACAACTGGTAGTGACGAGGAGACTGGGAATAAGCGTGTCTGATGAATAGTTGGGGGCTCTTGCTGTGGGGTGTGCATGTCTTCTGTCTTCCTTTACAAAATCTCCAACATGCAAATGCTTTGTGGAATGTATTTTCTTTGGGGCAGATGTGAAAGCATGTGGACTCTTGTTTCAAAGGTTGATATGAAGAACACCCTCCCTCCCACACCCTCCTGGGCTTCCAAGGACAGAAAGTGCTGGAAGCTGGGTTACACATTCATTCATTCAACCTGGATAGGCCCATAGCTCTCAAGTCATACACAATCTCCTGGGGCCACAGGTAAGATTCATCTAGGGCAGGAAGATCAGTGCTGAGAATCTGAGGATCTGCACAGACAGTACAGAGGAGGCATCCAACTTGTCCTGGAGGGAGGGAGAGGCCAGGAAGACCTGAGGAGGTGACACCTCACCTGAGGTTGGAAGGATGAATAGAAATTTACCATGTGAAGATGGGAAAGTATATTCTAGGCAGCCTGGGCCATCATGCCAAGGGCATGGAGATGAGTTGCAAGCTAGCATGAGGAGTGTGTGTGTGTAACATACACCATAGTGGCACTGGGGAAATGTATTTGGAATGCATACTTCAGTGTTAATGCTCTTTTATGTCTGCCAGATATAACCGACTTGGGAAATGTTGCAATAGATGATCTCTAAGGTCCCTCCTCACCTCCCTTAGTGGGAAGTCCCCCCCAGTGTTTCATAACTGGTCTCCAATATAACAGCAACTCTTCATATCGGAAGAATGCTTCATGCTTTACTGAATCATTTATAATGTTTCAACTGATCTTTCTTTTTTTCAGCTACCGAAACGAAGGCTCAGAGAATTAACTCACCTTTCCCAGGGCCCACAGCCACGTGGCAGAGCTGGGGCTGGGCTCCAGCATGCCTGCTCCACAGCCAGGCTCTGAGCTCCTACTTGCTCGGTGTCCTGCCCCCTCTCCTCTGGTGCTGAGGCAGCTGGGGGCTGGGCCTTCGTTGCCTAATGCTGCCCTTGACTGTTCTCCCCCTCTTCCCCAGAAGAGGTTTCCGGAGGGTGGAAGTGGGCCCTGAGGCCTACAGGGTGTGCATTGTTCGGCTGCACCTGGAGGGTGAGCTCATGTTGGTAACACCAGACAGAGGAGGGCCTCAGTGATTCCCTCGGCCCAGGTTCCTGCCTTCATGTTTGCCTCCTCTTCCTTGGAACAAGTCCCGTCCCTAAATCCTGGGCTGACAGTCAGGAGGCCAGGGGCCCAGTGGGGCCAGGAAAGTCCCTCAGTTTCCCTGTTTGAAACTGAGGGTTGAGTTAGGTCAGGGTTTCCCTGAGTGTGGTCTGCTGTGGTATCCAACAGAATACTCCCCAAGAAAAGGGTTGCATGGGCAAATAAGGGCAAAGTTGATGACCTCCTCCACTCCTGGACTTTCACAGGGCATGTTGGCATAGCAAAGGCTCCGAGAAGTCCTGAAATAAATCTAAATTAGCCAGTGTCGCTCACTTAACCTTTCTCTTACTCCTGTCTATGTGTTCCGTTGAGAACACCTTGGGAAATGTCGCAATAGATGATCTCTAATGTCCCTCCTCCCCTCTACTTTTGGAATGTAAGCTCCTCCTGATGAGCTCCCTGGATTCCTGGTGGTTTTCTGAATGTTGTTTTTAAGTCTTCCTGTGGCTACTCTATATCCCCTCCAATAATTTTTTCCATGCATGTTTGCCAGGGTTGTTACCACTATTTACAACCAAGAATTCTGACTGAGCACATAGTAGGTACTCAATAAATATTGGTTGAATGAATCTACACAGCCAATTTCTGTCATATGATTGAGCCCACTTCCTATGTTCAGCAATCCGATCCAACTCTTTTCATCTGGTTCCACAGCTACTGAGTGCAAACCATCAGTGGACTGCAGCCAGAGAGCCCAGAGATGGTCAGGCTCAGTCCTTGTCTACAAGGACCCCTAGGTCTGCTGTGGGAGACAGTGCCAAGGAAACACAGGAAGGTCCTGCTAGCTGAGGAGAAGGCTTCCCGGAGAAGGTGCATCAAGCTGGGTCTTGCAGAGTGGGAAGGTAGGGATATGAAGGAGAACAAGCCGAGAGGTGGGCAAACATGATGGCCTGGTATGAGCATAGCAACAGATGAGGCTCCAAAGTTTGTGCTAAAGAGATTGGCTTTCATTCTGTTAGACATGGGAGCTGCTGAAATTTTGAGAAGGGGAGAGACATGATAACAGCCTGGAAGGTAGTTTGGTGCCATAGGAAGAGCCTGAGTTTGGGGACCACAGCCAGATGTTGCCACCTATGAACTATGGCTTGAGCAAGTCACTTGAACTTTCTAAGACTCAATTTCCTCATCTATAAAAATGGGTACAGTAGAATTGTTGGAAGGATTTGAGCTATTATCCTATATAATAAAAGGCTAATATGCAAATTATCCCCTCGACCAGGGGGCGGGGCCCCCTTCCCCACCCCCCACCCCCCACCCCCCGCCAGCCGGGCCTGGCTGGACCGCACCTGTGCATGAATTCATGCACCGGGCCTCTAGTATTATATAAAGTACTTGGTATATAATAAGCATCCAATAAAGGATAATATTACCAGCACTCTCCCTCCCGGGAGCATGCCTTTCCCCTCCTCCACTCTCCTCCCCAGGCACATAACCTTTACCTTTCTCTCTCCCAAGCTCCAAGGTCCCTTCTTTTGCCTCTGTAACTTGTTTCCTGAGTCCATTTCTTCTAGGCTCAATTTTTCTGCCTCTGTGACTTTCTTAACTTTCTCTTATAGTTCAAAAAAGAATAATATTATCATGATCACACCCCTGTGCTAGAAAGGTGAGTCCTGTCACTAGATGAGCTCCTTGAGAATAAAGCTTGTGCCTTTTATTTCGTCATCCTCAGCACAGTTCCTAGGACAGAGTAGGTGCAAGGTGACATTCTTTGAATGAAAGGCAGCTGCGTGGATGCTGCAGCTGGTGTGGAGGAAGGAATAGTGGGGCAAGACTCCCTGCTGGCAAGGAGGCAACGTTGTAGGGCTCTAGGCCAGAGCTGTGAGGCCAGCACTGGAGACTGACGTGTGACTCAGAGGAAGTGGAATTGTCATGATGTGGTAACAATTTCACTGTAGAACAAGATTTCAGAGATTGCCTGTGCAAAGCAGAGAGAGAGAGGAAAAAGCAGCTTTTCATGTTGGACATGCTGACTTGGAAGAGGTTGGATGACATCCATATGAACTTGCAGATGGACCCAGGAGAGAGACTGGGCCACTTTCGTGTGGATCTAGAAGTTTGCTTGAAGAACATGGAGAGATGTAAGCCCCAAATATGAAAAGATGTTGGGAATAGGCTGTCAGTTGAAGGTAATCAGATTCCTGCTGATGGAGGTGTGTGAACAGAAGCTGGTCAGCCATTGTATGCATAATAACCATACAATCTCAGTGGTGTATGACAATGAAAGTTTATGGGTCATAGGTTGGGAGTAAACTGGGGGGCTGGCCAGGCAGCTTTGCTGATCTTGGATGGGCTCATTCACATTTGAGGGATTAGTTGGCTGTCGGCTGATCTAGACTGTTTCTGGTGGGGTGACTGGTGGCTCCACATGCCCTCATCCTTCCTTAGGCATGTGCTCTTGAAGGAGAGCAGATGCAAACATGCAAGGCCTCAGAGCCTAGGCTCAGAATGGGCCCACGGTTACTTCTGTTGCATTTTTTTTTTTTTTTGGATCAAAGCGGGCCACAAGGCCAGCCCAGATTCAAGGGATAGGAAAGTAGGCCCATCTCTGCAGTGAGAAAAACTACAAGTCAAATGACAAAGGCGGTGGGTTCAGGGAGGGGTGAAGAATTAGGGCCATTAATGCGATGCACAATGCGTGGTGCTTAGATTAGTGTTCAATCTGAGTTTTGTGCAAACCTGAGTTTTGAACATTTTCTCCAGTGATCCCTGGAAGGCTTGGGGGAGGCTGAGCGGGTTGTGCTTTCTCCTCCGGGCTGCTAGAAAAGCCTCTTCACTTGATCTTAAGAACATATTATTAATTTATTAACTCAGGGGCGATGCTCTCTGTTGTACTAGTCGCAGCAGCGGCTGTCAGGGCGCCACGCAGGTCCCCTTAACACTGACTATTCCTGCACCTGCTGTCATGTCGACTCGCATCTTTCTGCCTGAGGCCTTTCTCTGGCTTCCGGAGCATGCTCAGCCCCCTCACAGCGCAGTCTGGAAGCTTAAAACGTTAAGGTGCCAGGAGCAGCACTTCCCTAAGAATGGCGGGGGGGGGGGGGGGGGGGGGGGGCGGGGGGGAGTGGTGGATAAATATTTCAGCTTCCTTGCCTCTCAGGGGACAATGCTGTTCTATGCTGTGTCCCAGAGGTCCCTGGTGGGGCTGAGCCCCAGATGCCCCAGCGGTCTGGCCCACCGATGCACCCTGTGTCAGATTCCTTCCCTTCTTATCTCTTCCTCAGGGGAGCTCCTGGGATCAGCTCCTGAATAAAAATTACTTTGCACTCAATTTTTATTCTACTTGGGGTGGGGGGGGGCGGGGGGGGAAAGGGTTTCCAAACTAAGATATTAGCCTAATGGGTTTGTTTTGAGTTTCCTGATATAAAATGAGGGGTAGCAATGTCAGGTTGATAATGATGGCTCCCACAGCAGCCCGGGAAATTAACGCAGTAGCCTACAAACATGAAGGGCTAGGGCATGATGCAAAGAACATGGACTCCGTGGTCCGAGAGATGTGGACCACTCGCTGTGTGGCCTTGGACAAGTCACTTTGCCTCTCTGAGCCTCAGGCTCCTCATCGCACAAAGGCGAGGGGCAGCAATCTTTACCTTTCACACCTCCCGTGAGCACTGAAAGCGGTGATGCTGGGAAGGGGCCTGGCATAGAGACGGACTGAGAAGCAGGCCCCCAGCTCTCAAAGGTTAGGCCACTGTGCATTGAGGTCAACGATGGTCCTTGGGGCCGGGCAGCCAGCGGGGTCTTCATTTTCAGTGAAGGGAGACTTGGGGTTGGGTGCTTTATTGCCCGAGTGGCCAGGACCTTGCTCGTTGTCCCCACTCTAACTCTGAACCTGGCATTCTGGCCTGAGTGACCTGCAGGGTGGGCTTGGCCCGGACCTGCCTGGGCAGACCCAGCTGGCAGCCTGGCAGCCGGGCTCTCCGGGCTTATCAGCTCCCATGTTTGCTCAGGATGGGTACGGGCCCCCTCCTCCCGCTCAGAAAACAAGAAAACATGTTTTGCCAGTGGCGGGGTGGAATGGGTGGCCTCTCTGGCTCCAGGCCGGCCCCCCAGCAAGGCGGCCAGCGGGCGGGCAGCCTGTTGTTGTTGGATGGAGAGCTGGCTGCCCCGCCGCCTGTTTCCTCCAGCTGTCCAAGCACGGCCGGCTGGGGAGGAAGCCCCTGGTCTGCGCTCAGTGAGCCGAACCCCCTGTCACAACAAGGGAACAATGGCCTGGATGGGCTGGAGGTGGGAGGGTGGAAGGGCAGCCCGTTTGTGCTCCCACTCCCACCAGGGACGGGGACAGGTTGCTGGGAGGTCTGCTCCCTCCTCACCTCCCCGCCCCGTCTTGTTTTCCACCTTGTCGGGCACTGTCTCCCACCGTGGGGCCAAGGAAAACAGGCCTCAGGAAACGCTTCTGGGCTGTTGCTGGGGTCCCGCAGCTCTGGGAGGTAGCAGAGCTGGGGGAGGGGACTGGCATCACACAGGCTCCACTCTGCCTGGGGCTGTTGCTAATGGGTCACAGGTCTGTTTCACCCACAAGCACCCAGAAGACTTTGTCTCCCTGCATCTTGGTGTCTTCAGGCCCAGCACAGGGCCTGCCACAGAGCAGGCAGCAGAAATAATTTGTTGGATAAATAAATGGAAGATCAAACATATGGATACGTTTATTTTCTAGCTCTGCTATCTGGTGGCTGTGTGATTTTCTGCAGGTTACTTAACCTCTCTGAACCTTACTTCAGTGTAGGAAGTACTCAGTACTTCAGAGTTTTCAGAGTAGGAAGGATAAGGATAGAGCAATATTGTATATGGCTCTACATATCTGTGGGTGTATATATGTACCCAGGGTGGTACATATATACACCCACAGATATGTAGAGCCATATACAATATTGTTTATGAAAATAATACAATAAATAATAAATAATAATACAAGAAAAAACAGTTTTTGTGTACTCACAATTGAAAAGATACTTTTGCCTCACACTGTATATGTATATTGGATTAGTCAGATAGACTAATGCTGTAACAACAATACTAACCATAAAAACATATCCAACTCACCCTAGCCAGTTTGGCTCACCAGATAGAGCGTCATACTGAAGGGTCCCAGGTTCGATTCTGGTCAAGGGCGCGTACCTTGGTTGCAGGCTCCATCCCCTGTCCTGGTCAGGGCGCATGTAATGTATTTCTCTCACATTGATGTTTCTCTCTGTCTCTCACCTTCCTTGCACTTTCTAAAAAATCAATGGAAAAATATCCTTGCGTGAGGATTAACAGCAACTACAACTCACCCAGTTCTTTATGGCTTAATGCAATAGAGGTTTATTTTTTTGCTTATTTCACAGTCCAGCCAGGCTCCTTCCATATTGTGGTTCCATCATCTGCTAAGGTCTCAGAATCCTCCACTGGATCCTCTCCGTCCTCCAGCAAACAGAGTGCATGGAGAAGGCAACCCATTCTTAGCTGCCTTGTGCAGAGCTAATTCAGATCACTTTCATTTACATTCTGTGTGGGAACGGGTTGCATGGCCCGACCTAGATGCAAGGAGACTAGAAGTGGGGTCTTCAGTGTGTCCAGGAAGAAGAGGACAGCATGATGGGGGTGAGCTCTAGCAGGCTCTGTCACACACATATCAATGATTAAAAAAAGAGAAACCAAGATGGCGGCATAGGAAAACACCTGAACTTGCTGCCTCATACAACCACTTCAAAACTACAACTAAAAGACAAAATGGACATCATCCAGAACCACAGGAAGGCTGGCTAAGTGGAAATTCTACAACTAGAAGGAAAGAGAAAAGCACACTGAGACTCAGAGGAGCTGTGGAAGTAAAGGCAGCAGTACGGAGGCACGCATGCCGAGAACACTGGCAACTGAGTAGGCGGCTGGCTTTTTCAATCCGCAGGGAGACACAAGCTCCTGACTGCTCTGAACTCCAGTTCCGGGCGAGACTCTGGGGACCCAGACTCATACGGGGAGAAACTGGACTGTCTGGCAGCGGGTGGAACTCGAGGGCGGCTTTCTCTCAGAGGTGCTTGCAGCGATTACCGAGGGACACTGAGACCTGGGGGCCTCTTAGGGCAGGGCTGACAGGAAGCCATTGCTGTTTGCTCCGCCCTGAAACTCCACCCCATCCAAGCTGTGTGCAGAGGCATTTGCATATGAATGGTCTGGTCCTTTGAAATCTAAACTTATCTAACAAACTGCGGCTGAGTCAGAGAGGCCCAGAACATCCAAAAGAAGGCCCAAGGCCCCACAGCAGCTTGCAATTGCTTCACAGCTGGACCTCATCTGGGCACCTCCAAAACCCAAACAAAGAAGAGGAATCTGCAGATCTATCCGTAACTCCTGCTGGGTGGCCTCAGGCAGAGGCTAAATTAGCACCTCCTTGGAGATCCAAGAGCCAGTGTACCCAGTGGTCAGAGTGGGACCATCCAGATTACAACTCCTTAGATCCATAAGGACACACTCAGGGGGCAGACTCAGTGAGCACCAAAGCCCCACTGAAGCAAGTCTTGCCTCATAAAGGTGTCTCTAGCACAGAAGTTCTCCCATTGTAGACACAGTTGATCCTCACAGCCAATTGGCCTGGAGGTCAATTCCTCCTAGTGATACCAACAACAATCAAGGCTTAACTACAACAAGACTGTGCACACAGCCCACAAAGGGGTGCACCAAGAGTGTCCACCTCAGGTAACTGGGGAGGCTGAGCCACTGGGCCCTATAGGACACCTAGCATACAAAGCCACTCTATCAACTCAGGGAAGCAGCCAAAATGTGGAGACAAAGAAAGGTTACAAATGAAAGAAATGGAGGAAAGCAAACTACAGGATATAGAGTTCAAAACCACGGTTATAAGGTTTTTCAAGAATTTTCTAGAAAGGCTGATAAATTTAGTGAGACCCTCGAGGATATGAAAAAGGACCAACTAGAAATTAAGCATACACTGACTGAAATTAAAAATAATATACAGAGATCCAACAGCAGACTAGAGGATCGCAAGAATCAAGTCAAAGATTTGAAATACAAAGAAACAAAAAACACTCAACCGGAAAAGCAAAAAGAAAAAGGAATCCAAAAATATGAAGATAGTGTAAGGAGCCTCTGGGACAACTTCAAGCGTACCAACATCTGAATTATGGGGGTGCCAGAAGAAGAGAGAGAGCAAGATACTGAAAACCTATTTGAAGAAATAATGACTGAAAACTTCCCCCATCTGGTGAAAGAAATAGACTTACAAGTCCAGGAAGCACAGAGAACCCCAAACAAAAGGAATCCAAAGAGGACCACACCAAGACACATCATAATTAAAATGCCAAGAGCAAAAGACAAAGAGAGAATATTAAAAGCAGCAAGAGAAAAACAGTTAATTACCTACAAGGGAGCACCCATACGATTGTCAGCTGATTTCTCAACAGAAACTATGCAGGCCACATGGGAGTGGCAAGAAATATTCAAAGTGATGAATAGCAGGAACCTACAACCAAGATTACTCTACCCAGCAAAGCTATCATTCAGAATTGAAGGGCAGATAAAGAGCTTCACAGATAAGAAAAAGCTAAAGGAGTTCATCACCGCCAAGCCAGTATTATATGAAACTAGAAACCCGTTGCACGAAGTTTCGTGCAATAGACTTTCACCTGGCTGCCGGCAGCAGTTTTCTGCCAGCACCAGTTTTCCTCTGGCCACCCGCTGATCAGAGCGCCTCCCGCCAGCGCGATCGGCTATCCCGAGAGGAACTCCGATCCGGGAGGTGCTCCGATCGGCGGGTGGCCAGAGGAAAACTGGTGCTGGCGGAAAACTGCTGCCAGCAGCCACGCAATCGGCCACCACCAGCGTCTTCCGCCGGCCCCATGGGTCCTTCCGCAGCGTTGGCCTAACGGCCGGTGGGAGGAGCGGGAGTCGGGGACTCGCGAGTCCCCGCCCCCCGCTCCTACCGCCAGCCAATCGGCCACCCTGAGTCCCGCCCCCCGCGCCTCCAGCCGGCCCAATCGTGGGCGTAGCGGAGTGATGCAATTTGCATATTGCCTTTTTATTATGTAGGACTAGCGTTCCCGTTGCAGGAAAAATCCTGCAATAGGGTTTCCTGCTGCACTCTACCCCACCCTGCCTGCTCTCCTCCCTTGTCCCCCGCCCCGCGATCTCCGCCAGCCCCCTTGCTTTTCTAAATTCTCCGCCAGCCCGCTCTCCTTCCTTCTTCCCCGGCCCCGCCTTCTCTGCCAACCCGCCTGCTTTTCCCTTCTCCCCCGGCCCGCCTTCTCCGCCAGCCCGCTCTCCTTCCTTCTCCCCCGGCCCCGCCTCCGCTGCTTCCTTCTCCCCTGGCCCCGCCTCCGCTGCTTCCTTCTCTCCTGGCCCCGCCTCCGCCCCTCCCTTCTCCCCCGGCCCCGCCCCTTCTCCCCTGGCCCCGCCCCTTCTCCCCCGGCCCCGCCTGCTCAACTTCCTTCTCCCCCAGCCCCGCCTCCGCTCCTCCCTTCTCCTCTTCCCCCGCCCCCCGCTTGCTTGCTTCTCTGCAGCTTTGCTCCCTTCTGCAGCTCTTGGCTTCTTTCTACGCTGTCGCGATATGCAAATTAGCCGCCATATTTGTTGGGATAATTTGCATATTCGTCCTGATTGGTTGGTGGGCGTGGCTTGGCTGGTGGGCGTGGCTTGGGCGTAGTGAAGGTGCGGTCAATTTGCATATTTGTCTATTATTAGATTAGATGCTGAAAGGTATTCTTTAATAAGAGGAAGAAGAAGAAAAAGGTAAAGATAAAAATTATGAACAACAAATGCATATCTATCAACAAGTGAATCTAAAAATCAAGTGAATAAAAAATCTGATGAACAGAAAATCTGCTGAATATAATAGAATCAGGGGCATAGAAAGGGAGTGGACTGACAATCCTCCGGGGGAAAGGGGTGTGGGGGGTGCAGGAAGAGACTGGACAAAAATCATACACCTATGGATGAGGACAGTGAGGGGGTGGGTAAGGGCAGGGGATGGGGTGGGAACCGGGTGGAGGGGAGCTATGGGGGAAAAAAGAGGAACAATTGTAATAATCTGAACAATAAAGATTTAATAAAAAAATATAGCTAACAATGAATGAATTCTTTCCATGTGCAAGATACTGTGCTCATTTAATTCTTGCAACAATCCTGTGAGGAATGTACTAATGGAGATGATTCCTACATTGCAACTCAGGGAACTGGCAACCATCAGTCTACCTTCCCTCACTGAAGTTTTGTCCTTTCTAGAATTTCATATAAATGAAAGCATGTATGATATTGTCCTTTATGTCTTCTGCCCCCCTCCAGGTAGCATGTTTTTGAGATTCATCCATGTTATTGGTATGATCAGTCTTTTTTCATTTTAGCCTTTCTAGTGTTTTTTTGTAGTGGTATTTCATGATGGTTGTAATTTGCATTTCCTTAATTACTAATGTTATTAAGCATCTTTGCATGTATTTTAGTTGCTACTTTTTGATGAGGTCACATTTATTAATTTTTTCCTCTATGGCTTGTGCTTTTTGTGTTCTATCTAAGAAATCTTTACCTAACCTAAGTTCACAAATCTTTACCCAACCCAAGAATTTATCTTCTTTTTACTGGGTATCTCTCTATTGTTGATTTCAAGTTCAAGTCCATTGTGGTCAAAACATATTTTGTGTGGTTTCAATCCTTTTAAATTTATCGAGATTGGGGTTATGGTCCAACATATTACCTATCTTGATGATGTTCCATGTGCACTTAAAAAATACTATATTCTGTTCTTAATAGAAGGAGAATTGTATAAATGTTAATTGGGTCAGGTTGCTCGATAATGTTGTTAAAGGCTTTTATATCCTTACTAGAGGCCCAGTGAATGAAATTCCTGCATGGATAGGGTTCCTAGGCCTGGCCAGCGATCAGGGCTGATCTGTGGGGTGACTGGCAGGGCAATTGGGGGGGCCCCTGCTGGCACTCACCTTGGCTGGCCTGGGGCCTGCGGGCTGGGGGCAGCTCCTGCATTGAGCATCTGCCCCCTGGTGGTCAGCGCATGTTATAGCGATTGGTCATTCCACTGTTCGGTCGATTTGCATGTTAGGCTTTTATTATATAGAATAACTTTTTGGTTTATTTGTTCTATCAGTTACTGAAAGAAGACAATTGAAATATTCAGCTGTAACTATAGATTTATCTGTGTCTTCCTTGTTTTAAAAAAATACCCAGAATTCAACAGTAAATTTTAAAGATCTTATTGGTGTTATTTAACGATTCATGAGTGGGACAGCATCCGATCCAGCAGTCAGAAAGGAGCTTGGAAGAACTGTACAAAACGAAAGACTTTTATAGGAAGAAGGGAGTGGGAACAAAGAAGTGATTCTAGGCAAAAAAGCAGGTTGGTTATTGCAGCTTACGTACCTTTAGGCAAAGGTGGGGAACCTTTTTACTGCCAAGGGCCATTTGGATATTTATAACAACATTACAAGGCCATACAACATTATCAACTTAAAAATTAGCCTGCTATATTTGGTCAAACGGTTATTTATTAATTTTATTTTTTTTGTTTTTGTTGCTATTTTATTTTTTAATTATTTTTATTTTATTTTATTTATTTGTTTTTAGTCAAACATTTAATTAACTTACCCCTAATGCCTTGGCAGGGCCAGACCAAATGGTTTCACGG
Source organism: Cnephaeus nilssonii (assembly GCF_951640355.1). Classification (NCBI taxonomy): domain Eukaryota; kingdom Metazoa; phylum Chordata; class Mammalia; order Chiroptera; family Vespertilionidae; genus Cnephaeus; species Cnephaeus nilssonii. The sequence continues at coordinate 81,414,480 of NC_137078.1, forward strand.
CCTTACACAGCCTGCGGGCCAAACCTTCCCCACCTCTGCTTTAGGGGAAAGCAGCCGTCTATCAGGTTGATTACTTAAGTAGTGCTGATCGGGCGATTCCTGATTGACTGGTTAAAGATTCCATTTCTGAGAGAGCTGAAATTGTAAGTTTTGGTTTGGTGATGTATGTCAGCATAAGTGACTCCATTTTAGGTCTGTTGTCTTGTTTTTAATAGTTGTGTCAGCTTTTGCTTCATGTATTTTGAGACTCTATCACTAGGTGCATGCATACCCACTTAGGATCCCTCTATATCCAGGAATTAGAGATGTCCCTCTTATCCATGGTCACATTCCTTGTTCTAAAGTGTATCTTGTCTGATAGTCATATGGCCACTCAACTATCTGTATTTGCATGGTATATTTTTTTCCATCCTTTTTACTTTTATTTTTAAATAGACTTAGGTTTGTGTTTGTTTTTTTTACAAAGGAGTTTTAGGTTCATAGCAAAATTGAGCAGAAAGCACAGAGAGCTCCCATATATCCCCTGCCTCCTTCCCTACCGCCCACTCCACCAACAATATACAACACCAGAGTGGTACATTTGTTACAGTCGATGGACCTACATTGATACATCATCATCACCCAAGTGTGTAGTTCACATTAGGGTTCATTCTTGGTGTTGCACATTCTATGGGTTTTGACAATTGTATAAGGGCATATGCCCTACGAAGAGCAAAAAGAAAAAGTTCCTGGGTTGCAGAAGGGTTCCCCTTGAGTAAGGGCATATGCCCACCATTATAATATTATAGGAAATAGTAGGAAATAGTTTCATTGCCCTAAAATCATCTGTGCTATGCCTCCTCATTCCTCTCGCCTCCCTAATCTCTGGCAACCATTGTTTTTTTAAAAAATATATTTTATTGATTTTTTACAGAGAGGAAGGGAGAGGGATAGAGAGTTAGAAACATCAATGAGAGAGAAACATCAATCAGCCACCTCCTGCACACCCTCCTGCACAACCAAGGCACATGCCTTTGACCGGAATCAAACCTGGGACCCTTCAGTCCACAGGCCAACGCTCTATCCACTGAGCCAAACCAGTTAGGGCTGTTTCTTTTCTTTCTTTCTTTTTTTTTTAATGTCTCTATAATTTTGCCTTTTCCAGAATGTCATAAAGTTGGAATCATACAGTATGTAGCCTTTTCAGGTTGGCTTCTTTTACTAACCAATATGCATTTAAGAGTCCTCCATGTCTTTCTTTTTTTAAAAAAATTATTTATTGTTGAAAGTATTACATATGTCTCCTTTCCCCCTCCTCCATGTCTTTTCATGGATTTATAGCTTTATTCTTTTTAGTGCTGAATAATACTCCATTGTCCGAATGTACCACAGTTTATTTACCCATTCATTTACTGAAGGATATTTCAGTTGTCTCCAAGTTTTGGAAATGACGAATAAAGCTGCTGTAAACATTTGAGTGCACATTTTTGTGAGGCCTTACTTTTCAACTCCTTTGAATACAGCAAAGGAAGTAGTAAGAGGGGACATCCTTGCCTTGTTCCTAATCTTAGTGGGAAATCTACTTTCTCACCATTAAGTCTGGTGTTAGCTATTGTTTTTCCTTTTTGTAGATATTCTTTATCAGGTTGAGAAAGTTACCCTATATTCTGAGTTTACAGAGAGTTTTTATCATGAATGGGTGTTGGACTTTGTCAAATGCTTTCTTTGCATTTATTGATATGATTATGAGAGAAAAATGGGCAAAAAACATACAGAAGAAACACAAGTACTGAGGAAGTATATGTTAAAATGCTAGCCGCACTAAAAATCAATGCTTATGCACTGAAAGGTGATCCCATATTTTTACCTGCTTACTAATGAATAAACAAAGGAATTTAAAAATTTTAATAATGCTGTATGGGTGCCTTGACATGGGCACTTTGGTACAGTGCTATTGAATGCACAAGTAACTTTTTCTGGGAAGCCTCTTGTAATTCATATCAAAAACAATCCTGAGCAATGAATATAGTGAGCCCCTTCCTCCTTCTTCAAAGCCTGGGAGGATGCTGTCCCTCTGCTGAGATGCTCTTCCCACCTCTGCCCTGGATCCTTCCTCCTCACCTTTCAGGTGCTGAAACTCACATCCTCAAGGCAGCCTTCCACAAACTACCCTCTTGATTAGATCCTCTTTTTAAAAAAATAATATATTTTATTGATTTTTTACAGAGAGGAAGGGAGAGGGATAAAGAATTAGAAACATCGATCAGAGAGAAACATCGGTCAGCTGCCTCCTACTGGGTATGTGCCCACAACCAAGGTACATGCCCTTGACTGGAATCAAACCTGGGACCTTTGAGTCTGCAGGCCGACGCTCTATCCACTGAGCCAAACCGGTTAGGGCTACATCCTCTTTTTATAGCCTTAACCATCAACCAGCATTCCTGGGGCCACTTGGGGGAAGAAGGCTGAGGGTCTCACCATTCAGTATGTGAACTTTCAGTCCATTTCTCTATGGTGTGTCCACCCTCTACTGTACAGGGCATTTCCCAGGGAAGAAGCTTCGAGCCCTCCACAGGGCAGGGGAAGGTGGTCACCTCGCGGCTCAGAATTGGAGGAGGGGATCCATGGGCTACTCTCAGTCAGCTCTTCTGTTCTCACCTCCACCCTCTCTCCCACTCTCAGAGGCAGTTGGTGCCTTCACTTCTTGTAATTGACTTGTGCTTTTCTGTATTTCTGAATCACCCACAATGAGTTACTTTCACAATCAGAAAAAAAGCCCCTAACTTTTTTAAATTTAAAATTTCATACCTTTTGACCCAGTAATTTTACTTCTTGGAATGTTTGTCTTTTAAGGAAATAGGCAATCTGGAAAACATTTATGTACAGGCATCCGCACCCTAGTATAATTTGTAATAGAGGAAAATTAGTTGCAAACAATCTAAAAATTCAATATCAGGATTATGGCTAAGTACACAATGATAAAGTCATTAAGTGGTGTTTCCAAAGATTTATGACACGAGGGAAAAGTTTATAATTTAATGTAAAATGAAAAAAGCAGAATATGAAATTATAGGTACACCTTTACTCAGATTTTATTTAAAAATATGTATGGAGGAGGGTGGAAGGAATTAGTTCTGGATATTAACTGTTGTTACCCCTGGGGGGTAGGATCTCATTGTCTACAATGATTATGCATTACCTTTATAATCTGAATAAAAACTTCTATATATATGCAAAAGAGAAGAAAATGGAAAAGTTAATGTAATCCTAGGTTGCATTAATAAAGGTAGAAGTTAAAATATAAATGGATTAAATGCTCAAATCAAAAGATATAGGGTAGCTGAATGGATAAGAAAGCATGTCCTATATATCTGCTCTCTACAAGCGACCTACTTCAGGACAAGATACACACAGACGGAAAGTGAAAGGATAGAAAAAAAATATTCCATGTAAATGGAAATGAAAAAAAAAGCGGAGGTAGCAATATTTATATCTGACAAAATAGACCTCAAAACAAAGGTCATAAAAGAGACAAAGAAGGTCACTACATAATACTAAAGGGATGGAGCCCACAAGAGGCTATAACCTTTGTAAACATATATGCACCCAACATAGGAGCACCTAAATATATATAAAAAATCTTGGTGGACACTAAGGGACAGACATAGTCATATATATATATATATATATATATATATATATATATATATATATATATTAAGTCTTTTTAATTTCTTAAAGATTTTTTAATGTAATCTTTTTCTTTTATTTATTTATTTTTTATTGTTTAAAGTATTATATATAGTAGTACATATATCTCCTTTCCCCACCCCCCCCCATTGACCTTCCCCCAGCCTCCCCTACCCCCTGTCGCATGCCCTCATCCCACCCCCCCAGTGTCTTGTGTCCGTTGGTTGTGCTTATATGCATGCATACAAGTCCTTTGGTTGATCTCTTTCCCCTCCTCCCCTAATCCTTTTCTTTTTAAAAATTATTTTATTGATTTCAGAGAGGAAGGAAGAGGGAGAGAGAGATAGAAACATCAATGATGAGAGAGAATCATTGATTGGCTGCCTCCTTCCTGCATGCTCCCCACTGGGACTGAGCCCGCAACCTGCATGTTCCCTTGACCGGAATCGAACTCGAGACCCTTCAGTCTGCATGCCAACACTCTATCCACTGAGAAAAACAAGCTAGGGCTATAGTAGAGGATTTTAACATCCCACTGTCATCAATGGATAGATCTTCCAGACAAAAATAATCAACAAGGCAATAGCAACTTTAAATAACACATTTCATCCCAAAGCAGCATGTGTCCATGGAACATTCTCAAAGATAGACCACATGTTAGGACACAAAATAAGTCTTAACAAATTTAAGAAGATTGAAATCATATTAAGCATCTTCTTGGACTACAGTGGTATGAAACTAAAAATTAACTACAATAAAAAACCGAGAAACACTTAAACACATGGAGGCTAAATAGCACGTTATTAAACAATGAATGGGTTACCAGTGAGATCAAGGAAGAAATAAAAATTACTTGGAAACAAACGAAAATGAACACACAACAACCCAAAATCTATGGGACACAGCAAAAGCAGTCTAGAGAGGGAAGTTCATAGCATAATGCTTACCTCAAGAAACAAGAAAAATCTCAAATAAACAACCTAACCTTACACTTAAAAGAACTATAAAAACAACAACAAACAAAGCCCAGAGTAAGTAGAAGGAAGGAAATAATAAATATCAGAGTGGAAATAAATGACATGGAAACTAAAACACAGTATAAACGATCAATGAAAAAAGAACCCCAAAACTGGTTCTTTGAAAAGACAAACACGCTTGATGAACCTTTAACCAGATTCATCAAGGAAATAAGAGGACCCAAATAAATGAAATCAGAAATGAAAGAGGAGAAGTGACAACTGACACACAAAAATACAAAGGATTGCAAGAAAATATATGAACAACTATATGCCAACAAATTGGAAAACCTGGGTGAAATGGATAAATTCCTAGAAGCATATAATCTTCCAAAACTGAATCAGGAAGAATAAAAAAGCCCAGAATAGACCAACTACAACTAATGAAATTGAAGTAGTAAAACAAACAAAAATTGCCAGCAAACAAAAGTTTGGACCAGATGGCTTCACAGGCAAATTTTACCAAACATTCAAAGAACTACCACCTATCCTCCTCAAACTATTCCAAAAAATTCAAGAGGAGGGAAGATTTCCAAGCTCTTTTTATGAAGCCGGCATTATACTAAGTCGGAACCCAGATAAAAACACTGCAAAGAAAGAAAATTATAGGCCAGTATTCCTAATAAACATAAATGCTAAAATCTTCAGCAAAATATTAGTGAGCCAGATCTAGCAATATATTAAAAAGATCATGCACCATGGTCAAGTGGGATTTGTTCTGGGAATGCAAGGTTGGTACAATATTTGCAAATCAATAAATGTGATACATCACATAAACAAAATGAAGGATAAAAACCACATGATCATATCAATAGATGCAGAACAAGCATTTTATAAAATCCGGTACTTATTTATGATATAAACTCTCAGCAAAGTGGGAACAGAGGGATCATACCTCAACATAATAAAGGCCATATATGACAAACCCACAATCAACCTCATACTCAATGGGCACAAACTAAAAGTGTTTCCCTTAAGATAGGGAACAAGACAGAGATGTCTAGTTTTACCATTTTTATTAAACATAGTACTGGAAGACCTAGCCACAGCCATCAGACAAGAAGAAAACATAAAAGGCATCCAAATTGGAAAGGAGGAAGTAAAACTGTCATTATTCTCAGATGACATGATATTGTACATAGAAAACCTTAAAGGCTCCACCAAAAATAACACAACCTAATAGATCTAATAAATAAATTTGGCAAAGTAGCAGGATACAAAATTAATATTCAGAAATTGGTGGCATTTGTATACACCAATAATGAACTGTCAGAAAGAGAAATTAAGAAAACCCCATTTACTATTGCAACAACAAAAAAATAAGGTACCTAGAAATAAATTTAAACAAAGAGGTAAAAGACCTGTACTCAGAAAATTATAGGCTATTGAAGAAGAAATTGAGGAAGATACAAATACGTGAAAGCATATATTGTGTTCATGGATTGGAAGAATTAAAATCATTAAAATATCCATATTACCCAAAGCACTATATAGAATCAATGCAATTCCAATGGCATATTTCACAGGTCTAGAACAAATATTCGAAAAATGTATGGAATCCAAAAAGACCAAAAATAGCCTCAGCAACCTTGAAAAAGAAGACAAAGTTGGGGGGATCATAATACCAGACAGATATCAAACTATACTACAAAGCCACTGTAATTAAAACAGCATGATGCTGGCATAAGAACAGGCATATTGATCAATAGAACAGAACAGAGAACCCAGAAATAAACCCAAGCCATTAAGCTCAATTAATATTTGACAAAAGAGGCAAAAGCATACAATGGGGTAAAGTCTCTTCAGTAAATGGTGTTGGGAAAATTGGACAGGCATATGCAAAAAACTGCAACTAGACCACCAATTTATACCATATACGAGAATAAACTCAAAATGAATAAAAGACTTAAATGTAAGTGCAAAACCATAAAAATCCTGGAAAAAAATAGGCAGTAAATTCTCAGACATTTCACATAGCAATAGTTTTGCTGATATCTAGTAGTATCTCCTTGGTTAAGGGAGACAAAGGAAAAAATAAACAAATGGGACTACATCAAACTAAAAAGCTTTTGTACAGCAAAAGAAAGCATTAACAAAGAAAAGGGATCCACTGTATGGCAGAACATATTTGCCAATGATATATCTGATAAGGGGTTAATTTCCAAAATATATAAAGAACTTATACAACTCAACACCAGAAAGACAAACAAGCCAATGAAAAAATGGGCAAAGGACTTGAATAGACACTTCTCTAGAGAGGACATATAGATGGCCAATAGACATATGAAAAAGTGCTCAATGTCACTAATCATCAGAGAGCGGCAAATTAAAACCACAATGAGCCCTAGCTGGTTTGGCTCAGTGGATACAGCATAGGCCTGCAGACTGAAGCATTCCGGGTTTGATTCCAAACAAGGGCACATGCCCGGGTTGCGGATCCGATCCCCAGTGGACCGCAGGAGGCAGCTGATGAATGATTCTCATCATGGATGTTTCTATCTCCCTCTCCCTCTCCCTTCCTCTCTGAAATCAATAAAAATATATTTAAAAAACACTCCACAATGAGATATTATTTCATACTTGCCAGAATGGCTATTATCAACAAATCAACAAACAACAAGTGCTGGTGAGGATGTGAAGAAAAGGGAACCCTTGTGCACTATTGGTAGGAATGCAGACGGTGCAGCTACTGTGAAAAACAGTATGGAGTTTCCTCAAAAAATTAAAAATGAAACTGCTTTGACCCAGTGATCCCACTTCTAGCCATATGTCCTAAGAAACTGGAAACACCAATTTGAAAGAATATATTCACCCCTACATTCATTATAGCATTATTTAAAATAGCCAAGATCTGAAAACAGCCCAAGTGCCCATCAGCAGATGAGTGGGTAATGAAAGCTGTGGTACATTTACACAATGGAATACTATGCACCTCTGAAAAAGAAGGAAATTTTACCTTTTTGCAATTGCTTGGATGCACCTGGAGATTATTGTTCTAAGTAAGATAAACCAGTCAGAGAAAGACAAATACCATATGATCTCACTTATATGTGGAATCTAATGAATAAAATAAACGGATGGGCAAAATAGAAACAGAGGCTTGGATACATGGAACAGATTGACAGCTGTCAGAGGGGAGCGCTGGATGTAGAAGGTGAAGGGGTTAACCAAAAAACATATCCTATATAATAAAAGCGTAATATGCTATTAGTCTGACCAATTGGTTGACTATTCTATTGACCACTCGACCAGTTGCTATGACGCTCACTGACCACCAGGGGGAAGGTGCTCCGACCGGTTGGTTAGTTGCTGCTGGGGTCCTGCCCATCGGGACTGGGCAAGAGGGCCAAACACGCCCTGGAGCCCTCCTGCAGTCCCTCCCCAGCCAGCTGGACCCAATAGGCCCCGATCGGGACTGATCGCTGGCCAGGCCGAGGGACCCCACCCGTGCATACTAGTAAATTCATGCATCGAGCCTCTAGTACACATATAACACATAGACACAGACAACAGTGTGGTGATAGCCAGAGGGAGCGAGGGTTGGGGCTAGGTGGATGTGAGCAAAGGGAGGAAAAATGGGGACAGAAAGAGACTTTGCTTGGGGTGATGGGCACACGATGCAGTGTGTAGATTATGTTTTATTGAGTTGTACACTTAAAACCTATATGGTTTTGCAAACCAATGTCACCCCAATAAATTCAATAAAACAATAAAGGTAGAAGTTTTGAGGCAAGAGGTGATAATCTGGATTCTGATCACTTGGAGTATCATGTCTAGCACCCAGAGGAGGGTGACACATGTTAAGAGGAAAGTAGACAAGCTGCAGGTTTGCCAGAGACTTCTGCAAACCAGAGTCAGCCGGAGGAGTAGGAGAAGCACAGGCCCAGGACAGGAGAAGCACAGGCCCAGTGGCTGCAGTGTTTATATGGAAAGAGCAGAGCACCTGAGCCTCGTATGGCCCTTGAGGTCAGAGCCAGGGCTGGTGGGAGAAGCTGGAAGGTGGAGACAGAAGTTCCAACAGTCCTGGGGTGGATTCCTTTTCCTGCAAACGTCAGTGGCCATGCTGAGCCCAATGTGAAAAGGAAATGAAGGAACCCCAGTCAAGGCCCCAGAGGTCACTGTGAGAAGCATGAGGTCAGCAACCTAGTGGTCAGTGAGCCAGCATGTTCAATTGGGAAGTTTTTTTTTCTTCTTCTTCTAATACATTTTTTGTTAATTTCAGAGAGGAAGGGAGAGGGAGAGAAAGAAACATCAGTGATGAGAGAGAATCACTGATTGGCTGACTCCTGTGGCCCCCCCCCCAACACGGGGGATCGAACCCGCAATCTGGGCATGTGCCCTCACCGGGAGTTGAACTGTGACCTCCCAGTTCATAGGTCAAAGCTCAACCACACCGGCCAGGCTGGGAAGAAGTTTTGCCATCACTCAGCCGAACCACTGTCTACTTTGTTTATGCATGCCCATGACATTCACATGCTCCCATGGGTCCCAGATAAGATGACTTGGGGTTATGCAGAATCCCCAGTGCATTCCACATAACCCCAGACCCCTTTTTTTTCTTACTCAGGAAGGCAATGTGGAACTCAAGTGACTGGGATATATCCTATTATAGAAACAATCTTGAATCTGTTTTAATTCATGGAAAATAGCACATCACCTGTGAGCTTCAGATCAATGATGGTGACAAGTTCCTCCATGCAATGCTCCTCATACCTACCAGCCATATACCTGTGTCTCACCCAACACTTATATTTCACGACAGGGAAAATGAGGCCCAGAGAGGGGAAAGGACCACAGTCAAGTGACTCTGAAGGATGTGTTCAAGGAGTCAACCTCCTATGGCTCCCCCTGTGACTGAGAGTTGCCTGTACCCCACTTCGATTTTGGTAGTGTGAAGGATAGGCTGGTGGGAGGACAAAGAAGGAAGAAGTGAGATGTGAACCTTCTGTGTTTCATCCAGGCCACATCTACAGGGAGATGCCTGAGTCCAGTATATACTTAATGTTGTCCTTGGCCTCCCCCAACAAGTGCTTGGAGGTGAGGTGGGGCTGGTAGGGTGGTAGTATAGTTGAATTGTCTACCCCCAAAAGGTATGCTGAAGTCTCAACCACCAGTACCTCCCAATGACCTTATTTAGAAATAGGGTCTTTACAGAGGTGATCAAGTTGAAATGAAGTCATTAGGGTGGCCCTAATCCAATATGATTAGTGTCTTTATAAAAAGAAGTTTAGCCCTAGCTGGTTTGGCTCAGTGAATAGAGCGTCAGCCTGCAGACTGAAGGGTCCCTGGTTTGATTCCGGTCAAGGGCACATGCGTGGGTCATGGGCTCAATCCCCAGTAGGGAGCATGCAGAGGGCAGCCGATCAATGATTCTCTCTCATCATTGATGTTTCTGTCTCTCCCTTTCCCCTCCTCTCTGAAATCAATAAAAATATATCTAAAAATAAATAAATAAAATAAAATAAAATAAAAAGAAGTTTAGCCTGGCCGGTTGGCTCAGTGGTTGAGCGTCGACCTATGAACCAGGAGGTCACAGTTTGATTCCTGGTCAGGGCACATGCCCGGGTTGCGACTCGATCCCTAGTATGGGGCATGCAGGAGGCAGCCGATCAATGATTCTCTCTCATCATTGATGTTTCTAGTTCTCTCTCCCTCTCTGAAATCAATAAAAATATATTTATCAATCAAATAAAAAGAAGTTTACACATAGAGACAGACCCATGCACAGGGACAATGTGTGAAGAGGAAGGCAGAGAAGGGGGAGATGCTTCTGTAAACCAAGGAACGCCAGCCACCCACCAGAAGCTAAAGGCATGGAACAGATTCTCTCTCACAGCTCTCGGGAGGAACCAAACCTGCCCACACCTCGATCTCGACCTTCCAGCCTCCCGAACTGTGAGAGAATAAGTATCTGTTTTTGAAGGCCCTAGTCTGTGTTATAACAGCGCTAGGAAATGAACACAGGTGGGATGAGGCTTACAGCCACTCCTCACTGGATCTTCTCCCTACAGCACTGCCCCCACACCATTCTGTGTGGTCCTCTAACCCCAATACACTATCGTTGCCCTTAAACACCCCTCCCCCCCCGCAGCCCCAGCCCATTTGCTCTTGTGTTTGCATTGGCACCAGCTTAGGTCTCAACCCTAGCCTTGCCAAAAGTCTGTACGTGGGCCCTTCACTGACCACAGCCCCAACAAGGCCTCTCACCCTGGCTGGGGACCAATCCTTTAGAAGAGGACTTCAGCCTCCTGGATCATGCCCTTCCAATGAGTGAATAGCCTACTTTCTGCCCAGTCTCACTCCATACCTTATCATAAATAGCCAAAGTGAATGCAGGGCTAGGCCCATGGGGAATGAAAGTGTCTCCCTAGTGACTCTTAGAGATTCACTGGGGAGTTGAAATAGACATACTCAGCAGTGGTCCAGATTCCTGAGAGGTAGAGATCATCACTGGAGACTGGCTAGAGAAGTCATGGAGGGCTTCCTGGAGAAAGAACCTATGATGGCCTTGCTGGAGAGGGTGAGCTGAATTTTATCGCATGCGTTCTAGGAGCCAGGCATACGCATATACTTTCTCTTATTTTTATTTCTTGTCACTTTTAACACAGGTGATGTTATCTAAATTTTATAGATGAGAAAATGAAGACTCAGAGAAGTGAAATGATTGACCTAAGACCACATGGTTTTGTACATGTTAGAGGCATTGTTTAAATTGAGGACCCTCTGAAGTCACGGCTCATCTTACTCTTTCTTCTGCATCCAGGCTCTGCCTTTTCCAGGGTCCAGTAGTGTTTAAAGGACTGATGAAGTTTAGAAGTACATGAGAAGAGGTACTCCAGGTTGTCAAAGAAGCAGGGTGGGGACATACTGGATGAGTCTGGGGAGACAGGAGAACACTGGGCTATTGGATCTCAGGGATTCAGAGGGAACCATGGGGACTGAAGCTGGACGAGTAAGAGAGCTGGTAATTTATCAGGCTGAGCATTCAGACTTGAAGGTTAAGTAGTGAGTGACTGAGTTCTGGGGTGAGGGATACAGAGCTGGTGTTTTGGAGACCTATCTCTGTTTTAATTTATTTCAGAGAGGAAGGGAGAAGAAGAGAGAGATAGAAACATGAATGATGAGAGAGAATCGTCCATCGGCTGCCTTCTGCACGCCCCACACTGGGAATCGAGCCCACAACCTGGGCATGTGCCCTGACCAGGAATTGAAATGTGACCTCCTGGTTCATGGGTCGAAGCTCAACCACTGGGCCACAGCAGCTGGGCTTGGAGACCTATTTTGATGGGCAAGGGGCCAAGTTGCCAACTTGCTGTAAAGGCTCTTAAGGGGAAGCATGTGACCATGTGAGATGGACCCCCGTTCCCTCCTCCAACCCCAGCCCCAGATCTCCCTGGGTAGGGAGAACGGCCAGCTTGCTTCCACGGGCCACTACCTGAGCGCTCCCTCTACCTGGGTCATCCTAGAGGGCTCACCAGGCCCTAAGCACCTCTCACAACTGCCTGACCCTTCCCCTCCTCCATGCCTTTGCACAAATTTTTTTCTCTGCCTGAATACTCAGTGTCTTCTTCTCCTCCTCGGCGAACTCCTATTCACCCATCAAGATCCAGTTCAATTGTTCATTTTCTCCTGCAACATTTGTGACTTAGAGGCCCCTCCACAATCCCTCCCACCTTTCTCAGTTGCCATTGTCTGTTCTTACTGAGTGAGTTTTAGGTGCTGGGGGAGGGGGGGTGGGCGGTGGGTCATGATACAGGCCTTTGAGTTGCTCCTTTTGGTGGGTAGAAAGGGCCACGGTTGGAGGGGCAAGTGATCTAAACCCACCTCCCCGAATACCAAGGGGCCCAGGATGAGGTGGGATAGGGTGCATTTGAGCTGGACTGTGAAGGGCTCAGCTGGCCGGCAGCGTTGGGAGCAGGGTGTGTGTGTTCAGTTAGGAAGCACACTGAAGGGGGGGGGGTGGAGTGGCTGGGGCACTCTCTGGCCATGGGGCAGGCTGAGGACAGACACTGCTCTGGCTTGAGGGGCTGAGGCAGAGGATGATGCCTGAGGCATTCCAAAAGGCAGAATGTTTAGGACTCAGGGCTGCTAGAGGCAGGGTGCATGAGTTGGAAGGTGAAAGGTGCTCGCTGGAGTTGGGGTTGCAGAGGCCAAAGACAGATTATCCAGGACAGAAAAGAAAAGAAAGCCTGGGGAAAGCAAGGCCACCCCTCAGCTCCCACCCGGATGCACCTCCCGACAGCATCAATACACACACCTAGCTTGTGACCAAGTTCTGTTTATTTTAGAAGCATAAACAGTGGAACTAGGAAGGAGTGATGAGAACAAGACCCCAGCCTCCCTGACAGGCTCTGTGTATGTGTAATCCAGGCCAACCCAGCAGCCTGGTCCAGGCTCTTCCTGCGAGGAGAGGGTATCGAGGACAACCTGGGTGGAGGAGAAAGTTCCATGACGGTGGGGGTGGAGTAACTTGGCGTCGGGTCCCTCTGAACAAAGTGAAAAAGGCCAGAGGGCCGAAGCCTTTGGTCAGGAGCACCCCGAGCTGGCTCTGTCTGTGCCTGCGGCAAAGCCAGGCTCTGGAGGGGAAACCATGAGGTGTCGTCTGGTCACTAGGAAGGCCCCAGGTGTCCAAGAACAACCGATAGTGAGGCCCCACGGCCAGCAAGCACCCGCTTCCCCTGCCCTAGTCATCTCTGCAGAGCCTTCAAGGAGGGGGCACCCAAGGCAGCCAGACTTCCCAGGCCTCGCTGTTGGGTGACATAAGCCCCAGGTTCCTACAAATACTGTTTCTTAGAGGCATGGCTGCTGGGGTATTTCTGGCTACTCTCGGGGTACGGGTCCAGGAAGGGGGGTGGCCTAGAAGCAGCCAGCCTCTCCTCTGTGGTCAGGTTGGCCCAGTTCTGCTCACTGGATGAGAGCCCGCTGTAGACGGGGCATGGCTCGGATGAGGGCTCCTTGCCCATGGGGAGGTAGAAGACCTGGTTAGCGTAGGGCTCCGGGGTGGTGCCCTGAGCTCGGGGGGCATTCTGGCCCTGCTGGGCCTTTAGTCTCCTGGTGAGGTAGCGGTACAGCAGGTGCACCAGCTCCAGCAGGTTGAGCAGCAGGGAGATGAAGCCGACCACCTGCATGAAGATGATAAAGATAGTCTTCTCGGTGGGGCGAGAGACATAGCAGTCCACCGAGTGGGGGCAGGGTGAGCGGTGGCACACATACACGGGTGCCATGGTCCAGCCGTAGAGACGCCACTGGCCGTACAGGAAGCCTGCCTCGAGTATGCTCTTGCAGATCACACTGACCACGTAGGTGCCCATCAGCGCCCCTCGGATCCGCATGCGGCCATCTTCGGCCACCGAGATCTTGGCCATCTGACGCTCTATGGCTGCCAACGTCCTTTCCACGCATGGGTCCTTGTGCGGCAGTGCCCGCAGCTCCTCCTCCTTCTGCCGCAGCCGCTCCTCACGCCGAGACAGGTGAATGACGTGGGCCAGGTAGATGAGCGTGGGCGTGCTGACAAAGAGGAACTGCAGCACCCAGTAGCGGATGTGGGAGATGGGGAAGGCCTTGTCGTAGCAGACGTTGGTGCAGCCCGGCTGGGCCGTATTGCACTGGAAATCCGACTGCTCGTCACCCCACACGGACTCACCGGCCAGGCCCAGGATGAGGATGCGGAAGATGAAGAGCACTGTCAGCCAGATCTTGCCCACCACAGTGGAGTGCTGCTGGACCTGGTCCAGCAACTTTTCCAGGAAGCCCCAGTCACCCATGGCTCCTGGGCTTCTGTCTGCAGGGAGACAGAAAACACTGGTTTTTAGCACAAAGCCTGGTCAGCAGGGCATCCTTCTCCGCTGGCCTAGCAACAAGCCTGCAGCGGGGCGGGCCAGGCCCTTTCATCTACAGGGAAACTGAGGCTCAGGGCGGGGACGGGACTGGCCTGAGGGCTCACACCCAGCAGGGTGGTCAGGACTAAAAGCAGATCTTTGGATGATGGCTGCTAAGCTCTGGCAAAGGTCCCGTCTAGTCACACATCCGGGTCCCTCTTGTTCCCAGCCGGAGTCCCAGGATGACCACAGCCCCAAAAAAGATTCAGCTCAAGTTGAGGCTCCTGAGCCTCTGGGAGCGGAGAATCTGGGGAACGTATCCAAGGTCACACAGCTGTGCCATGTCCCTCGTCCCTTCTGTCCAGGACAGGCTGTCCCCAGACCGTGGGAGGGGGTGGTGGTGCTATCTTCAGCTTCTCAGGGTGCCCAAAGCCTCGGGTCCCCACTCCCTTCCTCTGATCTCATTCTAACTTTTGAGTTTGTGGCAGGAGGGGTGTTAGACAGCATCCTGCATGAGCTCCACCTGCCAGCAATCCGGACCTGCACTTAAGTATGGACGCTTGATCCTGCCCCCTTCCTCCATCCCAAGACACCCCCCCCCCCCAACACACACACACACACACACACACACACACACACACACACACACACACACGCTGTTGCTGCCAAATTGTCATAGCAGGATAGCAGGGGAGTGGCACAGGCCACACAGTTCCCAGAACATCTTGGGGCAGGGGAGGCAGGGGAAGGAGGAGCAAAGGAACCAGACCTGGGTTCCAATCCCGACTCCCTCTTACAAACTGAGACCTCGCTTATGGGACAAGCTCTTAGCACCTCTCTTGTAAAATGGAAATAATAATAGTCCTGTCTCCTGCGGTTATAAGGGTCCAATGAAAGGAGAGAGGAACCTTGCTTAGCACAAAGCCTGGCCACGGGCAGACTGGATGAGCGCCGCTGTGGTGGTTGGTACCCCACCTCCCTCACTCCTCCCACTGCGCAGCAACCCCCAGCCCCCAAGCGCAACTCACCGCCTGCCTGCCAGGCGGCCCAGGTGCTGGTGGGGACGCGCGGTGGCCGAGCGGCGCCCGGGAGCCCTGCTGGGACCTCGCCTAGAGGCCGGGGCGCCTTAAATAGCGCCGAGGGGCGGGGCAGGAAACGGGGCGGGAGGGCGGCGGGCGGTTTCTCAGCGCCGGGGGATGGGACGGGAGGTGCGGACTCTCCCACCCGACTCTCCTGGAAGGGGCTGGGGAGATGGCGCTGGGGTTGGGGGCGAAGGGGCTCTCTCCTCCTCCAGCTAGCGGTATTCCAGGCGTTATCTCTCGCGGCCGCAGTTTCTTTGGTGATGGGACAGGAGGTCTCCGACGCGAAGTTTTTCAGGGCGGGTGAAGCGGGGGAATTTGAAAGTATTACAGCAAGAACTTGCTGATCCCCGCAACTGGCCCGAGGGGGGTGTGAGGGTGGGCAGATGGGGATGGGGAGGGGGGAGTGTGGAGGAGACTGTTCTAAGATGTGATTGGTGCCAGATCCTATACCTAGATGCCAGACGCCACCCAAGGGAGACAGCTTCTCCTAAATCCGCGTCTCCCCCGCCCCAGACCCATCGACCCCTCCCCTGTGCTCCACACCCGCTGGTTCCAGGAACAGGCTGGTGCCCTGCCCCCACAAACATGCCAGTGTCAGGCATTTCCCCCTTGTGTGGGGTGGGGCATGCCCAGCGCCCGGATCCGTCCTGACCTGTCCGATATGACAGTTTAGCACCTGCCGTGAGGGCTGGAGGATGCCCACATCCTCCTTCCCACATGACGTGCCTCCTCTGAGTAATGTAGTTCCCATAATAAACTCTTGCTGTAATTAATGCTGGAGTTGTAAGCCTCTTCAGGCGCTGAGCCTGGGAAATGTTATGTCACAGGGCCTCCAGGGAAGGGCCTTCCCCCCACTCTGGGGCCTATTGTCCTTGGTGAGAAGAAGGGAGACCACGCATTTGTTATGCAGCCATGGTGCCCCCCCCCCCCCCCCCCCCCACTGGGCCAGGACAGGCAATAAAGGCTCACGAGGACATGGGGAACCACAGCACCCTCCCTAGAGTCTGTGATGGAGCCTGCGTCTCAACCGAGCCTGTATCCTTGCAGACTTCCCAAACATCCCCACTACACAACCAAAAGTCACCAAAACGCCCATGCACCACTGGGGAAGGGGGACTTTCTGGACCTTTAGCTTGGATCCCATCTTCATGGCGCTAAATGGGAGGGTGGGACAGCCAGAGCCCGCCATCGCTCATTCCGGCTTCACCCTGTTGCTGAATATTAATGAGGGTCTGCTGTGGCTTGGAGCAAGAGATTCGACCCTAATCAGCCAGACGTGGCCTCTGGCCACCGGCTCTCACACTAGCTGGAGCAGGAGGTGGGAAGGGAGCATATCAGCTCTTGGGATAACAGTAAAATGGGAAGTGTGCACAGTTCTCCTGAGAAGGACAGGGGGACTCACAGGGGACTTGGTTAGAAACCTTTCCTGGAGGAGACTGCATTAGCCAGGTTGGGAGTGGGGGTGAGGGTGGGGTGGAGGAAGAGCATCCTAGGCAGAAGGAACAGAAAGAGCAAAGGCCCAGGGACCTGGCGCTGCCAGGTCCTGAGACCTTGGCCACAGTCTCCAGAGTGCTGGCCTTGGTGGGTGGAAGCAGTAGAGACCTTGCTGTGGACTCCTTGCCCTGAGGCATGTTGCGCAAACCCCCGTGCCTCAGTTTCTTCCTCTGCATAAGGAGGATAATAATAATACTGTGCAGGGTTGATAGGCGATCCAGTGAAAGCACATAGCAATTATTGATACAGAGAACATTTTCAAGTTGAGTGGTGGCTAAAATCATGTGACAAAATGGATCTGTGGGTTGGTTGGTCTTAGTGGGAGCTGTGGACCAAAAAAATTAGGGGTTCTATGGAAAGTAACTGTTAGATCACCAGAGCAAGGACAATGGGCCAGGTACAGAAACTCGCCAGGGTAGAAAGCTCCATATGCCTAGCAAGGGGCAAAACTGGGAAAACAAGAAATTTGTCCCCAGGATCACCTATCCTCTCCTAGCAGATCACTGGTCATGTGGTTTGGACCCCCTGATCTTTCATATTGCTGGTCTGGCGGTTTAGACCCCCCTGACCTTTTCTTCCTTAAAGATAGGCCTCAGTTGTATTTCAGCTCCAGGCCCAGAAAAGCAGCAAAACCAGACAAGTGATGTCGTGGCTGCCTCAGGACCAGCTACACTGACTAATGACCCCCTGCCCTGGCATTGACCAATCCGAGGAGACCATGACCCTGAAAGAGCACACCTGGGAAGCTGATGAATATTCTATTGAGACCCTCTCCTGGGACCTCCCCTAAGATTGCACTATATCTTCTCTACAAATATTAATAATTTAAATCATGTGCATGGTCTTCATGTATTTGCTGTATGTTATATGTGTTTTCTGCCTCCAGATGGCACCACTAGGGTATAATGTTTTATTGGCCTACAAAGATTAAATACTTATATAAATTAAATAGGATCCTATGGTCTAGACAAAATATTTAATATTAAAACCAGTTTAAGTTTAATTAATAACCTTTAAAGTTATTACCATAATATATACATTTGTTTTACCTAGATTTATAATATAACTAGAGGCCCAGGGGCGAGGGGAGGGGTGGTCCCTCAGCCCCATCTGCACCCTCTTGCATTATGAGATCCCTCAGGGGATGTCTGCCTGC
The DNA here is from genome assembly GCF_951640355.1 of Cnephaeus nilssonii. Taxonomy (NCBI): domain Eukaryota; kingdom Metazoa; phylum Chordata; class Mammalia; order Chiroptera; family Vespertilionidae; genus Cnephaeus; species Cnephaeus nilssonii. Next base: position 81,432,715 of record NC_137078.1, read on the forward strand.
CAGCTCAGGCCCTAAGCAGGCAGGTGGACATCCCTGGAGGGGTCCTTAGTGCTGCAGCGGAGGCGGGAGAGGCTCCTGCCACTGCTGCTGCGCTTGCCAGCTGTGAGCCCCGCTTCTGGCTGAACGGTGCTCCTGCTGTGGGAGTGCACTGACCACTAGGGGGCAGTTCCTACATTGGGTGTCTGCCCCCTGGTGGTCAGTGTGCATCATAGCGACCGGTTGTTCCACTGTTCGGTTGATTTGCATATTAGGGTTTTATTATATAGGATCTTTTGGTTAAATATATTTGACAACCTTGCTAAAGTTTAAATTTCTTTCTTATTTTGTTTTGTTAATCCTGTGAGGGTATTTTTCTATTGAGTTTTAGAGAGAGTGGAAGGGAGGGGGAGAGACAGAGAGAAAGAAGCATGAAGTAAGACACATCTATTGGTTGCCTCCTGCACGCCCCATCAAGGTCAGGGGATTGAGCTTGCAACTGAGGTATGTGTCCTTGACCGGAATTGAACCCATGACCCTACAGTCCATGGGCCAACACTCTATCCACTGAGCCAAACCGGCTAGGGCCCAAAGTTTAAATTTCAAAAGACTTTCTTTTTTTTTTTTTTAATAGAGAAATGACTTTGAGTTATTACAATGGGCCCTGAATTACCTCAAGGATTCATTCTCTCTCCTAAGTTTCTAAACTAATTAGGACTATTTAATATACTTGAAAAGTTACATGGGAAGCTTTGTCAAATAAAAATTAGTAATATTAAATATGTTTTGTTTGAATACACTTTTTATTAAAATGAATAAAAATTTCAGTCTGCTCCAGGAAGGAACTTGTAAAGATTCAGAGCTGAGTTCAAACAGGAAATTCTCAGGAGTAACAGGTATCTTGTTGGTGACACTGGACCAGCATTTGGCAGTAGAACTCCAGATATTTGTGATCCACACACTGGGGTGTTTATGAATTGTCTACAGTGCTCCATGCATACTTCCAAGAGCCATGTGATTTGTTTTAAAATCTTGCAAGTTGTTTGTTCTTTATGTATTATAAAACTCTATATTAAACCTAAGAATATAAACTTTATATTGTTCTCTTATGTCATTTCATAATAATTATTATTTATCAGAAAATTATTATCTTGGAATATTATATCCTACAAAATGGCAAGGTTCTTTGTCAATTGTTTTATGGTCAAATCTATAACCATGCCACTTAAATATGTCATTTACAGGCCATCATCGTTTTGCTCTGATGCATTTACAAATATGTTAGTTAAGTCTTTGAAAAGATTCATAACAAGGATACTGGCTTACTCTAAATTACTAAGAGGTCATCTCTTTAAAGTAAGTAAAATATAGAACTCTAAAGAATGACTGAAAACATAAAATACTGGCAAATAATCAGGACAAACAAAAGATTAGTTACATGGAAAGCTTTCTGTCTTTCAGATCTAAGAAAGCTTGTTTTTATTTCCCTAGAACAATTTGGTAAATTATATCTTCACTAGAGGCCCGATGCACAAAGATTCATGCAAGAATGGGCCTTCCTTCCCCTGGCTGCCAGCACCGCATTCGCTCCAGCCGGAGCCGCCTTTCTGCCTTCCCACTCAGCTCCTATGTATGCAAATTAACCTATCATCTTTGTTGGGTTAATTTGCATACTCACTCCCGATTGGCTAGTGGGTGTCCAGAAAGTATGGTCAATTTGCATCTTTCTCTTTTATTAGTGTAGATTAGCAATATGGAAGCTTTTCTATTTTTCTCCCTATTTTATCACTCCAGAATTTGTCAATTCTTAATGAATGAGTCATGGCAATATGTTTCTTTGCATAAATTCAATAAGACCAGTTTTCAGTTGTGGTTTTATTAATCAAGACTTTGACTGGGATGTCATATCTGAAAAATATGTGCCTGGACTCTGGCTGTCACCAGAAAGTTTTAAGGAATGAAGATTGACTTTGAAACCAATAAGAGCCCGTTGGAGAAAGCCTGGTACCTTGTTTGGTCCTTGGTTCACAACAATCTTTCCAGGTAAGGAACGAAGGTTGCTTTCCTGAGAGATGGCAAGGAAGGAACCTTAAGACATCAATAGGGACCTTAAGAACTAAAGGAATTCACCCAAGTCTATAAATATTGCAGGCAAACCTGATGGCAGCGAAATGGCTCAGCTTCTTTGTCCTGAGGGGCTAATTAAAGCTCAATCATGAGATTCCAGCAAAGCAGATTTTTAAAAGCTTGTATAATTAATTGCTATTCTTATTGTGTTTATGCAAATGATCAGGCCAAATGGTAGCTAGACTTAATACAGTAAGTAAATTGGTCTTAATTTGGCTCTTTAATAAAAACGAGAATAATTTTAGGGGAAAAATTGTGTTTCAATAGATTCTATAATACACAGTTGTAAATATTAGACTCAAAGTTTTATTTTTTATCTATAAATTGAACTGGATCCTGAATTTATCTAGTTTTCTTAAATATTTGGCTACTATCCTCCAAATTAATGTTTCATTTTTCTCCTATCCTTTTACTTAGAATTATTAAAACTAATGTTTCATTCCTTCCACCAGACCATTTATCATAATTCTTGTTGTTCTAGCTTTTGCCCTGATAAAAATAAAATTTATGACACCTTTTGTCTCCACCAGGTTGCAAGTCCTACTTGTACTCAGGAAATACTACCCCTAGACACCATTACAACCTCCTTCTGTGCCCAGGTTGCACTGTCCCTCACACAGAAAGCAAGGATCTTTTGGCTGTGAAGGAAACTGTTGCCACATTTCAGCAGGAAACAGCTACAGAAGAGACCCTGAGCCCATTTTCTCTGAGAGAATTCAGTGTCAAAAATCCTTGAGAGGGGAATGTTAGACCCCCAGAGCAAGGACGATGGGCCAGGTACAGAAACTCACCAGGGCAAAAAGCTCCAGATGCCTACCAAGGGGCAAAACTGGGAAAACAAGAATCTTGCCCCCAGGGTAACCTATTCTCCCCTAGCAGATCACTGGTCATGCGGCTTGGACCCCTGATCTTTCATATTGCTGGTCTGGCAGTTTAGACCCCCTGACCTTTTCCTCCCTAATGATAACATCTAGGCCTCAGTTGTATTTCAGCTCCAGGCCCAGAAAAGCAGCAAAACCAGACAAGTGATGCTGTGGCTGCCTCAGGACCAGCTACATTGACTAATGACCCCCTGCCCTGGCATTGACCAGTCAATGGAGACCATGACCCTGAAAGAGCACACCTGGAAAGCTGATAAATATTCTATTGAGAGCCTCCTGTGAGATCTCCCCTAAGATTTTCACCTGCAAGAGAGATAAATACTCTTAGGACAATGGTCAGCAAACTCATTAGTCAACAGAGCCAAATATCAACAGTACAATGATTGAAATTTCTTTTGAGAGCCAAATTTTTTAAACTTAAACTTCTTCTAATGCCACTTCTTCAAAATAGACTCGCCCAGGCCGTGGTATTTTGCGGAAGAGTCACACTCAAGGGGCCAAAGAGCTGCATGTGGCTCACGAGCTGCAGTTTGCCGACCACGGGCTTGGGACAAAGGACCCAGTGTGCACTCTTCCTCCAAGGAGCACGTCCATGCCATTCCCTTCTCCCTCTCATTCCCCCACAGGCACGTACCCCCAGCCTCAAAGGGACCCCATGAGACTTGCAACCAAGGGAGCACTGGGCAGTGGCAGCTTGTCCTGGGCTTATCCCCTGAATCTGTCTCCAAAGCCCCCTTTTCTCTGTGTAGCCCTTCCCTTTGGATATCCTCATCTCCTATCCCCCTTTCCTTAAATAAATTCAATTTTTCTTTCATCACCATCTGAGATGGCTATTTAGCCTGCCTGTGCACCACCAACTTTAACCTTTCAGTAACCTCACAAGGTGATTTGATCATAAATTCCTAACGAGGCAGGACATGGTGAGTAGTCAATAGCCTAGACCTATGACTTCTTTAGTTAAAGGCTTATCTTTGCCTTAAGCCCTTTCCATTGTTTCTGTGCACCAAGGTTAATGTCTCTTTGAAATGCCTCTTTCAGACTCCTCCTTCCACAGGGTGAACACCCTCAAGAGAGTACATACTCTCATTAACTCTCCTGTACTCACATGGCCTTGCTTGGTTTTCTCCCACCTTTACATAATCTTTCTCAGGCTCTCTCCTTAATTCCAAATGCATAAAAGAAGCTGCAAACTGTCATTTCTTGGAAGCATTTATCTTACTAGTATAGTCTATTGAGATCTTGCTTCCATGTGTACCCTTTGTTTAACTCTTACAGGTTTGAATGTTTCTTTTTTTTTAAAAAATATATTTTATTGATTTTTCACAGAGAGGAAGGAAGAGGGATAGAGAGCTAGAAACATCGATGAGAGAGAGACATCGACCAGCTGCCTCCTGCACACCCCCCACCGGGGGATGTGCCTGCAACCAATGTACATGCCCTTGACCGGAATCGAACCTGGGACCTTCCAGTCCGAAGACCGACGCTCCATCCACTGAGCCAAACCGGCTTCGGCCTGAATGTTTCTTATATCTACAGAGCAGAAAGGGTGGTGGCAAGGAGGAAGCTCAGGGGTAGGGGCTGAGGCCTGAGGCTGGTGGCAGAAAGATTGCTGCTTCTCCACAGTAGGATTTAGTCCTTGGACTCCTAGTGCCCCAGGGTCCCTGAGGGTCCTGCCTTCAGCCCTGGCAGGACTTTTGGGGCAGCAAGTAGAGTGGGCTTGTTACCAACTGGGGTTACTGGCTAGGACCTCGGTTCTTCTCATCGACGCAGAAAATATTTTAAGGTCAACGAAAATGGAAGCAAAGCAAAGTGGGGTTTATTGAATATACACATCAAGGGAGGAGCAGGCAGTTGAGACAATAGCCCCAAACTTCTGAGTTATATGGTTTAAATGATGAAGTTTCTGGATGATTTTCTTTTCTTTCTTTTTTAAAATATATTTTATTAATTTTTTACAGAGAGGAAGGGAGAGGGATAGAGAGCTAGAAACATCGATGGGAGAGAAACATCGACCAGCTGCCTCCTGCACACCCCCTACCAGGCATGTGCCTGAAACCAAGGTACATGCCCTTGACCGGAATCGAACCCGGGACCTTTCAGTCCGCAGGCCGACGCTCTATCCACTGAGCCAAACCAGTTCCGGCTGGATGATTTTCATTTGCATTCTGGGATGATTAAAAAGGGTTATGTAACTATTTCTTCTACACATGCCCCTTACCCATAATGCACATAGAAAAACTCATGGGGGGAGGGGTGGTAGTGGGGGCGGGGGATCAAAATTGCAATGCACAGTTTATTATGATTAGTCCAAGGCCCTAGTAAGATTGCATAGAGGTCATGTCCTTTTTCCTCTGAGCTTGCTCCAAGAATCAGATGGTTCTGGACCTGCCCGCTGGCGGTCTGCTGGCTGCTGGGCCACCCATAGAGGGGTGGTCTGAAGACAGCGTTGGTCTGATCTCATCAGAACTCCAGGGCAGGCCCACTCCAGCCGCTCATGCCTAACTTCCTACCTAACATTTCCCCCTTCAAGGTATGGGAACCCAATTCTTTGGGGACTTTTGGGAGAAGACCACTCTGGCTGCTTCAAGCTGATCAGGGCTGTTGTGGGGCCTTGGGTTCCCATACTTGCTAGCTGTTGGCTGGGAGAGGTGGCTGCCGATGTCCATCCAGGGCCCCAGAATAAGAAGTCTGTTATGTGGGTGTGAGGGCTTGGTATCCTTCAGACAGAACCATTTGAGGCCACGATTCCCCATCGGGGAGCTTATATTGTGGCCAGACCCAACTATAATAGAAAATTACTCTTTTCTTTTTGAAGGTCTAGGAGTCAAATCACGCCCAGTTAGCCAAGATACAGGCCAGGGGACTCCCGCCTGGTATACTTTGTCGATTCCCCATCTGGAAGGAAGAAAAGGTCAGGAATTAGAGAGCCCAGCATCCTGGGGTCAATTCTGGAGCTTGGGGTCCCAGGGCTCAAAGGCGTCCGAAGTCTCAGGCATCTAGCAGGGATGATGAGAGACTAAGGGCACCACCTATTCTCACCATAATCTGAGAGGAGGGGAAATCAAGCCTTTCCAAGTGATGGGTGTCTCTGCAGACCTGGCTGGGGTGGGATATGCCCAGGAATCCGGGAGCAGGCAAGTCTGCTCGACCAGGGCAAAGGAGCAGAAGGAAAAAAAAAAAAAAAAAAAAAAAAGCTAGTGTGTCCAGAGGACACAACAGTGTAAAGGGGTTTTATAGGTAGAGGAGGGTTTTGCTAAAAGGGTCTTGATGTAAATGAGGTAGTAGACAGTAAATGGAAGGACTAATGGTTTGAGGTGAATTTAGGGTGCCCTTTACTTCCTAGTTGTCTCATACCTTGCCCTTCTGCATAATACCTTATGTATTCCTTTGATGATGTCTATGCCATTTCCTCTGGAACCCTGTGATCCACTCAGACAGGTAGACCCCTATTCTGAGAGTTTTTACGTTGTCCAGATTGTGGGAACACTGTGCCTGCCATAATCCCCGACAGGTAGAAATTCTACCACGGTACTTCCCGCCTAGGGCTGTAGAGACTTGACCCAGTTAAACCCTGAGAGATTTTGCAGGCATAGACAAAAAGATTTACCCAATGGGTCTGGCTGGAAGAACAGAATGTTATCTGCTGGCCCGTGAATGTTATCTGCCCAGACCCTTTGGGGTTTCATACAAAGTCAATGCCTAACTAGATGTGGAAGGCCTCCAGGGCGGGGTAGAAAAGTAGGTAATAAGGACCCTGGGATTATTCCGAAGACATCTCCTATCCCTTCTGTCGGCTTGCTCCAAATAGGGAGAAAAGGGTTTTAAGGCTGTGGTCAGGAATTAGTGGTCTAGTAAGGGCGGAGTTAAAGGTTCCCATTTTCCAGGAAGCCTGTATCTGCTGGATGGAGAGAATGTGCTTTCGTGGGCTCTTCTGGGAGGTTCTAAAAAGCCTCAGTATTAGATCTGTTCTTTTCGGCAAAGAGTGGGCATCTCTAGATACAGGTTATCGGGAGCCAATTTAAAGAGGCAGGCCAGTGACGTCCCCTACAGTCTCGGGGCACAGGTAAGGAGGAGGTACTATTCTCTGTGTTGCCTCGCCCTCCCAATCCTGGAAAAGAAGGAAAAGTAAAGCAGCCCTTTCTCCAGTCTCAAGGACTTACGGTTTGTGCAATCCGAGTAGCGGCACCAAAAAGATGTTACCAATTGGGGTTACCGGCTGGGACCTCGGTTCTTCTCGTCGAGGCAGAAAAGCTTTTAAGGTCAACGAAAATTAAAGTACCGCAAAGTGGGATGTATTGAAGATACACCGCGAGCGAGAAGCAGGCCAGTCAAGAGAGAGAATGACCCAAACTCCTGGGTTATATAGTTTCGATGAGGAATTTTCTGGGTGGAGACTTTCATTTGCATTCAGGGATGGTTGACAGAAAAGGGTTATGCAACTACATATCTTCTGCGCATGCTCTTACCCATAATGCATACAGACAAACACACCAGGGGTGGGGGGTGGGAGGGGGTGGTCAAAACTACAATGCAAATTTTATTATAATTAGTCCAGGGCCCTAGTAAGGTCACATGGAGGTCATGTCCTTTTCCCCCCGAGCTTGCACCAAGAACCGGCTGGTTCTGGACCTGCCGGTTCAGGACGTGCCCGCTGGCGGTCTGCTGGCTGCTGGGCCACCCATAGAGGGGTGGTCTGAAGGCCGTGTTGGTCTGACCCCTGTCAGGACCCCAGGGCAGGCCCCACCCTGGCGGCTCATGACTAACGTCCTACCTAACAGGCTTGGCTCAGACCTCAGAACTTGAGGATCAGTCTGAGCTGAGTCTTCTGGATTCCCAAAGCTGATAACTTGCGCCTACTTGGTTTTGACCCTTGAGGTCGTGAGAACAGAGATCCCTAGAGGCTGGTTCTGCTCCCAGAGCTCGGCTCCTGCGGCAAGGCCCAGGCGCTCCCATCGTCCTTTGGATCCATCTGCTGGGAAGGCGGGAGGAATGGAGGCCATGTCAAGGCTGCCCTCACCCGGCTCGTACTGCTTCTTCAGGCGCTCTGGAGATCAGGGTTTGAATGACATGGCCCCTTCCCAGGGAAAGGAGGATCAGCCAAGACAGTGATTCCCATAACCTGGAAAATACCTGGCCATTCCACCTGGAAAATATCCCTGGAACCCCACCCCTCTCTCCATTCCCATTGCCCTGATCCTGTGGAGGCCACCATCTCAGTGGCCTCCCAGATGGTCTCCCAGCCTCTTACCCTTCCCTGACCAGAACCCCTCCAACCCAGCCTCCACCCTTCCCTGACCAGACCACTGCCCTGCTTAAACCCTTTTGTGACTCCCCATTGCCTCCTGGCCTGGATCACTTCTCCAGCCTCATCCCTCTCCCCTTTCATTTGGTGATCCAGCCAGACTCGACTGGTTCTCTGTGCACTCTTGCTGTGTCCATGCTGTTCCCTGTGCCTGGAGCACCCTACTTGCTGAATCCTACGAGCTGTTCAGGCCTTTGCTCCCTGTAGCCTTGTCCCAGAAGTCCCCTGGCTGTCCTCCACCAGGTTAGGTGTTCCTTTATGCTCTCAGGGGCTCAGGTGCTGCCCCTGGGGGAATTAAATTTCTATTTTATTTTACTTGTGTTAAATAAATACATAAAAGAGTGTTTAGCATCTTAACCATTTTCAAGGGTACCATTTAGTAGAGTTAAGTACATTCACATTGTTATTCAACAGATCTCCAGAACCTTTCCATCTTGCAAAATGGAAACTCTATTCCCATGTACAACTCTCCACTTCCCCTCCCCCAGCCTCTGTGCATTGCTTACTTGTCTTTACCCCTCCCCGGTTAGACTGTGAGCCCCTGGAGGGTGGACTGTCTTGTTTACATCTCCAGCACATAGCCAGGGACCAGGCCCATATATGAAATGAGAGGCCCGGTGCACAAAATTCATGCACGGGGCGGTGGGAGGTGTCCCTCAGCCCAGCCTGCACCCTCTCCAATCTGGGACCCCTCGAGGGATGTCCGACTGCCCATTTAGGCCCGATCCTGATAGGATCCGGCCTAAACGGGCAGTCGGACATCCCTCTCACAATCCAGGACTGCTGGCCTGCCTCCCTTCCTGATTGCCCCTAACCGCTTCTGCCTACCAGCCTGATCACCCCCTAACCACTCCCTTGCCAGCCTGATTGATGCCTAACTGCTCCCCTGCCAGCCTGATTGCCCCTAACTGCCCTCCCCTGCAAGCCTGGTCACCCCTAACTGCCCTCCCCTGCAAGCCTGGGTCCCCCCCAACTGCCCTTCCCTGCAGGCCCGGTCACCCCCAACTTCCCTCCTCTGCCAGCCTGGTCACCCCTAACTTCCATCCCCTGCAGGCTTGATCACCCCCAACTGCCCTCCCTTGCAGGCCTGGTCCCTCCCAACTGCCCTCCCCTGCTGGCCATCTTGTGGTGGCCATCTTGTGTCCACAGGGGGGCAGCCATCTTGTGTGTTGGAGTGACAGTCAATTTGCATATTACTCTTTTATTAGATAGGATTATTAATTCAACAAACCTGTATGGCCCCAGGTGCCGTGGCACTGTCCTAGACACTGGAGAGCAACCAGGGAATAAAAATCCGTCCTCGTGGATTTTACATTCTAGCTGGGGAGACAGACAAAATGAAATGCAGAACGTGTTAAAAGGTAATAAATGCTATGTGGAAAGTACAGTAGGAAGAGAAGATCGAGGGTGCAGGGGGTGGCGTTTTAATTTTGAGCAGAAGGAAGGACACATTCTCACTAAGGGGCTGGCAGCTGACATCTGTCGTTTGTTCGTAGGGAGCCCCGTGTCTCTGGGGAAAATAGCACTCCTGGTTAAGGGAGTGCACAGTGCAAAGTCCCCGAGGCAGGAGCATGCCTGGTGTCTCCTCCTTGGGGAAGTGCAAGGACGTCAGTGTGGCTGGAGTGAGGTGAGCCGAGAGAAAGGATGAGTTCAGACAGGGAGCAGCCAAGGTGTGAGCGAGGCAGTGCTTGCAGGCTCCTGAGCCCTGTGTGAGTGATGGGGGGAGGGCACACCCTAAGAATAGGACCACAGTTGTTTAATGATTATTCACTTTACTGACTACAGATAAGAGGTTATCGTACAGACCCTGGGAACCTGGAGGATGTGGTGCAAGAAGGAAAAACAGAGCTGTAAAAAGATAAGCAACACCTTGGGGCTAGGACGAGTCCATTGCTCAGAAAAGAAAATACATTTTGAGGATAAAGGACAGGAGACACTTTGATTTGGTTGCTGTGCCTAGACTCTGACCCCCCTCAGGGAGTTTGCCTCAGGAATGCTGACTATTCTTGGGTCCTGGTTGGCAGGCTGGGTTTTAACACCATTGTAAGTTAACTACCTTGTTATGAGACTTCAAGATTCTGGAAGGAGACACAGGGACAACAGACCCTGGGGTCATCCCTGTCCCTCCTTCCCCTCCCCCTTTGCAGCCAATCTTTCTTCCTTATCTATCTACATGATAAAATTTGTGCACTGGGCCTCTAGTATATAAAAGCCTAAGCGATCTTTACGACAAAACGACCCGAACAACTGGTCCCTATGATGCACACTGACCACCAGGGGGCAGACGCGCAATGTGGAAGCTGGCCCAGCTCGCAGGCCCCAATTGCCGATGGGCTCCCTGCCCCCCCTTGCCCCAGCTGGCAGGTCCCGATCGCCTGATCAAGGCTGGGCCCCGGGCTAGGACAGGGAATGGGGGTGGGGTGTTGGTGGGTGGCGGTGGACTTGGACAGTGAGGGAAGGAGGAGGTGAGGAGGTGGGGAACCTGATCAGCCCTGATCACTGCCAGGCCTAGAGACCCCACCCATGCATGAATTTCGTGCACCAGGCCTCTAGTCCCCCTTAAACTTGGCTGGTTTATCCATCTCACCAATGGCCACACTTGAGAGCAAATATGAATCACAGCCGCTGTGTCTGCAGGATGATCCGACCTCTCCCCGCCTGCACTGGCTCTGGGCTGCCTCCTGGGTTTCTGGCTACTGGCCTTGGCTTTAATAATCACTACATGTTCCTCTAGGTCAGTATAGCCTTTGTGCCTCTTCTGCTTCCCATCCTGGTCTGGCCTTGATGTTGGTGTCCCCTAAGTTTCAGGTCCTCACACAGTGCTGGGAGAGGGGCTGAGACACCCAGAGGGCTGTTAATGCAGAAGAGTTTGTTTCTGTCTCCCCCAGGCTCTGACCTCCTTGGGCTCAGCTCCTACCCCATCTGCAGTCCCAGCATCCCGCCATGGGCCCGGTGTGGAAAAAATGCTCAGGAAAACGAAAAGGGCTGAATAACGCTTGGGTGAGGCAGGGAACACACGCCTGTAGCGGAGACAACTGGCCTGCCGGGAGCATATATGCATAAGGAGTGAGAGTATGACTAACAGGGATTTTGTGTACACAGGGTGGGGATGCGGTTGTGGATGGCAGTGCCTGGGTTACAGAGGAGGGACTGTGATTTGTCTACAATGAGAAGGCAGTGATTGTGTGCGCTCAGGACAGCCTCCCTATAAAATCACTAGAACGGCTGCAGCGGGAGCATAGCGCCCTCTTGTGGCCACATCTCCAACCACAGTAGGTTCCATCCCAGCTCCCACAGGTCAATCCCAGCCCCAGCCTAACTTCAGCCCACACCCTAGCTTCACCCCAGCCAGGGAGCTCCCTCTCCTTCCTAGGGCTACCTCTCCTGCCCTCAGGGCCTTGGGGGTGGGAGTGTAGAAGAACAGAGGATGGAGCCAACCTGTACAAAACACAGCCTTTATTGGTTTCAAGGACACTTCCATGGGGATGTTCCTCTTAGGACCTCCACCCCACGCCCCACGAAGCAGGGCCTGCAAGGCTGGCACCAGACAGAGCACATTTGCAGGGAGGAAGATGGGAGCGAAGCTTCCTGAGGCTGGGAGAGTGGAGTCTGGGGAGGGGGACCTGCCCTGAGAGCAGTGGGACTCAGAGGACCCCTGGGTGTCACCGGGAGAGGTTGGTGTCACCAGCGCCTCCTCCTCCTCGTCACAAGAATTCTCAGGCCTCCAGACCTCCCACTGCTGGGGAAATTCTTCTCCAAAGGGCAGGAGCATTCTTTTCGGTCTGGGGCATCCAGCCCAGGGCAAGCATCTCTCTTCTCGTAGCCTCCAGGCCTCTGCGCCTGCCCTTCTCTCCCCTTGGAAGCACTTCTCACCTCCCTTACACTTGATTTCCTCAGGAAAGTCTCGCCTGATCGCTCCCTCCCGGGTTAGGTAGAAGCCCTAATATGAGCACCCTAAGCATCCCCTTGCGCGGTAGTTCATTTGCTCGTTTCAATGTTGGTTTCCCCCACGGGACGGCCCTGGGCCTGCGGTGTGACCTAAACCCAAGTATTCAGCACAGCGCCCAGCACTCGAAAAGTATCTTCCCCCCACAATGAAATTGGATAGCTCGGCGAATTCAAAGTGGGGGCACCCAGCACCTGTAGGACCCCTCCACCGGCGCGATACCTCCCCGCCGGTCCCCGTGGGCAGACCAGGCATCGCTCCCCAGCCCGTGGTCAGATGGGGGTGAGCGTGGGTGCCGAAGCATGCGGCTTGTCATTTTGGGCGTCCAGGACGAACTCCCCCCCCTCCACCAGCTTATGGTGGCAGCGGCAGGTGGAGGCCCGGCTGGCTGAGGATTTGGGGTTGCGGCTGCCGGGGGGCCGCTTATTGCGTAGGCCCCTGATGACCCTGTGGAAGATGAGGTAGCAGATCTCGCTGATGGTGAGCACGATGCAGACGGCAGAGGCGCCCACCATGAAGTAGGTGAAGACCTTCTTCTCCGTGGGCCGGGCGATGTAGCAGTCCACGGTGTTGGGGCAGGGCGCCACGTTGGAGCACTGCACGAGGCGCGGCATGCTGAAGCCGTACCAGAGCGTGTGCAGCACGTAGAGGAAGACGAACTCGATGATGAGCTTGAAGATGAGGCTCAACAGGTAGGTCCACCACAGGCCGCCGTGCTTCTTGCCGGCGTTGTCGTACAGCTTGGCGCACTGGTCGCCGTGCTTCAGGCGGTGCCGCCGCTCCCGCTCCTCCCGGTAGGCCACGTGCAGGATGACGAGCAGCGAGGGGCAGGTGACGAAGATGAGCTGCAGGGCCCAGAGGCGGATGTTGGAGATGGGGAAGTAGGCGTCGTAGCAGACGTTGGTGCAGCCGGGCTGCTTGGTGTTGCAGTCAAAGTCCTTCTGCTCGTCCCCCCACACGCGCTCCGCCGCCACCACGTACACCAGCACCCGGAAGACGAACACCACCGACAGCCAGATGCGGCCGAAGGCGGTGGAGTACTTGTTCACGCCGCTCAGTAGGGACTGGAGCGTCTTCCAGTCCATGGTGCCTGGTGGGGGCGCCGGGGGCCTGGTGCCTGGTAGGGGCGCCGGGGGCCGTGCACACCTGATGGGATAACAGGAAAGACCATATGTTAATGGAGGGGTGACATTCTCCGAGCTTTTCCTATGTTCTGCGCTCTGTGTGGATGGACTCATTTGATCATGGCAAAGACCTTATGAGGTCAGGGGTATTATGCTGCCTAAGCTACAGGGAATAGGCAGGGAGGGTAAGTAACCTGCCCAAAGTCACAGAGCTCGTATACCAGGAGGAACAACAATTCCTATTTATCGAGCATTTACTCTGAGCCAAGCACAGAGCTAAACACTCCGTGTGCAGGATTTCATTTAATCCTTATAACAACCCCACGAGGTCGATGCTATTAGGCTCCTCACTTACCCTTACAAAGATAAGGGTTGCAAAGTGCTTAGCACATAGTCAGGGCTCAATAAATGCTGGCCACTCATGAACCCTAGAGAGGTCCAGTCACGCATTTAAAACTAGAGTTGGATTCAAGACTGGACTGCGGGTGCCGGGGCTGTGCTGTCCATCACCTTCTCTCCCCTTCTCTGCTGGATGCCTGCCCCAGACCAGGTTCTTACAACTTACCTCGCTGATGCCTCGCTACCATCCTGTGAGGTTGGGGCTGAATCTTATTCTACAGAGAGGAAACTGAGGCTGGGGGAGGGGAACTAACTCCCCAAGGTCTCACAGCCGGTAGGTGGTAAAGCTGGGAGACGAATTCATGTTGGCGTGTGTGTGAAGAGGGGTAATGGCCTAGCTCTGGGGAATAGGAGATCCAGAGACTATCGAGCTAGAACTTCCTGCTCCCTGTGCCAGGCCCTGGGGAAGCCCCAGCTACCAGCCATGCTGGGTGCCAGGGCTTTGTTCAGGCCTCCAGATCACCCCAGCCATGCTGGGTGCGTGGAAACATGTTCTGTTTAGGCCTCCAGATCACACTTTTTCCACTCAGTCCTGGAGTGACTCAGAGGGTGTGGATGGGTGGGTCTGCCTAAGTGTACCTAGTGTCTGCGTGTTGCCATGGGTGTGACTCCACGTGTGTATGGGTCTGCACACACGTATAAGTGCTCCTGGAGCGGTGTATGTGACTGAGCATGCATGATGCCAGTCGGCCCCCTCGGCCCCCAGCCCTGCACAGCTGCTTCTCCCTCCCTACTGCCACCACCCTGGTCCAAGCCGCCACCAACTCTTGCTGGTATTATTGCCACGGCTTCCTTACTGGCCTCTCAGTGTCTGCTCCTGCACCCCTAGGTCCATTAAATTGGGTCATGCCACTCCCTTGTTTAACACTCTCTACTAGCTTCTCATTACCCTTAGAACTGCCCCCAGATTCTACCTCCTCACCCTTCTCTCCTGCACGCTCACCCTGTCTGTCTGCTCCGGCCACTCTGGGGACCTTGGGGGCTTTGGTATTTTCCCTGCTGCCTGGAATGCTCTTTCTCCAGAACCACGCATGGCTGGATCCTTCCCATCATGGCGGCCTCTGCTCAAACATCTCCTTAGAGCAGCGATTTTCAACCTTTTTCATCTCATGGCACACATAAACTAATTACTAAAATTCTGCAGCCCATCTGACAAAAAAAAAAGTATAATTTTGATTTGTTCACACTAGACAGCTATTGTTGTGTTGGCCGTTGTCATTTTAAAAATTTGACAATCTCAGGGAAAAGAGGTCAGTGCCCCTGACTAAATAGTCAGCTATTGCATGTTTTAAAAATTCTTGCAGCCGGACTGGGATAGCTCAATGGTTGAGTATTGAGCCATGAACCAGGAGGTCAGGGTTCGATGCCCCATCAAGGCAAATGCCCAGGTTTCAGGCTCCCTCACCAGTAGGGGGCGTGCAGGAGGCAGCTGATCAATGATTCTTTTTTCATCATCGATGTTTCTATCTCTCCCTCTCCCTCTCCTTTCTTCTCTGAAATCAATAAAAATATATTTAAAAATTCTTGCGGCACACCAGTGTGCCTGCCGCAACACTCTGGCTGAAATTGCTGCCTAAGAAGCCTCCCTGATAACCCCAAATCTGGGAGCCCATCCCCTTCCAGTCACTCTGCTCCCGTACCATTTCTCTCTCTCTCTTAAAAAAAAATTTTTTTTTTGGTTGATTTCAGAGAAGAAGGGAGTGGGAGAGAGACAGAAACATCAATGATGATAGAGAATCACTGATCGGCTGCCTCCTGCTTGTCCCCCACTGGGGATCGAGCCTGCAACCCAGGCATATACTCTTGACCAGAATTGAACCCGAGACCCTTCAGTCCACAGGCTGACACTCTATCCACTGAGCCAAACAAGCTAGGACTCCTTTATTTTCTTTATAGCATTTAATCACTATTTGAAATTAAAGTTTTATTTTTTAAGAATTATGAATTTATTAGGTCATCTGGAAAACCAGATGAGCTGAGTCTCCAAATGGTGCCAGCACCCAGGGACGGGGAGTCAGAGATTTTAAAGGACTCTAGGCGGGCTTTTTTTGGGCAGAAAATTCTCTGGGAAGGTCTTTTAAAGGTTTTATTTTTGTTAATCCTCACCTGAGGATATTTTTTTCCATTGATTATTTTCTTTTTAAGAGAGAGTGAGAGGGAGGGGGGGAGAGAGAGAAACATTGATGTGAGAGATACACATCAATTGGTTGCTTCCGCCCTGACTGGGGATGGAACCCAAAACCCAGGTCTATGCCCTTGACTGGGAATCGAACCGGCGACTTTTAGGTCTGCAGGTTGACGCTCTAACCAGTGAACCAAACTGGCCAGGGCGAAATGGAAGTATTTGTTTATTTATTTGTTTTTATTTATTGTCTGTTCCCCCCACTAGAATGCCAACCCTGTCTTGCTTACTACGTTATTTGTGTCTAGTGCTTGGCACAGTGTGGGTACTCAATGCCTGTTGAATGAATAAACAAATGAATGCTTACAGAGGCAGCGGGGAGGGAGGGGCCGTGAGGACTAGGTAGCCTGGGGGAAAACCTCCTTTCACTGAGAGAAGGCAGTTCCTTCTCAGCACCTTGGCCCCCTCGATGCCTCTCTCTGAAAATCCCGGACAAGGTCGGGTGACTGAACAAGACCCCATTCCTGGACGCCCTCCTCTGCTCCCTCTGAGACTGGCCTCTGGGGACGGGCAGTGGAATGTGCATGGAAAGTGGAGTCAGGTCTGCATTCAAGCCTCAACTGGCCACCTACTTCCAGGCATTCCCTGATCCCCGTGACTCCACGTCTTTCCCTCTGAAGGGAACCAAGTCCCGCTTTCCGGAGCTGTGGTCAGAATCCGGAACCAGCTCCTCCCTGCCGGCCACGCACCTGCTGGAAGGTCCAGACGGCGCGCTCCGCCAGCCCTGCGAGCAGAGGGGTCCGGACACGTGCTCCCACCGACCCTCCTCCCGGGGCGGCCACCCCGTGCAGCCCCCTCCCGGGCTCCACCCCCGGACCCGTCTGCCCAGTCCCGCCAGACACACCCCGGGGAGCGACTCAACAGCAAAGCATTTCCCTCCAAGCCCAGGCTTGGGACTGGTGGAGCCGGTCTGGTTCCCCACCGCGGCCCCCAATAACAGCTCCCGCCATCCGCTTTCCCAGCTCCTGGGCCGAGCAGCGCCCAGATTTTGTCCCCCCGCCCCCCACCCCGGCCCGTGGAATTGCATTTGAGGGACAGGGCACCCGTCCCTCGCAGTCGAAAGTCCGCGTAGAACTTCGCTTTCGCGGATCCCAAGCGGATTCCCAAAATCTGAAATCCTACACTCGCTCCCTCCAGCGACCCCTCTCCTACACGTTCCCTCCCATTGCAGGCAGTTTGGGAGCTTGCGGACATAGAAGGGGGGGCGTCCGGGAACCTTCCAGCAGCTGGAACCCCCACTCCCGCCCAGAATCGAGGGGAGAGAAGGCAGTGGAGAGGTCCCTCCATCATTCCCCCCCCCCCCCCCCCAGCCCCCATGCCCGGAGCCTCAGCCCCCGGATCCTCAGCCCCCGGATCCTCAGCCCCCGGATCCTCAGCCGCGCGGGCCAGGCGGGATCGGACGCAGCCCGCCGCCGGCCGTCGCCGCGGAGCGCTCAGCGTCCCTGGGGGGCCCTCCCGCACCCAGCCCCCCGCCCGCACTCGGCACTTACCCGCAGCGGCGCGGCCAGCGCGGGGCCGGGACCCCGCGTCCTCGAGGTCCGCAGCAGAGGCGGGGGCGCGGGGAACAGGGGCTCTGCGGACGCGGCGGAGCTCACTCTGTGGCCGGCGCCTGGGGGCGGTGGGGAGGAGGAGGAAGGGTCGGGGGAGGAGCCCGGGACCCCGCCCCGCCGCCGAGGGTCCGGCTCTAGCCCCGACGCTGCGGCGCGTTCCCAGGTCTCTCCCAGGTCCGAGCCTCGGGGTTTCAGGTGCGAACAGGGGCATCGGTGGCCGTGGGCAGGGCTATGGCCGAGGCTCCAATGAGATTAGGGGCGTGAAGCACTATAAACCGTCAAGTGCTGCGGCCCGGGCCCGGGCTGCAATCACGGCTCGCCCACGCGCGTTACCACTGGTGCTGTGCCCGCGTCCTGCAGGTCAGGGTCCCCGCCCGCCCCGACCCCGCGTGGGAGCACTCTTGGGGACCTGCCTTCCCGGCACGACGGGTCCTTGGCGGCCGTGCTGCCTCCTCTCTGTGTCCTCCCATGAAGTATGTGCTCTTTGGAGAAGCCGGGTGGGAAGGGGCGAAGCGAATCCTGCGCCTGGAGGTGAAATGGGTGGGGGCAGGTCGTTGCCAGGAATTACTACGAGGGGCCGAGCCCGTGGGAGGAGGTGGGGTGGGTGCGTGCAGAGGTCCCCGCTGAGGGAGGTGGGCCTGCGCCTGGGCTGCGCTCTGGGGACTAGGAGGTTTTGTCTCATTTACTAGTGGGCCCTGGTTAGGGAACCAATGAGCGCCCCTGGCACCCCAGCCTTTGGAGGGGAACCCCAGTGTTTCCGGTCTCCCCCAGGAGTCCTGGGATCTTAGTCACATTGGGCTTCAGCCCTGCAGTTTCAACAGCAATGCTGTTGCTGACACAAGGGTGACTCATTTTCCCAGGAGTACCCATTGGTGTAATTAAAGGCACCCCGCTCCTTTATCCTTAAAAGTGCCCCCAAACTTGGGAAGATCAATGACACTGTCACCCTACTCATGGTGATAGAGAGCAAACAGGGTCCCGGGGGTCTGAGACATCTTTGTGCCAGGCAATTCCCGAGGCTTCATTTCCTCCTCACAGTGCGGGGGGCGGGGGTGGGGGTGGGGGGCGGGGGGGTGGTGTGAGCCTTCTCACTTTTATGAATGAGAAAACTGAGGCACAGAGAGGTTAGGTGACTTGCCCAGGGTTACACAGACCCGTTCTGGGGGCCTCAGCCATGTGCCCACTCACCGGGTCCTGGCCTGCAGAATCATTGCTCAGACTCAGCAGTGCTGGGGTGGCCGGGGTGGTTCTGTGTCTGAGCTGGTGTGGGGAGATGTGTGAGTATGATGGAGTCCATAACTCTGCCACCTGCTCCAACCACCTGCTGCTCTGCTGCATTTCAGAGCAAAGCTAGATACCCGCCCAGTGTGGCTCAGTAGGTGAGCATCAACCCATGAACCAGGAGGTCATGGTTTGATTTCTGGTCAGGGCACATGCCCGGGGTTGTGGGCAGGATCCCCCAGTAGGGGGCATGCAAGAGGCAGCTGATGGATGATTTTCATCATTGATGTTTCTATCTCTCTCCTTCTCCCTTCCTCTCGGAAATGAGTAAAAACATATTTTAAAAAAACAAAAATTAAAAAATGAAATACCCACTTCCTTACCTTGTAGTCACTCTTGAACCCATTTGAACAATGTTTCTGTTCCTACCATGTCACTAAAGACAACCCCATCAAAGTCACATGGGACTCCATTATGCTAAATCTAATAGCCACTTCTCTGTCCCCATCCTCCTGGACTTTCAGAAGCACCTGACACAGCTGACCACCCCTTCCTTATCACACACTTCCTTCTTTGGCTTCCGTGACACCACATTTCCCGTTTCCTTGTACATAGAGGCCTCCCATCCCGGCCTCCAGAGTGGGCATGTCCCAGGGCTTTGCCTCCTCTCTCCTGGATGAGCTCCTCCAGTCCTGGGGCTCCCACTACCATCCATTTGCGGACGAATCCCACATTTCTAGCACGATTCCTATCTTCTCCCCAAACACCAGACTATGTGGCCCGGGCTGCTCCCTGACCTCCAGGTTTCCAGTTACTTGTTTTCCCTCCTGAGATCAACTGCATCTTTACTACACAGATATAGTACTCTTCATACATTTACTCCATGGAAGTGTGCTATGCCCATGAGTTGTACTTTGCTGTTTGCACTTAACAAAATAAAGGCCATTGCCCTGCCAGTGTGGCTTAGTTGATTCGGCAGCATCCAGTGCACCAAAAGGTTGCTGGTTTGATTCCCAGTCAGGGCATATGCCTGGGTTGTGGGCTTGATCCTGAGGAGGGGGTGTGCAGAAGGCAGCTGATCGATGTTTCACTCTCAAATCAACCTCTCTCTCTCTCTCTCTCTCTCTCTCTCTCATACACACTCCCTTCCTCTCTCTCTAAAATCAATAAAAAGAAGACATTGTCCTCTCTCAGTAGCTATAGACCTAGCTCATTCTTTTTTAAAAAATAACTGAATAGTATTCCATTTTCTCCTATCAGTAGATGAAGAGCTGTCTCTTAAAAAACAACCACCAGCTGAATAGTATATGTACCATAATCTATTTAATCAGTTCTACATTAATGAAAATTAAGGCTGTTTCTAATCTTATATTTCTTTCTATTATAAACACACTAGTGGCCTGGTGCATGAAATTCGTGCATGGGAGGGGGTTGTCCTTCAGCCCGGCCTGCACCCTATCTAATCTGGGACCCCTCAGGGGACATCCTTCTCACAATCCAGGACCGCTGGCTCCTAACCGCTCACCTGCCTGCCTGCTTGATTGCCCCTAACCACTCTGCCTATCAGCCTTCTAGCCCCCAACGGCTCTCCCGCCCCCGCACCAACCTTCTCGCCCCCAACTACCCCACCCCCACTGGCCTGATCACCCCCAACTGCCCTCCCCTCCTGGCCTGATTGCCCCTAACTGCCTCTGCCTCGGCCCTGCCACCATGGCTTTGTCCAGAAGGACATCCGGAAAGTCTCCCGGTCTAATTAGCATATTACCTTTTTATTAGTATAGACTATAAGAAATATCCTTAGACAAAGCATCATTAACAGATTTTTAAAAATTATATCTATAAGATATATTTCTAGAAGTGGAATTTTTGGGTTAAAGTTGTAGACTCATTTAAAATTTTGATAAAAAACAAACAAACAAAATTCTAAAAAAGACAAAAAACACCCTACCACTTTGATAAATCCCTCCATAGATGTATCAGTTTACACTACCAGCAGAGATGAGAGGCGTTGTTTCCTCATGTCCTTGTCAATATAGAGCATTGTCAAACTGAATGATCTTTGCCAGTGGTACCTCATTATATTTTTCAATTGCATTTCTCTTCTTCTGAGTGACAGTGAACATCTTTTCATATACTTAAGAGCCACCTGTGTTTCTTTTTCTGTGAATTGTCCTTTTCCTTTGCCCATTTTTTCAATGGGATGATTGGCTTTTTTATTATTTATTTCTTAGGAGCTCTTTACATATTAAAGAAAGAAGTCCTCTGTCAATGGTACAAATAGAAAAGATTCTCCCCTCCCAGTTTGACACTTGCATTTTGACTTTGTGTAGTATTACACTTCTTTTTTTTGGTAGTCAAATGTATCAATTTTATCTTTTATGGCCTTGGGGTTTGCTCATAACTAGAAATGCCTTCCCCACTCTGAGAATTGAAAAAAACAATTCTCCCATGGTTTCTTCCAGCTAAAGTAGTGCTTTAATGATATAAGTCAGGTCATGCCATTCCCCTATTAAAACCTTGTGGTAACTTACCATTACCTTTACGCTAACACCCACTCTCCTGGGACTAGCCTGCAAAGCCCCAATGAGCTAATCCTGCCTCACCTCCCGCCACATGTCCCCATGAGCACCAGTCTCCGGTCACACTGGCCTTGTTCAGTCCACCCTCTGGCCTTTGCGTTTGCTGTCCCCTCGGCCTGAACTGCTCTTCGCCAGGCAGTTCCCCCTCCTTATCGAGGTCTCACCTTCTGGTAGAGGTAGTCCCTGGTCTCCCCCTCGGAAGTTATCTCACCCCACGTCCTCAGCAGTGACTCTTCGGGGCCTTGTCTGAAATGACCTCCGGAGAGCAGGGAGCTCACTGGTTAGGCTCAGGGCCTGGAAGTAGCTGACGCCCAGTTACTGTTTGGAAAGTAAATGTTGGCCGCACGTGAGGTTTTGTGTGAGAGCTGTTTGTATTTGAGGCTGGGTAGCTGTGTGTGAAGGAGCAGCATGGGGAGTGTGAGCATGTTTGGCGTGTGTGGTTGTGAATGTGCGTGACTGTGGAGGTGGCTGGTAGGGTTTTGTGAGGTTGTGGCTATGTGTGAGGTGGTGACGATGGTGGTGTCTCTGGGCGGTTGTTTTTTGTTTTCTCTGGTGACCAGGTGATTTCAGTGCCTCGGTCTGCACATCCTGACCCTGCCAGATGCTGTCCCCTCACTCCCGACATCAGGCAGTGACCCCAACCACTGGCCTTTGCCTATTCTGGAGGGAGCTGGCAGAGTCTCCATTCCAGAAAGAGGCTCTGAGGCCCTGCTGTCCCACATTGAAGTGCTGCTGTCTGAGCAGGGGAGTGTGTGGGAGGGCATCTAGGCCATCCCCCAGCCTCGGGGCAAGGCTGTGTTGTCCCTGGTCTTGGCAGCTTCCCAGCCACCCCCACTTCCCCGAGGGCCCACACCTGCTGTCTGAGGGTGTTGGGTCCCAAGCCTGACACCTTACCTCTTCCGGCCCAGACTTGGCCCAGGCTGGTCTTGATCTCAGGCTGCCCCCTGTGTCGGCAACTCTGTCCAGACTTCAGGCCGGGGCTTCCCGGGAAGGGGCAGGGCCTCCTCTCTCTGGCTGGGATTTTCCGTGTTTGCAGGCCAGGTGGAGGGATGGAGGCTGCCAGCCCTGTTCCAGCATGTCTGGGGCCATGACTAGGGAGGAAGAGATGTCCCAGACTCAGGCTACAACGTTTTCCTTTCAAAACCCCCAGAGTTACTTGCAACTTCTGCCTGCACAACTTTATCCTCGAATAAAGGACGTGATATACGACTTTTCTAAGTTGCTGCTAGGATTCAACCATTCTACATGTCTACGGGATCCCACCTTCTCAACTACCCAGGACCTCACTCTACCTCCTCTCTTTCTCCTCCATCACCGCCCTTTTGCTCTTCACTGGCTCTTTCCCATTGCAATAACCATGCTGGTATTTCTCCATCTTAAGAACAAACATTTGTTTGGAAAGTAAATGTTGGCCGCACACGAGGTTTGTGTGAGAGCTGTTTGTATCTGAGGCTGGGTACCTGTGTGTCAAGGGGCAGCATGGGGAGTGTGTGCGTGTTTGGCGTGTGTGGTTGTGAATGTGTGTGGTTGTGAATGTGTGTGGTTGTGAATGTGTGTGGTTGTGAATGTGCGTGGTTGTGAATGTGCGTGGTTGTGAATGTGCGTGGTTGTGAATGTGTGTGGTTGTGAATGTGTGTGGTTGTGAATGTGTGTGGTTGTGAATGTGTGTGGTTGTGAACGTGTGTGACAGTGGAGGTGGCTGGTAAGGTTTTGTGAGGTTGTGGCGAAGGTTTTATAAAACCTCCCCTGACCCCACTTCTTCCAGCATCTGCCTCATTTTTTCCCATTTCTTTATAGCAAATCTCAAAGGAGTTATCTTGCTTGGCCAGTGTGACTCAGTGGTTCGACCCATGAACCTAGAAGTCACGGGTTTGATTCCTGGTCAGGGCATATGCCTGGGTTTCAGGATCAATCCCCAGTAGGGGGCGAGCAGGAGACAGTCATTCGATGTTTCTTTCTCATTGATATTTCTATCTCTCTCTCTCTCTCCCTTCCTCTCTCTAAAAATATATATATACATAACTATAAAAAATATATATACATAACTCTTTTATAAATATATATGTATATATATATTTATAAAAGAGTTATCTTGATTCATTATCTCCATTGTTTTGTCTTTCTTGAATTCACTCTAATCAGGCGTTGGCTCCTCATAGTCCACCCAAACTGCTCTTGCCAAGGTTCCCATAGCTAAATCCCACGGCCAAGTTTCAACCCTCATCTTGCCCTGCACTCCCAGCAGCTTTTGGCCCCCAGAACACCGCTCTCTCCTGACACTTCTTCCCTCTGATCTTTCTTTCTCAGTCTCCTTTGCTGGTGCCTCCAGATCTCCCTGACTTCTCAATATTGGAATGCCCTGGGCCAAAGGCCTAGCACTCTCTCCCCTGTCTTCAGTCTCTTGGTAATGTCATCAAGTCTCAATAAATACCAAAATTAGGCTGACAACTCCTAGTTACTTATCTTCAGCCCAGACATTTCCCTTAAAAAAAAAAAAATCTTTATTGTTGAAAGTATTACATGTCCTTTTTCCCCCACATTGACCCTTCTAGCCTGCCCCCAACCTCACCCTAGGCCTTCACCACCCTATTGTCTGTGTCCCGGGGTTATGCATACTAGTATATGCATACAAGTTCTTTGGTTGATCTCTTCCCACCCTTCCACCCACCCCCGCCTTCCCTGACTCCAGACCATTCTCTGCAGCTGCTTCTGGACCCTCCCTATGGAAACCTAGCAGATATCACAAGCCCCTTCCTTAGCACGGCCAGATTTAGGAGCAAAGCAAACAAAAACAAACCCCGCTCAGTTAATTTGAATTTCAGATAGTGTGTGGGACAGGCTTCTGCTAAGAAGAATTATTTGCTGTTAATCTGGAATTCACATTTACTTGGGTGCCCTGTATTTTGCCTGACAATCTACTCCTTATTCTCCTCTCAGCCTTCTCTTCTCACGTACTCTCTGAGTAAATGGCAATTTTACTCATCTGCTAGTTCAGGCCCCACAGGCAGGCAGAGTCATTACTGACTCTCTTTTCTCATACCTTGCATTCAGTGTCAGTGACTCATTTTGGTGCTTTTTTCAGAATCTGGACACTTCTCATGGACTCCATGCATGTTATCCTCGTAACATGAAAGCCATGAGCCACCCCCCCCCCCCATTATTGCAAGAGCTTGTAGCTGTCCTCCCTGCTTTATTCCTTGCCCCATTCATCTGTTGCTAACACTGCCATCCCTTTTTGTTCAAAATGCACCCCTGGCTTCCTCCTTACTTAGATGACAGTCAAAGGCATCAGATGGCTTGAAGGAACCTATGCGAGCTGGTCCTTCTCAAGCCTCATGCCTCTCCGCTCTCCCACTGCCTCATTGGCTTCCTTGTTGTCCTGGGTACGCACGGGTCTTCCTTAGCCTCAGCGCCTGTGAACTAGCCAGCCCTTCCTTCTATCTGGTGCACAACCCCCCGCCCCCCCCTCCACCTCCCAGCTCTCTGCCTAGCTTGTTAGTGGCCTTCCTTGGCCTCTTCATCTCGAATTGAGTGTCACCATTCCCTACCCACTTCCTGCTTTATTTTTTCCCCCTTAGCACTACAATCATGTAACATATTTTACATTTTTTAAAATATATTTTATTGATATTTTACAGAGAGGAAGGGAGAGGGAGAGAGAGTTAGAAACATCGATGAGAGAGAAACATCGATCAGCTGCCTCCTGCACACCTCCTACTGGGGATGTGCCCGCAACCAAGGTACATGCCCTTGACCGGAATCGAACCCGGGACCCTTCAGTCCACAGGCCAACGCTCTATCCACTGAGCCAAACTGGTTTCGGCATATTTTACATTTTTGCTTATTCTTCTTGTTAATTGTCTTTCCCATCGCTAGAATCTAGGAGGACAGTAAATTTTGTCTGTTGTGTCCACGGGTGTACTCCCACTGCCTAAAACAGTGCCTGGCACTTCGTAGACAACAGTATTTACAGAATGAGTGACTGAGCACCCCCCACTCCCCGCCCAGCACACCAAGCTCCGGCCAGGCCAGCACACAGCAGCAGTTTCACCAGTTCCCTTCTAGCTTAGCATCCCGTCCTCCTACCCCCCAGAAGGTCCTCCCTGACCACCTGCCCTCCTCCAGGAAGCCTTTACTGACCAAGCATCATCTGTTTCCCCTCTTCTTGCCTCCAGGCCCAAACCCTGGTCCTCAAGGGTTGGCTGAGCTGTCTGTCTGGCCTCACCTAGCCTTTGCTTCCTTCCAGATGGGAGGAGGCTCTTTGCTTGGGCTGTCCGAGCTGCAAGGGTGTGGGGTATCGGGGTGGCTGGGGAAGCCAGCTGGGGCTGAGGTGTGTGCAATATGCTTGAAATCAGCCTGCCATCTGCAGTGTGGGAGCTTCTGGGGCCTTGTCCCCGGGCGGAGGAGGTGATGAGCACTGGGCATTGGGGAGTAGAGCCTCGACTAGGTCTGGGCTGCGGGGTCGTGGTTCCTGAACTCTCTGTTCCTGTACATTGGCGAGATCTTGACACAGGCATCTGAGTAGATGGCTTGCCATTAGCTGAGCTTGGAAGCACAGGAGCAGGAGCAGGTGGGAGAGGCAGAAGAAAATGATGGAGATCGAGAAATGATATGTGAGTTTGTAAATCCAGCCATTTGGATGAGGCCATAGGAGCTTTCTGACATGACCTGTAAAAAGCCTTTCTGATGATGCAAGTGCACAATAGACAGTTTCGCCCCATCCCACACTCCATCCGGAGCCTCTCCTAGCCCTCCCAGAGCCTCCGGGGTGGGGTGTGTGTGCAAATGCAAAATGCTGCAGCTGCTGTGGAAAAAGTTCGAAAGTCCCAGAAAGTTCAGAAAGTTAAATGTAGAATTACCACATGACCCAGCAAGTCCACACCCAGGCATATACCTGAAAGATCTGAAAACAGGGACTCAAATCTTTACATGAATGTTCATAATAGCACCATTTACAATAGCTAAGACAAATGTCCATCAAAGGAAGAATGGATAAACAAAATGTGGCGAATCCATACAATAGGATACGATTCATTCATAGAAGAGAATCAAGTCCTGATACATACTACAATGTGGATGAATCGTGACAACATTATGCTAAGTGAAATAAGTCAGACATAAAAGTGCTGGTCGTGCATCATTTCACTTATATGAAATATCTGCAATAGGTACATTCATAGAGACAGCGAATTGTTAGGGGTTACCAAGGGCTGGGTGGAGGGGTGAGTGGGGGTGGGGCTTATGGTTTAATGGGTACAGAGTTTTTGTTAGAGGTGATGAAAAAGTTCTGGAAATAGCGGTGATGGTTGCACAGCATTGTTAATGCAATTAACTCCACTGAATTGTACACTTAAAATGATAATTTTATGTTATGTATTTTTTTATCACAATAAAAAAATTAAAAAAAAAGAGAGTAACCCTAGCTGGTTTGGCTCAGTGGATAGAGCATCGGCCTGCGAACTAAAAGGTCCCAGGTTCGATTCCGGTCAAGGGCACATGCCTGGGTTATGGGCTCAATCCCCAGTGGGGGACTTGCAGGAGGCAGCCAATCCATGATTCTCTCTCATCATGGGTGTTTCTATCTCTCTCTCCCTCTTCCTTCCTCTCTGAAATGAATAAAAATATATCTAAAAAAAGAAGAGAGTAGAGGGATGGAAATATGGATTTGGGAGTCAGCAGTGTCCAGATGGTAATGAAGGTCATGGAGAAGACAAGCTTACTCAGGCAGGGTGTGGAGACTGAGGAGAGGGGCAGCCTGGGACAGAGCCCTGAGGACCTGGGGGTTGCTGAAGGAGATTGGGAAGGGGGTTGGCACAGCAGGAAAACTAGAAGAGTATTGTTTATGAAGCCTGGGTGTGTTAGTTTGTCTTTTGATGGCAGAAGACAGAAATCCAACTTGGATTAGTTTGGGCACCAAGGGGAATTGATTGGCTTGTAGAAACACGGGAAGGGCAGGGGTACCTCAGGGCCCCAGAAGTACCGGCTGGAGTCAGGTCTGGATGTGTCTAGGACTTCTCTCCTGCTTGCCTCACCTGTTGACTTCCTTCTCTCCAAGTACTGATGGGCTTTAGCACAAGGCTTTGCTCATGGTCACCAGCAACTCTGAGCTCACACTTTCCTAAGTTTTGTTGCTACATGCTTTCCTTAGAAATGATTCAAGTAATCTGGAGAAGAACCCTGAGCAGCCTCACCTGGACCATGTATCCACCCTAAGGTCAAGGGGCCAGGAACATGACTAGCAGTTTAGAGGGACAGGAGACGTGCTGGGTGGACGGAACAAATAAAGTATTGATGGCACTTGGAAGAGGTCCAAGAAGGAAGGCCATCTACTCTGTCAAATGGCTCATTGCACCCATTGGGACTGGAAGCACCCACTGGGCTTAGTGACAAAGGAATCGTAGGTGTACTTGGCAAGGGCAGAGTGGTTTGAATGAGATGGTGGGGCAGAGACTGGATCATAGCTGGTGGGTTGAGTGGGAGGGAGGAAGTAGAGAAAGCAAGCGCAGACCTCTGTTTCAGGAGGCACGGTTGTGAAAGCCAAGAGAGATAAGGAGGAAACTATGGGACACATGGGGTCACGGACAGGTTTTGTTTGTGGATGGGAGAGATGTGAGCATGCTTTAATGCTAAGAGAGGAGGAGAGAGTTAGAGGTTAAAAAGGCAGGAGAGAGTAAGGAGGTGGGAGACTAGAGCATTTTCTACTGTGTGGGGGAAAGGAGGAAGGACCTGTGTGGACACTGGTCTGTAGGTCTGGTGGCCATTGACGGGAGAGCATTTTCCCGGGATAGCTTCTACTTTCTCTGAGAAGTGGGATAAAATCAAGATGTAACTGGCTAGAAGGTTTGAGGAGAGTGAGAAGACTACCACCATGCAAAACAATAGAAAGGTCAAAGAGAAGGTTGAGAAGGCTACCACCATGCAAAACAGCAGAAAGGTCAAAGCAGAGAAGGATGAGGTTTGTCAGATTGTGCAGGAGAACAGGAATCACTCTGGTTGTGTGATTCGCTCTAGCAGAACCTAGCACAGAGTGTAGAGATGGGAAAGCATAGTTGGACTGATCTGGGCCTGGAGTTTGGCTAAGAAGGAGGGGCAGAGGGATGATGGAGATATTCGTAGGACAGCAATTCATTCTAGTCATTATCTCAGCAATTATTTAATACCCTTTTCCTGCATGCCTGGCATGGTGCAGGGCCTGAAGATATATTGGCAAACTGGACAGGTACTGTTCCTGCCTCATAGAGCTTGCAGTCTAGCAGGGAGAGCAGATATCAATTTAGAAGTTTCCATGTGAGATGAGGTGGTGAGAGATGGTGGAGCCTAGGTTTAGGCTGGATACAGAAGGAAGCAAATGGAGGGGGTTGGCAGATTGGGAGAGGGTTGCAAGGTTGGGTCTGGAGGTACCTATGAAGGTCACCTGTTGATCTGTTGAACAAACATAAACAGATGTTGAGGATGGAGCTATGTGAGAGAGTGGGGGTGACACAGGCCAGTAAGCCAGGACAAACAGAACAGGGAAACTGAGACAGATAGTTAAACAGCAGCTTGCAGCCATCTAGTAAATCTTATCTTCCTTAAACCAGGGACACTTAAAAGAGTCAATGGTTTGTACTTCTCCCCAACCAGGTGCCATTTGCCAACCACACCCAAGGAGAGATGGAGTTAAGAGAATAAATCTCATTTTGGTTCATCAGCATAAAGCCGGTGAATATTCTATTGAAATCCTCTCCTGCTCGGCCACGGGCGTGGCTCAGTGGTTGAGCATTGATCTATGAACTAGGAGGTCTCAGTTCAATTCCTGGTCAGTGTATGTGGCCAGGTGGTGGGTTTGATCCCAAGTGTGGGTCTTGCAGGGGGCAGCCGATTAATGGTTCTCTCCCATCATTGATGTTTCTGACTCTCTCTCTCCCTCCCTTCCTCTCTGAAATCAATAAAGATATATTTAAAAAAAGAAAAGAAATCCTCTCCTAAGCACCCAGACTCTAAAACCCCTCAAAACAAAGGTCCCAGCATGCTCTCTCTGTCCCCCAGGAACATGCCCATGCCTTTGTTTCCTTTCTTCCCCCAAAGGCATGCATCTCCTAAACTCTAAGGGACCCCACAAGGCTAACAACCAGGGTGAGCAATGGGCAGTGGCAGTTCATCCCAGGCAACTCCCCTGTCCCTGTCAACAAGGCCCTCTTTTCTCTGACTTCTTAATGATTCAAAGCAGACCAGCCTAGGCTCTTTCCCAGCCCTTCTTTGTTTCACTGTCCCCAGCTTTCATAAATGTCCTCTAAAATTCACCTGGACTCGTGTTGTGAAATTTTTCCTGCATGAAGTCAAGAACCCACACACTACCAGCTGGCCCTAGGCAGACCCATTCCCATCTAGGTCCCCTCTTTGGTAACAGGGGGAATCTGTGGTTAGAGAGTGGGATGACCTGCACCTGTCTCACTGTTTCTTCCTTCCTCCCATTACAATAGCTGACCTGTCATCTTCCTGTTGAAGCCCGAGCCTCCATCTAGGCTCTGCACTCCATTCCCTCTGGCTCTCTTGGGTCCCTTGACCATCTTTCCCCTCCACTGGATTTACCTCACCTCCATTTAAATATTTCCAATTCTCTTTAAAATATATTTTTATTGATTTCAGAGAGGAAGGAAGAGGGAGAGAGAGAGATAGAAACATCAATGATGAAAGAGAATCATTGATAGGCTGCCTCCTGCATATCCCCCACTGGGAATTGAGCCCACAGTTGGGCATGTGCCCTTGACCGGAATCGAACCCGGGACCCTTCAGTCCACAGGCCGACACTCTGTCCACTGAGCCAAACCAGCTAGGGCTTTCCAGTTCTCCTTTATTGTAAAATAAAATTTTTTGACTGCCTCCATTTCCTTGCAGTTAACAGCCTTTCATTTTCTACTCTTCTTGCAGCCACCATTTTCCAATCAGTTGTCCACACTTGCAGTCACCAGTTGCTTGGCTTTCACTGTCCCCTCTTTGATGATAGCCCTGCCATGAATATCAATGGCCATCTCTGTTAATCTAATGAACACTTTTCATTCCATATCTGATTTGACCCATGGCTGTATTTGACCTTAATGATCACTTTCTCCTCTAGAGACTCCTCTTCTAGAACCCTCTATTTCTAGAAACTTCTCTACAACACTTGTCTCTTGGCTTCTGTGACATCATCTTCCTCCCCTGTGACATCATTCTCTGGGCTTCTATGATATCTATTTACCCCACGGTCCCCTTTTGGCTGGCTTCTCCCCATTCTACTTGGCCCTTTAAGCCTCCATCCTAGAGCATTTTCTCATCTCTCCCCCCGAGTCTCTATACAGTGTTAGCCACTCTCAAGGCTCTAATTTCCACCTACTGTAGAGGCCCAAATAGAAAGTGACTCCAAGTAAAAAGCAAGCTCTATATTCCCAATGAGGGGACCCTCCAAAAACTTTGGGGTCTGACTTGAACACATAAACTTTTAGCATGGTTAAAATAATTTATTAACTTAGTTTGCTATACACTTTAAAAATCACATATTACACAGTGTAGTAAGATGTGTTATTTTACACCCCATTCATATTTCATGAAGCAATTTTATTTAAGCTTTTAACATTCTTTTATACCTGTGTCAATATCATTAAGAGTTTATTAACCTTTCACAGAACACACAAACTTAGTTTTTGCTCAAATATTTGTGACACAGCACTTTTTCAATCTGTGTATGATGCTGGGAACTTTATTCATTGCCACAAAAGCCTGGTTGCATAATATTAGGATGCATGAATTAAAAACAAATCTGGTAGGTGTGTATTTGTCATCTTCACAACATAACTACTTCCTTTATTGCTCTTTAAGTGGTTTTTAAAAAGGGATTGCTTAAAAAGACAATACTTGCAACACCCCCAGGAATAATGATTGAATCTATGTGCAATGTGTTTGCCTCCACTTTTTTTTCTGATTCTGCCATGACACCTCCATGAAAATCCAAAACTTCATTGATTGAGGTTATTTCAGGCTAATGAGTTTCCCCCAAAGAGCATTTTGCTGTTCAAAAGGCAGTAATTGAGAGCATGCACCATAATGTAGACTTCTCATAAGGACTTGAATATAAGATAAATCCTGTTTATCTTAGGGGTAATTTTGGAGCAAAATCTTATCTTATATTCAGGTGTTTTGCTGACAACCCCCAAATCCATATCTCCTGACCAGTCCTTTCCCCGCTTCTACCCAACAGCCTACTAAACATTTCCATCTGGGTGCCAATCACTGTTCTAGATGCTGGTGGGTAAAGGAGGAACAGGAGGGTCCCTGTTCTCAAGGAGCTCATCCTAGTAGGATGACACAGAGAAAAAGCATGTAAACAAATAAGAACATGTCATATACCAGTAAATGCTATGAAGAAGATAAAATGGGGTCATGTGGCAGAGTGACTGTGTGTGGTGTGTTTGCTTCATCTGGGAAAAGTGGGTTAGAAATGGCCTCCCAGAGGAGAAGATGTTTGAGTTGAGAAGTGAACACCGAGGAGACAGCCATGTGAAGGTCTGGGGAAGAGTGTTGTCAGCAGAAGCCAGTGAAAAGACCCTGAGATGGATATTGTAATCATATAGTCAAGTTAGCATGTTCCAAATCCCAAAAGCTGTTGTGGCCTGAGCACAGCTAGAACCTAGCAGAGTTGTTCCTGTAGTCTAGACTAACCTTCTGCCTCTATGCCTGTCGCTCATAATTCAGGTTCAGCCTTAGCTTCAGAGCACAGGCAGACGGGATCTCATTTGATGCTAGGTATTGCGGTCATGGTTAAAACTCACGTAGGGAAAGGATTTCAACATTAAGCTATGGGGCTGCTTCTCCCCAATCCCTCCTCAGCAATTCATTGTGTGGAGTTCTGTCATCTCAAAGGTTGGTGGCTTTTGCTTGGGATCAGTGCTCTCTATTCATGTCCTTGCTGGTCTCTGAACACATTCCTGTTGCGTTAAGACTTGAAAGATTGTAGATGTGTGATGTCTAGGCACAGAATGCTAAGAGCTGTGTTACTATTCTTAGTTTGTAAGTTGTCCTTTTGATACCATCTTGTTTTCTTTTGTAGGTATAAATAAACACTGTTGACAATAATAAAAAAAAATAGACCCTGAGATGGGAGAAGGCCAGTGTGAGCAGGGCATGGGGGAAGGGGAGGACTCAGGGAAATGAGTTTGGAGAGGCAGCCAAGGCCTAACCATGTAGGGCCTTGCAGGTCATGGAAAAGAGTTTGGTTTGTTTTCATTTTTATGGCTACAATAGGAAGTCATTTAGAGGGTTTAAAAAATATATATTTTATTGAGTTTTTTTTTTTTTTACAGAGAGGAATGGAGAGGGATAGAGAGTTAGAATCATTGATCAGCTGCCTCCTAAACACCCCCTTACTGGGGATGTGCCCGCAACCAAGGTACATGCCCTTGACCGGAATCAAACCTCAGTGGATAGAGCAGGCCGACGCTCTATCCACTGAGCCAAACCGGTTAGGGCCATTTGGAGGGTTTTAAGCAAGGGAGTGACTTGACTGATCTGATTAACATGATAGAACGATTTCTCAGGCTGCAACATGGAGCAAGAATTGCAGAGAAGCAAGAGTGGAGGCAGGGAGTCAGCTGGGGCAGGTATCCAGGTGTTCAATGAGGTGGCTTGGCCTGGGATAGAAGCATTGGAGATGGTAGGAAGGGAATGGACTTGGAACATATTCTGGAATTATATCTAACATGACTTGCTAATTAATGATGAATACAATTATGAAGAAAGAGACATCTCGGTTTTTGAATTGAGCAGCTGGATGGATGGGGATGTCATCTTCCAAGATGGGGAAGACAGGGAGACAACATAAACCTGCTCTCTGTTGTGGGGATTAGGAGTTCAGTTTTGGATTACCAATAAATTTGAATACATGAGAGTAAAACTCCTGGGAGTGGTTGGGTCTGAACATATAAATGTGGGAGTAATCACTTTATAGACGGTTTTATAGATGATACTGGACAAGATCACAGAGGGGTAAATATATATATAAAGAAAGGAAAAGAGGATAGAGAACTGGGCCCTGGGGCACCCTGCTTTTAGAGATCAGCAAGAGGAAGGAGAGGCATCAATGGGGATCAAGAAAGAGCTATTGGTGAGGTAGAAAAAAAGCCAGGCGAGGGTACTGCCTGGAGCCAAGGGAAGACAGTGTTTAAGGAGGGAGCTTTCAATGGCCAAATGTTGCTGAGGGAGCAAGATGTGGATGAAGGACTGACCATTTTGATTTGCCAACTTACTGGCCATTGGTGACCTTAAAAAGAGTAGTCTGACTAGAATGGGTAAATGTGATGAGGAAGTGGAGATAGCAAGTATAGAGGATTTATTTATTTATTTATTTATTTATTTATTTATTTATTTATTTGGTAAAAGGGGCAGTAGCTAGAGAAGGATGTGGTGTTAAGAGGGGATTGAGGAATAAAAAAAAGGGAAAGAGGAGGCTGGGCAGCACCTGGGGCTCCAGAGACACCCCGCCCCGCCCCACCAGGTGGGCATGCCTGGCCGTTAAAAAATAAATAAATAAAAAAGGGAGAGAGGAAAACAGCATATTTACAGAAAGGGATTGTGAAGCAACAACTATGAAACAGTCCAGAGTAAGTGAGAAGTGATGGGGCCCAGTGTCCAAGCGAAGAGGGGATGTATTTAGAGCAGAGACCCCTCATCCATGTTTACAAGGGAGAAGGCAGAGTGAATGGGCACTCATGCCAGGGGGTTGACAGACTTGGTGGGGGAGGGGGAGATAACTTAGTGCTTGCCTATTGCTTCTATTTCCTGGAGGCATATAATGCCTGGCTATCAGCGGAAGTGGAAGATTAGAATGGGGGCTAGAGGTTTTGGGAGAGGCGAAGGTGAAATACAGTCATCTTTGAGGATAAAAGTGTTAGGAAAATGTAGCATTTCTTAGAGGTGCCGAGTTCCCACTTGAGGTTTGTGGTCAGAAGACTCCATTGAAACCATTCAATCCTCTTGTATTATTCTCCAGGTACTCTGGAACAGGTGCCACATGGAGAGCTGGGCTTAACTGGAGTTAGGGTCTTGCCTGGTGAGTAACTACAGAAGCACTGAAAGGCAAGGGATGGAGGTTATCTACAACCAGCAATTACATGCGGACCTATGGAGTCTAAGATGGGAAAGGGAGGATATGAAGGGGGTGATGGATGGTGGAATGGTGGTGGGTCAACAAATGGGGTTGCTAGAGTGGGAGCCAGAGTGAGTGAGCTGGATAGATAGAAGATGATGCAGCTCTTGGTACAGGAAAGGTCTAGGGTGTGAGCACTCATGTGGGTGGGTTCAATGGGTGGTGAAAAAGATGGTTAGAAGCAAGGAAGTCAAGGAACTGAGAGGTCAAGGTGTTGGATGTGAAATCATCAAGAATGATAATAAGCATAATAGCCAAGAGATCCATTGAGCCAAGGACAGAGATGGTCCATGAATGAGAGGAGATAAAGAGGAGATCTTATTTGTGTCTCAGACTCAACCCTGTCTGAAACCTGCTCCTCCCCTGGGTAAATGCACCACCACCCAGAGCCAGAAACTTGGGTGTCACTTTGATTTCTGTCTCTAACTGATCCCCACACCCAATCAACCACCAAATCTTTTTTGATTCTATCTTGCAAACATTTCTTAAACCCAGCTACTTCTTTCCATCCCCACCATGCACACCCTAGTTTGGGCCACTGTTGTTTCTCAATTGGATTATTAGTGTCAGTTCCCAGATGGGTAGCCATCCCTGCTCTGGCTCCTTTCCCTGCACTGTAACCACAGATACTGCAAATTAGACCATGTTACTTCTGTGCTAAGTCTCTCCAGTGACTTTTCATTGTCCTTAAGGGTAAAGTCCAAAACCATTAACAGGGCTTTACAAAGAAAGCCCTGCGTGACCTAGCCGCTGTCTTCTTCAGCCTGACCCCTCACTTGGTTGACTCTCCCTTTCTAGGCCTTTCATGTGCTGGCCCTTCTGCCTGGAATCCCCTCCCTGCTTTGCTTGGCAAGATCCTCCTCTTTCTTTAGGTGTCAGCTTAAGAGGTCCCAGGGAATTTTTTCCTGGATGCCTGGATGTTGGATTCACCTTCCCCCCTCTCCCAGCACCCCATGCTTCCCCAGGACACCAGGATTTTAGGAGCTTTTCTTTTCATAAAATGGAAGCTCCATGAAGTCAGGGATTGTGTTTGATTCTTCCCAGACGTATCCTCAGCACCTAGCATGGGGCTTATCACATAAAAGTGGACAATAAATACTTGTCGATTTGAATTAAGTGGAAGATTCTAGAAGTGGAGCAGTTCTGAGTGAAGACAAAATCTGGGGTGTGGTCCTGTGAGTGGGTAGCTAAATGGAGTGGAGGAGGAGGTCATGAGAGAATAGGAGTGCATGGAATGAAAAGGACAGAGTCATACACAGGTGGTCGCCGTGGCCCCGGGCTGTGAGAGAATACCAGAAGACCAAGTCATGTGCCCAAGTCTCCCTTCCTTCCTTCCTTCCTTCCTTCCTTCCTTCCTTCCTTCCTTCCTTCCTTCCTTCCTTCCTTCCTTCCTTCCCTCCTTTCTCTTTCTTTCTTTCTTTCTTTCTTTCTTTCTTTCTTTCTTTCTTTCTTTCTTTCTTTCTTTCTTTCTTTCTTTCTTCCTTCCTTCCTTCCTTCCTTCCTTCCTTCCTTCCTTCCTTCCTTCCTTTCTTCCTCTCTCTCTTTCTCTTTCTCTCTCTCTCTCTCTCTCTCTCTCTCTCTCTCTCTCTCTCTCTCTCCCTTACATTTATTGGAGTGACATTGGTTAATAGGATCATGTAGGTTTCAAGTCTTTAAGGGAATGAGGAGAAGTAGGTGGCAGCAATGTGGGCCAGAAGATGGAAGAGAAAGATGGCAGGGGCCTAAACTAAGCAAAGAGTTTTCAAGAAGGTGGAGGTAGAAAGGTCTGAGAGTGGTAATGAGGGCAGTGTGGGGTCTGGAGAGTGTGGGTGGGATGAAGATAAGAGTGAGATGACTGAAATGTTATCCAGGCCCCTCTGGAGCCCTCAGGCTGATCAGATAGTGTTCCGTCCTTGTCTGGCTCAATGGCCCAGGACTTGAGACCTCTGGGAACACTACACATGAAGAGGACTGCCATGAAAGTAGTCAGGTCCCAGGATGCTCTCCCGGCAGCAGCCCCTGGAATGGGGAATCTAGGATCTCAGAGGGAGTTGACTATGGTTGGTCCACTGGCCTGCACATGGGAACTACCTTGGTCTGAGAAGTGTGGGGGTTACCTGGTTTTGAACTGGTTTTTCTTTGGGATTGGAGGTAGAGTTGCCCTTGATTTCTGAAGTTCAGTAGATGGTATTGGGCGCCCTGCTCATACCCCTGTTCTGGGGCCACCCATTCTCCAGCTGCTGTGAATGTTGGTCACTCATGGCTTATAGCTGCCCCTGGAGAATTGATCTTGACTGGGCAGGAGCCACCATCTCCTTCTGCCCTCCTGTCCTCAAGGTGACCTGTAGCCAATCATGAACTGATTTGAGAGTTTCAAAGCCTGATGCCCTTGCCTCCAGTGGGGACAGCTCTGTGGTGGGCTTTGTGATCCAAAGGTCCCTCACCCCATAGCGCTCAGGCCAAGGCTAAGCTTCCCTGAGCCCATACCCTGCTCAGCTCTGCCCCTTCCCTATCCTGCTTCCCTTGCTCCTCCACAAATTCCTGGTGCTGGCTCTGCTTCCCGGGACCCTGATCTTATCCCATAATCCGGGGTGAACATGGAAGCTCTCTATTTGACCACAGGGGCCACAGCCTCCATAGACTCATCCCAGACTCTGTGTGGACTTAGGTCTCCTCCCATCCCTAGGCCAAAGTTTCCCCACCTATGAATGAGAACTTTAGGCTGGCCTTAGTTAGTAAAACAACAACACAACATACATACAAACAAAGAGAAAACACTTTGCCGAACTGTCTGGGTGAGGTGTGGTGGACGATTCAGATGAGCAAGACTCAGTCCTTTCTGCCACGCAGCTCACAGCCCATTTACTCAGTTCACAAGCATTTATTGGAGGCAGCCGGGCCTAGATGACTCAGCGTCCTGCCCTGCCCTGCCCGTGAAGGGCTCACAGACTGATGGAGAGAAACGACTGTTCCAATTTGGGGAAAATAACAGAGGCAGAAGCTAGACTGGTGCTTGGAGAAGGTGGTAAAGGCTTTCTCTGAGGTCCTAGGAAGGATCCGAGAGGAGGGCGAAAGGACATTTCAGGCAGAGGGAACAGCATGTCTATAGGCACAAGGCATAACACAGCATGCTGTGTCTGGCTGGGGAGCCAGGAGTTCTTTGGTATTACTGATGGGTGCAAGGAGGGAGGAAGCAGGTGAGGTTGGGGAGGCCAGGGGGTTCCAGGTTTAGGGCAATGGTGGGTGGTGGTAGAAGAATTTTTTACTTATTTATTTTAAATATATTTTTATTGATTTCAGAGAGGAAGAGAGAGAGAGAGAGATAGAAACATCAACGATGAGAGAGAATCATTGATTGGTTGCCTCCTGCATGCCCCCTACTGGGGTTCGGACCCGCAACACTGGGCATGTGCCCTTGAACGGAATCGAACCTGGGACCCTTCAGTCCGCAGGCTGATGCTCTATCCACTGAGCCAAACCAGCTAGGGCATATTTTATCTTATTTATTTTATTCTTTCCATCACCATTTATCCCCTCTATGCCCTCTTTTTCCTCCACCCTAGAATTTTTAATGCAGAAGGAACAACATGGTCAGATTCCTATACAGAAAAACCACTCTGTCCTTATAGTGGAGGGCAGAGGGGAGGGGCCCAGTGAGATGTTAAGACTGTGGGGTGGGAAAGGAGGGGCAGACTCAGGAGTCATTGCAGGGGCTGCAATAGTGGGATTTGGTGCTGCACTGGGATGTGGGGTGTGAGGGGCTGGGAGATGGGAGGGGATGAGGATGGCAGGCCAGCTCCTGGCTTGGACAACTGGCAGTGCCCTTCACGGGGTGGGGAGTGGTCTATGAGGAGGGCAGGTTTGGGACCTGCTGAGGGGAGATGCCAGGGGGCCTCCTGGAGGGTCGTCCTCTGGGCGGTTGGTGGGCGCTCTGGGATTCAGGCAGGTCCAGGCTGGAGGTGGGGTTTTGGAAGTTGCCAAGGTCTGAGTGATGAGGTGGGGGTGGAGGAGAATGAGGGAATGTGTGTCCAGGAAAAAGAAGGAAAACTCCTCAGACTGGAGGATCTGTGAGGGATCCTTTGGCGTGGATGCTCTCAATGGGCTCCTGGCCTGTGGGGATATGCCTCCTCAACACCCTGGCAGATACTCATCCTGGACTTGCTCTCAGCACCATCCACCTCCACTAGACCTTCCCTCCTCCCCTCAGAGGGGACTCACCCCCCAGGACCTGTGCTGGGGAGAATCAGGGAGGCTGGATGGGGAGGCAGCGGCCTCCTGAGCATCACGCATTCATCTGAGGAACGCTTGCTGAGAACTGACTTGTGCTGGGCACAGGGTCTCCGGGAGTCCCTCTCCTGCCTGGCCAGCTGGTTGCAGAGTCCAGAAACCCCTGTAAAAGTGTCTTTGGTATTCCCCACCATGTCCTGAGGGCACACTGTGTGTGTGTGTGTGTGTGTGTGTGTGTGTGTGGGGGTGTTGTGTGAAGTGGGTGATGGCTGAACCAGGATCTGAGGTTCCCAGGCTCAGGTGCCCACTGAGTGGTCCTGGCCTCCTCTCCAAGGTCCTTGTGATGCCCCTGCTCTCCTACCCATCACTCCCCACCTGGTCTGCAAGGTACTGAGACAATCATATTTATTAAGGGTTTTGACATCCCCTATTGCCATATATAAAATGCCTGCCATTAAACCTTCTTCCCCTGGGGCTCAGGACCCTGAGACAGAACTGCCCCCCAGTACTGGCCCCTGGCTGGGCTTCCTGAGCCCCACAGCCCCCTTCCTCGCATGCCTTGCTGCAGAAAGTGCCACTGTCCTGTGTGGCCTCAGGGAGCAGGTGGGGGACATGGTGGTCCCAGTTGCCAACCTCACAGGTTACGGATACCCACCTGCATCCACCACGGCCGAGCTGGCCTTCATTAGGACAGAGTTCCCATCTTGGGGGTGGTCTCCCTGGGAGAGGGCATACGGGGGGCACGAATCATGCAGGCGACTCCGGCGCCGAGACCGATGGCGCCTGGGGCCCACGATCTCCAGGCACCTCTTGCCCACCAGGTAGGCGACCTCACTGAGGTTGAGCAGGATGCAGACCACCGCTGTGGCCACCATGAAGTAGGTGAAGACCTTCTTCTCCGTGGGTCGGGAGATGTAGCAGTCCACAGTGTGGGGGCAGGGCGGCTGGGAGCAGGCCACCACGCGGGGCATGTCGTAATGGCCCTCGTAGAGGCGGTGGAAGGTGTAGAGGAAGCCGGAGTCCACGGCGGCCTTGAAGATGAGGCTCAGCAAGTATGTCCACCAGAGCCCACCCCGCTTCTTGCTCGGATTGTCGTACAGGGACGGGGCGTTGGGCCCGTGTTTCAGGCGGTGCCTCCGCTCCCGCTCCTCCCGGTAGGCCACGTGCATGACCACCAGCAGCGAGGGGCAGGTGACCAGGATGAGCTGCAGGGCCCAGAGGCGCACGTGGGACACGGGGAAGAACTCGTCGTAGCAGACGTTGGGGCAGCCTGGCTGCTTGGTGTTGCAGACGAAGTCCTTCTGCTCATCATCCCACACGTCCTCCGCCGCCACCACGAACACCAGCACCCGGAAGATGAACACCACCGACAGCCAGATGCGGCCGAGCGCCGTGGAGTACTTGTTGACTCCACTCAGGAGGCCCTGCAGAGACGCCCAGTTCATGCTGGTGGCTCCTCGCGCGGGCGGTGCACACCTGCGTGCGCCCACTCAGGCCGGGGAGAACCTGGAAACGGGGGCCCTTTATTAAAGGTGTGATCGGCCAAACTCTTTCACAACCACTGTGTCATCATGTCCTCACTCGCTAGGGCTTGGCGGGGCAGGGATTGCCTCTGTCCCCATTTCACAGGGAGCAAGCTAAGGCTCAGAGAGGCACCGGCTCCAGGCCTCACAGCCGGAAGTGGCAGAGCTGGTCTTGAACTTCTGTCTTCCAGTTCCAAAATGAGGGGATATTTTATTCTATAAAGTAATAGATACATGTGAGGGATAATCGGCCTGCATGGACGTGCCTGCCAACCTCTGACTCCTTTCAGCCCTGTGGCTCACCGACTTCTAAAGAAGCAGTAAGAAGAGTGATCCACTCATTGACTGATCCACTCTGCTGTTCGCTCCAGGGCTGGACCAGGGCTGGACCAGGGCAGGAGGGGAGGGATGTGTATCTTTCTCCTCCAGTTTCCTCCAACAGGAGCCAGGCCCGGAGCTGGGTGCCTTCTTATCAGCCTCTTAGGCAGACGCTTGAGCGATATCCATCCTCATTCCTCCTCTCTGGCCCCAGGACATCCCCGCCTTGACTTTCCCTCCCAAACCAAACAGGCTCTCTCTTTGGAACAATGGTGGCTTGGCATCATCCTGGCCCACCCAGTCCCCACCCTCTGGGTGCTGGTCCCGTTTGCTGACTGTCCTGACCACAGTGGGTTCCTCTGGAATTGCTACCATTCTGGCTTTAGGGGAGGGACTGGGGCAGGGACGGAGGCGGGATTCTGGCACGGTCCTCCCTCTCCCCCCCCCATTTACCTTTTGTCTCATGGACATCCCCTTCTGCATTTGCTTAGTGGCTGTTTGCTAGCCAAATCTCCTATTATTTCCATTCAGGTCCCTGTCCTGTGTGCTCCATCCTCCACACCCCCTAATTGGAGTGTCATCATGTTCCACCTCTGACCCAGCCCCTCCTCTGTCCCTGTCTCAGATCTCAGCGTCTTCAGACCTCACGCCTTTGGGACATTTTCTGAGCATCCTCCTTCTCTCATGGATACTCAGATGGTCTATTTAACTATCTTCTATGCCAGACTACCCTTCTGGAGGGCAGCCCCCTGTCTTATCATCTCTGTATCCACAGGACTCAGCACTGGGCCTGGCCCAGTGAACACACAATGTTTGCTAAACCAAATAGAAACGCCACATCTTCCTGAGCCTTCCTTTTCCCATTTCTCCTCTGG
This sequence comes from Cnephaeus nilssonii, assembly GCF_951640355.1. Classification (NCBI taxonomy): domain Eukaryota; kingdom Metazoa; phylum Chordata; class Mammalia; order Chiroptera; family Vespertilionidae; genus Cnephaeus; species Cnephaeus nilssonii. The sequence continues at coordinate 81,474,083 of NC_137078.1, forward strand.
TCCTCCGCCCTCCCTTCAGTCTGGTCTCCCCAGGGATTCTCAGTCCCCTCTGCTTTTCCCTGGAGCCCGGCCCACAACCAAGGTTCCCTGGGGTCCTCAGACCTGTTGGTCCCTGCTTCCCAGCCCAGCCTCCTGCCCAATTTGGTCCTCACCTTTCTTGGGTCCCGAAGCCTCTCTCCAGTCCCTGGGCTGGCCCGTCTGCCTGAGGGCCTCCCAGAGGCAGCTTTTGTTCTTTACTGCCCTGCTGGGTGGGGCTTTCTGAGCCAATGAGCCAAGGAGAGTGAGCGGGTGGGCAGGCAGGCTGGCGGACTTCCCCGGGCACATATTCAGAGCAAACACCTGTGGCTCTTTTCTCCTGGCCCACGCCTTCTCAGCCTGGCTGGGCATGGCTGGGTCGAGCTACCTGGTCTGGCAGGTATGTGGGTGAAACTGCAGTGAGGGGCGGGGGGGGGGGGGGGGCGCGGGGAGGCATGGGGGTCGGGGGCAGGAGCCTGCCTGGTATCCTCATTCCTCAGGCCTGGGCCAGCAACAATGGCATTGCTCCTGTCCACTTTTTGTTGCTTTATTGCCCCCTGCCCCCAGGCCTCTCTCCTGCCCCTTTCTCTGGAAGGCTGGTTCTGAAGTCCTCAGCAGCTGACATCTATGGAAAGGGGCAATCTTGATTCAGCATCCTACCCTGGTGGGGGCATTTCTAGGGGCTAGAGCTTGGGCTGCTGGTAAGGCGTGTAGGGGGGATGGGAGGGGCTGGCTGTGTTCTAGACGAGGGAACCCACTGCCCTGGTGGAGACAAGGAGTGCAGGTTGGCGGCATGACATGCCCCAGCTGTCAGTCCTCTGTGGCCAGGCCTCCGGGGAAGCCGGAGTGGGACCCAGTGGGACTGCAGAGGGGCCTCAGGGCAGTGCAGGTTAATGGGTAGCCAGGGAGGGGCTCTGCCTCATTTCCCACAAGCATGTATCCAACGCTCCCTAATACCAATGATTAACATTTATGTGGCCTTTTACAGCCGGCTAACCCCATGCACAACCATGAGCTCATCAGTCCTCTGAACAGCCCCACAGGTGCATTCACCCATTTGGACAGGAGCCGAAGTCACTTTCCCAGAGACCGGATGAAACCTGGGCTGGAATGCAAGCGTTCTGACTCCAGTCCTGAACTTTCGACTGCCCAACGCCGCTCCCCACATTCTAAGATCCATTCTCTTTGCAGGCCTAAAACTGCAACGGAGGTTAAAGGCACGAGCAGGCAGCATGACCCCTAGGAGTGCTGGGCATCCTTTCTGGGGGAGGGGATGGCCCCTCACCTGGCTGGACCAGGGGCAGAGAGAGTGACCGAATGACCCGATCAGGGTCACAAAGGCCGAGGAAGCAAAGGGCACCTTGAATCAGTGGAGGAGTGGACTTTTATTAAGCCCTGGCCGTGGGTCCCACACATGAAAGTGGCTTGCACATCTGTTCTCTAATTAAACTCTTCCTCATAGCAACCACCCAATGAGGTGGCGTCACCATCTCCATTTTACACAAAAGGAAACGGAAGTGCCCAAGGCCACACAGCTGGGCAGGTGGCAGGAGCTTCCCACCGCTAAGGCTGCACCCGTGACAGATGCTGGGCCCCCCCCCGGCCAGCCCAGGGCAGGCAGCCCCTCACAGGATGGTTTTCTTCACATAGTCTCGAGCGAGGTCTGGTAAGAGAGGAGGGTGAGTGTCTGAGCCCAGGAAGATGAGGTCCCCTGAGAGGAGGTCCTCCTGTTTGCAGGGAGAGGCGCTGGCAGCCCTGGCTTTGCTGGCGGCCAGGCACTCGCGGCACCTCTTGCTCACCAGGTAAGCCAGCTCCACGAGGTTGAGCAGGATGCACACGGCGGCCGTGACGACCATGAAGAGGGTGAAGATGTTCTTCTCCGAGGGCTTGGAGATGAAGCAGTCCACGATGTTGGGACACGGAGCCGCGTGGCACTTGACCACAGGAGGGAGGGTGTATTTGGGGTAGAACGAGTGGAACACGTAGAGGAAGATGATGTCTATGCCGGCCTTGAACACCAGGCTGAAGACATACGTCCACCAGAGCCCACCCCGCTTCTTGCCGGGGTTCGGGTAGAGGCGCCCGCCGTCCTCCCCCACTGCCTCTCGGTGCTTCTTCTCCCGTGCTTCCCGGTAGGCCACGTGCATGACCACCAGCAGCGAGGGGCACGTGACCAGGATGAGCTGCAGGGCCCAGAGGCGCACGTGGGACACGGGGAAGAACTCGTCGTAGCAGACGTTGGAGCAGCCCGGCTGGCGGGTGTTGCAGTCGAAATCCTTGTGGTCGTCACTCCACACACGCTCGGCGGTCACCACGTACACCAGCACTCGGAAGATGAAGACCAGAGACAGCCAGATGCGCCCGAAGGCTGTGGAGTACTTGTTGACCCCACTTAGGAGCCCCTCGAAGATCCCCCAGTTCATGGTGGATCCAGGCGTCGGCTGCTGCTGCTGCAGGGGAATGATGATAAAGAGTCGCCCACATTTATCAAGTAGTCACTGGGAATACTTGAGAGAAACACGTCATCGTATCTAATCCTCACAGCCCCAGAGGAGGTAGGTTCTGTCATTGAACCCATTTTACAGATGGAGGAAACTGAGGCTTAGAGGGATGATACAAGGTCACACAACTATTAGGTGCAGAGCTGGGATTTGAGCATAACTAGTTAAGAACCCAACTCTTATCCATAAAAGTGGGTGAAGGCGAGTCCTGGGAGCCCCTCAACCCTCTCAGGGCCTGTGGCTCTGGTTTTGCAATCCTGCAGAGCGAAGGCTTAAGTAGGCGGGGCATTCGGCCTCCTCCCTCTGTTCCAGCCCTGGCCCTCCTCCCCCCGGGGTGAGCCTTGGGAGGACTTCTCTCCTTTCTGGGCACTGCTCGCTCCTCTTCGGCAGCCCCTCCCAAGGGGAACCTGCCCTTTGCCTTTTATTTGACTTGGAGGACTAGGTTGGAGAGGAGGGCTGGAAACTTGCCCACAAACTCCCACCCCGTCTAACACTCAGTTAAATTATCCAGAACGCATCCTGCTCAGGTGCAACTCACCTGAAGCAAGGCCAAAGGCAATCCAGCTGAAAGATAAGATAGGGGTCAACGGCTCTCTTTGTACAATAAGCTTTCTCGAGTAGCCGGGTAATGCGGTGTTTACCAAACTGGTGTTCCACGGAACCCTATCCCCTAGGCTGGCTGTTGGAGTAGTGAGAGAAAAGGAACCTGTGTTCAAGAAAGGAAGGCGTTCGTTGCGTTCGGCAAAGTGGAACAGGCCCCTTTCCGTGACCAGGCGAATGGACTCACAGTGTGACTCTCCCACAGGGGGACAAAAATATAGCGTATTGTCCAGACTCCTTTGACCACAGAATCCATTTTCATCATCGTATGGAATAGCCTTGTCAAGACACCAAAATGGGAAATGCTGCTGTCGTTACTCCTGCTGGCGAGTTTGGGGTGCTAGACACAGGAGTCAGATTTACCTCCATTTAAGGAATGGGACTGCTGTTCAGAGTGAGGGGCACCCACTTTCCCTCTTGGAATTCTTCTGGCTGGTTCTTGCGGGGAGAGGCCCAGGCACTAGTCCCACCCTGCCGCTCCCCAGGACCGAGGGAGCTTGTCCGCACAGCCTCTCTCTCTAAGGGGCTCCTGATGCCCTGCTGACTGCTGGTCCCGGCTGAAGGTCACCAGGCTGTCTGACCCCCAGGACCTGCAGCAGTCAAGCAGGGTAATGGTGAGAGCCAATACCTGTTCGGTGTTTATGCAGCGCCAGGCTCTATTCTGAGCCCTTTGCATGGATCAATGCAGCAGCAACTATAGGAAAGGGTATGATAATTTTTATTCCCAATTTCTGGATGAGGAAAGTGGAGCACAGAGAGGTTAATTAATCTGCTCACAGTTATACAGCTGGTAAGCGGCAGAGCTGGGATTGGAACTCAGGCAGGCTGGCTCCAGAACCCACACTCCGGGGCTAGGCCCCTTTCCTGGAAAGCTACCTGGGTGTCTGGTCTGTGCCCACTCCCTCCTCTACCAGGTAGGTCCTGGCTGAGGGAGGCTGGGGTGTCTGCTCCCTACCCTCTCTCTCCACTGTTCTGTCTCCACCACCCTTCACTGGGAAGTGGGGGCCCCTGCTGTGAATCATCAGCTGGGCTTTGCTCAGTCCTGCTAAGGGGGTGGAACTCCTGGCAGCTTCTCAGGGAATAACTAGAAGGCTCCAGCCCTGAATCCCCAGGGGCTCTAGGCCCAGCCCACGTGGGGTGGGGCAGGGTAGGGCCATGCAGGCCCAGGCAGTGCTGCTCTGCTTGCCCAGCTCCCGATTTCCCTGTGAGCTCCTCTCCACTCAGTCCCTGCCTCCCACCTCTGCTCAGTTGGGAAAATCCCAGAGCAGAGCAGGGAGGAGCCCTTTATTTCTCCACCATCAGGACCCAGGGTGGCGGATATGTCCAGGTCACCTTCCTCAGCTCTCCACCAGAGAAGTTTCTGTCCGCCAGGTGTACCAAGGGACAAGGTACATTTGGATACAGATGATCTTACCTGAGTGGCTACTCCTCAGGGCTCTCCGGGTACTGGCTCCTGACAGCCAGCAGTGGACTCAGCAGGCAGCCGGAACTCATGTCAGAACCAGAGAGGGTGTTTGGGGAAGCCCATTCCTGGGATGGAACCTGAGAGAGTGCTGCAGCTTGGGTGTGTCGCTGGCCTAGGAAGGGGAGGAGCTGCACTTAGCAGGGCGATTGGCTGGGCTCCACCCTTCCCAGGCTGCCTCTGAAGTGGCCCAGGAAACTAGATATTCACTCCTCCCAGGGTGCTGAGCCCTGAATCCTGGCATCCTCTCAGGAGAGAACCACAGGTCCACTCTGACCCCCTGCTTGTCCTCCCATCCCTGGCCTTGTGTGGGTGGAACCTAGAAATTCCTGAAAAGTCCCCTCTGTTACTTCTTGGTCTCCAGACTCTCCTCTTTCTCTGATTGCTTCTCCATGGCCTTCTATTCTCACAGCTTCAGTTACCTTTGGAAACGCTATGACTCCCAGATCTGTCTCCAGCCTAAATGCCTTTGCTCCACCAATTGCCCCCACTTGAATGTCCTTCTCTCACCTTTCTTTCTTTCTTGTTTTAAAATAAATATACTTTTATTGATTTCAGAGAGGAAGGGAGAGGGAGAGAGAGATAGAAGCATCAATGATACGAATCATTGATTGGCTGCCTCCTGCGTGGCCCCTACTGGGGATCGACCCTGTAACTCAGACATGTGCCCTTGACTGGAATCCAATTTGGAACCCTTCAGTCTGCAGGCCAATGCTCTATCCACTGAGCCAAACCGGCTAGGGCATTCTCTCACCTAGCCTACTCCTCCAAGAAGCCTTCCTTGATTGTGCCGCTCCAGGTGGCGTAGGGCCCCATCTCTGGGCTTCCATGGCCCTGAGCTTCCACGTCATCGTCAGTTTGTATTGGAATAGCTCATCTTAACTGAGCTTGTTCCAGGTAGGACCCTTCTGTTGAATGAACACATCAATCCACACCAATAGACTTTTGGGGGCCTTGTGAGCAAAAAGTGGACTGGCCCCTGGACCCCAGGAACTTGCCAACTTGGTCTTTGATTACCAGCTAATAAGTCTAGTACCAGCTGCACAGCTTCTTACTGTCATGGAATAGTCTCCCCATCTGGTTGCTGCCGAACCCAGTTCAGTCTTTGCACCCCAACGCTGAGTGCGTGATGAGTTGCACAGAGAGCTACTCTCTCCTGCATACACTGCCTCCCCCTCCCCAAAACACTCACACCAAGCCCCTCCCAAAACCCTCCACGATGACTGTTCTTCACCCCCATCTTCCCCCCAGGGAGATGCTTCTTCTAACACCACACACATTGGCCTTTCCAGCAACCCTTGCTATTTATTTATTTTTTTAAAGAGCCAAGCACACCTTTATTAGTCTCTGCTTCAGGCTCACCGGAGCCCCTATCTACAGGGGACTTCTCAGGCTCCTCTGGCTACTGGGCAGGGATGTTAGCAAATCTGGTGACTGGGACGGGTGTGGGGAGGAGACTGGAAGGAGACCAAATGGGGAGACTGTTGGACCACCTCCAGGGAGGCACCTGTGTGGCCTTCTGGGCGGAGACAAAGGTGGGTCAGGCCCCAGAAGTGAACACTGTCATCTCCCCCAGAGGAAGGAGGAGACACAAAGCCTAAGAGGGTGACAGCTGCAGCTATGGGCCAAGCGTCTGGGGAGCAGAATGCACTTCCTGATGGAGGCACCGTCCCAGGGCTGGAGGTCCCAGACAGATCGCACCTGTCCCCTCCCCAAGCACGGGGACATGGGAAACAGGTGTTTTGGGAGCACTGAAGGAACAGGGGACCCAGTTAGCTGGTAGTGGGAAGGATGAGGCTAAATGTACAGTGTTTTGGGTTAGATATGTTAACAAAACAGGCTGTATATTTATTATGAAACTTCCTTCCAAAAAACTCACATCTCCCCCTCATCCCCTTACCCAGTAAGCTTCCTAACCTGGAGGGGCATCATGATCTGACCCCTGCTCCCACCAGCCCCATTAAATACCCCCTTTAATTCCTTTGAGTGGCACAACCTGGCTTCTGGCCTACCTTCCCCACTCTCTGCGCTCATACTGTTAAAGGACTGATAATGGTCTTGTCAAGTGTTTTCTCCTGTTTCCCCACCAAGCCTGGAGCCGCCTGAGGAGGGACCTGGCTCCTGTCTCCAGCACCTGGGAACGTGATGCCACATGAGTTGTGCTCTCTGTGTCCTGACGTATTTGGGGGAAACATACCCATATGTGTCTATAACAGATTTCTGGTGTACCTGGCGGTAGATACAAGGATTTTGAGTTAACATTGGTGCCTGGGATGATAGGTTCTCCCGATGTTGAGGGTGAGGGTAGGGAGTGGGAGGGGATGATCCGAGTTTGGAATGGCTAATGAAGAGGAAGAGGCAAAAATTGGGCGGGTCTTGGGGAGAGGATGGGGTCAAGAAGAAAAAGAGGTCAGTTGTTCTATGCGCAGGGTCCATGGGTTGAATCTCAGAACCAACAGGGCGACCACCTGAGCAAGCTGATTGAGGACCTTCATGCATGCCCATGGCCTGCAGGGGGCTGGGCTTTAGCAGGATCCTCCTGCACTACCTGGGCCTGCGTAGGGTGGTCCATAACTGCTGTGAACATGTGTGGCCTCCTGTGCGTTGGTGGACACCACCTCATAGTGGTCCTGGTGCGGCTGTAGTCAGGCCCTCGGACTCACTCCCTCTGAGCTCCTGCGCTGGGGCAGCAGCTTGAAAGGCACCAGAGGGGGCAGAACTGAATTGTCTGGCATCAGGGCAAGAGCTGGGGGTGGGGCACAGCTTTCTCCAGACAGAAGTCCGCTGACCTTTGTTTTAAATTCAAGAATCTTTGCTGAGACACTGCTGTGTGCCAGGTGCTGTGTTTGGTGCTGGGCTACACAGATAGAGAGGGGATCAGAGAGGCTGGGCAGGGCTTCCCAGCCTGGGACAGGCCCAGAGATACACTGATGACCTAAGAAAGGCCTTGAGGGTAAGCTCCAGTGGGAAGAGGCTGGACTGTACTTGTGCTGCCCAGAGAAGGTGCCTCCCATTTGAAGGGACCTGCCTTAAGGCAGGGAACCCTTGCATCTGGCCCCACATCCCTGCATCTGGGGTCTCATACTGCTGGATCTGAATCTCACCTCTGCTACTTTTAGATCTGGGCAATCTCCCTGTTTCTCTGCTGTGCACTGAGACATGTGCCGTGAGGGGTGTCCTGAGAAGACGCCGAGTGTGATGCAGGGCAAGCTTGACGGGTTGGCGTTCTTATCGCCCCAGACGGCAGAGGTCAGTGATGGCACAGTGCCTGGCACAGAGGAAGCCCTTCCTGCGACTGTCCCTGAGGTATGTAAGCTGTCTACACACACCTGACATGGGGTAGGCATTCACAAGAAAACGACTTTCTCCCCCTTACCCTATTCCTATGCCCTTTCTCTCTGAGACGTAGGGAGGCAGAGCAGGGAGGGGGAGACAGATGTCCTCACCAGAGAAAATCTCATGTGGATGGATGTTGTCTTTGGGTTAAAAAGGCAAAACCCGGGCCAGGCAGTGACTATTGGAGAGATGGGGAGGGCAGGCAGGGAGCGCCTGGGAGTGTTTCTCATTAGTGCGTAGACATGGCCTGTTGGCCTAATTAACTCTAAGATGCCCTTTATCAGCAGGTCACACGGGGCCAGCATTCAATGGACAGTGTGTCTAAGAGCCACAAACACTGCAGGTCCCCAGCCAGCACAATGCAGTCCCACGTGTGCACACTGTTACACACAGGCCGCACTTACCAGGCTCGGTGTTGCACACACATGGGGCAGGGTTCTTTGTTTTTGTTTTACATTTATTTCTTGATTTTTTTTTAGAGAAAGGGAGGAAGGGAAGAGAGAAACATTGATTTGTTGTTCCATTTATTTATGCATTCATTGGTTGCCTCTTGTTTATGTCCGAACGAGGGATTGAACTCACAACCTTGGCATATTGAGATGATGCTCTAACCAACTGAGCCACCCGGCCAGGGCTAGTGCTTTGTTTCGTTCACTGCTGTACCCTGGAGCCTAGAATGGTGCCTGGTAGCAAGTTAGGTCTCCATGTATGTTTATCGAATGAATGACGTATGAAATGAACACACACTACAAAGAGAGTCACACACATCTATCCCCCTTCCCATCTTCCCATCACACTGTTGCCAAGTACAGGAGAGAGGAGACATAGGAATGGGTCAGCTACAACACTGTGAGAGGTGCTCTAAGAAACATATGACAGAGAAGGGAGTGTCAAGTTCTGCTAATGGGGAGCCAGACAAGTGACTTTGAAGTTGGATCTTGAAGGATGTGTAGATCACCCGGAGGAGCCCAGGGGGAGAGGCCTTTGAGGCAGCGGGCACACGTGTGCAGAGGACCTCCGGGAAAGACAGACAATCAAAGAGCTTTTGTGTGTGGGCCGGTTGGTGAGCGACGAGGGCACCAAAAGGCAAGGTGCCTGGAAGATCAGCAAGGACCTTCTTGACCATTGAAGACCTGAAACACTCTGCTAAGGAACTTGGATTTATCTCTGTGCAGAGGAGGCCGGGGGGAACCGTTGGATTGGTGCAGTCGATTCTCATTATTCGCGGTAGTTATGCTGTGTGAAGTCACCACGAACACTCAATTAGGAAACACTGAAGTTTGCCGGTGGGGGAAATACAGGGTTAAGTTCTTGTGAGCCTCTGGTTGCAATATTTTCATCAACCCGAACAACATATAACTTTGTTTTATATGTGTTTCTATTTCAAGACACCTTATCTCACATATATTGTTGAATCATTGACCCTGAACTCAACGGCCAACAGCACAACTGGAGCCTGAACAAAGCTCACCTCACGCACGTATCTCCCCCCCGAGGCATATCACAGGCTTCCTGCACTTAGAACCGCTGTATAGCCCTGCGGCATGATGCTTGGGGGCCAGTCAAACAGAAAAACCACTTTCTAAAAGCACAAAAATGTGAAAAAGTGGCAAAAAATTGATCTCAACTAGAACATTTGTTTACAGTATGAGAGCTCAGACAAGAGGTCAGAGTGTTGCCTTGTTCAGTCTTAGCTGGGAATGTGCGTGTCGGGAGCCTCAGATTTTTCACTGCTCTGTGCGTGCCCATGAATGACTGCGAAAGCACCGTGAGTATTGATGTAGGGTTAAACAAATACCTCTTAGTGAGTATACAAACGCATAAATATGGAAGTCCTGAATGAGGGCCACTGCATGTTTAGAAAGCACCCTCTGTTTGAGAGAAGAGGCATGCAGGACGATGAAAAAAGTTACTGCAATGATTTGGGCAGGAGATAAGCCTGGATTTGGGAAAGTGGGTAATTACAACTGGTGGTGTTTGGGGTCTGACTGGTTGTAGTGGGGAGGTAGGAGGAAGGCCCAGGATGGTTCCCAGTTTGCTATATTGGTGATTTGGCAGGTGGTGGGTGTATTGATAGAAGTAAGGAATACAGGAGGAAAAGATGTTTGTTTGTTTTTAAAATATATTTTTATTGACTTCAGAGAGGAAGGGGGGAGAGAGAGAGAGAGAGAGAGAGAGAGAGAGAGAGAGAGAGAGAGAGAAAGAAATATCAATGATGAGAGAGAACCACTGACTGGCTGCCTCCTGTTCACCCCCCACTGGGGATCGAGCGTGCAACCCAGGCTCGTGCCCTTGTTTGGAATTGAACCTGGGACCCTTCAGTCCACAGGCAGATGCTCTACCCACTGAGCCAAGCCGGCTAGGGCAGAAAAGCCGGCTTTTGAGGGGAGGAGGTAAGGTGATGCACAGGTTCCTCCCAGATGTTTGGGAGTTGTTGAGGTCAGTGTCTTATGTGCTGAGTGAGGGTGTGGAGGACAGCCACATGGACTGTCCACAGCCAGTGTTGGCAGGAATGGCTGGAGCCCTCAGCCCCAAAGGGGGTGGTGAGAGTCATTGGAGTGGACGAGGCAGCTTTGGGAGAGTGCGCTGAGTGAGAAAAGGGTCCAGGCAGAGCATTGACATTTTAGTAAGCAGGCAAGAAAGAGTTGCTTTCGGAGGAGAAAGAACAGCCAGGGATAAAGAAACCAGGGCGGGCAGGTAAGGGGAGAATGTCATGAAAGAGCCCCCCAAGGAAACCCACCTGCAGTGAGGCCAGTTGAGGTTCCTGGTGACTTTTGCCAGAGTAATTCAGCGGAGTGGTGGGGACAGAAGCTAGAGGGCAGTGGGCGGAGAAAGTGCAGCTTGCACCTTGCCAGGGAGGGAGGAAGGCAGGGCAGCGGGCAGAGGCATCAGGGCTGAAGAAGACTTCACTTCTTCCGCTCATCTAAGCATGCTTAGACGAAAGGGAAGGAACCGCTGGACAGCCCCTGTGCTCTCTATGTCCCCTCCATTTCCAGCCCAGGCATTTCTGACTTGTCGTCATCTTCAACATGTTCTGGCTCAGGCTGACTCTTCCCTCAGCTTCAGGAGAAGGTCCTGGCCTCCTTGCTTCCTGCCTGTTCTCCCTGCTAATGGGTGTGGGACATGGGGGTTGGACTCTCTCTGGAGACCAACACTCTTACCCCTGATGCTCTCTCTGAATATGGCAGGCTAAGGGCAGTGTAAGCACTGTGGCCTGGTATCCCACCAGTTAACCATCAAGACTACTGTTCCCAAAAGAGAGAAAACTTTTTGGTCCTGGGGAACAAGATAAGTTGGCCTGTAGGGCTGTAACAGTGGGAACTGAAAACTACCCCTCCATTCATTTGACATTGTTTCTGCAAATGCTGACTCTGACTAATATATAACTTGTAGATAAACAGCATCCTATCTAATAAAGAGGGAATATGCTAATTGACCATCACACCCTCACAAAGATGGCAGTGCCCACAGTCAATAAGGAGGGAATATGCTAATTGACTGCCATGCCCTCAAAGATGGTGGTGCCCATAGCCACAAGATGGTGGCACCCAGTTCCCTCAGCCCCGCTGGAGCAGCAGGCGCGGCACAGCCGGGCCTGCCCCCAGGCGGGTCCAGCCACTCTGCGTGCCTGCCTTCAGAGTCCCCCAGTCCCCTCAGCCCCCCAGACGCCTAGGGCTGGCCTGAGGCACAGGCAAGCCTTGGATGGTGGCTTCCCAGCTGCCCAGGGCCACCCGAGGCTCAGGTAACCAGGGCCAGCCAAGGCTTGCGCTGCCGGCAGTGGCAGCAGCAGAGGTGTGATGTGGGCATTGCCTTCCCTTGATCGCCGGGTTGCCTCCCACCCCTGAGGGCTCCCAGACTGTGAGAGGGGGCAGGCCAGGCTGAGGGACCCCCCCACTCCAGTGCATGAATTTTCATGCACTGGGCCTCTAGTGTTTGTATAAGAATCCTAGGAACTAACTTTAGAAGATATAGACTCCAACCTTCAGTCATCTCAGTTCCGAGAGATTTGCTGACCTTCAAATGTAAAACCAGGATGACGCAGAACCAGGATGACAAAGACCAGGATGACCACACCAGACCATCACTTGACCAGTTTCGAGGTCCTTATTGAAATAGATGGTGCTGGTTTGCATGTAGAGAAGTTTTAAACCTCCTCCTCTTGATTTCTTTGTTCTGCTTTGCCTCTCTCTCCTTATAAAAACCTCTGCCTGAGCTGAGATGTAGAGATGGGCTTTGTGATGAGAGTGCCCCACCTTTTCAGGTGGCTGGCACTTGAATAAATCACTTTCCTTTTTCACTAGCGTCTGTCTCATGAGTTTGGTTTTTGTGACTGCACGCAGCAAAACTTGGGTTTCAGTTATAGGGCCAGGTGGTTTCCATTCATTCTACTCAGAAGACAGAAAAGTGAATTGATGCCCCAATGGGAACAGCCCTCCACCAATGACTGACAGAAGTTAGGGGATAAATCCACCAGCCTCCTCACCCTTCTGTTGAGATAACTGTGAGGCCCATGTCCTACTTTTTCCCCAGGGGTCTGTCCCCAGCAGGATGAAGCTCAGTTGCCTGTGGCGGTTACTCACTCCATCACACACCCTTTATCAACTTCCTTCCCTTCCCTGCCTCACTTCCCATCCCCGTGCTGCCAATTTCCCAGGGCTACCTTCCAAATAGACAACTTGCATGCAGATCCATGTCTCACACTGGGCTTTTATTATTACTTATTTATTGAATTGATTGGAGTGACATTGGTTAATAAAATTATATAGGTTTCAGGTATACAAATCTATAATACACCATCTGTAGATAAACATCATCTGTATACTGTATTGTGTGCCCAAGTCAAGGTTCCTTCCACACTATTTATCCACCCTTTACCCTCTTCTACTTCCCTCCACCTCCCTTCACACTTGGCTTTTGGAAGAGCCCAAACTGAGACAACTCTTGCTTAAACAGACAGCAATCTCATTTCCTGTGGAATTCTCCCATCCTTATTCTAGCCAGCCACATCTCACAGAGCTTGCTCTCCTGTTGACTGTTAATTGACCCAAGGTAGGGATGGTCCCAAATTGATCTAATTAGTTACACTTCTTTGCTCAGTGGATTGGCCCACTGTGACAACATAACCCACCCTGACCTACTAAGGATCCTTCCCCTGGATTTTTTTTTCTTTTGCACTTAAACAATTTATTGATTTCAGAGAGGAAAGGGGAGGGAGGAAGAGCTAGAAACATCAATGATGAGAGAGAATCATTGATTGGCTGCCTCCTACATGCCCCCTACTGGGGAATGAGCCCTGCAACTTGGGCATATGCCCTGACTGGGAATCAAACCGTGACCTCCTGGTTCATAGGTCAACACTCAACCACTGAACCCCACTGTCTGGGCTTCCCTGAGACTTTTGAACTTGGGACAGAGAGTATCCATCTGGTGATAAATTCAGTGTGAAGTGAGGCTCTGGACCGGTTCGTGGCCTGCTGTTTGGAAATGTTCTGCTGTATAGACAAATGCTTCTGGGACAGAAAGGAAGCAGAAACAGGAGAGGAGCAAGTGAGTGCTTAGAAGGCATCTGTGTAAGCAGCTCCATTCAGCTTTGGAGCCCAGCGACACTGTTTTCCTTCCCACATGCAGATGCGCCACTATACTGTCCCTTTGCCTGAGCCTGTTTCATTTAGGTTTCTGTCACTTGCAACCAATACTTTGTAACCTCCTAACAGGTTTGCCGTTTAACAGAGCCTGGTGCACAATAGGTGTTTAATAAGTATTTGTTGACTGACCTTCACCTTCTGGACCCCACTTCCCTCCTTTGGATGTTGGGTCAATAACAGGGTCTGATGGTAGGTGTCCAGGGAGAACTGCATGAAGATGATGATGATGATGGGAGTGAAGTGGGAGGAATGGCTTGGGGACACTTTTTCTTTTGAGCGAATCAATAAGAAGGGCAGAGAAGGGAATGAAAGTTTATTGACTCTGTTATGAGCATGAACTAGCTAGCCCAATTCCTCGCATACATCGGAGTACAAACTGGGGACCTGGAGGCAAATGTTTTGTTTGGCCTTCATGATGCTAAAGAAACATTTCAATTAATTGCCAACATGTACAAATCTGGAGACTCCACATGAAAACGTGGATGGGGGTTGTGCTCAAAAAACATGGATGGGGGCTGGCAACTCAGAACCCATATTCCCTGTGGCATCAATAGCTGGAGTCACTATCAGCTGCCCCCTTTTGATGGGGCATCCACTCTTTAGTTTGCTACAGACCCCACCAGGTCCCTTCACTCATGCATGCTACCAGCCTGGTCCTTAGTCATTTGAGATTGTAATCCTGGACATTCTCAGACAACCTTCCCAACAGCCTTGCAAGGTGGGTGTCCTTAGCCCCATTTTACAAATGATAAAACTGAGGGTCAGGGGTGAAGTGATTTGCTCCAGGTCACACAGTTAGGGACTAATGGAGCTGGGGTTGTAGCTCAGTTCTTTCTGACCCCAAAGTCCATTCTCTTGTCACAGCATGGGGACTGTTTGACTGCATGTGTAGGAGTAGTAGTAGGTGGAGAGGTTATTATTATTATTTTTAAAAATATATTTTTATTGATTTCAGAGAGAAAGGGAGAGGGAGAGAGAGATAGAAACATCAATGATGAGAGAGAATCATTGATTGGCTGCCTCCCATACGCACCCCCCCCCCCTCCGGGGATTGAGCCTGCAACCTGGGCATGTGCCCTTGACTGGAATTGAACCCAGGACCCTTCTGTCCTCAGGCCGATGCTCTATCCACTGAGCCAAACCAGCTAGGGCAGTGATCGGCAAACTACTGCCCTAATGAGTTTGCCGCTCTGTTGACTAATGAGTTTGCCGACCACGGGATAGGGGCTTAATCACAAGGAACAATAACAGCCTGTAATTATTGGAATCGAGAGTCTAGGTCAGTGGTCGGCAAACTCATTAGTCAATAGAGCAGCAAACCGCTGCTCGCGAGTCGCATGTGGCTTGCGAGCCGCAGTTTGCCGACCACTGGGCTAGGGTGAGAGGTTTTATCAGTGATGGGAAGTGGGGGGGTGCCACGGATAGAGGCAGATAGATTTGAGGGGAAGATGATACAGTCAGACTGGGACATTGCCAGCTTGAGGGGACCACAGGCTGTCCAGGAGAAGGGGTCCACTCCTGGGTAACTTTTAGGACATGGAAGCTGGGCCTGGTGGGCTGAGGTAAACAGAGAAAGGAATGGTTGTGGCTGATTAGCCAAGGGAGAGGCAGGAATGATGTCAGAGCCTAGGTGGGTGGAGATCAGGATTGGGGAAGAGGGAGGAGAGGAGGGTAGGAATGGGGGAAGCAGGTCTGGTAGAGGGGAGTGTGTGTCCAGATTTAGCGTATAGGGTTTGTACATGTGGGATTTACATGGGGAGATGTCCCAGGAGAGTTGGCTGAACAAGGCTGGAGCACAGGTGAGAGCTCCAGGCTGGAGATAATGGTCAAGATGAAGTTGTGATGTCCAGGACAGACAAAAGGACCCAAGCCGGGGGATCAGGGCCTCAGTATTGGCTGGAGGCTGGCGAGATGCCTCCCACTCATTCTCTCTGACCTTCTACAAGGTAATGAGGATGCTACTCCCTTCCCCACTGGGCTTCCCTGGGGATGTTTGAGCAAAATGAATGAGACTGAGGCAGGCAGGGAAGGAGGGAGGGAGAACTGGTTATCGCTTCCCCTAGGCTCCACGTGGATAATTACACAGCTCTCTCAGTCCCAGGACTGGGCCAGGAGGCAATCCATAAAGGCAGCCTCTCAAAATTAATGGGACTCCAAGGGGTTTGGGACTCTAAGGAGAGCCATGATTAAGGGAGGCTGAGGCAAGATGAATGAGAGACAGGAAGACATTGTCTGACAGAAAGAGTCTGAGAGGCAAGGTCTGAAACAGATGGAGAGAGATGAAGAGAAAGACAAAGAAAACTGAAGCCCAGAGAGGTTAAGTCACCTGCTCAAAGTCACACAGCCATGAAGCTGGCATTTGGCCCCTGTCTGCCTCCTGAGCACATAATCTTAACTCACTCAGTGGTTCGGCTTTTGTCTTCACTGAGAAGTCAGTGGGAAATGGACTGCAGTAAACCCTGGACCGGTACCCAGGGAAGAGCACTGACTTCTGGAGAAGGTGAAGGGGGAAGAGGGACCAAGCTCTCCTTGTCCTTCAAGGATTCAGCTCAGACTGGGACCCCTCCCCCACTGAAACGGAGGGCTTGCCCTCTGCCCTACCAGCAAGCATTCCTTCCTCTATCTAGATCTTGTGGAAGGGTAATTGTTTTATTGTCACATCTGTTCTCCCCTAGGCCGTGAGCCCTTGAGGGCAGAGCTAGACCTGCAACATCTCTATTTTGGCACAGAATGCACGGTAAGTACATTTAAGCTCAGCAACAATGCAATGAGGAGGTGTGATGATTATCACCCCCATTTCACAGATGAAAAAAACTGAGGCCTAAAGAGGTTAAGTAACTTTTTTTTTTCCGGTTCATTTTGAACATTCCAAGATTACTTCTATGTAAAGGCCTTTGCATTTATTTTTTCCTGTCTGCAGTTTTCTGTCTTCAAATCTCCACAAGGCCATTAGGGTTAGGGTTAGGGTCAGGGCCAGATATTAGTGCTGTCTTGTGTAACAACCCCACTATGTAGTAGCTTAAAATAAATTTTATTAGCTCAAAGACTCTGTGGGTCAGGAGGTCCAGAGTAGCTTCACGACCACATTGTGGCTTTCATGGGACCTACGCACTCTTGCCTGTGTTGGCCCCTTCCTTCTTAAAAGAATATTACAAATTATATTTTATGGTTGTGCTGATATATTAATGGATATATTAATATTTTATATTAAAGTTTTTTTTATTTGACCTAAAATTTCTTTTTCCAAATTTTAACAGAAATTGAAACATTTTTGGGGGTCCTAAAAGTATTGTGGGCCCTGGGCAGTGTGCCAATTGTGTGTAGTGGATGAATTGGTCCTGAGTGGCTTAGCCAGGTAGTTTTGGCTCAGGTTCTCTCATGTGGCTGCAGTCAGGATGTCGCACAGGCTACTGTCACAGGAAGGCTTTCCTGAGACTGGAGAACCCACCCCCAAGATGGGGTATTCAAATGGCTGTTGGCAGGAGGCCTCAGCTCCCAATCACATGGACATCTCCTCAGGGCTGCTTGAGCATCCTCATGACATGGCAGCTGGCTTCCCCTAGAGTGAATAATCCATAAGAGAGATGGAGAGTCAGGAGGAATCCACAGTGCCTTTTATGTCCTATCTTGGAAGTTACACGCAGTCTCATTCCATTACTTCTGCCATATTATTTTTGTTAGAAGTGAGTCACTAAATACAGCCTGCCCTAAGGGGCTTATGGGGAGGGAAATTAAATTCTACTTTTTGAAGGCAGTGGACATATTTTAAAAGAATTTGCGGATATATTTAAAAACTATCACACATGGCTTCAGAGAGGCCATCCCTGACCACCGATTTCTCTCCCCACTGCCATCCCCCTAGTGCTAACGCATCACTCAGTGTAGCGCCACCCGAAACTACCGTGCTCATTTATCTGCTCAGCTAGAAGGTAAGCTCCCTGAGACTGGGATCTTGTCTGTCTGTTCACTGCTACTACCCCAGGGTCTAGCATACAGCCAGGCACCTACCAGTCTCTCAGTAAGTATTTGGTGAATGAATGAATGAATGAATGAGTGAACAAATGTGGTGGTGATGGTGGGAGAAGCAGGAACCACTTCAAGCAGGTGGTGGAGGGGGTGTACGTGGAGAGGCTGAAGCTCTCCTGGAGGGGGTTGTCTTGGGATGGTTCCCCAAAACCCAGGGGTTTGGGGAGAAGAGGGGAGAGTGGTAAGGGGATGAGGCTGTCTGTCAACAGAGTATGGGATTACTTCGTGGCCAGGAGACTCAGATTGTCGGGTCTAGCAGGGGAGCCAGGCATAGGAACAGGTAGATTACAAAGTATTATGACAGGTGCATAGAAGGGTGTTTAGGACTATTAGGCTGGATCCTGACAATGTCACCGAGGACTGAGGCCCTTTCTTTAGGCCCCACATTTGACTGGACCTTGCTCACCGTTGATGAGTCCTGGAGAGATGGGCTTCCCTACTGGGCTGCTGCAAAACCAGCTCACCTGCCTGTGCTGCTCCATTTAGCCTCTGGGAGGCAGCAGAGGCCCAGGCTTGGCTATAGCCCCAGCTCCCCAGCCTCGCCATCAGCCATCAGCCAGCCATCAGCCCGGAGAAGCATTCCTCTGCTGCCAGCTCTCAGCTGGGTTGGGTGGAGGGGCGCTCAGGCTAAAGGTTTAGGGTGTCTATGAGTTTTCTTTTCTTTTTTTCTTTTTTTTTTTTTAATACAAAACATTTGTTGCTTACAAAACATATGCAAAAACAAAAAAACAAAGGCAACCTCCTTGCTAATTTTCTTCTACATTAAAAAAAATCTCATAACTAGTGTTTTTATTTTCCTTAAAAAAAAAATCAGGCATAGGCACAATTTGCTGGTGGCTTCTGAAGAACAAGCCAGTTTTTCACAGCATCTCTCCAACAAGTGATATGTTTTAACTTTTCCATGTTTTATACTTAAGGCATTTTTTTTTCTGATGAAGTGTATATTTCTTGTTTGTGTTCCAGTTTTTACCAAAAACAAACAAACAAACAACCCCCCCCCCCCAAAAAAAAAAAAGAAAGCTCCTTCCAGCCAGGGCTTGTGTAGCAAGGCTGAGATGCAATTTCAGGATCCATCAGGCAAGTCCCAGCATGTGGGGGTAGCTGAGGCCTGGGGGTGGGGACAGCAGGGTCCCCAGGAGGCTCCTGGACCCCACTGTCAGCCTCTAGGGCCCCATCACTTGAAGCCTCCTTAGGCTGGTGCTGGCTCAATGCTGACCACAGGTGTATGTGAGGTGTGGACTGGCTGGCCCACGCTGAGGAAGGACCCGACACGCTGTGTGAGCATTCCAGGTTAGACTGAGGTCAGGTCACTTACCCCACGGTGGCGTACCTTTCACATATGCCCAGCAGGGTTGTGGGCCTCCCTCAGGCCCGGGTGGGCTGCTGAAAGCACCATCTGGGGGTCTCCAACCACGCCTGACACCTTCTCCTCTTCTCGTCGCTTCAAGCACGCTGCTTTGGGGTTGAGGTTACGTTCTCGCACCTGCTGCCCCAGATTCAGGATGACCGACACGGCCTGGTGCAGGATGAGCAGTTTGGTCTGGGGCTTATCACTGTTGAGGTGCAGCTGGCACATGCGCCCCAGCTCCTTAAAGGCCTCATTGATGTCTCGGACATGCAGCCGCTCTTGTGTGTTATTGGCCACCTGGCGCTCCTTCTCCCGCTCAGCCTTCTGCTCTGGGGGGAGAAGGTCGTCCTTGTCCTCCTCCGGGCTGGTCCGGATCCTGGGGGCCTTCAGCTCCTTCTTCTCCTCCTCTGAGTTGTTGGCCTCATCCTCCTTCTCCTCCCGCTTGATCTCACTGGTACCTGAGGCGGTGCCCCTGTGACCAAGTCCACTGTAGGAGTCAGGTTGCCGAGAGAGGTCGGGAGGGCGCTGGGCTGGTTGGGGAGGGCCACATGGTTGTGCATGAGGCTGCCACTGCCCGAGAGGCCATCCTCGGAATGGCTGCCTCCAACCAAGCTGGGGTGCCGCCCACCCAGTGGCATGATAGGGCCGGCAAAGCCTGAGGCCAGTGTTCCATGGCTGGGCAGTAACCCGTGCACATCGCCCGAGGTGCCCACGGCATGGCTACGGAGCACGTGGATGGCCTCATCCAGGTGGTCTTCCATCTTGTTCTGCAGGCTCTGGAGACCCCCATCATAGCTGGGAGATAAGGCACCGGGGGCTCCTGCTCGGGGCCACTGCGACGTCCCTGCCAGGCCTGTGGGGAACCCACGGGGGTCGAAGGGCTAGGCGAAAAGTTATTGCTTGAGTGATCCCGAGAGTAGATCGAGGCCAGCGCCTTCCCAAGGGCGTCCCCAGAACTGCCAGCTGTGGTCCCTCGGGAGCCCATGAGACCTTCGGCCCCACGGACAGGGGGCGTGTGGCTGGCAACGCTGCCAGAGGTGGCCGTGGGGGCTGAGAAAGTGGACACAGCTGGGAGCCCACCATTCACCTCCGCACTGTGCAGGTGGTAGCCCATGCGCTCGTGCTGATGCAGGACACCAAACCCACCGCCACTACCACCGCCCATGGAGCTGCCGCCGCCTGGTGGGAGGGGCAGGGGAGATGAGCTCACCCAGCATGGGCCCGAAGCCCGCCTGCCCTGGGGGGCTCCAGAGCTCAGCCGAGGGGTGCAGGCTGCCATCTGCCATGTAGAAGGGTGCTGGGTAGGTGCTGCTGGGGGTCTTGGCAGATGGGTAGGGGGTGGGATCCCTGCCGTAGTCATCACCTGAGCTGGGTGGGTACACTGAGGATGGAAGACCTGGCGGCACCTTCCGGGCTTTCTTGGGCTGCGTATCAAGGCTGCTGTCCGCAGCTCTCCGCCGCGCATGGCTGGGGTAGGAAGAGGAATATTGGGATCCACTCTCGACGCCTGAGGGGGACAGTGGCCCGGGGCTGCTGAGGGCCAGCTCCCTGGGCAGGAAGCCAGCCTGAGTCAAGCTCCCAACACTTGCATCTCTCCCGAAGGCAGTACATGCGCTCCGCTCGCCACCCTGGCCTCCAAGTCCCGCTCCCAGGAATGTGGATGAAGAGAGGCTGCCGTGGGACTCACTGAAGTGGGCACTTTCGCTGTAGGTCCGGCTGGGGTCGAAGGAGCAGCTGTTCTGGTCGCCAGTGCCCCAAGAGCCCGAGCTGGGCCGGTCCTCCAGACCCGAGCCTCCAAACTGGGCACCAGCCAGGGAGGTGGGCCGGCCTTTCCCACTGGCCACTGGCAGGGGAAACATCATGCTGCAGTCCAGGAGGCCACAGAGCTCTTTGTGCCCACGGGTGCCATCCTCTGCGGCTGGTTCATTCTCCAGCTGCAATGGTGGGCTCAGGGGCCAAGGTGGGTACCTCAGTCCTAGAGATGGCCCTGCTCAGCGCGGACCGGCCCGCAGCTCACGGGAAGCGGCGCCCTATGAGTTTTCTTTCTGGCAGATGAGAGGGCGGTGCTTGGGGTGGCGGTGGTGCAGAACCTGTCTGACTTTCATAAGGGAACTTGGACTTGACCTAAGAGCAATGGGAAGTTTACTGAAGTGTTTGAAGCAGGGAAGCCACAGCATCAGATCTGTGGTTTTAGAAAGGTCACTCTGGCCGCAGGAGGACGGACGATGGGAACAGTGGCAGTGGTCCAGGTGGGCTAAGACCAGGGTCTGCGAGGAATCAGCCAGGCCTCTAGGCAGATGGTGGGAGGCTTCCTGGGAACAGCGTGGTTGGGGGTGGTGCCAGACCCCAGAATGAGCTCCCAACTGCAACGGCTATGGTGGCAGAGGGCTCAGGACACGGAGGGGGCAGCCTCCAGTCGCACATGGACTGGCTTGCCAGGAAGGGTGTCAGGGCTGCATATCAGGACCAAAGGCCTGGGACCCACTGAAGCACAGGTGAGGTGCTGACCTGGGCACCAGGCGGAATCTCTGACCAGACCTGACTCCCAAGGACAGCTGCCATTGTGGTATCTATTCTTCTCCCTGCCCACACGCCCCAAAGGTGCTGTTGCCAGATGTCAGGGAAGACGTGGGGAGAAGATTCATTGGGGCTTGGCCCTGATCTAGAGTTGACCACAGTCCTCAGCTTTCCTACCCAGGGCTGAATCCAGGGGTCCCACCACCCTCACCCCACCCGGCTCCAGGTTCTCCTTCAGAGCCGGTGCTGAGTGGAGCCTGGCTGGCTGATCACAGGTGGCCGTGTGCCGGGAGGTGGCAGTCGGACTGGGTGTGGCAGAGCACCTGGCTGCCTCCCGGGGCTCAGGGAGGGGCCTGCTCCTGCTTCCAGCCTGCAAGCTCTTGTGTAGAGGATGGAGGGTTCCTCTCTGAGCCTCTAGAAAGGTTTGGGGTCTGTTTCCTTTTTCTCCTCACACGGGCTATTTCCTACATCTGGAACATTCTCCTGCTGCTCCCTTTTACCTGGCCAACTCCTATTCATCTTTTATGTCTCAGTTTAAATGTCACTTCATTGGAAACAATTTTAGTTTCCCAATTATTCTTGCTCAGTGCATCCTTTGTTTTTCCTACAGTGCATTTATTACAAGTTATTATACTTTTATTTATGTGTGTGTGTTAACATCTTAATCCCTGAGAAGACTGGAAGTTCCCTGGAGGGAGGGGAAATTGTCTTTTACTTATCATTATGTCCCCAGACCCCAGCCCCATGCCTGGGACACTGTAGGCACTCCAAAATGATTGTTGAAAGAGTGAATGAAAGAAGGAAGGAATGAATGCACTATGGATGCCCCCCGGGGACACCTTTGGTGTGTTGAGAATTCATAAAGTCGCAGAGTAAACCTAGCATCTCCCCAGGTCATCACATTTGCCTGATGGTAAGGAATTAGAAGCCTCATTTACTTATTAATTAAATATTTTCCATGATAAAAGTCATACATCTTCCTTGTCAAAATCCAATCAATAGGCATTATATTTTTATTGAAACAAACCCTGACACATTATGGAGTAGAATGCGAAGTCCACCTGGCTTTTAAAGAGAACATATGAGGCTCCAGAGACATTTTGAGCTTAAGAGGGGCCTGTGGTCCCAGCCCCTGCAGGTCAGGAGTCGCTCCTGTGGATTGGGTACTGCCGTGGTGGAGTCTGAGAAGCTAGTGTCAGGCGATTGTGCTGCTGTGGGTGTTGTGGCTGCAGAGCACAGAGCGATTCTCACGGTGAGCCTGCGTCTGTCTGGACTCCAGAAAGCAAACACTGGCCTTACATAACGTGGAATCTGCCGCCAGATTCCGGGCAGGGCCTGGAGGGGGGTGTTTAGGAGGGGTAGGGATGTAGGGAGGCACCCTGGGGGTCATCCGGAGGGAAATCTCCTTGGTGGGGAGATAGAAATCTTGCACGAGGCAGAGAGTTCACTTACTAGGAGGAGTCCTGTAACAGGTCAGCTGTTTTTCCGAGGTGCAGAGCTGGCTGCCCGGGCTGGGGCCTTCAGAATTGCAGAGAACTGGGATGGGGTGGGGAGGGGGGGTGCCATTGGGTTGGCTGGAATGGGCAACCTATAGCTAGTCTAGGAGACCAGGAGTGAGTGAGTCATGGAGAATGCCAATGTTACGTGGAAATACAGATCAAGGAGTGGAATAAAGAACTCGGACCACAGCTCTGGGCTTGAATCCTGGCTATGCCACTTTTAGTTACGTGACTTTGGTCAAGCCCCTGTCCACTCTGAGCCTCAGTTTCTCCCCCTGTAAAAGGGGGCATCCTGATCTCCATCTTTAAGGGGGTTCTGAGGGTTAAATTAGGACTTAGCTCTCTGCACATTAGAATCACTGGGGTAGTGTTTAAAAAACACTGATGCCCGGGCTTTGGGCCAGGTCAATTGAATCAGAATCTCGGGGAGGAGTTCCCAGCGTGTAGGATGCTTTAAAAGCACCAGGTGGTTCTCTGTGCAGCCATAGGGGCGAGCCCTAAACAGGTGATCCGACCATAGCCTCGTGATGTCTCCAGCAGAGGAGGCAGGGAATGTTTCCCAATTAATCCACAGCAGCCTTCCCCGGCTTTGTAGTCAGTCAACAAGCTGCTCTGCGCTTCTAATTAGGCAGCTCTCCTTTTCTTAGCTGTCCCCTCTGTGTTTGCTCAGAGCTGCTAGGGACCAGGGACGGCCAATGAAGTGCTCTGATGGGGATGCAGCTGCCTCCTGCCCAGTGGTCTCGGGTGTGACAGGTAGACGGACCTACAGGGAGAATGACACAAGGCCTAGAGCAAGGGCCCCCTCCCAGCCTGGCCTCCCAAGAAAGCCAGAAAGAGAGATTGTGGCTTAATGCTTGAACTTGACTGTGGAAGCTCCTGGCCACCTGGAGGGGCTTATGGAAACACAGAATGCTGGGCCCTACTTCCAGAGTTCTGGATTCAGTCTATCTGAGGCATTGAAAAAACAAAACAAAACAAAACTCAATGATGCTCGTTAAAGCACTGAAAAAACGACTTCATTCAAGGTATAGGGACCACTGTGATGGGATTTTGCAGTGATGGAAAGCGATTGGGCTCAACTCTGAACACAGCGAGGCCAAGTGGGAACTTACAGGCAAGGAGCAGGGTAGGTGTCAGTGGAGGGAAAGCCACTGAGAGGAAGCATCAGAGGTAAGGGGAGGGGGCACGAGTTCTGGCTAAACCGACCGAGTGGGATTCTTGCTGAAGGCAGGCCAGGGCGATCAGACATCACCTGGGGATGGTGGAGGACGAGGCACCGATCAGATATCGGGGTTGGTCAGATGTGGAGGGTGGGCATTCTGGCCGAACTGACTTAGTAGGATTCTTGCTAAAATTGGGCAATGCGAGATGAACATGGAAATGAAGGCCCAGTTGAAAAAGAGCTCAGAGGAGCCTGAGTGGCATTTGGCGGAGGAGGAACCTCTGTTGGGGTGGGGTCAAGAATGTGCGTTTCTGTCAAATTCCCAAAGTAAGGGTACTGGCCCCGGGGCTACACTTTGATAATTGCTGACTTACAGAGGCTCAGAGAGAAGTCAGGCAAACGGACAGACAGAATCTGAGACACAGAAACCCAGGTGCTGAGAGAGAGAGAGAGAGAGAGAGAGAGAGAGCGAGAGCGAGAGAGAGAGAGAGAGAGAGCGAGAGACTGGTTTCTGTCAGAGGGGAGGTGGGTTGTGGGGCTGGGTAAAAAAGGTAAAGGGATTAAGCAAAACTCATAGACACAGACAGCAGTATGGTGATTACCAGAGGGAAAGGGGGTGGGGGAGGAAAAGAGGGTATAGCCGGGATATATGATGACAGAAAGAGACTTGACTTGGGGTGATGAACACACAAACAATATTCAGATGATGTATTATACTATACAATATTATACAACATCCAGATGATGTATTATACGTTTTTAATGCCGCGACCCTTTAATACAGTTCCTCATGTTGTGGTGACCCCCAACCATAAAATTATTTTCGTTGCTACTTCATAACTGTAATTTTGCTACTGTTATGAATCGTAATGTAAATATCTGTGTTTTCTAACCTTTCGCGACCCACAGGTTGAGAACTGCTAGCAGGGTCGCCTAAGACCATCGGAAAATACAGATATTTACATTATGATTCATAACAGCAAAATTACAGTTATGAAGTAGCAACGAAAATAATTTTATGGTTGGGGGTCACCACAACATGAGGAACTGTATTAAAGGGTTGCAGCATTAGAAAGGTTGAGAACCACTGTATTATAGAATCGTACACCTGAAACCTATATAATTTTATTAACCAATATCACCCCAATACATTCAATAAAAATTAAAAAAGAAATAGGCCCAGAGAAGTGACAGACAGCCCACGGACATGCTCTGAGGCAGAAGTACTGAAGAGGCCAAGAGACCCAGACACATGGAGGCAGAATCGAGTAGGGACAAGGACCCCGATACACAGATCTAAGGAGGGGACCCCTCCCTGGCGCCTCACCCAGGTTGGGGAATGAGCAGATACCTCAGGAAAGTGAATGGCTGCCCCCAAAGATAGGCAGACAAGGAAATGCAGAGAAGGGGAGACTGAGGGGAGGACCCGGAGGAGGGGGGAAGTCAGAGCAAGCAGATTTAGGCAAGTTGCCAGCTGTGAAACTTTTGATATTTAAATTGTCTCTGTGGGAGTGTTGGCCCATGTCACGACCCTCGGGGAGCCCAGTGTGAGTGGCTTTATAAACAATGGCTCCTCTGCTCTGCTATGGGTTGGCTGGGATGGGACCTTGCTCTTCCACTCAAAGGGCGGCTCCTGTACCCTCTTCCAGGAAGCCTTCCTGATTGCACTGCCCATGGGCCACTTGTCTCCAGTTGAGTTCTGTGGCCCCAGCCTTTTGGACTTCGGCACGTTGTTTCCGGTGTGACTTTCTTTGTAGCCCTCAGTGTCCCACGTGTGAAATATGGGAGGGGGTTGGCTAAATAACCCCCAGGGCCCTTCCCGTTGGAAAGAATTCATTTTACTCTTTTTTGAATCACGTTCCCTGCCTTTAAAACTTTCTTGAATGAGGCCCCTCAATATATATTTATTCACAAAATATACACGCTGTAAGACATGCATAGAACATAAATTAGAAGGGATGAGATAAAATCCAAATAGAAGTTACAATAAGTGTAGATTTTTTCTCTCCTGGGAGTCCTCTGCTCTAGTCTGCGAGCTCCCTGAAGCCGTCTGTCTCGTGTCGCCCACACAGGACTGTCTTGGACCCGGAGAGGCTGTTCTGTGATTTTTTTCGATGGCAACCGTAAAGAGAATATTCACTCAGTGCTCGCTATGAGCTAGGTGCCATGCTAAGGGCCTTGCATGAATTAACTCCTCTAAGCACCATCACAACTCTGAGGTGGGTACCATCATTATCCTTACTTTCCAGCCGCGGGGACTCGGGCACAGAGATGGTGAATAGCTTGCCATTATCACACAGCCAGTAAATGGCCCCGTGGGGATTTGAACCCTGGTCGGGCCACCAAACTCGCAGGTGATGGAGGGTGTTTCTGCCTCTGAGGCCTGGCCCTTGAGCTACATGCTCCGGGAAGGTGGAGGCCAGGCCATCTGTTTTTATTAGGACTGTTACCACCACAGCTAACTATTCCCAGAGGACTTCCCCGAGCCGGCCAGGCGCTGTACCCAACTAATCTCCTTTTCTCTTTCCTCACCCCCTCAGGTCAGTGTGGCTATTCTTAAGGAGCCTGACCCTGGCGGGCAGTGCCCTCCCTGGGCCTGGCTGGGGCACTTTCCCGTTACCCTGGCTGAGCTGGGAGGCGCGATTTATCCATAAGCACATGAAGGGATGCATCAAGTTGCCCTAGAAACTAGACTCTAGTTAAGTGCCTGAAAAGTAATTATAAACTCCAGAATATTTTTCAGCCGAGCAGGTGGCTGGAAAATTAGAAATCTATTTCTGAGCCACCTTCTGCTTTCCAGAAAGACTGCGGTTACGTTTCAGGCAGGGCTGCGCCCTAGTGGGCTCCGCGGAGCGTGTGCGTGGACACGAGTGTGCGCGCACCTGACTGGGCGCGGCGGTGACGGGGAGACGCCGGGCCAGGGGTGCAGCGGTGGTGCCCGCCCTTCCCTGGCGTTCCCTGCAGTGCGGATGTGGCAAACCGCCTTCTCTCTGGTGTCACACCGAGAGCTGGGTTGCTAGGACACCGGAGCTGAGGAGATGCCAGCTGATTTGCCAAACAATTTTTCTTCCAATTAGAAATAATTAGACAAAGGGAGAAAGTGTGCCCTTGGATGGTGACAAGCAGGCTGGGAGCTCAGGGTCCCCCAGGAGCCACCAGGGCTTTGTGGCTGAAGCTGGCCAGGAGTGCTGTCCCTGGGACGCAGCCCCTCTCGGGACCCAAGCCCCGACTCCCGCAGGGAGAAAGAGAACTCACCTCTATTAAGTGTCTCCCACACGTAGGTGTCAGGCCCACTGTCTTACAGGCACCGTCCTCTTTCATGCTCATGACGAGCGGGGACGAGTGACGAGCATCTCGTGCTGTCTTCAGGGCGTGCCAGCCAGGCTGGGCTCCTCTGGTCCCCAAACTGCTTGGGGTCCTTGCACCTGCTCGTCCCTCTGCCCGGATGCACTTGCTCCTCTTCTCTGCATGGTCGGCTCCCCCTCAGTGGGGAGCCTGCTTCCCCGCCTCGGCCCCTGGTTAATTTCCTTCATGGCGCTCATTTGGGCTGGAAATTATTTTGTCTGTTCACTTGCTTTCTCATGTCTTCCAGGCTAGAACGCCAGCTTCATGAGGACCCGGGCAGTGTGTGTCTCACTCGGCACATGAAGGACTCTCATGTCTGTTTGTGGCGTGAGTACTGAATGGGGGTCTCTGTAGGATGGAAAGGAAGCCCAGGCTAAGTGACTCGAAGGCTCTTCCCTCAGGTCGGCAGCTAGGAGGTTGTAGATCCAGGCTTGGGCCCCCTAGTGACCTTACTCCTGAGCTGGTTTATTTCCCGTGGCATCCGGCTGCCTGGGTCCTTGCCCCCTGCTCCTTCTGGAACTCAGATGACAGGAAGCACTTTTCGCATGTAGTGTCTCATTATGTCCTCACAATAGCCCTTAGGAAATAGGTTCTGTTGACACCCCCGTATCACAGATGGGAACAGTGAGGCCCAGAGGCACAAAGTTAGTCATTGGCAGTCCTGGAACTTGAGCCCAGGCAAGGGGACCCCAGGGACAACTACCCTACCCTGCCACATGGCCATGATTTAGACCCTGAGGCCTTCCCTCTTATGGGGGGGGGGGGGGGCGGAGAATCACGCGATGCAGCCGGCCTCTCTGAGAGGGGGAGCAAGCTGTATTCTTTCTGGAGGCTCCTGGGGAGGGTCTCTCTCCCAGCTTCTTCTAGCTGAGACAGGCTTCCCACACTCCTTGCCTTGCGGCCTTGCATGACTCTAACCTCTGCTCCTATCATCACTTCTCTTTTCCTCTCGCCCGGACCCTCCTGCCTCCCTTTTGTAAGGAGCCGTATGATTACATCGGGCCCACCTGGATAGCCCAGATCACCCTCCCCACCTCAGGATCCCTCACTTAATCGCATCTGCAGCGTCTCTTCTGCCTTGTAAGGCAACATGGGCAAATCCCAGGGATTAAAATGTGGACATCTTTGGGGGCTGTGTTGTCTGTCACGGGCCCAGTGCCCACCTGTCTTTTTCGGTGATTTCTTTCGCTCTACTTTCTCCCTCCTTCCCACCCCACTGCCCCGCACCCCTGACCCCAGGCTTCACTCTGTCGAGGGGCTGCCTCCGTGGACAGCCCATGTGTTTTCTTCCCAGACAGCTCTTGGCCATGAAACCTGCGACATTTTAGAATGTAATATTCTGGTGTTTCGGTACACCGCATTGCTCTTAAGTGCTGAAACGCAGGCAGTTTTTGTTAGTATACCAATATTATTTCAGTATTTAAAAAAGTCTGAATCGTGGCTGTCTGGAGCCTTCCCAGAGAGTTTTATGCCACATTAAGATTTCCAACTGAACAAAGGTGCACTCATTCAGAAAGTGTTCTAAGCACCTCTCAGCCCTCTGTGAGACCCATTCAAGATCTCTTACTGCAGGTTTAATTCCCACACCCTAGATAAGTGGCTGAGCATCGTTCCCCATATTTTGGGCACTTGTCTTTTCTTCAGAGCCACTTTGGGTCTCTGATGGAATCTGCCTAGAATCAGAGGAGGGGGATGGGGATGGTTGGGTGCAGAGGAGTTTAAAGAAAATGGGAAGGTCTGGGGGACTTAGGGGAGAAGGGAGGGAAAAGGTGTAGGGAGATTCCCCAGGTCCAATTCTTAGTACGCCTCCACTATTTTCACCAATTTATTTAACAAACTCAGACTGTAATGTGTGCCGGGCTCCATTCTAAGCACTTTATAAATCTTTACTAATTTACTCCCCAACCAACCCATTGAAGTAGGTATTATCATTATTCCTGCTTCACAGACAAAGGCATAGGGAGAACAAATAACTTTGTCAAGGTCACCCAGCCTTGGAGGAGCAGACTGGGACTGGAGCAGGCATTTTGGCATCGCAGCCCATACATTTACCGCTGCACAATACTATATTTTGCCTGGTGACTAAATTCCCTCTCATCTCCCCTCCTTTTCCCTCCTGAGCCAGCTGCTTCCTCATGGGGCCTGTTCCTTCCTTTCTGATAATTTAATTTGGCCAGGACTTTCCTCCCCATCATCCTACCGGAAGAGACTCAAGCAGAAGGACTGAGGCAGCTCAGTCATGGACCCCGCCCCATCTTGGATGGAATGACAGGTGAGGACCACATGTGGGGTTCCCTGGTAATCATAGAGTGCTTTTAACAATATTCTGGTATGAGCACTAGTCTTTCAATACCATGTAAACTAATTACTGAGACACTACCATCGATTGTTTTACACCAGAAGGACAGCCACTGGGCCAGGATCAGAGGCTAGTTAATCATCAGGTCATCTGGGTAGTAACCCAGAGCACTCATTTGTAAAGAATTTCACTTATTTATGCATTCATTGGTTGATTCTTGTATGTGCTCTGACTGGGGATTGAACCTGCAACCTTGGCCTATCAGGATGACGCTCTAACCAACGGAGCTAGCTGGCCAGGGCATTACAGGATTTCAGACATCGCTGGAATAAACTGAAGTTTCCACACAAGACTCTGTATTTAGCTGGCAGGGATATAAAAGAGCCCTAATTCTGTTAAGGTAGGCAACACCATCTAAGAAAATACTGTGCAACATCTTCGATGTGCACTCTCTCCTTTACTCCTAAAAGCACTCTGTGAAATATGCATGAGGATGTGTAGTTTACAGATGAGGACACTGAAGCTCAGAGAGGTTCTGCAAACTACACAAAGTCACAGCTAGTAAAAGCAGAGCTGGGTGTGACCTGGGATAGCCTGTGTCCAGGGTTTGTAACTTTTAAAAAATCCTCACCTGAGGATATGTTCTTTTATCGATTTGAGAGAGAGAGGGGAGAGAGAGAGAGAGAGAGAGAGAGAGAGAGAGAGAGAGAGAGAGAGAAAGAGAGAAACATTGATCTGAGAAACATCTATCAGTCATCTTCCATACGTGCCCCAACTGGGAATCAAACCTGCAAACCTGGGCATGTGCACTGACTGGGAATCGAACCCACGATCTTTCAGTGTACGGGATGACGCTTCAACCAACTGAGCCACACCAGCCAGGGTAGGGTTCGTACTTTTTGTTGTTGTTAATCCTCACTCAAGGATATTTTTTCCATTGATATTTAGAGAGTGGAAGGGAGGGGGAAAGAGAGACACATCAATGTGAGAGAGACACATTGATTGGTTGCCTCCTGCACTCACCCTGACCAGGCTGGGGATGGAACCTGCAACCCAGGTACACGCTCTTGACCGGGAATGGAACCCATGACCCTTTGGTGTGAGGGCCAATGCTCTAACCATTTAGCAACATCGGTCAGGGTGGGTTTGTACTTTTAATACAGTCACTCTCTGGCCTCCAAAGAGATGGATGGAGGCGGGCCTTGATAGGGATGCGGCCTAGAATACTTCCTCCTCTCCTCTCATTTTGTGTAGCCTGTAGTGAACTCAGGTCTCTGCCTAATAAAGACCCATCTGTCATCCAGGTACAAGCTTCAGGCTTGCGGGGAGGGGAGAGAGAAGGATGACAAGAAGGCTTCAAGCAAGAGGTAGTGTTTGAATGTGAAAGGATAGCTCTCCTTTTATGGCTGTGTGCACATATTTCCAGAGCCCCTACTGTGTGCCAGACACCATGCTGGGCACAGAGCACCATTAGTGAATAGGGGAGGCATTGCTCTCTCCACGCCGCAGTCCTGAGAAGTACCATCCAAGAGAACGTCCTGCGATGATGGAAATGTCCACGCTGAGCAGTAGAGTAGCCAGGAGCCACATGTGGCTAATGAGCACTCCAAATGGGGCTAGTTCCATTGAGAAACTGAAGTTTTGGTTTTATTTAACTGTAGTTAATTTAAATTTAAATAGCCACCTGTGGCTACTCTATTGGACAGTGTAGGCTTAGAGGGAAAGACAGAGGATAAACAGAAAGAAATTGCCTAAGTGCTATGCAGGAAACAAGATACAGTGGATTGAGAATAATGAGGAGTATCTGGCTTAGAATGAGTAATCAGGGAAGACCTCTCAGAGGAGGTGACATTTCAATAGAGACCTAGCGGATGAGTGTGGGCCTTCGGAAGAGTAAGAGCCTCCCTGGTGGAGGGAGCAGTGTATGAAAAGGCCCTAAAGGAGGAAGGGAAGGAGGCCAAGGTGGTGAGAGTGGGGAGGGGTTGTGCAAGGTGAAGTCTTGTAGACTTGTAGGTTTGGCTAGGGAGTCTGCATTTTATTTCAAGTGTCATGGAGGACACTGACAGGTCTTTTCTCCAGGTTGTCATGTGGAGGACGAATTGTAGGTGGCACCGGTGGCAGTGAGGCCGTGGGGGAGGCAGAGGAAAGGCAACACCATCTAAGAAAATGGTTCAGAGGAAAGACGGTGCCATGGAGTACAATGACGATGGCTTCGGGGATGGCAGGAATGATGGACTTTACAAATGGCCTGGGTGTGGAGGGTGAGGAGGCTTGTGGAATCTAGGGTGATGCTCAGGCTTTTGGAGAAACTTAAAAAAAAAGCAAGAGTCCGGGCTGTTGGATGGCCACCCAGATGGTTGTTGACGTCGGCAGGAATGCTGAATGTTTGTTTGACGGTGTTGCATCTCTGTGAGTGGC
Organism: Cnephaeus nilssonii; assembly: GCF_951640355.1. Taxonomy (NCBI): domain Eukaryota; kingdom Metazoa; phylum Chordata; class Mammalia; order Chiroptera; family Vespertilionidae; genus Cnephaeus; species Cnephaeus nilssonii. The sequence goes on from NC_137078.1 coordinate 81,506,256, forward strand.
GTATGCACACTCCCCGTGGGTGGATGCACATTCATCTTTGTGCATGCCTTTGCTTTGGGCAGAGTAAATGCATATATTTGGTGTGGGATGAGTGTGTATGCATATGAATGTCTATATTCTGGATGAGTGTATATGAATGTGCAGACACTTCCGTGCCGATGTGGGCGGGATCTGTATGTGTGAGTGTGCGTGTCTGTGTGTGGAATGAGAATGTCTGTCTCCAATTCAGGGTGAGCCTGGCCCTGGGTTTATCTCTGTGAAATGTGTACAAATAAGGAGGTGTGTGTGTGTGTGTGTGCGTGTGTGTGCAAGCTAAAGATGTGTGCATGTTTGTGGGGTGACTGTGTGTGCAAATCTGTGTGCATATGTGGGTGTGGCAGGTGTGTATATTTATGCACAAGATGGGGCTGGATGTAGTTACACATCTGTTCCTATGTAAGTGTGTGTGCAGGGTCTGTATGCACATCTATCTGGGGGGCCGGGTGCACAGATCTGCGTGTGCCCATTCATGGGGAGAGTATATGCGCATATGTGCACAGGAGTGAAGGAGTGTGTTCCAGGGATGGCTGTGTGCGCCCATCTCTGTGCAGTGAATGTGCCTGCCTGTGCCCTTTGGGGCTCTGGTGCCCGCAAGTCACAGAGGCAGCAGCTTGCAGAGCGTGTTATGACATGTTTATAAGTCTCTCAACCTTAATGCATTTTAAATTTCCAACCCAAGGGGATCCCGGTGGACTGCAGAGCCATTTGTTTCTTGCTGCGCTTTAAAAAGAAAGTTTCCAGAGTGAGAGCCCTTCCCTTCTGCCTCCAGCTCAGCACCCCCACCTGGTTCTTCGGGAGTCCTGATGGAAGGAAGACACAGACCTGAGTTCCAATACTGTGGGAGCGAGCGGAGACAGGGGCTCTCTGAGTGTGGGGAAGGAGGAGGGGGTAGAGGCTGGGGCAGTGATGGGAATGACGAGGTGGGAAGAACCCAAACCCCCCCATCATTAGGGCAGGCCCCCATCATTAGCATAGAAGATGCTCAGCCAGTCTCCTTGCAAGCCCTCTTTCTCTCAGGTCACCTGAGGATTCGCACTTGGATCTCTGCCTCTCACACCACATACTCTTCCTGGGCAACTTAACCCCTCCTGAGGCAACTCCTGGTACATAAATCCCTTCCCAAGTCATCTGGGCACCCCCAGGACACCTCATGTGCCTTTGACAGCCACAAGTGCCCACCACTTCCCTCCTGCCCCTATTGGAGTCCAAAGTGTCAGCATTAGCCCTATCCCCTAGGCTGAAGGGGCCCCAACTCCTATGTGCTGAGGGCCCTGAGGGATTGCTGCTGACTCACCTGCTAGCAGGAACCCGTGGAGGTAGGAAATGAACAGCTCCTCAAACTTCAACTTGCATTTATGAAGCCACCTTGTTCTAGGTCTTAGGCATAAGGCCACTGAGATAGTGCTGGGAAACCAATGACACAGCAGAGCTGTGCTTAGAAGCACCTCTCCCCTCATCTTTTGGACCCTCATCTTTGGACCAAGCTCTGGGCCTCAATTCTCCCTTCCCTTAGGATGAGTTTTCCTTAGAGACTTCTTTCATCCTTCCTACTACAGCTCCTGGTGGGCCCGCCTAACCCAGCAGGCATGCCTGAATCCAAGGACGCAGAGATTGGAGTCTGGCTGGGACCCTGCATGCTTGATACCACCTATCTGGTGATCTCACTTTCTAGCCAGTGGGGTCTCATTTGAAACAGCTTTTTATCGTAAGTTTTTCTTCCTTCCTTCCTTCCTTCCTTCCTTCCTTCCTTCCTTCCTTCCTTCCTTCCTTCCTTCCTTCCTTCCTTCCTTCCTTCCTTCCTTCCTAAAATTGATTTCAGAGAGGAAGGGAGAGGGAGAGAGAGATAGAAACATCAATGAGAGAAAATCATTGATCAGCTGCCTCCTGCACACTCCACACTTCGGATCGAGCCCGCAACCCAGGCATGCGCCCTGACCTGGAATCGAACCATGACCTCCTGGTTCATAGGTAGACACTCAACCACTGAGCCATGACGGCTGGGCAGTTTTTCTAATCTTGAATGGGGCCTGGGGGCAGGAGCTGTGGCTTGGGTCTGCAGGCGCTAAGGGTCTTTCTTGACCTTTGGTCAGCCTTGACCTGGGGGACCCCACACTCTGACCCAAGAGGATGAGCCTCCCATTGGGTCTCCTTAACATCCTGTTGCACCTCGGGGCTTCCTGGACAGACCTGGTCATGCCCCTTGGACTTCTCCTGGGAGGAATTCTGTCTGTACACCCAGCTGAGTAAAAGGGCAGGAAGATCTTTCACAAAGGACCTTTCTGGAAACGTCAAGCATCTTAAGGCCAATTTGGTGACTTTAAAAAGAATGGCTTTCTTGTTTTGGTAAAAATGCTGCATCAAATGACTGGAGAGATAGGATAGCTTGATGACTAAGAGCATGTTCTCTGGAGCCCAACTGCCTGGGTTTGGCTCTGGCCTTTGCCACTTGCTGGTCACGTGGCTGTGGGAGAGCTGTTTGACCTCTATGTGCCTCAGGAGCCCTGTCTCTAAAGCAGAGATAATAACTTCCGATTATTACAAACAGAGTATTCACTTCATAGGGTTGTGATGAAGATAAGGTGAGTTAATACATGTAAGGGATTTACAACAGTCCACAGCACATAGTAGATAGAAGCCTCCTCATTGTTATTAAACATTTTAACAATTCAAAGCCTCACTCACACCTACTGCTACCACCCTGGGGCCCTTCTCCCAGCCACCTTTCTTTGGGGGTGAAGCACACCTGGTTTTGTAGAAATGTGATTTATGATATGTATGGTTGAAATACTTTCCCCCCACTTAACCATATGTCTCAGAGATTTTTCCATGTCAGTCCGTGTAGATCTACTTCATTCTTTGAAAATTAGTATTAATGAGCTACAATTTATTGGCTCAATCTATCAGTCACTGGTGGGCGTGAAGGTCGTTCCCCATTTTTCACTGTTCTAAACAACACCGCGTGTGCCAGCTTAGGCACGGGTCTGCTTGCATTTGGGCTGTTATCTCCTTGGGCTAAGTCCTAGAAGTGGGAGTGCTGGGTCAACGAATGTGCACATTTTACATGTCCACACAAATGGCCAACATGCCCTTTGGAAAGGTTGTACCAATTTACCCTCTGTCAATGGCGCCTTCTTGTTGAACCTTTTCCATTTGGTTTCTGAATCTCCCATCCAATTTACCCTATGCCCCGGTGAGGCCACCTGAATGCAGAAGGGAGCTGGGTGAACACATTTTTTGATTAGTTCATGAGATCATGAGCTGCCAAGAAAGCTTTGTCACTGCGGGCGCTTCCTGAGGGGGACCACTGAGGTGTGCGTTGCAGCTGCCTCACCTCTTCCCGAAGCAGAAAAGGGCGAACCGTGAAGCATGAGGAAGCCTGTTGGAAAAGTGACTTTGATGAATGTTAAGCATTGTTCTCTCCAGGCTCTACACTGAAGCAGCCTGGTTGGTTTGACCCGATTTTGCATGTGAGCAGAGGCTTCAGATGACAGATTGCCCCTTGAAGAGATGCTGCAACTCCAGCTCCCATCACATAGACAGCGGGACCTTGTCACGCCCCATCAAGAGGTGGAGTCTAGCCCTAGTTGGTTTGGCTCAGTGAATAGAGAGTCGGCCTGCAGACTGAAGGGTCCCAGGTTCGATTCTGGTCAAGGGCATGTACCTTGGTTGTGGACATATCCCCAGTAGGGGGTGTGCAGGAGGCAGCTGATCAATGTTTCTCTCTCATCGATGTTTCTAACTCTCTATCCCTCTCCTTTCTTCTCTGTAAAAAATCAATAAGATATATTAAAAAAAAAAAAAGAAAAGAGGTGGAGTCTAATCTCTTTCCTCTTGCAGCTTGGGACTGCTTTGACCAATAGAGTCTGTGGAAGTGATGCTCTTACCACGTTGCTGAACTGTGAATTTGGGAGCAAAATAGAATGGTGATTGCTTTATGTCAGGAAGTTTTGCATTAATTTGTTACAAGATAACTAGAATGTTTAGTCACTGTGTATTGGGGGAGACAGTTCAGTGAAGTGCAGCAATCTTCAACCTTAAGGTGGCTGAGAATGAATTGGGTTCTCATTAGATATAGATTCCGGGGCCCCGCCTCCAGAGGTTCTGATCCATTAGATGTGGTGTAAGGTTAGAGAACCTGCATTTTCAAATGAGTAGCCCAGAAAATTCTGACATAGTTGGTACCGAATCAAAAACTGTGGCTCAGTGGTTGAGTGTCGACCAATGAACCCAGGAGGTCGAGGTTTGATTCCAGGTCAGGACACATACCTGTGTTGCGGGCTCGATCCCCAGTAGGGAGCGTGCAGGAGGCAGCCGATCAATGATTCTCTCATCATTGATGTTTCTATCTCTCCCTCTCCCTTCTTCTCTCTGAAATCTATACAAATATTAAAAAAGAGAAAACTGTGGTAAATCATTTAAGAGCAAGAAACTTGGGTTTAAATTCTGATTCTGTGGCTACTAACTATAGTGCCTTCGCTTTTCATCTGTAAAGTAGGGGCAATCATAGTTCCTACCTTATGGCAGTGTTGAGAAATTAGGTGAGTTAATGCCTTTAGTGTTTATGTACTACTCTGATTACTAATTTACAATTGCTTAATACTTCTTAAAAATTAATTTATTTTAAAATTATATTGATTATATATAGGAAATTATGAATCAAGATTGATAAATAAAAAGAATTCAGAATAGGCTAATTTTTATTCCTATTATTTCCCCTCTATTCTCACCCTTCCCCACAAAGGTATTCATTTTAATATATTTTTGGTTTATCTTTCTATTTTTTTTGAAAGTTACATAGGCATTATTATGTTTCCAAACTGTCTTTAGATAAACAGAAGGACCAAAATATTGCTTACCCAAATTTCATTTAAAAAATTAACTTTTTTGGGGCAACATTGGCTAATAGGGTCATATAGGTTTCAACTGTACATTTCTATGATACATAATCTGTATATTGCATTGTTTGCCCATCACCCAAAGTTAAATCATCTTTCGTCCCCATATATTTGGCCCCCTTTACCCTGTACTTCCCCTCCCACCCCCTTCCCTCTGCTCTGGACAATCACCATACTGTTGTCTGTGTCTATGAGTTCCAGTTTTATATCCCACATATGAATGAAATCAAATGGTTCTTAGCTTCTTATACTGACTTATTTCACTTAGCCTAATATTCTCAAGGTTCATCCATATTGGCCGTATTCATCTTTTCATCTTTTCTTATGGCTGAATAGTCTCCCATAGTGTATATGAAACCATTTATACTATGTCTCCATATTTTGGCCACCATGAATAATGCTGCAATGAACATCCTAAATTTCATTTTAAGCAATCTTTTCTTTGATGTATAAAGTACACAAATCTTAGGGGTATAGCTTCATGAATTGAACATTGGGAAACTCTAAGAGTGAATATAGCCACCAAATCACCTCTCAGAGGAAGAAAGAGAACATTACCAGTTCTCCACAGCACTGCTCATGTGTCATATGTTTGTGAGATGTTTGGGCATCTTCTTTTGCCTGTTTAAGTATTTGGCTCATTTTTCAATTGTGTGGTCTTTTTACACTTGGTTTGTGGAGCTTCTTTACATATTCTGGAAGTGAATCTGTTGTGGATCAATAAATATTGCAATCACTTTTACTCTGTTTTTTTTTTTTTTTCTTAAATCTCTGAATGGTGTCCTTTGCTAAACAGAAGTCCCTAATTTTAAAGTAGTCTGCTTTTTCAATATTTTCCCATATGATTAGTACCATGTTGTTCTGTTTAAGAAATCTTTGCACCCCAAAGTCATAAAGAGTTGCTCCCCCGTTTACCATCTAGAAGCTCTACTGTTTTATCTTTAACATTTAGAAACCAGGAACTGATTTTTGTGTATAGTGAAGAAGGGTTTAAATGACGTTTTATCCAAATAGATATCCTGCAGACCCAGCATCATTTATTGAAAAGACAATCCCCTTTCCCGCACTGCAGGAATCCCATTTAAAAAAATTTGAGTAGCAATCAAAAATCATGGGTTTGGTGTGCTAATTTCTTTTTCTCCTATGGTAACGGGGTTTCATGGTTCTGCATTTCACATTTCGGTCTGTGAGCCATTTTGAGTTCATTTTTGTGACGAGGTCTGTGTCTAGATTTATTTATGTTTGTATGTGGATGTCCACTTGTCTCAGCGCCCTTTGTTGAAAGTAATTTATTTTTGGGCTATACATTAAAATAAACACATACTTATGAAAATAAGAAATGCTTAATCTGCATTAAACCACATCCAATCATCTAACATTCCACACTCCAGGAAACCCCCCAGTGGGATGTTGAGATCACAGCAGTGGATAACAGAGGGCTTTCTGTAGGGTTACGTTAAAAAATCCTTAAGGCTTTACTATATAAGAAATTCATATTTGTTTTATTTATTTATTTTTTAAAATGTATTTTTATTGATATAGAGGAAGGGAGAGGAACAGAGAGAAACATTAATGATGAGAGATCATTGATCGGCTGCCTCCTGCGTGGCCCCTACTGGGATTGAGTCTGCAACCCGGGCATGTGCCCTTGACCGGAATCGAACCTGGACCTTTCAGTCCACAGGCCGATGCTCTATCCACTGAGCCAAACCGCTAGGGCCATATTTGTTTTAGAAACAATAGAAGATACAGGTAACTATAAAGAAGTAAATAAAAGTCATGTAGGCCTTATTACCATTTTGGTGTATTCTTCCAGTCATTTCTCCTCAGACACACATATATATTGTAGCTTATAAAGAGGAGGTAATGAAATACATACTGTTTTATACTCTTTTAAAAAATATATTTTTTATTGATTTCAGAGAGGAAGAGAGAGGGAGAGAGAGATAGAAACATCAATGATGAGAGAGAATCATTGATTGGCTGCCTCCTGCACGCCCCACACTGGGGATCGATCCCGCAACTGAGGCATGTGCCTGACTGGGAATCAAACCATGACCTCCTGGTTCATAGGTCGACACTCAATCACTGAGCCATGCTGGCTGGGCTGTTTTGTACTCTTAATTTTTACTTGATACATTCTCTTCATGTCAATACATAATCATTTTAATGGATGTTGATGCGTGATATGTTAACTGGTCCCCACTCCCTCGAACTCCCAACACAGACTCTATCTCCCTCTTTAAGCCCCTACCTTCCAGACTCCCATTTTAATAGTACCCACCACCATGGCTTAAGAAATAAAGTCTAAGACTCTGTGTTCCCTTTCCCAATTCCACTTTCTTTTCTGCCCCTCAGTAACCATTATTTTAGAGTTAGGGCTTCTCATTTCCAACGCATGAATATATTCTCCTTACTATCTCCAAATATACCCATTAACAATATATAGTATTGCTTTGTAGGCTTAAGAACTTTAAATATATATAAAATGACGTTCTACTATACACATCCTTTTGTATATTGCTTTCTTCACTCAAAATGATGTTTCTAAGTTTTATCTATATTATTGTACGTAACTTCCATTGATTCTTTTTTAACTGTTGTGTAGTATTCTATTCTACCACAATTGACTCATCGATTTTCTACTGATAGTGAAAATAAAGAATGATGCTGTCGTCTTGTGTAATTTGTAAGAGTTTCTTTAGCGCTCATACCCAGAACCAGAACTGCAGGGTTGAAGGGTGTATGTATTCTCAACTTTACTAGACATTGCCTGCCATTTACTAGACATTGCCTGCTCTCTAACATGGTTATATAAATTTACAATTCTATCAGTAATGTATGAGATTTCCCGTTCCTTTACACCTTAGCTAACCCTTGGTATTGTTACATTTGTAATTTTTATCCATCTGATGGCTGTGGAATGGCACCTGTATTAGCCTGGGCCCAGTTAGTTAGGAGATCAGACATCACACAGGGCTTTTAAACAGAGGGAATTGAATACAGGGAATTGGCTACATAGATGTTGGGATGCTGATAGAGCAAAAAGGAAACACAGAGGTGACTCAGAGATAGTAACTGCAGGAAGCACATACCGTCCGAGGGCTAGAGGAGGAAAAGAAAATGTGGGGGCCCACTTAAAACCTAGGCACTCGGAGCAGGGGTTCAGGGTGCTCAAAAGTTGCAAGAAGGAATGCCACCAGCTGCTGGCGGTATCTTGGAGGAGTGTGAGGAGGCTGGGTTTGGGAGTGCAGAAAGGAAGTGGAGGCTGGAGCCAATTGCTGCTGCTGCTGGAGTGGTGCTGGCAGGAAAGAAAAAACCGGAACTCAGGCCCTTCTCCCCTCTGCCTGCCTTCCAACCTTCCTTGAGTGCCTCTCATTGCTGGAATCCAACAGGAAGCCAGCTGGTCCTGGGACGTGGAGTGTGCAGAGTCCTGGCCCCAGCAACAGAGCAGAATATGGAAGGATGGATTCAGGCTGAGAGGCATTAGGTAAATAACTTGCATAGCTTCTCACTGTGTGAAAATAGGTTCTTTCCATTTTTATCCATAGCTATTTTAAACAGTGCCCACATCCTTCCACATACATTTTCCTTAGAATTAGTTTCTGGAAGCAGAATTAGAGAGTCAAAGAAAATGCATATTTTTAAGGCTCTTCATTCAGGCTGACAGAATTGCTGGAGGAGTAGGGTTTGCAGGAAAGGGAGTCCCTCCCCTGGTGTATTCCTGGAAACTGCATCACAGAGCAGATGGCAACAGAGAAGATCGCCTTTCTACACTCGAGTGCTGTATTACCTAGGGATCACTTTCTACCCAAGGAATGAATGCGGAGAGACTGTAATTCTAACTAACCTGTGTCAGAAAAAGAGCTATGGCCTTAGAGTTCTATAGCTTTGATACTAGTTATATTAGCCTTTGAATCCTGTAAAAGAGATATAAATATCCATTACCCATTGACCACAGAAAAGCCACAGTGAATTATCAGTTGTACCCACACAGTTATAGCAACAAAAATATAATTCCATAGTATCATTTATGCAATTTCCTAAAAATAATATATCCTTATACTAAATGCTCGGTATTTAATTAACGGTGGATTTGTTGACTTAATTGGGCTTACAGAGACCAAGAGTGTGGTGTGCGGTGAGTATGGTGGCTGGAAGATAGGGGCTGGCGGTGGTAGAGTGAGAGATAAGAGCTGAGTTTACGAGGGTGGAGGAAGTGAAGACAAATCAGCACATTGGGAATTCTGGCGAAGTGCAGGGAACAGAATGTACAATGGAAGAAGGGAAGTGTGAGGGCGAAGGTAGGCAGTGCTGAGGTAAACCTCACCTATGTCACCACATAGCCATGACGACTCTACCTGGCCCGGATTACTTTGGCCTGTGCTCTGCTCAGCTCTGCTGAGAGCACGAATCCCTAATCAGATGATTGCAATCATGAGACTCCCCGCCAGCAGGTAATCAAGAGGCCAGAGCCCGCCGTCCATTGGGCCAGGTATTCATCTCTAAGGGAGCTGCCCCTACACACTTACCTTGGAGCAGGGCCCTGCAGGGGAAAGCTGGATGTGGCAGTGGCTTTGGCTGGGTATCATGAGAAAGGCAGGGTTGAAGTCTGGGCCTTGAGGAAGGCTCCTGATGACATCTCTAGCTCTTGGCACTTTCTAAAATTTATGTCCAGAGCACTTGGGAGAATGACTCCAAAGCCTTCTCCAGCCCTGCCTCCCCTCTGAATTGCCTCCTGCACATCTCTAGCTGGGTGTCCCATAGGCACCTTGACATCATCCTATCCCCATGGGAGCAGGAAATGTGTTTGGCACACCATATTATACTCAGAGCCCTGTGCAGTCCTTAGCACAGACACTCAAGAAATGCTGGTTAGATGAAGGAATGGCATTCTAAAGCAAAGTCCTCAATTAGCAGCTGAGCAGAAGCCATTGAATGAGGAGAACCGGGGCCATTGGTGACCTGGGTGAGAGGCATGAGGACAGGGCCCTGTTTGACATGGGCGAAGTGGGGCTGAGTGCTCAGGAAATATAAGAAGTCTCCTGTGATGGTAAGGAGAGAGACAGACCATTAGCTTGATGGGACAGTGAGCTAATACTTAACAATAATGAACTACATTTCCTTGAGTAATGTAAGGACAGACACGTGCTAAGCCCTTTCCAGGCATCACTATCTCATTTCACAAGGATCTTTCTCTGGACAGGGATTATTATTTCCACTTTTCAGATGTGGAAACTGAGATGCAGAGGTGAAATGATTGGTTCAAGGTCATGCAGCTGGTTAAGTGATGGAACCTCAATTGGGATGCGCCTGAAACAAGCTGGGCCACCCTGGGAAGGCTGCCGCCTTTAGCATGGGGGCAATCTTGAGCCTGTCTCTTGCCAGAGGCAAGAGAGGTTTTGGGTGCAGATCCTTGAGGTGTGAGGCTGGTACAAACTCAATGACATTGTTACCTTTGGACGGGAGGTGGGATGAGGGTGAGGATGTGAGGAGTTGTTGAGAGGAGTGGGGTGAAGCTCTCCCATGGCACCTTCATCTTTTCAGGAAGGGAGGCAGGGCCACAACAGGGCCACAGGGGCAGTAGGGATTCACAGGGGCTCAAACTGCTATGGTTTGTCCTTAGCCAGAGGGCAGGGGAGTCAGCCTGCCTCTGACACGGTTTTGAGGCCATGGGGCCTTGAGATAAACCCAATTCTGGGCTCTGATAGTGCTAAGCCAAGCAGAGCTGATTATTAAATGTCCGAGGACATGGCTTCTGATAGAGATTCAGGTGAGCTACCCCCACCTCCCACCCCTCGGACAGCTTGCTAACAGGATCCTGTTGTGGCTGCAAATGAATTTTCCATGATCCCTAACTCTTTGATTCAAGCAGCCATCCCTGGACCGGAGCCCTTAGGGAGAGCATCCAGCCCTTCCAGACGTTCTGCCGAGGAGGACTGGCTGATTGCTGCCTGCACCACGTTTCAAGTCTCCCCGAATTATTTAGTGGACTGCAGGTTGCTTAGAATGCTTCACGTTCAAAGACTAGCAGGCTGGATCCAGACATCTGAGGGACCTTCGGGCACCTTAGCAGGTTAAGCTTATTGGGAGACTGGATAGGGATCACGAGGAATACATTTTATTCTGTGAGTTGCAGAGCACAGGACTTGTGCTTCTGAAGTCAGGCCTATTGGTGGGTCTAACTTTTGTTGCAAGTTCCTTGGCCATGGGGTTTATTTTTTATTTATTTATTTTTAGTTTTTGATATCTTTTCCCCCCAATATATTTTTATTTACTTCAGAGAGGAAGGGAGAGGGAGAGAGAGAGAGAGATAGAAACATCAATGATGAGAGAGAATCATTGATTGGCTGCCTTCTGCATGCCCCTTACTGGGGAATCGAGCCCGAAACCCAGGCATGTGTCCTTGACTGGAATCGAACCCGGGACCCTTCAATCCACAGGCCAACGCTCTATCCACTGAGCCAAACCAGCTAGGGCTTGGCCATGGGGATTAGATGGGAGGGAGTGGAGTGCAGTGGGTGGGCCTGTGCTCCTGGGAGGCCCAGGGGTCAGCGGGATGTGGGTGGCTGGGTGGGTGAGTGGGACAAGTAGAAAGGTGAGCAGGGGTGCTGCTCCGCCTGCCCCGGCTTCAGCAGGAGAATCTCTGCTTTCGATTGCTTTATAAACTGGGGTTTCCATCAATGTCATGTTTTATTAAAGAAAGAAAGAAAAGGTGTTTATTGCTTTAAAAATCCTCCATGTGGTGGCAAGTTTTGGAATGAGAAGAACCGGGGTTTGGGTCCTGAATCTGACTCTGTCTGGCTGTGTGGCTTAGGCACACACTTGGACACATCACGTAACCTCTTTGAGCTTGTTGTCTGTAAAATGGGGCCGTGAAGTCTTCCTGGCGGGGATGCTCAAAAGACCAAATGAGATAATGAATGAGAAGCTCCCAGAAAGGAGCGTGACGATGTTTGTGATGGAGTAAGTCATCTGTTTTCAAAGAGTTACTTTCAGAGAGAGAGTAATCGCGACCAAGAACTCTGAGAGCCTACTGCTGGCAAGTACTGATGGCAGGTTCCCATTTAACCCTCAGGACAACCCCCTGAGAGGGCATGACGACTCTGCCCCGCCCCCTTCCAATTTCAGGTGAAGAAACAAGGCTCAGAGCGGTTATGTGACTTGCCCAAGGCCTTGCAGCTAATTCTCAGAAGAGTTGGAATTCCAGCAGAGGAAGGGTAGGGGGCCAGGGTCTTGGTGTCACTAACTCATTTATTTGTTTTTCCTACAAACACTTATTGAGCCCTAAGCACGCACCTGGCACATCCTAGATGAGGGACTCTTGTCAGTGGAGGTGTGTGCCAGGAGCCACTTAGCATGACATTCCAGGTCTGTCCCATCCGGCCCTTGCCTTTCTTTCGAGGTCCTCTTCCACCCCTTCCCCTTTGCACACTGTGATCTGGAATGAACACACTGCTCATTGTCCTTTGGGGCCACACGCCTTAGAACCTGCTGCTTCTTGTGCTCGAAATGCCCTGGCTTCCCCTCTCCACCTGGAAAACTCCTAGTCACTTCTCAAGACCTGATGTCACCTTCTCTGGGAAGTCTTCCCTGCTCACCCCCCGACCTCCAGGCACATATTATTTGTATAATTAAATTTCCATTACATTTCAGAGTTTCTGAGTGTTTAAGTCACTTCCCTAAGTTCACACAGCTGGTCACTGTCTGAGTCAGGATTTGAACCTGGGACTTTCTGACACCAAAGCCAATGAATGTCACCACTGGAACACGTGGCCAGCAAAGGTCGTGGTTCTCGGAGCTCCTCTGCTCTGTCCTGGAACTCATCACACTTAATTGCATTCATTTGCTGGTGAGCTCTCTAGGGCCGTGGCTGGCAAACTGCGGCTCGCGAGCCACATGCGGCTCTTTGGCCCCTTGAGTGTGGCTCTTCCACAAAATACCACGGCCTGGGCAAGTCTATTTTGAAGAAGTGGCATTAGAAGAAGTTTAAGTTTAACAAATTTGGCTCTCAAAAGAAATTTCAATCGTTGTACTGTTGATATTTGGCTCTGTTGACTAATGAGTTTGCCGACCACTGGGCTAGGGGAAAGGACTGCATGGGAGTCATTATGACGTGTTAGCAAAGACTCAACAGTGTATGCTCCTGGGATAATAACAAGGGTAATTGCTTGCCTGGTTCTGGGCTAACCTCTCAATTTTCATTGTATCATGTATTACTGATGACAATCCATGAGACAGTGATTATTTTTTATTCTTCCCACTTCACATTCAGGCCAACTGAGGTGTAGAGAGTTGAAACGTGTCCAAGTCCCACAGCTAAAAGGGGCAGAGTTGAGATTCAGAATAAGATCCGGCTTATCCCAGAGCTCACTGTCTTAACTGCTTTATCGCATTGCTGCTCCTGGACATGTTCTGTGAGACCCTGCGCTGGTGTTGGGGATACCGTATGGCTCCTACCCTCAAGGAGCTCATACTCAAGTGGGGAGACAGACATCTAACGTGAATAATCATAACAGGTATGGTGCAGGTAGCCCAGAGGAAGGACTGAATAATTCATCAGACGGGGAGTGCTAGGGTAAGATTTCATAAAAGAGTGGATACCTGAACAGGGTTTTGAAGGTTAAATAAGAGTTTTCCGGGAGATGGTAGGTGAAAGGATATTTTAGTCAGAGAGTAATATCTGAGAGGGAGGGAGGGAGGGAGGGAGGGAGAGAGAGAGAGAGAGAGAGAGAGAGAGAGAGAGAGAGAGAGAGAGAGAAACTCTGGTGTTCTGAAATTTCACGCCGTCTCTCCTCCCCACAGCCGACTGCCAGGAGACCAGAATCGCAGCTGCACACAGCTGGTTGCGGCTGCTCTGCTGGAGTTCTCATTGCTTCTCTCACACCTGTCTTCTTAGAAAGAAGCACGTGGGCTGTGAAGCTCTGTGGGACTCTTCTCAGTGCTGGGCAGGAGCAATAGTGGGGACAGCTGCCAGGGCCCCAGAATCCAGCCTCTGCTCCCCACTTCTCAGCGATGCAGCTCGGCTCCCAGCTCCCACCAGTGGGAGGAGAGATGAAGACCCTGGCAGGTGGGTGGAGGTAGGGCCCTGAGGGCAGGTTCTGGAGGTGGAGGGCAGGTCTTCCAGTCATCTTCTTGGCAGCAAAGGGAGTAACAGAGTCTGGGGTCTGGCTGGCTCAGAAGCTGTGGTCTGTCTTCCCTCAGCTCTAGATCTTAATAGAGCCTGCACCTCCCTGACTATTGGATCTGAGAGCTGAGGAACCTCGGCCCACAAGCTCCGTCGTTGTTACTTTGGTGCCCAGGCCCATGCTGGTTCCTGGTTTTACCTGTTCCTCTCCACGGGGGTAAGGCTCTGACATCCAGCTTCACCTTTGGGAGTAAGGCCTCCCCTCGGGGTTGTTCCTGGTCCCTGATCCCTACTGCAATCTGGGAACCTGCTTCACCCAGGAAGGCCCCGCCCCACCCCACCCAGGTGTTCCCCACCCACCTTTGTATTCATGTCCAGATTAGACTCTCAGGTGCAGAAGGATTAGATTCAATTTGACCACATCTCCTTGGAGCTGCCTAGTAATTTGGAATCCAGCTGCCCCTGCTTAGCCACCTGCAAAGCAGGGTCCATCTCCCAACCGGTTCTCCCTCCCTCCTCAGTCTTGCGTGTGTCTGAGTACATGTCTGGGTCAGTGATGGTGCCATCATGATAGGCAGGACTGTGGTGTGTCTGTGTACCTGTATGTTCATGGAGGCCATCACATGCAGCTGTGCCCTGTGTGCTGCAGCCTGACCCTCTGTGCACCATGAACATGAACATGCCCACTGTGCCTGGAGGGGGCTCAGTATGCATGACATTCAAGTCCACAGGCAGGCGTCTATCTATAGATACACGCATATCTCTCCAGTACATGTGTATGCCCTCGTACATACATGTGTGTTTATGGCTATCTAAGCATGTGTCTATGTGACCAAGAGAGTGGAGGGGAGGGGCCTCAGAGCCCCCTGGACTCTTTCTGCTTAACACTCTGGAACCTCCCCAGCTCTCCCCAGGGTGGCCTCGGCTCTGAGAACTTCAGAAATATCTGGAGCCCCAGAGCAGCCCTCATCCCTCCCCCTTGGAAAGCATGTACCTGCAGAGGTACAATAGTCAGTCCCTCAAATGCAGTCTGGACAATGGTGTCCACCATTCTGGAGTTCCCTACTGTGGTCCATGTAGGCCCGTCTCCAAGGCTAATGTCCAGGCTGTTTCCTCTGTTTTCCCAAGGAGCCTGAGGACAGGGTCCTGGTCTGGTGTGGCTGTCCAGAGGCCTGGGTTTGCCCGAGAACTCAGGACTGCTTGGAGCCATTCCCAAGGACCCTGGGCTATGTCTGGGTGCCTGTCCAGAACTTTCCCTTCTTAACAAGTCTCAGGATGGGCAGGGGGAGCACTTGTGGGGAAATTACCAATTTAAATAGGAAATGCAAGCAATTTGGATGGAACCCCAGGATGGCAGTTTGAGAGCTCATTCTCTGCCCTGTGGGGGTTTGATTACAACCAACTTGGCTGATAATGTGCAGAGAGGACCAGAGAAATGGTTTCCAAGGAAACTCAGATCTTTCTAAGGCCGGTCTGGCTCAGGTGGGAGCCAGGGCTGGTCAGGAAATCAGAGGTTGTGCTCAGCACCGCTGGGCTCCTGTCCCTGTTCCTGGGAGCCTTCTGCCCACACCCACCTGCTCTTGCTCCAACTCTGTACCCCAAGCCTGGCCGGCACTTCCATTTCTGGCCACAACAGTTGCTTCCCTCCTTTTTTCTGCCTGCTCCCTCAGTCTCTGTATTTATCTCAGTCTCTGTACAGACTTAAACATTTGGGAAAGTTTGCAAACAGGACAAAAATAGCTACTAATGGCTACAATTCATATAGCACCAACTATGTTCCTGAAAGACCACAGGATTCACTCCTATTATTTCCAGCTTCACAGCAACCCTGTGATGGAGAGGACTATGTGTTCATCAAACCCACTGTTCCCGTTTCTCTTAGAACTACATTTCCCAGCCTCCCTTGCTCTCAGGTGAAGTCATGTGACTGAGTTCTGGTCAATGGAATGTGGGTAGGAGTAATTTATGCCACTTTCCTGTCTGTGCCCCAAAAATATTACACACAATCTTCTACACATTTGCTCACTCTTTTTCCTTATGGGCTGCTGAAACAGAAAATCCATCCCTGGGGGATGGTGGAGCCACTGGACTGAATTCTTGCATAATTTTGAATAGTCCCCTGGCCTCTTCGTTGGATTGTAACATGTTTGCTAAACCCCTGAGATTTGGGGGTGGGGGGTGGGGGGGGGGGAGGGGAAGTGAGGGAGGTGAGGGAGTTGTTTATTAAGTTAAAGCCTAGCTTGATCATACAAAACCTGAAAGAGGGTTATTTCTATCCCAGGGAGAAAACGAACTCAGAGATACTAACTTGCCAAGATCACACAGCAAATAAGTGGCAGATCTGAAATATGAACCCAGGTTATGTCTTTGCTGCGGCAGGGGGAGAAATAGTGGGGACAGCTGCTCAGGGCCTCAGAGCAGGCTAGCAGGATGACTGCCCTGGACAGAAGTTGCATTGCCTTTGTCTGTCTTTGAGGAGTCGCAGAAAGAAAGGCACAGAGCCAGGATTAAGTGATGGGAGGGAGGGAGCAGGTGGAGGGCAGGCGTGTGGAGTGGCACATCACGGCAGCCGGCAGCCAAGAGAGGAGAGTTTCAAGGAAGGTGGTCAATTGTGTCTAATGAGACCCAGCCAGGTGGAGGAGGAAGAGGGCTGAGAAAGAGACCATTAAATTTAACAACCTCAGTGACAGTTTCAGCTGAGTGATGGGGCAGATGCCAGATTGCAGGGGGTTTGGGAACAAGTTGGTGGTTGTATTGATGAAGGGAAGGAGAGAAATAAAGGTATCCTTGTAAGGGGAGCCAGGCCAAGGGAAGGAATTTTGAGGAGAGAGTCAGTGGTTAGGAGCGATTAAAAATAAAAATGGAAATCATGACCTACATAATGCAAAGCATCTGAATGTGATGATTTCCCTTTTCTGCCTGGTCCTGGTGTGCATTCCCAGATGGGCTGATGGGTCAGGAAGTAGGGAGGGGAGGGGCCTAGGTGCAGCCAGCAGGTCATGCAGCAATAACTGGGCTGCAAGGCACTCTCCTGAGAGGGCAAAGGGGTGGCAGGTGAAGCTTGTGAGCCTAAGAACTTCAGGGTAGTTCTTCAGATTATCCTCCCCCCCCCCTCCCTCTGTATTAAAGTTTAAAAATTTTCTTCTTATCTCTTCTAAGTTTCCCCCAGCTTTACTGAGATATAATTGACAAATAAAATTGTAATATATTTAAAGTGTACAACAAGATGATTTGATATATGTATGTATTATGAAAGGATTCCCACAACCAAGTTAATTAACACATTCAACACCTCACATATTTACATTTGTTTTGATGAGACTGCTTCAGATCTATGTCTTAGCAAACTTTAATTACATAATACATCATTATCAACTACTAGAGGCCCGGTGCATGAATTCGTGTACCAGTGGGGTCCCTCGGCCTGGCCTGTGGGATGGGGCCAAAATCAGCTCTCCAACATCCTCTGAGGGGTCCTGGATTGTGAGAGGGTGCAGGCCAGGCCAAGAGTCCCCACCATGCACAATTGGGACTGGGAGGGGCGAGGGAGGTTGGCCAGCAGAGGAGGCTGGGGGGTGTGCGGGGAGACTGCAGGAGGGCTCCAGGGCATGTCCGGCCCATCTTGCTCAGTCCTGATCGGCTGGACCCCAGCAGCAAGCTAACCTACTGGTTGGAGTGTCTGCCCCTTGGTGGTCAGTGCATGTCATAATGAGTGGTTGAGTGGTCTTAGCATATCATTAACATATTGCGCTTTGATTGGTTGAACGGATGACTGGACAACCAGACACTTATCATATTAGGCTTTTATTATATAGGATAATTGCCACACATATGTTAGCTTCTCAGACCTTATCCATAAGATTATCCAGTTGACTTGGTAATGGTATTATTGCAGACTAGAGGCCCGGTGCATGAAATTCATGCACAGGGGTGGCGGGGTCTCTCAGCCTGGCCTGTACCCTCTCCAATCTGGGACCCCTTGGGGGCAGTCAGACATTCCTCTCACAATCCGGGACCGCTGGCTCCTAACCGCTCACTTGCCTGATGGCCTGATCGCCCCTAACTGCCTCTGCCTACTGGCCTGATCGCCCCCTAACTGCTCCCCTGCCAGCCTGATCACCCCTAACTGCCTCTGCCTCGGCCCCCACCACTGTGGCTTTGTACAGAAGATGTCCGGTCTAATTAGCATATTACCCTTTTATTAGTATAAATAGGCCTAGATGATACACTTGAGAAATAGAGAACTTCCTAGAAATCAGCACTAGAGCTTGCTAAGTGTCCCCAAATGTCTATTCTGTCCCAGTCTCCTTAAACTAGGTGTGACCATGAGCTCAGTTCTTGCCAAAAGGAAATGTGTAACTTTCATACATGGAAGGTGCTTGTACTGAACATTGGAAAGGGAAACCCTTTTCTATGGGCTGGAACTTGGAAATGCCAGTGATGAACACTGGTTATATGGACAAAGGCAAGAACCTATGGCAGGGGTCCTCAAACTTCTTAAACAGGGGGCCAATTCACTGTCCCTCAGACCGTTGGAGGGCCGGACTATAGTTTAAAAAAAACCTATGAACAAATTCCTATGCACACTGCACATATCTTATTTTGAAGTAAAAAAACAAAATGGCAAAAACACCCGCATGTGGCCCGTGGGCTGTAGTTTGAGGACGCCTGCCCTATGGGATATCTGAGCAACCAGTCCCAAGGAAGCTGCATCTCTTGAGACCTAGTGACAAAGAAATTTCTACTGCTCTGGACCATCTCTTCCTCTTGACTATCATATGGGAGAGAAATGAACTTTCATTTTATTTAAGCCACTATATTTATGAGTCTCAGTCTTAAAGCAGCTTTGCGTGCTCCTTAATTAATATTCCCCCTTGGTCCCTATCCATGTCTCTTTCCATAGTGTTCTTCACTATTCAGTAGTTGCCCCATCCTTCCTTTATTTTTCTTCCCTCTCTACTTCTATGGCCAAATTCTTTCAGTCTCCTCCCCACATACCGACCTTCACTTCTCTTTATACCTTTGTTTTCTTTAGAGCCCTGCCAATGCTAGCATTTCCAAGGGTTCCTTCCTCGACCCTGCTCTTTTCTCCTTTCTACGTTCCATGTGCTTTCCTTGGTCAGTCTCCTCTATTTTCTCAGTTGATGTCCCATCTGATGACACCAGATCTGTATCGCCAGCTTGACCTCTTTCCTGAGCTTCAGGTTGAAGAGCCATCTGCCTGATGGGCATCTTTTCTTTATTGTCTCACAGGTTACCCTGGGGATGCTGCCTTGCACAACTCCAGGGGCTCCATGTACTGGGTTACCTCCATTCAATGTATCCATATCAGTTAGGAGGCTTGTGGCTGCATGTAGAGAAAACCCAACTCTAAGTGGCTTAAACAATTAGGAAATATGTTGTCTCACATAAGATGCTAGGTTGAGATGCTGGGTGGCTTGATCCAGTGGCTCAATGAGCTCATCCAGGGTCCAGGTTTTTCAATCTCTTCATTATACTCTTCTCCCAGAACTGCCTTATCCTGACTCCTGGAGTCTGTCAGTAGCGATCAGGACTACTTGTTTTCTTGTTCACATTAGGAGAACATTCCTCTCCCAAAACAGTTGGAGAAAGATGCTTTCTTATGGTCTTAATGGGTCAACTTATGGCCTCTACACCAACAGAGTCAAGGGCAATGCTATGTGCTCACTGGCTTACACCTATGCTCTGAACCAGACATTGGCAAGGGTTTGGCTTATCATAATTGGGTTTATGGGTTAGGGCCCATCTTGGATATGGAGTGACTTCCTCAGACTATGTCTGTGACAGATGGTAGAGGGGTGGAATGGCTGTTGAGCAGTCAGTTACAATGTTGATATCAAAACCTAACCTCGTGCCTACTCATTGCCTTCAGCCAAGACCTTCCTCTTGTATGTCTGTTTTAGCTAATGGTTCCACCATTAACTCAGTGACTTTAATCAGAAACCAAAATTATTCTCAACTCTCTGTTGTCACCACTCAATGATTTACTCAATCACCAACACCCAGGACCTTTATAATTGTGGTCTTGTCTCGTATTTACCACTCTAACAGCTTTCTAATTGATTTCCTTTTTCTAGTCCCAACGCCCTCCAATCTACCTCCACTGCAGCTATCAGATGAGCTTTCTAAAATGCAATTCTGATCTTTGTTGTTGTCTCCCCCTTGCTTAAACCCTTCATTGGCATCATGTCACTTACCGGATAAAATCCAACCTTTCCCCAGTAGTCGGGGGCAAAGCAGGATTTAGAGAGCTTTATCTTGGCTATGAAGAGGCCACAGCTGATACTGACACATAGTAGTGTCAGCCAATATCTGTTGAACTAAACAGGAATGTAGTGTTGTGTGCTTGCGTGTGTGAGGGCCTGATGAGACCGTGGGTGATGCAGGCTGTTAACCTGGGTGCCGAGGAGTTGACAGGAGGTAGCCTGAAGTTTGAAAAGGGTCTGAATTTATACTGGCATGGTGGGTTGTTCTGTTTTTAGTTGTAGTCTGGTGCTTAAAGAACTTGGGTTTAGAAGTTAGACAGCTGGTACTGGGTTTAAATCCTGACATTGCTCTTTGCCACCTCGAGCAAGCTGTTGAACAACCTAGTCCCAGCACCTTCCTGCGACACTGAAGGGAATGATGTTACACACCTCAAAGATCTGTGGTGAGAATTTGATGAACTGACGCCAGTAAATCACTTAGCACTTGGTAAATGTGTGATAAATATTGGTGGTCATTGTTATTACTTCATTGAAATCTAATATATGACTAATATTTAAAACAGGTTACAAGATGTTTTATTACTATATTTTAATTCTAGGAGAAGGTGAATTAATATTTCATCTCAAATATAAACACAAGTTTTCCTATTGGTCATCCTCAACGTGTTAAAATTTGATTTGGGACGTCCTTAAGTGTGATTTAAAAAAATGTTTAGTACTAATTTAAAATCCATAAAAATGAAATTAAAACCAAACATTTAGGGAACCCCTGGAATACTTCTGTGGAGTGCTAGGTTCCATTTAAAATCCATGGATCTAGCTCTACGTAGAATACAGTGGCCACTGGCTATGGAGAACTTGAAATTGCCCAGTCTGAACTCAGATTTCCTGTAAGAGTAAAATACACGTGGGACTTCAAAGACTTAGTACAAAAAGAGAAGTAAAGTCTCATTAACAAGTTTTTATATTGATTACATGTTGAAATACTAGTTGAGCTCTGTTGGAATAAATATATTGTTAATATTAATTTCACCTGTTTGTTTTTACCTTTTAAAGCGTGGATACTGGAACATTTACCATTAGCTATGTGGCTCCAATTGTGTTGGTACTGAACAGGGCTGACCTGGACTTCCCTGAATACTACCTCCTTTTCCACCCTGGAATTCACGGCCTGTCTTTCTGCCTTGCTCTTTGTAACTCATTTCAAAGATCGCGGGCATCCACTTTGGCTCTGCACATCTTGTGGATGACCTCTGGCCAGAGGGCTGGGCATCTGCTCTGGGGACCTGTGACTTCTGAATTAGAGCTTCCTTAGCCCCTTCTGCCGCCTCGCAGGGGTGGAGCTGGGGCTCAGGACCACAGCCTGATGTCCCTGGAGACTTCATTAGGGCCAGTCCCTGTGTGGAGGACTCAGCAGAACCTTCATCTGCTGAGCAGGAGCTGCAGGATGAAGGGCAAAGTACACTTTCTGTGTCCCTGGGGGATGCTGCTCTCCAAGCACCTGCTCTTAGACTCCTGTTCTGTGGTTCTGTGGTGGTGATCAGTGCGACAGCATGCAGTGACCAGAACACGGGCCTTGGAGTCAGGGAGGCTCTGATTCCAGTTCCCCCTCCCCAGCGCCCCCATCCCCCTTTCTAGCTGTGGGACTTTGCTTTCTAACATTTTTTTATTTACTGATTAAGCATTTTTTATTTACTGATTTTAGGGTGAAAGGGGGAGGGAGGGAGGGAGGAAAGGAGAGAGAGAGAGAGAGAGAGAGAGAGAGAGAGAGAGAGAGAGAGACCTATTTGTCATTCCACTTATTCATGCATTCATTGGTTGCTTGTTGTATGTGCTCTGACCCGGTATCGAACTTGCAACCTTGGTGTATCGGGGCTATGCTCTAACCAACTGAGCTACCTGGCCAGGGCTGGGCTTTTTCTTGTTTCTTGATCCCTTTATGCTTCAGTTTCCTCTTCTGTGAAATGGGGGCGCTTCCAGCGTCTGAGAATGATAGGTAGACTTCATTGGGCTCACGCATGTCAACTGCCTCGCCTGGTGCCTGGCATATGAACAGCGCTCAGTGGACCTTGCTCACTTCTTCTCCCCTCCCTGTCTCTATGTTGGATGGAGAGTAAGTTTTGGTAAAGGAGAAAGGGCGAGCAGACACCCTGGGAAGGCTCAGAACAGAAAGTTCAAGGTCACCAAAGAAAAACTTCCCGGCTGCCCAGTTTCGCCCAGGGCTAGCTCAGCCCTGAGGGAGGAGACAGGGCTGGGCTGCTCGGAGCTCCAGGTTAATGAAGAACGGGGCCCACTCTGCTGCTGTCACCATTGATTTTTCGTTCCCGGCAGCTTGCAAGCTGCCCCAGGAATCAATGTCGGAAGGTGGAAACAAATTTCTAAAATTAGCCCGGGATAAACTGCAAGAAAAACCTTTTGTGTGACAAATTATAACGAAGCAAATACCTGAGACGGTGTCATGATGGGGAAGGCAGGGGATGGACAGCACCCCGAGCTCACTGCCTCAGCGTGGGGGGAATGGGTGCCCCATGTAACAATCCCATCTGCTGGGAAATGCGTGGGATCCATCAGGACACAGACACGCGCACACTGCATTCCAGCACCTTGTGGGTTCCATCACGTGGCCTTTCAACGAACAAGAGAGGAAGGCCTGGCTAAGAACTGACCCTTGGTGGGTGGGGAAAGAGGGGCATGTATGTGCACCCTGCTGGTGGCCCTAGAAATCGGTCTGTCTTGCCAGAGGGCTCATAAGTGCCAGGAAACCATCTAGGTGTTTGGCCCGGTCACTCTGCTGGGCAGAGTTAGACGAGACTGCTTGCATGGGGTTAGGAATCCCAGACATGACCGTTCTCTGCTCACTTTTCCCGATGAAGTGTCAGGGAGCACTCTCACAAAAGCCCAGATGCCTGACTGTCTTATTTTGCAGTCTTCCCACATCCCACTCCCACTGACAAACGATAAGAAGGAAGGAAATAAACAATGAATTTCAGGAGAACCATTTTGTGCCAGGAGACACCCTCCAGGGACCCATCTTCCAGACTCTGGTGCTGCATCGGAAGAGCTTCAGGAGAGGGCGCGTGAAGAGGGAGGATGTTTATCTTGGCTCTTGTGACTCAGAGAGAATAAGAATGACTTGAAGAACAACCCTGTGGACCTCCCATGATAACTCACCTCTGGGAAGTTCTAGTACAGCTAAGCGACTGAGTTAGGCGTTTCTAGGTCCGTTGTCTGCTTGCTGTGCGACTGGGCCATCATTATGATGCATAGCAGCTGGAAGAACTCAAGTTGAAGGCCCCAGATCTGCCAGAGAGCTGGCCACCAGTTAGGCAGAGACATTGAACAATTTCCTTTTGCCAAGTAAATTCCAAGGAAATAACCAAGAAAGAAAACACACAAATATTTGAATACCCGTGCTTTTAGCTACCTACATTGTAAAGGTAAAGTGTTGGAAACAACCAAATATACAACTTTTGGGCTTTGGTTAAATGGCCTAGTGGCATGGTGGCATCATGGGGCGCTATGCGGGGCCTCAAGGTGAAGCAACCAACCTGGGTGAGATATCATGGCCTGAAAGGGATACAGGGTGATTTCCCCACTGGGACTGCAGTTCAACGAGGGCATGAACAGAGGAAAAAATGAGTCATGGTGAAAATAATTAGGACTTAATAAACATTGATGACAAATTTCATTGGACCATAGACTCATAGTTCAAAAGGGCCTTTAGGTAATCTCATCTAACCCTTCATCTCACTAATTAACTAATCTGATAGGTAATTTTTTGGAGCATGTGCTATAATGCAGGTTGTGCTAAGGACCTAGGGAAATCATGTTGAGCCAACCCAAAGTTCTGACCCTCACAGCCCTCAAAGTTTAGGACACAGCCCCTTCCACATGACCAGTGACAGTGTGACATCTGCTGGAATACCTGTTCCAGGGACACCACACTTTCTTTTCTTTTTCTTAAATTAAAAAATAAATTTTTAAAATTGATTTCAGAGGGAAAGGGAGAGGGAGAGAGAGATAGAAACATAATGAGAGAGAAACATCAATCGGCTGTCTCCCCCCATAACCCTACTGAGGATCGAACCCGCAACACGGGCATGTGCCCTGACTGGGAATCAAACTGGCAACCTCTTGGTGCATGGGTTGATGCTCAGATGCCCAACCACTGAGCAACACTAGCCAGCCGGTTCTTCAGTTCTTGATGAGGAGCTGCAGCAGACTGCTCTAGAGGCTGCGCTGGGCTGGGTTGAAGTGGGAGGATGTGACTAAGTTTTTGACATCACCCCGTGCTAACTTTCCTAGGTTTCTCCTCCAACCCAATCTCATGTTCTTTGGTTTCCTCACACTTGAGAGTTGAATTTTCTTCACCTGAGAGAGGATCTTAATTCTAGTGCCTGTGGTTCTGAGATTCAGTCCTGATGGCCCCACCATTCAGTCCTCATGGTGCCTTCCCAATTTCTCCCAAGAAGATTAGGAACCTTCAGTCAATTAGAAGCCCTGGAGGCCAGCCCTGATGGGGAGGATTCCCAGGGTGGGCCTGCTGGTAATGCCTCCCGCTTGGCAGCACTTGCAATATTGGTAGGGAAGTTGCCTGTCCCTCTGCAGTCTCCTTTTCTTGGGTCCAATGTCTCCAGCAATTCTGATGCTGCTGTTTACTGTGTGACCTTGGGCAGGTTCTTGGCCTCTCTGAACCTCATCTGTAAAATGGAGAAAACACTGTAAAATGGATGGAACCACTGAGTGAGATAACCGATTAAAAGAATTTCCAGGCACACTATAAGCAATAACAATGTCTGCTCTCACCCTTTATCAATAACTAAGTTGTTCTCTGTAAAGTGTGGCACCTGGAACTAGGCTCAAGCCCCTAGGTTTAGTTGTGCTAAAGGACAGCAGGACTTCTTTCTCCAATTATTTAGACACTAGAATTCTATATGCCTATTGCATTAGCTTTCTAAAGTCTTCAAAAACTTGGCACGTTTACTGAGACCTTTCCCCATACCCAAGTCACCCCTAATACCACCCAGAAACTGCCGACTTCACATTTTAGTGTGTATCTTCCCACAGATTATTAAAATCCCTTTTCTATAAATAAAAATTGGTTCAAACTGCATATAATGTTTTGTGACCTGTTTTTCATTTAATAATATTTTTCATGTCATTCAATACATTTTTATGCCATTATTATTTGTAATGGTTAGATCATTGTCAATTGCACAGATGGAGCGACTGGAAATTATATTGTTTCCAATGTTATGCTGTTATAAGTAATGCTGTGATGAACATCCTGGGTTCTTCTTTTAGTATCAGGGATACACTGACTGTGTTGACTGAAGCTCCAAGTTTTTATTTTTTATTGATTGATTTCAGAGAGGAAAGGAGATGGAGAACAAGCTAGAAACATCAATGATAAGAGAGAATCATTGATCGGCTGCCTCTTGCATTGCCCCTACTGGGGATCGAGCCTGCAACCTGGGCATGTGCCTGGACCAGGAATCGAACCGTGACCTCCTGATTCATAGGTCGACACCCTACCATGGAGCCATACCAGCTGGGCTGAAGTGCCAAGTTTTAAAACCTGCTGCTGCTAAGTCCCATTATTGCCCCGCCCTTGAGTAGTTATTGTTTTGAAGCCAAGTTCAGGACCTGACATTTATCTCTGTTTTATTTTATCTTATTAGATTCAGCCCATCAGTCCAGCCTGTCTAGAGCCATCTGGATCCTGTTGATCTTTTTACTGTCTGTGTATCTTAAAAAAAAAAAAATCAACTACAAATTTGGTAAACAGGCCTTTTATATTTTCAACTAGGTTATTATATAATAAAGATGTTGTATAGGTCAAAGTTGAGGCCAGAGCCTCAACTTCTTCCAGGTTTGATCAGTGCTCATGGGGTTCAGCAAGATGCAAATTCTCCTAATTGAACCAGTATTCAGCTCACATCCTCCTGGAAGTTTATAATAAAGTTCATACAGCAAAGTTGGACCAGATGGTTTTAACAACCAGGCTCAGTCAAGGGGAACCATCCTCAGAAGCAGAGCTCAGGTTCTGGATGGAGAATTGGGTTCCCATTGTTTCTGTTTTCACTGGGGCACTTGGCCACCTGGTCTACTCACCGTTTTCTCAGTGACCCAGGCTTCGGGCTCCCCGAGGTTATTGTCTCCCCCATCCATCAGTGACGGCTCTGGGGACATGGTAGGCACTACCAGCTGAGCCCAAGTAGGCGTGAAATCTGATACTGAAGGAGCCAGCTGGGAGCTTCATCTCTGGGAGCCGCACCAGAGCTTCAGCCCTCACCCCTCATGCAGCACTAAGTGATGGACACCCGGGATGTGGGGAGCTACCCACGCCAGGCTTTCACTATCTGGGGGAGCAACCTGGCATTGACAGGGTGGCTCAGCACTCGGTAGAAAGCACAGACTCCAATTTCCGTACTTACAGTTGTGTGACTGCGGCTGGCCCCCTACATTCCTCTGAGGCTCCGTGTCCTTGTCTGTTCAATGGGGATGAATATGAGTTACCTTGTAGGAGCTGGTATGTGGATTGACTGAGATAAAGTAGAAATAGCACGCGTATATGTACGGTGGAGGCAGACTGCTGACTAATGGGCTAGATTTGACCAACAGCTGTTTTGTTTGGCCTGACAGCATTTTTTAAAAATTTGAATCTGTTTCCAAAAATCAGATTTCCAAAAACTCTGGATCCCAACTGCTCTTGAAACATGGAAAACCTGGCCGGATTAGGCCCACATTCCCAGCTTCCTGCATGTGACAGCAGAGTGGTCACCACTAGTAGCGGTTCCCCTTAGACAGGCATCCTTTCCATTTGCCATGGTCTCCTCCATTCCCAGTGCATGTGCCTGGGCACTTAGGCCCGGGCAGCTTGGCCCACTCACCTCACAGGCTGGGTCCTGGAGGCAGCTGAGTTCATCAGGCTGGCGTAATGTGCAAGAGTGAATCAGCATGCTTAGCCCTCGAGGGACCTCTCAGGGCCTCAAATTCCTCTTGCATAAAACTGGCATCACAGTGGTTGTTAGGAAGACTGTGGCTACTGCAGCTCTCGGTCGGCAACCCATGGAGGCCTTCATGGACACCCAGGGGGGACACCCATTGGAAACTGGTGGGAGCTCAGTGAGTTCCAAAGTACAAAGAAGCAGCGAGCACAGCAAGTGTCTCAGAGTCGCATCCCTCAATCACAGAGGCCATGGGAACCATTCTAAGGAAAAGGAATGTCTGCAGACAGCAGTCACCATAGATTAAGATGTGCAGGTAGCAGGAGAAAATGTCACCTGTCATAGAAGTACCTGTCCCTGTATTACCATGTCCTTCAATTTTTTATGTTCACGTGTCTCCAAGGGCCGGCCCCCAGGGGCTTAAGAAGTCAGTCATGTCTTTTCTCTGTTTCCCCTCCACTCTGAGTGTATTAGGGGCTCGTGTATGGATTTTCTGAGAAATCCGAACCATCCCCTATGGACCTCACGGAGCAAAGAATTTTGGGGAAAGAATGCAGCCCCATTAGACTGCAGGTAGCAGGCGGCTTGGAAACCAAAGCTTTTAAACCTTTAGCTTAAAACCTTGCTGGAGCTGCCCAGCAGCCCAGGGTGGCGGTCTCTGGGTGGAGGCAGGTGGCGTTAATCATTGCTGCTGCCTGTCCAGTGGTTTGAAAGTGCTGGGCTAGGGAACCAGCTGGCTTCTCTCTGCGAGGTGTTGGCCCAGAGCTCTGGCCTGTTGTATCAGTATGTACCTAATCGCCCCCCTGGCTGTGCGCTATCAGCAGACTTCAAAGCTGCCTCCCATCTTTGCAGCCCAGTCCTCGCTAGAGACCTCCCTCCTCTGGGGGATTGCTAATAAACCCTGTTGGGCACAGCTGTTGGAGCCACTGGGATCTGGTGTCTGCCTGCTGTGTGAGCCTTTATCACTTGCATGAGGCCACCAACGCTACACTGCCCAATTTATTCTTTCCTCTCTTCAGAGGACGAAAACCATCACACCTGAGCTCCCCATCTCAACATATCTCTGTGAATTTACCCAGCGCCTTCTTCTCAGCTGCCTAGGAGTTCCATAGTTCAGGTCAGTGTTCAGTGTGCACCTGCTGTGGATGGTACTGTGCTTGCACTGGTGATGGCTCTGCACGGATGGACAAGGTCTTCCTTCTCTCCAAGTATATCCGCCCATTGGCCCACCCTCAGTACCCCCTGAACCCTGTGCTATAGTTCGGGGTTGGTAAGCTACAGTCAGGTGCCTGTAAATAAAGTGTTATTAGAACACAACCACACTTATTTATGCATTGTCTATGCTGCTTTTGTAGCACTATGGCATTTGAAGAGTTGTGACAGGGACTCTATGGCATGCAAAGCTGAAAAGATTTACTCTCTGGTCTTTACAGAAAAAGTTTGCAGGTTCCTGGTCTAGATCCCGGGCCTTCCTGTATTCCCCCTGCCCCCAGGAACTCACACTATGAATTATGTCTCTCTCTTCTGTGTTTAACCTCTCCATCTCCAAGGACAATTTTTCTCTGGTCCAGACGGCTTGCCTGTATCCTACAAAACCCCCCTCTCTCTGTTCCTTGCAGACTTTCCAAAGGAGTTGTCTGCACGTACTGTCTCCATGGCCTCCCTGTGTTGACACCCAGGGGGCTAGGGTGTCTGTCTTTCCAGTCACTGGTGGCCATTCTCTGGATGAGACCCCTTCCTCCCTGTGGGATGCCCAGCCTGCCACCACTCTTGCTTCTGGTCTTGCTATGATCACCAATGATGTGGGGACCCTGGGAGGAAATAGGATCATGAGAAGGAAAGAACACAGGCTGGGGCATCAGATAAGTCCAGGGGATCCTATCACATGCTAGATTATGACCTTGGGTTGGTCCCTCCACTTCATCAACCCTCTCAGTTTTCTCATCTCCACAACCAGGATGTGATGACCTGCCTCTGGGTCATTGTTCTGATGAAAGTGTTCAGCTCGCCTTGCCCCTCCTTCCTCAGTCTTACTGGGAAGCCCCCTCACAGGTCTGCTGGAGGATGGCAGAGGCCAGGCAGTGCTGAGCAGAATGCTGTAGACGCTCAGAGGCAGAGGAGGCCCATGGTTTGGCCTATTTATGGACTCGGGATCCCCTATGTCCTCCCCAAGCTTGCCTTTCTCCTCCAGTAGATGGGGCGGGGGCTTCGAGTGAGTGTGCCCAGAGGATGGAGGGCTGCAGAAGGCTGATGGACTTCCTGAGGCACAGGTGCTGGGGCCTGGTAGAGGGGGCCAGGTCGGTTGCTATGGAGAGAGAAATGTTATGTAGTTAACTTGTTTGACTGGAGGCCTTGAGAAATACCCATGTCCCTCCAGGGCCTCAGAGCCATCTATCACTCCAGAAAGGTTCCTTTCACGATGAGGGGGTATCTATTTGGCTAATAAAACTGCAATCACAATCCCTTACATACAGACAGCCCTTCCCTTTTGACAGGTTTTATGGAGCTCGCTTCAGTTTATAAGGAGTCTGCAGCTTCATTCTGTTCAGCTCTGACTCTGCTACTGAGACAGGCGCTTTAGGCACATACTGTGTGCTGGATGCAGGGGCGCAAGAGACAAGCCAGCACAGACCTTGCCTCGTAGGAGCTCCTTATTTCCTGCAGGATGAGCACGACCTCTGCCCTCTCCTGCGGTGGACGTGAAGGAGCAGGGTTGTGAGTAGAGAGGGGTGGAGGTGGTCTTGGACAGGTGGTCTGAGATGGGAAGGGGGATGAAATTCAGGGGTAATGTGAAGGGAGCTAACAACAAGTATGCATCTGCTTTGACCCGGGCACTGTTCCAGGCATTTGGCACACGTTGATTCATTTATAACAACAGAGTACTTTGGTTGCAAGTGACAGAATCACAATGCATGCTGGTTTAGACAATGAGGAGATTATTGGCACAGGTGTCTAAATTACAGGAAAGGCTATATTGACAGGGCATTAGGAAGCTCTCTCAGGTCATCTGGGAAAAGATCACCAGCTGCTCCTAGTCTCAGCATTTTGTCTCAGGAAATGTTACTCTTTTCCTGGCTATAGTTTAAAATATCCCAGGTGAAGTGAATTTGCCCAAGAAGGGAGGTCTTACATGGCAGACTGTCTGCCTAGAGCCAAACCTTGTTTTCTTTCTTCCACACCACATGCCTTCCTCTAGGTAGCTTTGGAAAAATCAGCAGGGGTGAGGAAAGAAACTGACTTCTCCTTTCTCTGCGAAGTAGGACAGATGGTCTTCTGAGAGTGAGGGGCAAGGGTGGGTCTACGTGCAGACAGAGGATGGGAAGGGTTAGCACAACCACCGAGCAGAGCAGCACGTGCACTTGACCGGGAGTGACCAGGAAGATTGCAGGGCAGCGGAGAGCCCAGCAGAAGGTGGAGACTGTGAATTTGTAATGGAGTGGATCAGCACATTATTTGATTTTCTCCAGCAGTACTTGGCAGACAGCTGGCCTCGGATGGGAGCAGAGGGAAGGAAGGATCTGTGAATAAAAAGTGGGGATTGGGACGGTAGAGGGTGCTGGTGAGGATACGGTTGAAATGACATATGCCAACCATATATATGGTTTTTCCTAGGGCTGGTCCAATGTAATGTTTTTTTAAATTTATTCTCAACAAAGGTGGTTAATTAAATTATGACTTATTGAGAATTATGTTTTATACATTTGTACGATCTTGCAAACAGAAAATATCACTGTTATGGACTGAGTTGTGTCCTTCCCAAGTTCATATGTCGAAGCCCTAGTTCTTAATACCTCAGAATGTGGCTGTATTTGGAGACAGGGACTTTAAAGAGGTGATTAAGTTAATTGAGGTCATTATGGTGGGTCCTAATCCAATCTGGGTGGTAAGAGAGGAAGTTGAGCACAAAGGAGAGATGCCAGAGATGCATGTGCATAGAGGGATGACCATGTGAGGAGGCAGCAAAGGTGACCATCTGCAAGCAAAGGAGACAGGCCTCAGAGGAAAGTAACCCTGCCCAACCTTGATCTTGGATGTCCAGCTTCCATATCTGTGGGAAAATAAATTTCTGTCATTTAAAGAGCCCAGCCTGTAGTATGTTGTTTATTTTGTTATGGCAGCTTGAGCAGACCAATGCATTAATGAATCAGAAAGTTTTCTTTTTTTTAAAATTTAATATTTTTATTGATTTCAGGGAGAAAGGGAGAAGGAGAGAGAAAGAGATAGAAACATCAGTGATAAGAGAGAATCATTGATTGGCTGCCTCCTGCATGTCCCACACTGGGGATCAAGCCTGCAACCTCGGCATGTGCCCTGACAGGGAATCGAACTGTGACCTCCTGGTTCATGGGTTGATGCTCAACCACTGAGCTACACCAGCCAGATTAGAAAGTTTTCTTTTTGGTTAGATCATAATCTAACTTGGCCGATAAAGATCTGCGTGAACTGGCCCATACCTATGTTTACATCCTCGCCTTTCTTCCTTTCCTGATAACTCTCACTCTCAGTATTCCAGCCATGCTGGCCTTAAACTTTCTCCTTTGCTAAGGGTCTTTGCATATTCTATTTTCTCTGCTTAGAAGACTTTCTCTCCAGATGACTCCTTATTCTTGAGATTTCAGCTCAAATGTACTTTCTATGACCCTCACACCTCCACTCATGGCCACTACCCCTCTAACTAGATCAATCCTCCTTTGATTTGTTGTCTTAAATGGGTTTCTTAGGAAGCAGAGCCTGAGACAGAAACTCTTGTGCAGGAAGTTTATTGAGGAACACTTATGGGATCAACACCCATAGAGGTGGGGCAGGGTGAAGGGAGAAGGAATGGGCAGGTGGAGAAGTTGAGCGTTGATTCCAAAAAAACAAGGCCCAAGTCCATTCCAGGAGGAGTGTGGATGCTGGGATGGTCCTTCAGAGTTTCCACCTAGAGGCAATAGGGCTTTAAGGATCAGGCATTGAAAGTAGTGGCCCCAGGGAGGTTATGATCTAACCGAAAGGTCATCCCATAGGTGACCTTTGTCAAGGTGGACCTTAAAGGCTGAGGCCAATCCTAGGGAAGAGTCAAGTGAGAGCTGTCTGCATCCAACAGTCCTGGCAGTTGGGGGATAAGAATCTCGTCCTGAAGGGAGGCTGGGGGCACACCACTGCATCCACATTCGGCTTACCTCTCCTTCATAGCTCCTGGCAGTTGCAAGTTGATATTTATGTGCTTATTTGATTAATTTTGCCTTCCCCACTAGCTTTAGAACAGAGGGCAGTTCCTTGCCAATAATAGTGACACTCCACTGGGCATAGAGAGAAGGAATATGATGGATGCATAAATGGGGGGAGGATAATTACACTAGAGCAGGGAAGAGCACGGGTGTTAGGAAAATCCAGGAGGAAATGCTTGTGTGGCCAGGAAAACTTGACATTGGTTATTGTTCTAGAAAAAAAAGGAACTGAGTGAGAAGGGAATGTTAGTGCATTTGCCACCTGCTATGTGCCAGGCACTTTGCTGTTTAATTCTTAATACAACCTTGGGACTAAGGATTGTTGCAGCTTGAAAAGGGTTAGTGAGAGGTCCAATGTCTCTAAGAGAAGGCTGAGTGGTTTGCTGCTAAGAGGCCTCTGAGCCTGGCATTAACTTCGTGAATTTATCACAGAATAAATATGGCCAGTTTCTGGCTCCTTGGGCTCCCCTTATCTCTGCTCCAGGCAAGGCATGCTCTCTCTGTTCACACAGTCTTGCCAACTGATTTAGTTAATTGGGTTTCTGCTTACTCAATTGCCATCACCCCTCACTCTTGTCTCCCTGTGACCATACCATGATTGGCGTTTGGGGTCTTCCCAAATTCTTCAGTCACATTTTCAGGCCATCTCTTGGTTCATGCCAACAGATGGCAGAGCTCATCCTTCTGCATGGATTTTACTGACCGAACACAGAGGGCATCCTTGTTTCCAGGTTTCAAGCTCATTCACATGTGCTGTTGACTGGTATTATTACTGCTTTGCTAAAGCTCAGATAGGTTAAGTCACTGGTCCAAGGACATCAGTCAGTAGAGCCAGGATTTGATGCCAGGTCTTTTGGCTCCCAAGGCCAGAGGGGGTGAAGTTACTCTGGTTTGGGGATGCCATAGTCCACAGGATGGAACACCATCTCCCTACCATGGGGTAGGTGTACCATTTTGTAATTTCTCTACCTGGAGGGAGAGCCTTTTCCCAGTGTGCTAAAAGCTTGCCAGTTGTGACTCTTCCTTGCTCGTTTGTATATCCTGCCTCACTTTCTGAGGTGTAAGCCCATCTTCAGATACTTGACCATGCCCCTGCAGGGGTCAACAGAAGATATCTGGGCATTTCTGTTGGCCCAGAAGTCAGCGGAGAGGGTTGTGTCCAGCAGGGCAGGAGCTCTGCAGACCCTGCTTGTACCCCTAGCTTTCTGGAAAGCCCTCTAGGCAGCCAGCACAAGGTCAAACACTTCTGTGCAGTGAGTCCCTGCAGGGGGATTTGTTCCGGGAAGGGAATTACATTTCAATTTGATTTAATTCAATGAGAATGACACCAAATTGATCAGCTGGTAAAATGCCATTTGATGGGCAGATCTGCTCTTTTCAAGTTAATAGAAACCACTAGAAAAATTAGTCTTGCTTTTTCAGATAGAACTGAAAGTTTTACCCATTTCCTTTGCCTTTTAAAAAGGGCTCAAATTCCCTGAAGGTGGAGAGCATTTTCCTGATAGCTCTGTTGACCTGGGCAAAGCGATTAACCACCAGGCACTCAGGGAACACAATAAAAATTCTGTCTTGGTATATCTATTTTTGATTAACTGCCTGTATCAGACTTTTGTATAATCTTGAGAGATTTCTTAGATTTTTTGGGTCTCAGTTCTGCCATCTGTAAACTGGGCATGTGGTCTCCCTTGGTCCAGCTCTGGGTGACTTCCTTTGGTGTAACAATATATAAAAGCCCAGCGACTGGAACGGTGGAATGACCAGAACAACCGGTGGCTATGATGCACATTGCAGCAGCCAACCAGCCTTATCCGGGCCCCAATTGGCCCCACCCCTCGGCCAGCCCAGCCCCCAACACCCTGATCAGGGGCAGGGCCGGCTAACTGCCCTCGGCCCCTCCTCCCCCGCCAGCCTGGCCTGATGGGCCCCCATCGGGGCAGGCTGGCCGGACCCCACCTGTGCACAAATTTGTGCACCAGGCCTCTAGTATGAATAATATCCACGGCCCCACAGTAACCACTGCCATTGTGCCAGCAACCATAATCACTAACATTACTTCTGAGCGGTTACTTCACCCTAGGCACTATTAGAAGTTTCATATACATGTTATCACATAATCCTTGTCATAATTTGTGAGGTAGGAAGAAGCTTTCCTTTACCCTCAAGGCTGCTGGTTTACTAATCAAATAGACACGAGACAGATTAACTAAAGAAAGTAACTAAATTTACACAATATGTATGGGAACCCCACATAAAAGAGAGGTTCAAAGATAGAAAGTGAAAATGAGGTGCATACGACATGCTGAGCTAAAGGATGACGTAAAGTACCTTGGGGATTTCAAAGGGTCATTACAGAATGACAGGAAGAACAGATGTCCAGTTATTAAAGTTTGCCCTGTACTATAGATAGGTTAAAAACGATTATCTCTGATGAGCAAGGTCCCTAATTCAATTTCTTCTAGGTAGCGGGAGTGGGGGCAGAAGTTTCTCTTGAGCCCACAGGGTCTTGGTTGCCTTTAACTCAAAATAATTCACATACCACAGAGGCACACCTTGGGCTGATGTTCTGAACCCATACGCATTCTACCACCTATGTACAGCTATTCTTCTATTGTGTTTATTTTGAAAATGTGGGTTTGTTGCAATGCCACAGATCAGCAATTTTCAACTGGTGTGCTGCGGCAGGCACACTGGTGTGCCACAATAATTTTTAAAACATGAAATACCTGACTATTTAGTTAGGGGCACTGACTTCTTTTCCCTTAGATTGTCAGATGAAAAAATGACAACAGCCAACACAACAATAGCCATTCAGTGTGAAAGAGTCAAAATCGTACTTTTTTTTTGGTCAGATCAGCAAGAAATATATTTTTTGGTGTGCCGCAGAATTTTAGTAATTAGTTTATGTATGCCATGAGATGAAAAAGGCTGAAAATCACTGCCATAGAGTATTAGGGAACAATTTGAGTTTAACATTAACTTTGTATTTGCTTATATGTAATTTCTTGTTGGAGAAACACTAGGTGAGCCTACAATAGTACCCAGTTGAACCAAGCCACATCAGAATAAAACAACAACAACACACCTATGCACACACCTCACAAGTCAATCAGCCTCCTCAGTTCACTGCATGTCGTGTGTGTCGTGAGGCACACATCAGGGGCTAGAATTTCCTTCCCATGTCTGATGACCATGCCACCACTTCACAATAACCCACAAGCTCTAACCCTCCCAATGCCCGCTTTCATAGGCAAATGAAACATCTTTCCCCAAGGTACAGTGTTAGGCATTTTGCAGTATTTATGTCTATCTTAACCACTTAACATGTGTAAAACTGTGCTACCCTTTTCATTAGGTTGCTTTTCTTTTTAACGTGTCACCGATGAAGTCTTTGAGTGTTGTGCCCTAACTTCATTGTTCCATTGGCCCTGTAGTTTTGCGAAGTGATTTATTTTTAATTAAAAACATTTGTGATAAAACACACATAACATAAAAGTTGCTATCTTGACCATTTCTAAGTACTATAGAGTTCACTGAATTAGGTACATTCATATTGTTGTGCTACCATCACCACTATCCATCCACAGAACTCTTTAATCTTACAAAACTGAAACTCTGTACCCATTGAACACTGATTCCCCATTCCCCCCCACTCCCCAGCTTCTGGAAGCCACCACCTAATTTCTGCCTCTATAAATTTCCCTATTCTAGGTGTTTCATAGGAGTATTTGTCCTTTTGTGACTGGCTTATTTCACTTAGCATAATGTGTTTAAGTTTCATGCATACTGTAGTATGTGCTAGATTTTCCTTTTTTTTTCAATGCTGAATGATATTCCATTGTATGTATACTAGTAGACCACACTTTGTTTATCCATAGTCTGTAGTGTTTCCCAACACCAACAGCCAATTCTCCGATTCTCCAGACATCAGCTGTGTGTCCAACAATTCAATTCAGTTCTGACCTTAACTGCCCAGAGTTAGCTCAGGCCTATAGTTGAAGGGCTCAGTCCCACCATCCAGCCCTACTTCAGATGCCTGCCACCAGTCTCCGGCTTCTCATATCCTCTCTTAAGGTTTGCTAGAATGGTTTAATTTGCTAGAATGGCTCACAGAACTCAAGAAGGCCCTTTACTTATGTTTACTGGTTTATTAAAATGGATACAACTCAGGAAAGGCCAAATAGAAGAGATGTACAGGTCAAGGAATGGAGGATGGAAATGAGAGCATGGAGCTTCCATTCCTTCTCCAGGCACACCACCCTCCCAACAACCCCTTGTGTTCACCAGTCCAGAAGCTCATCGTCTTGTTCAAGAAGTTTTATAGAGCTTAACCTCTAGCTCCTCTCTGTTCCCTGGAGGTTGGGGCTGAAAGTTCCAACCTTCTAATCACTTGGTATTTCTGGTGATGAGTCCCATCATGAAGGTAATCTAGGGGCCCCATCCAAATCACCTCAGTAACATAAACTCAGGTATGATTGAAAGGGGATTATCCTAATATATATAAAGAGCTAGGTGGTGTCATGACCGAACAGGCAACCGGTCACCATGAAGTGCATGGAGCACCACTCGGTCCCCCCTCTTTCCTAGCCCCCAAGCCGCTCACCATGAGGGGGCGCTGGTGGCAGGGCGGGACTGGGGACTGTTGAGCGGCAGTGGCGGGCTGCTTTGTGGGGTGGCTGTGAGCTTACCGGAGCAGTCACCCAGGCAGCAGCGAGTTTTGCGAAGCAGTCTCGGGGTGGGGACCTTCACATAGTGTTGCAGGGCAGCAAAGGCCATGCGACAGAGGCCAGGCTAGGCCTAGGGACCCTAACTGTGCATGATTTCGTGCGCACTGGGCCTCTAGTTATAAATAAAAGACTCTCCTATAACTTGGGAAATTCTAAGGGTTTTGAGAACTCTGTGCCAGGAACAAAGATAATTTTGCATTGTACTAACACATAGTGGTGGTGCTTTTAGGCATGCATGTTGCATTATAGTAGAACTGACTGTCCTGTTATTTCTCCATTTTGCACATGAGGAAACTGAGGCACAGAGCAGTTAGGCGACTTCTCCATCAGGTGTCCCAGCTAATAAATGGGAAACTCCACAGCTCATGCCTCAAACACTGTTACCCTGCTTCATTTTCTTCATGTATTGTCACCAATCCAGATGACAATGACTGCAAGTCATCTGGTTATTAATTTCCTGTTGTTAACAGAAGCTATAGTGTCTGAAATCTTTGCTGCACCATCTGGAATTTTTAATAAAAACTTGAGGAATTTCCAGGGGTTTCTGTGCATTGCATATGTGTAATAGCAAGGGGGAAAAATTGCTATTTAAAAACAGAAATGCCTACAGTCACTTTTACACTCCAGGTGGGGGTGAGAAGGAAGGAAGGCTGCTCTTTTGTTTACGAAAACACTATAAATAGGCTCTTTTGATTATGCAAGGGAAGGCTCACTCCCTACCCCCACCTCACATAGTCTGGAAGGAGGAAGCTCAATCTGGAACCGTTACCATTGTAATTAGCTAATATTAATAATAGGGAAGAAGTAAAGGGAAGGCCAGACATTATAAGCATGGCCATCTGGACAGCTTCACTAGGAAGTTGCAACTTTGCACTCCCCAGGGAACCACTGGTCCATTCCCTGCAGATAATTAGGGGAAGGGGTCCAACAAAGGGGAGGTGGATGCCTGTGCAGTGAAGTCAGGTGATGTAGGGAAAATGCTTGCCTGTCAATCTAGCCTGGAACAAAGATACTTGGCTAGAGAGGGTGGAGCCACTGCAAGCATGCAAAATCGTAGAAGGTTAAAATCCTCGGACAAAGGAATTCTCTCTTGTTCCTCTGCCTTTGCTCCTGCTTCTTTGCCCATGGTCCCGCCACAGACATGTGACCCTCGAAGCTGCATGTGGGTCTCAGAAAATTCCTTTTCTTGCGACATCATAAGAAGCCCACTTCCACCGGAAAAACAGTGGGGATACAGAGAGCTCCCCACCAATAACAGAACTACATGGCTTTACAAATAAACTAGGGAGAATCAGAGAACTCTTCATTGGTAGCTTATGAGGAAGGGAGTTTTTAGGGCCTTGCAGGACTCAGGGTAAAGAGGATGAATACAACTCAGGAAAGGCCAAATAGAAGAGATGTACAGGACATCTTGAAAGAAAGTTCATGGTAGAGAAATTAAGTGCCTCCAAACAGCGAGGCCAGCTTCAGCCCCAGAAGAACGGTGACTCCTGACAAAATCCCCGTTTGGGCTGGTTGAGGAACTCGGAGATGACTATCCAACTTTAAATGCTTCCAGTTGTGTGCTATTTTGGTGATCTTCCTCACCCTCAGCGAAGTCAGCTCCTTGCAGCAGGCCCAGGCTAGTGATGCTTAGGACATGAAGGTAGGGGACTGTGTTCCTGAGAAGTGGTAGGGAATAGGACCACAGTGGGAGGAAGTGCAAGGGGGGAGGGGCTTGAGAACTGGCTTGAGAGCAAGAAGTGACCAGGAGAGTGGAAGCACCTCCAAAAATGGTAGGAAATATTGGGGAGAAGCCTATTCTTCCCTCAGATAGCTTGGGTGGAAACAGGTTATTTTTGTGGATAATAGAGGAAAGGATGTTCCAGAAGACACCAGGTATTGCCTTCTGGGAGCTGGCCCCTGCATCCTGCCCAGCCTGGGCTGTGTACCCCACTTTTGCACCTTAAGAACATGTACTTCATAATAATAAACATTATCAGGACCACAGTGGTTATATTTTGCACATCTCCAGGGTGCCCTTTGCCCAGGATGCTGTCCTTAAAGTTGTTCTCTTAGATTTAGAAAGTTAGTATGAGCACTTTACCAACGATGGCAGTGAAGTGGTATGAGGAAGGGACCAGTTTGTCGAATGTGCCCAAAGTCATCATCTGGGCTTGTGGCAAGTCTATGCAGCTGCTCTTTTCCCCCCCCTTAATATGTGCCCTGTCCTCCATGCTGAGACCCGAGGGGCTTGATGGGGGAAGTAAGCAGGGCCTGGGAGCTGAAGGGGCTGGAGGATGCTGCCTCATCTGCTCCCTCCCTCTGAGAGCCCATGTGGAGCTTGGTGGTGGGGAGAGGGGGGCGGTGCAGAGGGAGCTGCTGACTCAGGGGTTCAAATAACCTCGGCAGATGCTCAATGGCTCCCCCTTCCCCCCCCCCAGCCTTGCACAGACAGCCTTTACCTGGGAAACCAACAGGTTGGAATTCTAATCAGTGAGAAAAACATCTTAATATATCAAGTGTCTTTCAGTAGCAGTTTAAAGGGGAGAGACAGACTGTCAAAAGCAGTCCCTGGGTACCCAGACCAATATGCCTCTGCTCCTGATGCCTGTCTCTTGTCTCCACGGCCGGAGGGGAATGGAATTATGTGATGTG
Organism: Cnephaeus nilssonii; assembly: GCF_951640355.1. Taxonomy (NCBI): domain Eukaryota; kingdom Metazoa; phylum Chordata; class Mammalia; order Chiroptera; family Vespertilionidae; genus Cnephaeus; species Cnephaeus nilssonii. Next base: position 81,546,065 of record NC_137078.1, read on the forward strand.
TGTGTGAGTGTGTGTGCGAGTGGGGAGAGGTACAATCACTTTGGAAAACAAATGGGCAGATTCCTAAAAAGGTAAATGTGCACTTACCATGGGCACTGCTCTTCTTAGGTTTTACACAACAGAAAAGAAAGCGTATGTCCACCAAAGGGGGAAGCTAAGGAGCAGGTGTGGAGGTCCTGCCTGTAAGGCTCTGTGGCAAGAGTGGAGGCGGGCAGACAGCGTACTGGGGTTGGAGAGACTCTCACAAAACCCCATGAGGTGGGGACTGTCACTATGCTCTGTTTTACAGAATGAAAGCACGGAGAGGTAAAGTCACTTGCTTGAAGTCACATAGTTCATAACTTTCATGAGTGAGATCTGAAGACATGTCATCAAAGAATGTATATCGATGGCAAATAAGCACATGAAGAGACACTCAACATTGTTAGTCATCAGGGAAATGAAAATTAAAGCCACAGTGAGATTCCACTGTGCTCCCACTAGTGGCTAACATGAAAAAAACCAACCATATCAGGTGTTGGCAAGGATCTAGAGCAGTGGTTCTCAACCTTTCTAATGCCGCGACCCTTTAATACAGTTCCTCATGTTGTGGTGACCCCCAACCATAAAATTATTTTCGTTGCTACTTCATAACTGTAATTTTGCTACTGTTATGAATCGTAATGTAAACATCTGTGTTTTCCGATGGTCTTACGCTCTACAGCAGCAGTTCTCAACCTGTGGGTCACGACCCAAAGGTTGAGAACCACTAGCAGGGTCGCCTAAGACCATTGGAAAACACAGATATTTACATTACGATTCATAACAGTAGCAAAATTACAGTTATGAAGTAGCAACAAAAATAATTTTATGGTTGGGGGTCACCACAACATGAGGAACTGTATTAAAGGGTCGCGGCATTAGAAAGGTTGAGAACCACTGATCTAGAGGAACTGGAACACTGACACACTTCTGGCGGGAAAGTAAAACGGTGCAATCACTTTGGAAAACAAATGGGCAGATTCCTACAAAGGTAAATGTGCACTTACCATGGGAACTGCTCTTCTTAGGTTTTACATATGTCCACCCAAGACTTGTACACGCATGTTCCTAGCAGCTTTATTTGGAATAGCCCCAAGCTAGACACAACCTAAATGTTGATGAACAGTGAGTTGATAAACAGTGGCAAACTCTTACAATGGAATAATACTGAGTAATAAAAAGGAATGAACTATTGATCGGTGCAACCACATGGATATATCTCAAAACAGCTATGCTACTGAGTGAAAGAAGCCAGAAATAAAACCGTACAAACCGTGCGACTCTGATTAATATAAACTATCTATAGTGACAGGAATCAGATCAGTGGTTGCCTGGAGATGGGGAAATGGGGAATGGGGTGTACCTGGAAGGGGGATTAGAAAGGGCACAAGAAAATGTTTTGAGGGGATGGAGATGTGTATTAGCTTGATTGTGGTGATGATTTCAGGGGTGTATCCATATGTCCAACCTTATGAAGTGATGCAGTTTATTGTATGTCAATTATGTCTCAATAAAGCTGATAATAATAACTACCCCCTTACCCTCTCCCCCTCCACACACACTAGGCAGCCATCTATCTCTAGAGCTGGCACTCTCCTTTACCTCCTGTTCTGTCCCGGGTAGATAGAACAGCAGCCTATTCTGCGCTGGACACCTCACATCATTTCACCCTCTCATTTGCCAGTCCTAGTCAGGCAGGTCCTGTTCGATGATGCCCATGTAATAGATGTGATCTGGAGCAGTTCAATGACATGCTCAAGGTCACATGGGTGGGATATGGGAGGAAGATGAAGTCCACACTCTTTTTTTTTTTTAAGAGAGGAAGGAAGAGGGAAAGAGAGAAAAACATCAATGTGAGAGCGAAGCATCTATCGGCTCCCTCCTGCATGCCCCCTACTGGGGATTGAGTCCACAACCCCAGCATGTACCCTACCGGGAATCGAACCAGTGACCTTGCTGTGCACGGGACAACGCCCAACCAACTGAGCCACACCAGCCAGGGCTGGAGTCCACACTCTTCACCACTTACCTGACAACTGCCCCTCAAGAGCTGGGACAAAACAATGACTTCCAACACCGCAGTCAGGGTTCAAGGGCAGGCCTAGCAGACCTGCAGACTTCTCGGCATGGGGTAAAGCAGACCTCTGAAAGTCCAGCCAGTTCTGGTTTCCAGTGAGTCTGTGAAATGAAAAAAAATTTCTATTTCTTAAAGGGCCAGCCACCTATGTGTACTTCTTGAATTTTAGAGACAGACCTGCCATTTATCCAACCTCTCTGACCTTGAGCAGTTCACCTCACTGGGTCTCTATTTTCTCATCTGTAGAATGGCAAGAATTACATCCAATTTTTAGGGTTTTAAAGAAGGATGCAATAAGTTAAGGGATATAAAAGTGCGTTCGACTCTGATGGACCCTAAAAAAAGTTTGATTGTCTTGGTGTTCATACTTCACCATCTGCCCCAAATGGGATCTATTTTTTAAAATGTGGTGAAATATACATAACATAGAATTTACCATTTTAATCCTCTTTAGGTGTACAAGTCAGTGGCATTGAATATATTCCCAATGTGGCACAACTATTGCTGCCATCCTTTTCCAGAACATTTTTTATCATCTAAACAGAAATTCTACACCCTGTACCCAATGAAGAGTAACTCCCCACTGCCCCACCACCCCACCCAGCCCCGCTATTGGGGGGATAACTGCTTTTCTACTCTGGCGTCTATGCGTTTGCCTAGTCAAGGTGCCTCATATAAGCGGAGCCATGCATACCTAAATGGAATCTTCAACCCCACTTTAACTCCCACCTTTTGTGGATTTGTTTGTTGGGGGCACAGGGGTGGGAGCAGATGGAACTTTGGAGACTGCCTGGTAGATAACAGAGCCCATGGTTTCCAGATGGAAGGTGCGGTGGTGGGATCCTCTGCTGGGACCGGCCCAGGGCTCTCCGTGAGTCTGGACCTGGTGTCTGCTCCTGGCCAACGACGCCGGTGGCACACAGACCGTTTCTGTGCATCCTGTTGGACGGGACCTGTGGTTTCCAAACTATATTTAGCATATGCCTCAGGAGTTCTGCAAATGATTGGCTTGGATTTCATTGAACGACTTAAAAAATGCATTTCAAATGAACAAGCTGAGAAGAGACTGTGCAGCTCTTAGAATGGAAGGGGTCTTAACATCTCTGTTTAATTAAAGAGAATCCTAAGATTGCAGAAAGCGGTTGGGAAATGTCTACCATTTGCAATAACTTCTCTGTGTGATTAGAGGTTTCTATAAAGCATGGAAATTAATTGTCCATTGAGGTGGATGCCTGTGGCACATTGTATTTTCCAAAGATGACTACAACAACATCTCCCATCCCACATGTTCTTCTTATAATGTGACTATTATGGGTTGGATTGTACACCCCCTCTGCCCCTCCCCCCTGCAATTCATATGTTCAAGTCCTAGCCCCTAGTACCTCAGAATGTGACCTTATTTGGAAATCAGGTCATTGCAGATGTAATTAGTTAAGATGAGGTCATACTGGAGTAGGGTGGGCCCTTAACCCAATATGGCTGGTGTCCTTATAAAAGGGGAAATTTGGACACATAGGCAGAAGGTCATGAGAAGATGAAGGCAGAGATGGGGTGATGCTTCTACAAGCCAAGGACCTCCTAAGATTGGCAGCAAACCACCAGAAGCCAGGAGAGAGGCCCGGAGCAGATCTTCTCTCACAGCCCCAAGAAGGCACTAACCCTGCAGACCCCCTGATCTTGGACTTCCAGCCTCCAGACTGAGAAGATAATTGTGAGATAATACAGTTCTGTTGTTTGAGCCCCCCAGTCTGTGGTATCTTGCTATGGCAGCCCCAGCAAACAAATACAGGGACCTGTACACCGCTCTCATTTCGAGATGAGTCTGCGGCAACCTCCCCTTGAAATTGGGTGGCTTTTGTGGCTGCTTGGACAAATGGAGTGCAGCAGAAGTGACACTGTGACTCCCAAGGCTGGGCCATCCAAGGCGACAAAGCTTCTGCCTGGCTGGTTGGGAGACTTGTGTTTGAAGCCTTCAGTCACCAGGCAAGCAGTCTGCGGCCCAGTCCTGCAGTGCTGGGCTGTGGAGGAGGCTGTCAGATCTCTGTACATGGGCATGAGGGAGGGTGTAGGAGCAGGGAAGCAGCCTGGGGCTGGTGAAAACATGGGGAACCCCTAAAGGTAAGACTGGGATTTTCAGCTTTGAAAGCCTGGTTGAATCCACTTACAAATTAGACACAACCCCATTTCCAGATGAGAGTTCTAGAAAGGCATCTGTAGTGAGGTGACCAATTCTCTCTTCCTTCTAGGACACCAGATAATTGTAGACAATCCAAACTGAAGAAGGGAGATGGGAGGCCCTCTTTCACAGGGAGGACTCTAAGCGATGCATTTTGAGAAGCAACTCCGAGTTGAGTCTCCAAAACATATCCTTGGAGTTTCCAAAACAGTCATCATTTATCCTCTGTGCCAATCACTTTACCTGCATTATCTCATTCAATCTTTTTATTTCTTTCTCCCCCCCCCCCCCCATTAATTTTTTAGAGAGTGTGGAAGGGAGGGAGAGAGAGAGAAAGAGTGAGCGAGAGAGAGAGAGAGATCACTGTGAGAGATACACATCAATTGGTTGCCTCCCACATAGGTCCCCACTGGGCCTGGGATGGAACCTGCAACCCAGATACGTGCCCTTGACCGGGAATCGAACCCATGACCTTTTGGTGGGCAGACCAAAGGTCTGTAGCCACACTGGCCAGGGCTATCTCATTCAATTTTTAAAAAAATATATTTTTATTGGTTTCAGAGAGGAAGGGATAAGGGAGAGAGAGATAGAAACATCAATGATGAGAGAGAATAATTGATCGGCTGCCTCCTGCACGCCCCCCATTGGGGATCGAGCCTGCAACCTGGGCATGTGCCCTTGACTGGAATCAAACCTGGGACCCTTCAGTCCACAGGCTGACACTCTATCCACTGAGCCAAACTAGCCAGGGCTCTCATTCAATTTTTCATGACTCTGCCAACCAACTTTTATTGTCTTTCTACTCTATCACTCACTTCTCAGTAGGGATCAGTTAACCAAACTAATCCTATAAGCAAGTCTTAGTCGCACCATGAACATTTCAGGCCCCAAGAACAGGCTGTGACTGCTGCGGAAGGCCGGCCCCTCTGAGGAAGAAGTGACTGCCACCAGAGTTTAGGTGGGTTATAAAACAGTGGAATCTGCTAAGCTCCGGAATGAAAATTTCTTTCAATGTAGATCAGGCCTTGATTCAGGGGGGTGGCGGGAGACTGGTACCTGTGGTTCCCTTGGCAACCGCCTTCTGATTGGAAGGAGCCCGAGTGAAGGGAAGGAAGTCCTTGGGAAGGCCTGTGTGACTCACCCACAAGTGGGCAGAAAACAGTCAAAAGGAATAGGATTCTTCTCTCTCTCTCTCTCTCTCTCTCTCTCTCTCTCTCTCTCTCTCCAACAGTTAAGATTTTGGGAGTGATGACAATACCAGGGAAGTAGCATGGAATGGCTGGCTTCTGAGAAACGCCTTGGTTAGAAACAAAGTTGTTGTTTTCCCACTAAAAGCTGTCTTCCAAGTCCTCTCCTGCTGCAGCATAAAGAGTGAAGAAGTTAGACAAAGGTATCCCCAGGAGTTTCCAACCAGCTGCACAGATTGAAGCAGAGAATGCTGAGCAGAGGCCTAAGCCCTGGCATTTGCATGAACATCCCTCAGCAGCAGGAGTGATAAAAGGAGACAGGGCTACAGAAACAGGGTGAAGACTCCCTCTGAAGCCCAACCTTGGGTCAGAGGTAGCAGAGAGCTGACAATCTGCATCAGCCCGATTCAGGCTGTCCAGTCTGAGGAACAGGGACCAGGCAAAGGCTCACGTGATGCTTCCTGTGTTCCAGGTCCCCTTCTAAGGTTTGCATGTATGTTTTCTCATTTTAATCCTCACAACATCATACAAGGTGAGGTCTAGCATTAGTCCCCTTTTACAGGTGGGGAGACTGAGGCACAGAGGAACCTGGACTGCAGACATACAGCTGGTAAGCAGCAGAGCTAGGATTCAGAGCCGGGATGCCTCAGCGTGGACCAGGATGGGATGCAGAGGAGGACCTGCTGGAGAAGTAGGACCAGGGGCAAGAGAGGAGGGACCCTGGCCAGCACTAGGCCAGGGACACTTTCCTCAGCCACATCTCGGCCCGACTATAGACATGTTTTATTCCACAGACCTGGGCCCCAGAGAGGCTCCTCCTCAGGGTGGTTCCTGGCCTGTTCTGAAACAGGAGGAGTGCTTATAAAACACAGGTCTGGTTACGGCTCTCCCCTCCGTGAAAGAGCAGAGCCCTGGGCCAGCCATAGGAAGCCTTCCCTATCAGACCCTTCTACATGAGTCACTCCTGACTGCATTCCTGCCATTCAAAACCCCACGTCCCCCAAGTGTCCCCTTTCCCTGGCAGAGTCAAGCGTGGATCACCCCATCTTCTCGATGGTTGTTCTTACCGGGTGGAAGTCACCTCTGCGATGGATTGTCTTTAAAGAGAAGCATGTCTCCTCCGTGGCACCATTGGATAATCACTGATATAACCAACGCCAGAACATAAAATAAAGGTGCAATAACCATCAATTCAACAATAACTTGAAAACAAGGAAACAAGCACTGAGTTCTAGAAAACGAGCACGTTTACGGGAATTAGACAGCAGACCCTCATGGCCTATACAATACGAATGACACAAAAAACTCACCTGCACCACCAGCTGGGTACACAATGGATGTGGTGGGAGGCAGATGGTGCAGAGGAAAGTCAAATCCCTCCTCCGCCACCCCTGGCTGCTGCGGGACTTTGGGCAAATAGACCTCTCGAGGCCTCAGTTTCCTCAATGATAAAGAGGACATGGTGGTGTCATGAGGATTAAATGAGATGATACATGTAAGGCTCCAAGTAGAGTCCTCTGCCTCACTCTTCCGGACCAGTAGGAGACAGTAAGTGACAAGCAATAGCAACTTTCCTTCCTCTCAGAGTGGCTGTTATGGGTTCTCTAGATGAGAAGCCAAAGCAGACAGTGGTCATCTTTCCTGGTGTGACGTTCAAACTCTTTCCACATTCTCTCAGACGCTCAAACTCTCTCTATGGGCTTAGAGACACAGAAACTCTTTCTAGGCGATTAGACTGAGGATTCTCCAGGTGTGGTTCTTGGCTCACACAGGCCTTCTTTAGGTTGCAGACTGATCTAAAATGGAAGTTCTTGGTTTTATTTATTTTCCTTTTTTTTTTAAGTGATAAATGCTGTGAAAAAGTCTACAGACTTTTGTTTTTGTATAACACTGAGGGTTCCTTACTGAGCGAGCTATTAAAAGTTACCAAAAATCATTATTTAAAAAAAAAAATGTATTGACTGTAAAACAAACACTCCCTCCCTCTAAATCAGGGGTCCTCAAACTTTTTAAACAGGGGGCAGTTCACTGTCCCTCAGACCGTTGGAGGGCCGGACTATAGTTTAAAAAAAACTATGAACAAATTCCTATGCACACTGCACATATCTTATTTTGAAGTAAAAAAATAAAACGGCAAAAACACCTGCATGTGGCCCGCAGGCCGTAGTTTGAGGACGCCTGCTCTAAATAAAACAAAACAAAAAGATTAGTGATGGAGCCCTTTAATTATAAAAAAAAACCCAAAAAACAACTTTATTGAGATGTAATTTACATAACACACAATTTACCCACTTAAAGTATTCAATTCAATGGTTTTTAGTATACTCACATATATTGAAAATCATTATTTTATTTCTCTCTAATTTTTTAATATCATAGCATGTGCCAAACTTCCTTCTCCTTCTAGAAACTGGGTACAGGGAGGGCGGTAAGCCCTGGGTCTTTGTGGGTCTTTCACCTCAGCTCAGCGAGTATACGATAAAGATACTATGAATTTTGAGACCTTTTGCCTTGGAGCTGTTTTGAAAACTAGCCTGCATTCCCCATTTCAGCCACGAGGTGTCAGGCTCAAGGATTGGCAGCCGTGTCACTTGGGGCCTCCGCTGTGCGCGAGGTCTGACATTAATGCTCTATGGGTAGTGGTGATGAACAGACGAATAGAAATAAAATTAGGTCTTATGGAATGCTTAGAGCTTTGATGTTTCCTATCTTTACTTTGCCTGGGAAAATTGCTTCACATTTGCTTAGATATTTGGCAAAAAAATTAGAACCCTTTAAAAAAAAATCTCCTTTACACAGACACCAGAGGGGTGAGGGCATAAGTGGAGGGGAGTAGGGGCGGGGCAAAGGAGGATTAGGACACATATGTAATACTTTAATAAATAAAAAAATCTCCTTCCTCCCACTCTTTATTCCTTTATTTCAACGTTTATTTTAATTTTTAACATATTTTTCAATATTATATTAGCTTTAGGTGCACAGCATAGTGGTTAGACATTAATATAACTTATGAAGTTATCCCCCCGATAAGTCTAGTACCTACCTGGCACCATGCATAGTTATTACAGCATTACTGACTATATTCCCTGTGCTGTACTTTACATCCCCATATTTCAGCATGTTCTGAGGGCTACTCTGGGTCAGGAGCTGAGCTGGAAGTGGGAGGTACAGAGAGGGACAAGGCACAGCAGGTCCTTTCCTTTTAAGGAGCCCATACTATGGGGAGGAGGGACATTGCAAATCGATCACCATGTCACTGATGACCAACACCATGAAAGTGGGGAGCACAGGGCGTGGCGAGGGTCGGGGAGGGCTTGTAGTATAAATGTAACAGCAAAAACAGCAACAACAACATTCCTGACCCGTGAGGGGGATTAATATGTTACAAATGCTTTCATAGAGAGGCCTTATTTATTATTTAAATTATATTTATTGAGCATGATGCTAGACAATGAAGGTACAACAGTAAAAAATTAATGTGGATGCTATTATTTATACTTTGCATATTCCAGACACTGTGCTTGGCTTTATACATACATTATGACATTTAGTTTCCCAATAAATCCTACAAGGAAGGATCTATTAGGCTCATTTTCCAGATGAAAAACATGAGGTACAGAAAGACTTAATAACTTCCCGGAAATCTGAAAATATGAGTAAAGAGTAAGAGCAAGTAGTGGGATAAGATTCAGACTTACGCAGCGTGACTCTGATGGCAGGATTTGAACCAGGTCTGATGCACTCAAGGGTTCACACATCTAGCCACTATGTACTCTGTCTCACATGCTCCCCTTAGAGAGCTTTTAATCTAGTGAACACCATTTCATCCTCATCCAAACCGCGTGAGACAGGAAGAAACAACTGTTCGTACTGCCATTCAGAAGGAACACTGAGGATCAAGTAGAGAAAGAATATTCTTTCCAACAAGCGGTGTTGGAACAATTGATCATCCATATGCAAAAGAAAGAAAGAAAGAAAGAAAGAAAGAAAGAAAGAAAGAAAGAAAGAAAGAAAGAAAGAAGAAAGAAAGAAAGAAAGAAAGAAAGAAAGAAAATCACACCAAAACGCCCCCCAAAACTTACACCATATAGAAAATTCACTCAAGGTTGACCATTGAAGTAAATGTAAAATCTCAAACTATAGAATTGCTAGAAGGAAATAGGAGAAAGTTTCTGTGACCTTGGATTAGGCAAAAATATCTAGATAAGCTACCAAAAGCACATCTATATAAGAACAAATGGATAAATTGGAGTTCATCAAAATTCAAAATTTCTGCTCTTGAAAAGACAGTTATATAAATAAAACACAGGTCACAAATTGGAAGAAAAGATTTTTCACAGTATATATCTAATAAAGGGCTAGTGTCCAGAATATATAAAGAATTCTCACCCAGCTGGTGTGGCTCAGTGGTTGAGCATCGATCTATGAACAAGGAGGTCTTGGTTCGATTCCTGGTCAGGGCACATGCCTGGGTTGCAGGCTCGATACCCAGTAAAGGACTTGCAGGAGGCAGCCAATCAATGATTCTCTCTCATCATTGATGTTTCTCTCTCTCTCTCCCTCTCTCTTCCTCTCTGAAATCGATAAAAATATATTTAAAAAAAGAATTCTCAAAAGTCAATAACAAGAAAACAAACAGCCCAATTAAAAATAGACAAAAGATTTAAATAGACACTTCACAAAGGAAGGTATATAGGTAAGTATATAAAAGCATATAATAAATAATAAATAAAATAAATAAATAAAATATAATAAAGCATAAAATAAATAAGCATATAAAAGGTGGACAACACCATTATTCATTAGGAAAGTAGAAATTAAACCACAATGAGATACCATTCTATACCTACTAGAATGGCTAAAATGAAAAAGACCCACCACACCAAGTGTGGCAAGGATGTGAAGGCACTGGAACTCTCATACACTTCTGGTGACAATGCAACATGGTAAAACACTTTGGAAAGCAGTTTGGCAGTTTTTTAAAAGGTTAAACATGCATCTACCATATGATCTTGCATTTCACTCCTAAGTATTTACTCAAGAGAAAAAAAGTATCTGTTCCTACAAATACTTGTATATAAATGTTCATACCAGTCTTTTGAATCAGCTTTTGTTTTTAAAGACTAGTTCAAAACTAGAAACAAACAAACAAATATCCACCAACTGGTGAAGGATAAATAAACTATGGTAAATCCATGCAATGGAACAATACTAAGTAATAGAAAAGAATGAACTAGTGATACACACACTACATGGATGAGTCTCAAAAATAATCTTGCTAAATGAAATAAGCCACCCCAAAAGAAGTACATTTTATATGGTTTCATTTTTATAAATTTCTAGAAAATGCAAGCTTATCTGTGGTGACAGAAAGCACATAAATTGTCTCCTGGGAATTGAAGGAGGAGAGAAGAGAGGGAGAAATCCCAAAGAAATTTTGGGGAGCAATGGTTGTGTTTACCATCTTGGTTTTGATGATAGTTTCATTTAATTTTATATTATATTTATATTTATATTTATATTTATATTTATATTTATATTTATATTTATATTATCTATATCTATATCTATATCTATATCTATATCTATATCTATATCTATATCTATATCTATATCTATATCTATATTTATAGTTTTACATGTCAAAACTTATCAAACTGTACATTTTAAATATCTGCAGTTCAATGTATGCCAGTTAGACCACAATAAAATCTCAACAGCCAAAAAGAAAAAAGAAAAACATCCCATCTAAATAATTTAAATAAAAAAGACAAAGATTTGAATAGATATCTCACTATAGAAGCTGTATGGATGGCATATAAACATAAGAAAAGATGCTCAACATAATTAGACATTAGGGAAATGCAAATAAAAATAAAAATAACTACACACCCATTAGAATGACCAACAAAACAAAATCTAACAACACCAAATGCTGATGAGAATGTGGAGCAACCGGAGTTCTCAAACATTGCTGGTGGGAATGAAATTGGTCCAGCCAATCTGGAAAATAGTTTGGCAGTTTATTATCAAACTAGAAGCCCGTTGCACGAAGATTTGTGCAATAGACCTCCTTAACCTGGCTGCCGGCACCAGTTTTCCTCTGGCACCTGGGACCCAGGCCTTGGCTCTGGCCACTCGCTGATCGGAGCGCCTCCCACCGGCCCGATCGGCCACCCAGAGTCCCGCCGCCTGTGCCTTCCGCCGGCCCCATCGGTCCCCCCTCAGTGGCGGCCGATTGGGCCGGCGGGAGGAGCGGGGGGCGGGGACTCGCAAGTCCCCACCCCCCGCTTCTCCCGCCGGCCCAATCGGCCACTCCGAGTCCTGCCCCCCACCCCCCCCCCCCCGTGCCTTCCGCCGGCCCAATCGTGGGCATAGCGGAGTGATGGTTAATTTGCATATTACCCTTTTATTATGTAGGATTAAACATATACTTACCATATGATCCAGTTATCCCATTCCTGGGTATTTATAGAGATGAACATTTATGATCACACAAATATCTGTACACAAATAATAGTTGTATTCGTAATCACCAAAAGAATGGAAACAACCCCAAATCCTTTAATGTGTGATAAAAAGACTGTAGACATTCACACAATAGAATACTACTCAGAAATAAAAATACAGGAACTATTGATCCATGCAGCAGTATGGATGAATCTCAATGGCACTATACTGGGTGAAATAAGCCATTTCCAAAAAGTTATATACTGTATGATTCTGTTTATATGCCATTTTGGAAAAACTTTAGGTATAAAGAGTGGATCGTCGATTTGACTACAAATTGGCAGCATGAGGGTGTTTTCTGGGGTGATGAGACTGTTTTGTGTGCCAATTGTGGTGGAAGTTACATGAATCTATACACATGTTGAACTTCATAGAACTGTACACCAAAAAGAAAGTCAACTTTACTGTATTTAAACTTAAAGAATATTGGTGGGATGCAGCTAAAGCAGAACTCAGCAAGAAGTTTTAGCATTAATGCTCTTATTAGAAAAGAAGAAAGACTAAAGATGAATAAACTAGAATAAGGTTTCTCAATCTCATCAGCACTGACATTTTGGGCTGGAAATTTTTTGTTGTGAAGGGCTGTTCTGTGTGTTGTAGGGTGCTTAGCAGCACCCCTGGCTAAATGCCAATATCATCCTCCCACCAGTTGTGAAAACCTAACAATGTCTCCAGATATTGCTAAACGCCCCGTACAAGGAAAAATTGCCCCTGGTTCAGAACCCCCAAAGAAATATCCAACTTAAAGATTTAAAAACAAATAACATAAAAATTATTCAAAGAACTAGAAGGTAGGAAATATTAAAAACAAGAGCAAACATTTATGAAATAGAAATCAAATGTATTGTAGAGAGACCCAACTCAGCCAAAAGTTGTTTCTTTGAGAAAACTAATAAAATTGAAAAAAATCTCTGGTGAGTTGATCAAGGGAAAAAGACAAATAAAGCAATGTAAAAAGTAAAAAAGGGAACATATTTATAGATGTTTCAGAGATTTAAAGCTAAGAAAGTATAATGAACAACTTTGTTTTAATATTTGGAAAAGTTAGATGAAATGAAAAATTTCTAGAGAAATAAAAACTACAAAAATTGACTCCCGCCAGCGCGATCGGCCACCCAGAGTCCCGCTGCCTGCGCCTTCCGCCGGCCCCATCGGTCCCCCCTCAGCGGGGGCTGATTGGGCTGGTGGGAGAAGCGGGGGGCGGGGACTTGCAATCGGCCACTCCGAGACACCCCCCCCCCCCCCCCCGCGCCTCCCGCCGGCCCCATCGGTCGCCACTGGAGGCAAAATTGCCCCTGGTTCAGAACCCCCGAAGAAATATCCAACTTAAAGATTTAAAAACAAATAACATAAAAATTATTCAAAGAACCAAGAAGAAACATAAAACTTGAACAGTACTGTAATTATTAAATACACTAGAGGCCTGATGCATGAACATTTGTGCAAGAGTAGACCTTCCTTCCCCCAGCTGCTGACATCGGCTTCCCTCCAGCACCCAGGACCCGGGCTTCCCTCCTCCGGGTCGCCTGCAGGCACCCGGAATCCGGGCTGGCTTCCCCCGGGCTGCCCGTCAGGAAGGATGTCTGGAATGATGTCCAGAAGACGTCTGGTCTAATTAGCATATTACTTTTTTATTATTATAGTTTGAATTATTAGTTTAAAAATATGCCCTAAAGAAAATACCAGAACCTTCCAAATGATCTTACTGGTAAATTTTACCAGACATTCGGGGGGTGGGAGTGGCTGTGGAGAGGTCAATGGGGGAAAAAGAAGACAGATGTAATACTTTAAACAATAAAGAATTAAAAAAATTACCAAACATTCAAAAAATTGGTATCTTCAATCTTATACACACTGTTCCATCATGTAGACAAAGAGGAAACGTGCTCCAATCCATTTTATAAGGCCAACATAATCGTGATACTAAACCTAGATAAAGACAGCATGAAAAAGGGAAATTATAGGCTAATCTCACTTCAGAACATAGATACAGAATTCTAAACTAAATATTGGTAAACAAATATTGCAATGTAGAGAAGTGAAAATGTGTCATGACCTATTTTACTTAAGGCATGTAAGATTGGGCAAATATTAAAGCATTAAAAATTAATGTGATTCTCTACAAAACAAATTAAAGAAAAAAGTAATATAATTATTTCAGTAGATATGAAAAATTTTTCTTAAACTTTGTTATTTTAATGGGTCTCAAAATTTTGTGACAGATTCTTGGTCATGTTGTTTTCATTAAAAATTACTGATTTTAAAAACTAATAACTTAAAAACTGCCACACACACAAAAGAACCAAATGGCCCATAAAACATTCTCCTTTCCTTCTGAAACTTTTAGAGTAGATGTGAAATTTAAAGTTCAACATCCACTTATGATTTTTTTTTGCAAACCAGAAATAGAATTAACTGTCCTCAACGGATAAAGGGCACCTACAAAAAATCTACACCAAATATCAGATTTAAAGGTAAAACATTGAAAGCATTGAATTTAATCTGAGAACCAAGATAAGGATGCTTGCAACTGTCACATCTCTTCAACAACACACCAAAGGCCCCAGCCAATAAAACAAGGCAAATAAAGAGAAAAAAGAAATAAAGATTGAGAAGAAAAATAATACTGTTATTATTTTGAGATGATATGATTATAAATATAGAAACCTCTAAAGAATATGCAGATTCATTGTTAGAATTAATAAGAGTTTATCAAGGTCGCTGGATATGAAACTGGTACAAAAAGTTAATTACATTTTCTTTATCAAGAGTGAATAGTAAAAATTATACTTAAAAATAGATACTAAGCCCAGCCAGCATGGTTCAGTGGTTGATCATTGACCTATGAACCAGGAGGTCACGGTTCGGTTTCCAGTAAGGGCGCATGCCTGGGTTGTGGATTTGATCCCCAATGTGGATCTGTTTTATACACATTAATTTATTTAGTCCAGAGAATAGCTAGATGATGGAGTTTCTAATATCATTTCCATTTTGCAGGAGGCAGCTAAGCAATGATTCTCCATCATTGATGTTTCTATCACTCTCTTCCTCTCCTTTCCAATCGGAAATCATCATCATAATAAAAAATAGATACCAGGATTTGTCTTGAATTTCTGGTCTAGATGGCAGAGGTAAATGTGCCACTTGCTCGCATCCTCCCACAACCACATCAAATTTACAACTAAACTACAGAACAATCATCATTCAGAACCACCTGAAATGTTGCTGAATGGAAGTCCTGTCACTAAGGATTAAAGAAAAAGCCACATCAAGACTGGTAGAAGCTGTGGAGACACAGAATGGGCTGGTCCCACACCCACAAATTGCAGATAATAATCTGGAGGGATATCTCAGCTTAGGAGTTTTCCCCTGAGGAGCGAGGGGTACCATCCCCACACCAGAACTTCTCCTCCCCCACAGGGTTTCAGTGCCAGTAAGAGAAGTCCCCATAACTTCTGGCTCTAAAAACCAGCCAGCATTGTGACTGAGTGAGATGGAGGTCTGCTGGAGTTCCAGAAAGTTCCTCTTAAAGGGCTTACACATGGACTTACTCAGACTCACTGGCTGTGAGCTCCACCGCTAGAGCAGCAGCTCAAAAAACACCAGAGACAAATGGGGAGGAACTGAATTGTCCAGTATCAGGGCGAGAGCTGGATGGGCATCTTTTTCCAGACAAAAGTGTTGGCAGAGGCTATTGTTCCTATTCTGAGCCCTTCCTCCAACAAAGCCAGCAGGCAGGCCATATATGAGTGTCCATCAACCTGGATAACACTGTTTGCCCCACCCTGGTGATACCCTGAGACCCCACGCCACCCAATTTGCAGGCCCACCCATGCTGTTTCCAGTGGCTTTTCCATATGAATGGCCTCTTTTGGCTAATTCTTCAAACTTTCCTTAAATCTTTCAAACCAGCAGCATCTGACCTCTGTGTTCCCCATGCCTCTCACTTAGTGGCCCCAGGCCTGGCACTGGCAGTGACTGGCCTTGGATCACAGCTTGGTTTTACCTTGGCACCTCCAAGCCCAGCACAAGAAGCAGCCATTTTCAGATTGCTTTGTAGTTCAGATAGGGTTGCTCTGGGCAGAACACAGGCAATAGCTGACCTTGGTCTGTACCTCCCAGGTGGCCCCAGAGTCAGTGTACCCAGTGGACAACTTCAGACCATGTCGAAGCACCACACAACCACCTCCAAAAACAACTGCTGAAGGGGTGGACTCAGCAGACAGCAGAGCCTGTTTGTGGGGTGGACCCCTGCACAGCTGATCCTCCACAATGGTCTCAGCCAGTCATTGTAGCTGATTGGTCTGGGGGTAACAGCAATCAAGGCTCAGCGAAAATAGGAGGGTGTACACAGTCCACATGGGGGGTGTACCTGGAGTGCCAAGCTTTGGTGATCCGAGATGCTGTGCCACTGGACCCTACAGGACATCTACCATATAAGGCTACTCTACCAAACCCAGGAGACATAGCAGCTCTACCCAATACATAAAAAGAGACTGCCAAAATAAGGAGACAAAGAAACATGTCCCAAATGAAAGAACAGGACAAAACTCCAGAAAAAGAACTACAGAAAGTGCATACAAGCAATCTACTAGATGCAGAGTTCAAAACACTAGTTATTAGGATGTTCAGTGAACTTAGTAAGAACTTTAACGGCATAAAAAAGGACCAGTCAGAAATGAAGGATACAGTAACTGAAATAAGGAATAATTTATAGGGAATCAACAGTAGAGTACATGAAATTAAGAATCAAATCAGCAATTTAGAATATAAGGAAGAAAAACAAAACAAACCACCCTACCTGAACAGCATAAAGAAAAAAGAAATTTAAAAAATGAGGATAGTGTAAGGAGCCTCTGGGACAACTTCAAGCATATTGACATTCACATCAGAGGGGTACTGGAAGGAGAAGAGAGAGAGCAAGAAATTGAAAATTTATTTGAAAAAAATAATGATGGAAAACTTTCCTAACCTGGTGAAGGAAATAGACATACAAGTCCAGGAAGCGCAGAAAGTCCCAAACATGATGGTCCTAAACATGATGAACTCAAAGAGGTCCATACCAAGACACATCATAATTAAATGCAAAAGGTTGAAAACAAAGAGAGAATCTGAAAAGCAGCAAGAGAAATGCAGTTCCCTACAAGGGAACTCCCATAAGACTGATTTCTCAACAGAAACTTTGCAGGCTAGAAGGGAGTGGCAAGAAATATTCAAAGTGATGAAAAGCAAGGACTTACAACTAAGATCACTCTACCCAGCAAAGCTATCATTTAGAATCAAAGGACAGAAAAGAGCTTCCTAGACAAGAAAAAGCTAGAATTCATCACCACCAAGTCAATATTTCATAAAATGTTAAAGGGTCTTCTTTGAGAAGAAGGAGAAGAAAAAAAAAGATAAAAAATATGAACAAAAAATGTCAATAAATACATATCTATCAACAATGGAATCTAATAAACAAAATAAACAAGCAAAACAGAAACAGACTCATAGATGCAAAGAATATTTATTTTGAAGGTTGCCAGATGGGAAGGAGCTTGGAGGGATGAGTGAAAAAGCTAAAGGGATTAAGAACTACAATTTAGTTGTTACAGAATAGTCATGGATAATGAAAAGTACAGCATAGGAAATGTAGTTAATCCTATATAATAAAAGGCTAATATGCAAATTGTCCCCTCTACTGGGAGTTTGACCAGGGGGCGGGGCCTGCTGGCCAACTGCCCTTGGCCCCTCCCCCCGGCCGGTCGGACCCCACCCGTACATGAATTCGTGCACCAGGCCTCTAGTACTATTAAAATGATGATGTATGGTGTCAGATGAGTATGAGATTTATCAGGATGATAACTTAGTAAGTTATATAATGTCTAATCACTGGGGTGTACACCTGTAATTAATATAATATTGTATGTCAACTGTAATTGAAAAAAATCATTTAAAATAAATAAATAAAATGGAAAAAAATAGATACCATGTACAATACCTCTAATAAAGTGAAATGCCTGTAAATAAATAAAAAAATATGCAAGAACTTCATGTGGAAAATAAGAAGATTTAATAGACATTTAAAATAATTATATAATAGTATACAGAGTTCATGGCTTGGGAGACAATAAGGTAAAACTATCAATTCTCTCAAATTGATCTATAGATTATCTATAGATTCAATGCAATTCCAATTAACATCCAATATGCTTCTTTTTCAAGGATCCTGACAAACTGATCCTAAAGTATAAACAGCAAAAATAAGGGCCAAGAATAGCCAAAATACTGCCAAAGAAGAATAAGTTGGAGAATTAGTCTTATCAAATATCATTATAACACAGAGTAGCCTTGGGTTAGGATTAGACTGATAAACCAAGAAAAGAAACTAGAAATCTCAGAACAAACACAAAAATGGAGACTTGATTTATGACAGAGTTTATATTGAAGTTCAGGGAAGAAAAACTCAATTAAAAATTGTGCTAGTTTAATTGATTGTTCATATCCAAACATTGGACCAATACCTCACACCTTATCTAAAATCAAATTCAGGTTGATTAAAGATTTAAATATAAAAGGCAACATTATAATACTACTAGAGGCCCAGTGCATGAATTCGTGCACCTTGAAAGGAACTGTGGGCTGTGAGGCTGCGGTGGGCACAGGGTTGAGTCTCGGCCCATCCTCCATGCTCTTGCCTGGCCCCTCCCATCATGGCTCCCTGTCTCCTGTCTGCCAGCAGCCCCACTCCCGCCGCTGCCTCTCCCATGTGCTGATGGTGCCAGCCCTGCTCATGCCCTGACTGTGCAGAGCGATTGGGGCTGGTGTCAGCAGCAGGTGCAAGCTGCAGCTGCTGCCCCGATCACCCCTCAGGAGCAGGGGGAGGTGGAGAAGCCCTTAGGGGCGATTGGGGCTGGCAGCTGATGCTTGCACCTACTGAAGGCACCGAGCGGTTGGAACCAGCGCCGGGCGCTGGCAGCGGGTGTGAGCGTTGGGCCAGACTGCGGTGCGGAGGAGCAAAGAATTTTTAGTAACCACCAGAGGCTCACCCCGAATGACAGCGACCAGTGCCCCACTTGGTCTGGCGCCCCCACTTACCTGCTCCACCATCCCGCCTACTCTGACACCCACCATGTTCTGTGTGTGCCCCCTGGTGGTCAGTGCACATCATAGCGACCGGTTGTTTGGTTGTTTGGTTGCTCGGTTGTTCCACTGTTTGGTCTATTTGCATATTAGGGATTTATATATATAGATGATGAAGAAGATGATAATAAGAACTGGCATATAATATCATGAGCCAGACAGGGTTCTGCTTTATGCACTTTAATTTATTTAGTCCAGAGAACAGCTATATGTTGGAGTTTCTAATATCATTTCCATTTTGCAGAGAAGTATATTGAGGCACAAGGAGGTTAAGTAACTTGTTCAAGGTTTCATTGCTAGAATTTGAACCAAGGCAATTTGTCTGGGGAGTCTACACTGAGTGGCCAGATTATTATGATCCCTGAATGCATAATAATCTGGCCACTCAGTGTATATTTCTATATAATAAAAGTCTAATATGCAAATTGTCCCATTGACCAGGAATTTGACCAGCAGGCAGACCAGCCAACCGCCCATGTCCCCTCCCCCTGGCCAGCTGGACCCCACCCATGCATGAATTCATGCACTGGGCCTCTAATGTATATATATATATATATATATATATATATATATATATATATATATATATATGTTCAGAGATCAGAATAATCTGGCCACTCAGTGTATATTCTTAATTAAATACTATAACCATAGGAGAAGTGTAGGAGGATGTCTTTATGACCTCAAGGTAGAGAAAAATTTCTTAAAATCTGAAAATTGTAACCTCAACAAAAAGGTTGAAAAATTTGACCACCTTTAAATTAAGACCCTTTGTTCATCAAAAGATACCCTAACAGAAGTAAAAAGGCAAGCCACAAGTTGGAAGAAATAATTTGCAACACACAAAAGTGACAAAAGATTAGTAGTGAGAATATGTAAAAAATAACACACACACAAAAAGCTACTGCAAATCATCAGAGAAAGACAAGCCCAATGAAAAATGGCAAAAAATTAAATAGGCACCTAATCTAATAAAAAAGAAAACCTGAATGTCCTAAATAACAATGCTTTTGAAAGAAGAACATTGAATGATGTCCTTCAACAGTAGAATGAATAAATACTTTTTGATTCAATTGATCTAATAGAATACTACACAACAATGACAATGAAAAAAAAAAACCCCACCCATCAGCAGGAATAAAACTCAGGATGGTAATTCTGAGTAAAAAAAACCAACCAGCCATAAAATAAGTTACAGAGTGGGAGAAAGTATTTTCGAAGTATGTATCTGACAAAGGACCAGTATTTGGGTAGATGGAAAGAGAATGGGATCAAAGAGGAACATACAGGGATTTCAAACTTAATGGTCATGTTTTATTTCTTAAACAAGATGGTGGGACACATAAGTGATCCTTTTATTGTTACACTTTATATCGTAGACATATTTTGTAAGTTTTTGGTATCAACTCAGTACTTAATATAACATTTTAGAAAGTCTTTGGTGTATATGTTGTGTGTATATTTCTGTTTGGCAATGTGTTTCTGTCCCCTGAGCCTGGCAAGCTCTTCCCTGCCACAGGGGCTTTGCATGTGCTTTAATCTCTGCCAAGAACTCTCTCCCTGGCTCTTTATACATCTGGTCCTACCTCGGCCCAGACAAGGGAAATGAAAGACTCTCAGACCATCCTTACACATCCTGACGAGATCTTGTTTGTTTACTCCTTTATCTGTTTCTCCTGACTAGAATGTAAGCTCAGGATTTTCCCTGACTCATTCATCCCAGCCCCTAGACATGGGCTGACAGACTGAATAGATTTTTGTACATAGGAGTGTAGGTTTTTTTTTTTTTTTTTAAAGCCAATTGCAAGTTGACTTCCTAAGATTAATTAGTTTGGGGCACTGACTCCCCTTTAATAGTATCATGATCAAATGGGGGTTAAATTGCTTTTAAAATCAGTAAAGATTTCTGACCCAAAGGAATGCAGAATAACAAAGGCGCCTGTCTCTAAAGGACACAGGTGAGGGCACAGAACAAGTGTGAAAGAGCTAAACAAATTCAAGCTAAATAGAAAATACATTTAAATTGGGTCTTTCCCCCTGGAGATCACGGCAATTTTAAGGGTAATGCTGCTCCTAGGAAGGTTAGCTTTACTCTTGGTCACTGTGGACATGACAGCGTGTGGCCCATCATGAATCAGGATAAGGTATTACGGATCTGGGTGCCGTTTTGTTTGTAAAATGGATTTCTTTGCAGGAAGCACTGACCTGTGACCATGTGATGTTTGCATTGTGCTTCAGAGCAGGGGATGGCTTGGCAGAGGCCCTGGTGGCTTAGAACTGATTTTATTTTCTACAATTGAATGTTGAGTTTCGGGGTCCAATCAATCTGAGTTCTTTACAAGTATAATTTTGTTACCGGTGGAATGGTTTGAATTTAAGTTTTATGGAAGTAAGTTTGCATGCCATCTGGGTTTTTTAAATTAATTCTTATTGGAAACAATGCATTATTTGGAAATGTATTTGTTTGGTGATAGCAGTCGTGAGGCTTGCTCATAAATGGGTTTATGATTGGATTTCCTCATGCTCCGATTGATGGATGATGGAGAAGACACACCTGTAGCACAGTGCTTTTTTTTTTTCCCTCCCGCAATGATTTTGGGTACAATTGCTGTGAAATACAGAAGTAGGACACACACACACACACACACACACACACACACACACACACGTGGGAGACACAGAAGTAGAGAATTTAGTTCATGTCTCTCAGTGCAATTGATTTGAATACATTCAGCTAGACTGTGTGCTTATGGGGAATTAAAGGATCAGCAGTTTACAAATGTTCCCATTATAATCGGATCTGAAAAAGAAATGATAGAACCTGCTGAGCGATGTGAGGCGATGGGGAGAGGTATCTTTTGATAGGAATCCAAATGCCTGGGATTTTCTGTAACGTGAAATGGAGTGGTTGTGCTGGGCTGGGTGGGAAGCCACCAGTTCCAGGATCAAAATCATACAAATAACCACCATAACTGCCACTTATTGAGCATTAACGGTGTGGCGAGCACTTTACTAAGAATTTATCTGCGTTGTTTCATTTAATTTCCGGAGAAGCTCCTGCAGCAGGTCGTGCTGGGCTGTCGATTGCCTGCCCAGCATCACTACCACCTGTTGTCAGGACTCTTGCATTGCAGAAGAGAAGCTGGGACCTCCATTTCCCAGAATGCCTTTTCCCAGATGGTTCCTGGTTCGAGCCAGTGGAGAGAGATCCTCCCTGGAGACTGGGAAATCGGAGAAGAAGGCGAGGCCATTATTCCCCAGAAGTAGTTGCAGGCAAGCACATAGGCAGACATAAGGTTCAAAGCGCCTTGTATGGACGAGCTTCCTGAGAGCCACCTGCTTCATTCCTGCAGCCTGAGAAGGTCAGCAGGAGCTGCCCAGGGCAAATGCCTGCTGTCGTCACGTATGTAGCCAGGGTCCTCGGCATGGTTTCTCCAGCTGTTGCTTTGCCAGCCCTTCCACAGGCTGTGGAAGCTTCTAATTCCCTTCAGTAAAGCCCTTTGGACTTGGAATAAATAGAGTGGCTTCCGTGTTTTTGATTGGACCCTGACTAATACATAGGTGCTATTCTTATTTCTGTTTTCCAGATGAGTAACCTGAAGTTTAGAGGTGACCTGCCTAAGCGCACACACAGAGAATGGCCGAGGAGGATTTAAACCCACGTCTGCCTGATGCATGATCTAAATCACCAGACTCCACCATTTCTGAACATAACCTGAAGATCCAGGCGCTGGAACTCTACCTCATGCGTGCAAAGCTTGCTGTCTCCCAGAACCATAGTCCCGGGTTAACTACCAGCATGGACATGCCTCCTACAGGCAGGGCCTGCCATTGGCTGGGTGACTTACACTGCGTGGGAACCAGCCAGACCTGCTTCGCCTCCTTGTTGGAGACGCAGGCAACTGCCGGGGATTCATGCATTTGTGGATGGAAACAAGGAATGTATTTTCATACCTTGCCTTCTCATACCAATTGTCATTCTAGAGGGCAGATTTTTGCATTAATGATTTTAGAAACATCTAAAATTATTCATAATAATTGGCTACTCAAAGGTTGCATAACAGGATATTAACGTTGGTCCATTAGAGGAGAGGTGGTGGAGTGGGGACTGGGAAAGCTATAATTTATAACCTTTCTAGTATACGTTTCAATTGTTATGATACACACGTATTATTTATAATTTGAAAAGCATCCCATAAAGAGTCTGAAAATAAAATGAAAAGCTATGTCCCCTTTGATACAATGGCATGTGGAATGATGTATGTGGGAGTAATACCACGTTGGCAACAGACATCTACGTATAATGTCACACACACAGTGTGTTTTAAACGATGGCACAGGACTTGCATATGGTAGCAAGTAGAAGAGCAGAGGTTCTCAAAGTTTTGCTTAATTGTGTTGTGGATGCTATGTTTACTATATGCCTGTTAGGTATCCACGTGGGGACTGGAATGTGCAGTTGGATATCTAGGTTTGAAGCTCAGAGAAGACAGCCTGCCTGGTGATAAATATACACCCGAGAGCCATCAGCCTATGTCTGGTATTTAAAGCCATGGAACTACATGAGATGTTTCAGTCAGCTGTCATTAGGTGATGATGCTGTGACAAACAGCCCCTACATTTCAGTGGTTGGTAAACAACACGTGTGTATGTTCCCCTCTCTATACCTGTGACCTGCAGGTCAGATGCCATGTCTCTGCTCTGTGTGACTGCATTCTGGCAGCTGGGCTGAGGGAAGCCTCCTGTCTAGGGCTGTGGTTCTTCGGGCAGGACAATGTGATGATGCCAGAAGCTTTGTTCAGGTGTGGCACACGTCACTAATCGTTTCCTCGGAACAAAAGGCCAACTGTGCACATGCCTTTCCCTCCAACAGTCACCTCTGTGCCCTCAGACACCATGTCCTCCAGCCCACACTGCGCCTGCTCGTGCCCTGCCAGGCTGGGCCCATCATGCCCTCAGATGAGTGGCTCTGACACATGGCCTTTGAAGTCTGAGTTGTGTTTCTCCTCCTAAGCATGTCTCCCCATGTGTGTGGCACGTGTGACCACATCCTTCCTCCCCATGTGTGCTAGCTGGGGGATCCTCAGGCTGCTTCTGACAATCCTCGTTTGGGTCCGTGGAGGTCCTCTCCTTCCCTGAACTCTAGGCGATGTCACTGCTGGAGGTTGTAAGATGGGGGAAGGGCAGGAAGTCGGAGAGCAGCCATCCCAGATGAAGCAGATAAGGAAAACCGGCTGCATCTCACCCCTAAAGAGGAGGGAAGAAAAGATGGTCTGTTGCCAGGAGAACAATGAAGAGGTAATGACAAATGTGTGATTGTGTTACTGAATGGCATGCCCTTGAGTGTGGACAATGAGAGCCATCAGCAAGGGGAGGGGTGGCTTCTGTGGAGGGGATGATGGTGGCAGGGAGAAAAGCCGTAGAGACAAGGACTGCAAAGGCAGGCAGAGATCCAGTGACAGAACAGGGTCAGAGACACAGAGAAAGCCAGAGTCTGACAAGGGACAGAGTCAGAGAAAAATGCAGGTGGAGGCAGAGTCAGAGAGCGCTTCTTCCTGTCGGCTTTTACTCAGGAGGCTGGGGGCCCTGGCAGATGCTAAGGGGGATGGTCCAAGGTAGGTGTCAGTCAGTGGGTGTTGGTAGGAAAGCTCAATCAGCAAATGTGGATACTTGTTAAGTGTCAGTCAGTACATTCCAGTCAATAAGGGTCAATCACTAAATATCAGCCAGCAATTTAATTTAAGCAATCCAAGAAGCACGCACGGACTGGTCAGTCTTGGAATGCCAGGCATGGTGATGAGTGTTGGGGGATGGGAAGAGGAGATGAGGCAGAGCTCAGCCTCTCATGAGGCAGAACACATCATCATGAATAAAATACCGCCATTTAGCGTTTTTAGGGAAAGCACTGAGACTAGTGGCTCAGCATAGATCACCTAGCTGAAGCCTCCCAATACCCCAGGAAGTAGGGATCAGAACTCCCATTTTACAGAGGAAGAAACTGAGGCTCAGACAGGTTAAGTTAGTACCTGATGGAACCAGGGTTTGTACCCAGGTGCATTAGGTTTCCAAAGGGGCTGCGCTGGCCCATGGTACTTTGCCACATCTTCAACCGGCAACAGAGGATTGGCGCGTACAGGGTATGCAGTTTATCTGATGGGGTGTCATAGGAGGGAGTGAGAATTGGTGGGAGGGCAGCCAGGGAAGAAGAAACAGCCCCTGGCAAAGGCAAGATGTTCTAGGCTCAGCTTTTATTTTTCCTGCCCAAGTCCTGGGATCAGCCATTTCTTTCAAGAGCTGTGGTTCCTTTAAGCAGAGAATAATATTTAGGAACAAAGATCTAATTGCTCAGTGTGCTAGTTGCTATGGGGGTTTCTTTGCTTTTAGACCCTCTCAGCAGACAGAACTGGGAGATGGAGGTAAGTATTTTTATATACACATACACTCATGTATGCAGGAATAGGTACACACACTTCTCTAGCTACACCTCTGTACCTCAGCTTAAGGTCTGACTCTGAACCAGCATTTGCAAATACTCGAGGAATGAATGCATCTTCAAGAAACAGTCAAGGATGAGTACAGGAGGGAAAAGCCAGGCAGACCATGTTTCTACAGCTCTAGCGTTGAGTCTGGTCTAATTCTTGTTGCCTTTAGAAAAAATCCGTGTTCCTCTTGAGCATCTGGACTCTGGAAGGACTGATTCAGATGGCTTAGGTCATTCTTGTCACTCATGGAGCAGAGAGAACAACCGTGGAAAATGGGAGTCCCTCGGTTCGGGTAAGGACTCCCAGAGGGAAGGCGAGCTCAGTGGGGTATCAACTGGAGAAGAGCAGGCCAGGTCACTATGCGGAACTGAAATCCAGTGATCTCGAACATAAGGTAGAACTTTCATGTCTGGGGCAAGGCCATTGGCAGAAGAGAGATCAAGGGGTGGTCGGGTATTTGGGGGCCTGGGGTTGGTTGGGGCTGCAGGTGTGGTCACATGATCTCAGCTGTGGTGATGGGGTGAGGTAGAGGTTCTTGGGGGCAGAGAGCTTGAAGAGGGGGTTCAGTTCTGTGCTAGCTCATTTATTTCCTGCAGCCTCTTAAAGAGTTTTCTAAGGCTCCTCCATCTCCAACCACCCATCCTCTTCAATTTGTAAACACATCTTTATGGGTTTCTCTTTGAGGGACTTCAGCTTTGTCTCTTCAGTGAGTCTTTTTCAGAGGTGGCCCATTCTGTCCTGAAAATTTTTCTCTCCAGCTGCTGTTCCTCAGCCTTCTTTCCTCTCCAGTGGAGTTTGATGTTTGCCTTCTGGCAATGTTGTTCTGACCTTCTTGTGCTGATAACACAAGCCCCAGATACTGGAAAGATGTGCTGGGGCCTCAAGCCTCTACAACATGCACGGGGCTTGTCAGTCCTGGGCACCCTGATGAGGACCCGAAAATCCGGAGCTCGAAAAGTTGGTCCCAGACTCTGCCTGGTGGGGCTTTACTCTTTCATTTTTAGTAAAAACCTATTAATCCCCTACATTTCTCTTCTCTTAGCCTTGCATTCAAGGCCCGGGATAACCTGACAGTGGACGAATGTTCTAGCCCTGCCTCCTACTAGCCCTCCCTCTTTATGAATCTTAAGGTCAATATGCTTGGGGTCTTCCTGCTTCTTTACATTTTGGTTCTTTCTATTTATTCTTTTTATCTAAAATATTTTCATCTATTTTACATATTGATTGGTTGAGGTATACCTCAGTTCTTTTGCTTACCTTTTTTCCGCCTTCTACCTATTAAAATCTTATTCGTTCCACAAATGTCACCTCTCCCGAGGATTCTTCCCTGATTTTCCTGATTAGCACTAGTCACTCCTGGGCTCCATGGCTCTTTTTATGAAAGTGCCCAGGTGTTGCGTGTGTGCTCATCTATCCCACCAGGTTCTGGTCACCTCCTGTGGACAAGGTCTATACCTTGTTTGTGTGTCTCCAGCATGAAAAGGCCTGGCACACTGTGGGAAATAATCCAAAAGGATTTCATTTCATCAAACAGAATCATTTCCCTTGGGTTTCTGTTTCTTCCCATTTTGCTCTGATTTGCTAATGCTTAGTCCTTCACAACTCATCAGTTAGTTCTTTGCTGTTCAAAGTGTGGTCCAGAGATGATCATCCACATCAACCACATCAGCAAGGAGTGTGTTAGAAATGCCAACGTCAGCCCTCACCCCTGCTAGGAATCAAAATCTGCATTTTAACAGGATCTCCCAGTGATTCCAAAACGCACCAGTCTATTCTACCTGCTAGGGCTGGGATGAGACTGCCGTGTATAGCTGTACAAGTTATATGCTGTACAAGTTATGCACTGCACAAAGGTACCCAACTGAAAGGCAGGTGAAGGCTGAAAACCAGCCTGGGCTGCATTCACTGAGCTGTCAGTCCAGAAAGGGCACCTTCTAAAAACTCACACAAAGGCTTGATTCTGCTGGTTTGAGAGATTTTAGGAAACTGTGAAGCATGAGCCAAGACAGGCCACTTGTATGGAAAAGCCACTGGAAATAGCTTGAGTAGGTCCACAAGTTGGGTAGGGCTGGAGTCTCAAGGAATCATCAGGGGAGGGCAAACAGTGTGAGCCAGGTTGATGGAGACTCAGATATGATGCTTGCCTGCTGGCTCTGTAGTGGGGGTCTCGGGAAAGGAACAATGGCCTCTGCCAGCACTTCTGTCTGGGAGAAAGCTGCCCCTCCAGTTCTTACCCCTGATGTCAGACAATTTCTTTCCTCCCCATTTGTCCCTGGTGCCTTTTGAGCTGCTGCCCCAGCACTGGAGCACAGAGTGAATCTGAGTAAGTTTGTGCTCAAGCTCTTTAAGAGCAACTGCCTGGGACTCCAGGAGCCCTGTCTCACTCAGCCACAATCCTGGCTGTTTTTTACAGCTAGAAATTATAGGGACATCCCTTCCCAGCACTGGAACCCTGGGCTGGGGGGTGGGGGGAGCCTGGAGTAGGACTGGGTCCTAGAGACCTCTGTAGTCAAAATACCCCTCTGGATTTTTATCCACCACACGTGGGTGTGGGACCAGCTTGTTCCGTGTTTCTGCCCCTTCTATCAGTCTCGATGTGGCCCTTTCTTTAAATCCCTAGTTGTAGGACTTCCATTGAGGTAGACTTCAGGTGGTTCTGAATGATGGTTCTTCTGCAGTTTAGTTGTCATTGTGATGTAGTTATGGGAGGATGTGAGTACCACATTTACCTATGCCACCATCTTGACCGGAAATCTGGTCTCTTGGTCTTTCACTTCCTCAAATATGTCTTGTTCTTCTCTATCTACTTTGTCTTCCCGTCTTTCTTCCTCTTGCTGCCTCTCTCTACCCTTAGTCCATCAATAACTTCTGTTTGAATATTTTGGGTCTCAGCTTAAATGTCACTTCCTCAGGAAAGCTTTCCCTCCTTCTCCAGATGACATCAGATCCCAGTATGTTTACTGTCAGAGCTCTCTTCATGGCATTTATCTCTGTTTATAATTAAATAACTAATTGCATAATTAACTGTTCTATGCTTATCTCCACCCTCTCCTTGCTGTAAATGCCTGACGAACTGAAGCCCCAGATCCTAGTTCGGTATTTGCTCAAAGGTGCTCCAATGACATTTGTTAAATGAGTGGATAATACTATCATGGACCACTTAGGTCAACCTGTCTTCTTCTTTCCTGGTCATGGGGATTTCTATTGCTGCAACTTGAGCTTGGATCCTGGTCACACTGGCATGTTAACCCAGCCTGCAGCTCTTCTGATGCATCCTGAAGCTGTATGTCCACAAAGTGAACAAAGGCCAAACACCTGTTCCTGATATGAACTGAATATCATTTCTTTTGCCACCTTCCTATAGCACAGTCTGTGCTTCTGCATTGGTTAGGTCAGTGGTCGGCAAACTGCGGCTCGCGAGCCACATGCGGCTCTTTGGCCCCTTGAGTGTGGCTCTTCCACAAAATACCACGGCCTGGGTGAGTCTATTTTGAAGAAGTGGCATTAGAAGAAGTTTAAGTTTTAAAAATTTGGCTCTCAAAAGAAATTTCAATCGTTGAACTGTTGATATTTGACTCTGTTGACTAATGAG
This sequence comes from Cnephaeus nilssonii, assembly GCF_951640355.1. Classification (NCBI taxonomy): domain Eukaryota; kingdom Metazoa; phylum Chordata; class Mammalia; order Chiroptera; family Vespertilionidae; genus Cnephaeus; species Cnephaeus nilssonii. Next base: position 81,575,232 of record NC_137078.1, read on the forward strand.
TTTGCCAACCACTGGGTTAGTTTGACCAGATAGTTAGCCAAGATATTAACTTCCTACTACTCCGCCTTGTGTTTTGTATATAGGGAGTTAGCGCAGTGCAAAAGAAGAGCCCAGAATTTGATCCTAGACTTGACTCTAGCCACTGACTATGTGACTTGGGGTAAGTTCCTCTTTCTTTGGTCATCTATAAAAACAGAAATTGGGTTAAGTTAGGGATGAAAAATATATGGCATACCTGTTTTCATTCCCCTTGCTGTACCTTTGGCAGACAGTATTAATTGATCATGGAATTCTTTCTTGCTGACTGCAGACAGAGCCTTAGAATTCTTCCTAATGTACTACTTTAGACAGCTACTACCAGTCTATCAGAGTTGGCACTTAGGTTGAACTCTCTCTGCTCTCTGAGGACCAGATGTTCCCTAAGGTTCTCTCTCGCTCAGGTGTTTGAAGATTTTGCTTCCTCGGTTGTTCCCATCAGCCTTTCTAAGGAAAACCTGTCAGTCAGTGCTCAGCTCTCTCAAAAGCCTCCTGCCTCTGACACCCTCCATTACAACCATGGGAACTACTCCATCCTACGCATTTTTGCCAATCTTCTTCTCTCCATTGTGTTGTGGAAGACAGCTGCCACAGATGCATGCAGGCCAGTCTCAGAGGTCCCCAAACTGACCAGAGCTTCAATTCAATGCATCTGAGCATGTGTTGAGCAGTAAATCTTTAATACTTGAAGAAAATGACTTGAGCCCTCTCCTTCTTTCAATGCCTTCCCCAGGATTCCTGCAAATTTCTGGGGCAATTTTGGTTCTCATGCTTACCTTTCAATTATGACATTTTGCTTCCCCTGACTTCTCATTCATGCATTTGTCAAATCCCCTCCTTAGCTGTCTCTCTGTGTCCATGCTGGACAAAGCCTTTTTTTTTTTTCATTTTTTCCTCTTAAAGCACCATCACTACATGGCCGCTGTCCTGCATTAGACTTTCCTTGAAGGTTTGGAGTAATGGGAGCGGGGAGGGCAGAGCAGGGGTTACAGCACAGAATAGCACAGTACTAGAAAGGCTTCCAGCTTGAAAATTAGCCATCTTGTTTCTCCAAGTCCCGCACTGCTCCAGAGATGGTCTACCTTTCCTCCTCAGGTCCTCAGCCTACTTGCTGGGTCCACCATCTCCTACACCACTTTTCACACACTCTCCAGTTCCCTTTGTTTTCCCAAGAGCTGTATGCCTCCTCTCCTGGACTGTCCAGAAGACCTTGAACCTTTCCTTACTTTATGCAATTCAGCTCCCTCTTTGAGGTGTCCACTTCTTCTAGACCAGGCCATTGGGAGCATCATATTTCACTCTAAAGAAGCGCCTCCATTTATTTTCTTAAATGAAAAGCCACGTCCCCTGATAGGAATTTTGTCATTCCTCTAAGATGTAAAAGCAGCTATAGTCAATTCTTATTATGAATGGCCATCACTGTTTCCTTTTGATACCAAAGATGAATAAGAGGCATCCTTGCCTTCAAGGTGCTCACAACTGGGTGGTGGACATAGACAAGTAAGTCATCAGTTACCTTATGAGATGAGTAGTGCTGGAGAGAGGACCAAGTAAGATGAACGCAGACCCACGTGTAAGGAGTGGAGTCAGAAAAAGCTTCCCAAATGGATGTGTGCCAGAGGTGAGTCACGAAAGCTGTGTAGGAGTTAGAAGTTAGACTAATGAAAGGTGGAGGAGGAGGTAAGGCACTTCAGGCAAAGGAAACTGCCTGCTTGGAGGTAGGGAGTCTCGAAAGAGCACCATGAGGTCGACAGTTCAGTACTCCTTCAGTACAAAGAATAAGGTAAGACCTGGGGCTTGGGACATAGGCAGGGGCAGGTGTCAGGGGACCTTGGCATTAATTTGGAGCGTGACATGGCTCTTTTAGGAAGACCACTGGACAGCCATGGTGTGAAATCTAGATTGGGGCAGAGAGAGAGGGTTGGTGGGGAGTCCAGAAAAATATTTTTTGCTAGTCTCTGGGAGGGTTAAGGATCTAATCAAGAGCAGTGGCGTTTCTGATGGAGGCAAGTCTGGATCTGAAAGACACTTAGGGAGTGAGAGTGGGTTGGATTGGTTCTGCTCGGGTAGATGTGAGCTTTGTCTCTGCTCTGAAAGCTCTAGAAGTGGACAGCAGAGTCTGCAATGAAAACATGAATGGAGAAAGACCAGAAATGCAAAATCCCCAGGTGAAGCCAGGCTCAGGAGCCATGGAAGTGTCTAGATTCTGGGAACAAGGAACTGACAATCAAGCTCAGGGAAGTGCAGGCAACTTCTTCTGAATGATTTGTGTGCTGCTAAAGTCAGATTTATTAGGTCCTTAATCAAAGAGATAAGATTCTTCCCCTCCTCCCCCCAAATCACATAATACATAAGTGAGGGGAGAATGGCTTCAAGTCCATCTTATTGGACTCCCAAGCTACCACATCCCATTGTCTCTATGTGTTTGTTACTGGGAAAGGCTTCCCCTGACTCTGGATGGTTCTTCCTGTGATAAAAGTTCACTTAGAACTCTGGATCCCTTTACACCTTGTTTATTTTTGCTACCCTGGGGAAATGGAATGACTCTTGTCTTACCAATCAGTAAATTTAGGAAGAATAAGGGGCCATGCCTGTGAAGTGCCTCTTCTCTCTTGGGAGTGACCTGGCCCGGAGGAGAAGCCAAGGGCTCTACCTCACTGTACATCTTGATGGACCGGCCTTCCACAGAGAAGTCTGCCCTGATCAGGATCACCGTGACACTAAACCCAGGAATCAGTCTCCCTCCTGTCCTCTCTCACAATAAGCTACATTTTCCAAGTCAGCTTCTATCAGTAGTCATGCCAATATTTTGATTTCCATCTGTTTTATTAAATCTTTTTTTTTTTTTCAGGACTAAGCCAAGAAGATGGCTGTTGCTTGTTGGGAAGCCTTTGGAGACCCCAACATTGCAATGGTTACCTGCAACAAAAATAGTAATAACACCAATAAGGATAATAATAGAAATAGTTCCCATTTATGGAGATTTTACTATTGCTGACATCCTTGCATGGATTACCTAGAAACCCTGGCAACAGCCTGAGGAAGTAGGAGCTATTATTATCTCCACTTGACAGTTAAGGAGACAAATTTAGAGTGACTTGGATGTTAAGTGACACACCAAATCACACATCTAGTCCATAGTAGAACCCCCCCAAAGCCAAGACCTAACCACCAGGCTGTACAGCCTTCAGGAGAGGAAATGGTCCATAGAGATGGTGTCAATAGGGAGGGCTTCCTGGGGGAAGGGTGAACAGAGGCCCTGAGCTAAATCTTGAAGGGCACGCAGATAAGTACTTTGAGTTGTTAGTTTAGCAATTTTGTTTTGTTCTGTTCATTGGCAAGTCCCAGTGGTGTGCTCAATAACTCTTGGGTGCCTCTCCCTTGAATTTAGATATCATATCATTTGTTTAACTTGCTGAATAAAGTAATTAGTACCTGGGAGCCTGCCTGCCTGGCAGAATATATTGGTGCAGCAAACGAAGTTTATGCCTTCGGGCCGTGCAGTGGAATTTGATTTAATTTGTCTCAAGGTTAGGGAAGACGATGGGGGACTTTGGTATCTCCTTCATCTCCGTCACGGAGTTAATTCATTGCAAGGGTGGGGGGAGGCGGCACTGGGCCGTTTCGGCACTAATGGGACTCCAGAAGCTTTCCCACTGGAGTCTGACTTGCTTTATGATGCGGCTGAGCAGCAACACACGCCCTTCCTGGGGAGATGCTGCCTTTCTGAGCACAGTGACTCGGCCTGGGAAAGGGCCCTCTGCAGCCCGTCCCACTGTGATGGCCACTGCTACGGCCTTTGCCCACAGACTGTCTACGGCCTTTGCCCACAGACTGTGAGCTCCTTGAGGTGGGGACTTTGTTTTATTCATCTCTGTGTCTCTGTCCCAGGTGAACCATAAGAAGGACCGTGCCTTCCGTCTACCCTGTCCTGTTGCCTATGAGAGGTGATAGTTCTCACCTTGCCCTACCTCTGCTTCATCCAGCCTACATCCTCTCTGCCCACTGCGCATGACCCCCATCTATGCTGTTCTCCGGGCTGTTTCCAAAACCATTTTAATAATGTACGAATGTCTTTAACCTGAAGTCAAAACTTCTGGGTAAGGGTAATGCCTTATGCAGTGGTTGGCAAACTCATTAGTCAACAGAGTGGCAAACCACGGCTCTCGAGCCGCAGTTTGTCGACCACTGCCCTAGTCCATGCCGTTTCTGTCTCTACCTTTCTGAATTCTCTGCACCCTTTTGGATTTGGTTCTAACCTACCCTCCTCTACCAGGGCTGGGGAATGTTCGGCCCACAGGCCAAATAAGGCCCACGAAATCATTTGGTCTGGCCTTGCCAAGGCATTAGGGGTGAGTTAATTAAATGTTTGATCAAATATAGCAGGCTAATTTTTAAGTTGATAATTTTGTATGGCCCACGAATGATGTTAAAAATATCCAAATGGCCGTTGGCAGAAAAAAGGTTCCCCACTCCTGCTAGCCCTTTCTTCCCTGGACTGTTGCAGATTGTAGAGCGTTGAGAAGACAGTGCAATTCAGAGGTTAAAGGCACAGGCTCTGGAGCCAGACCGCCTGGGATCAAACCCCAGCTGCATTGCTTCTTTGCTGTGTGATCTTGAGCAAGGTACTTAACCTCTCTTTGGCTCAGTTTGCTATGTGCCCCTTAAGGGTTAAAAATATCACAATGCTGGTCTCTCCCTCCATTCTCTGTGCTTCCCAAGGACTCCTCACCCTCAGGATGTGTGCCTTGTCCTGTCACCCTCTCTGAGCCTTGATCCACTGGTTCCAGGTCTAGCAGGCAGGCTGGACCTTCCCCCGAGGGCCTTGACAACAGGTAGTGGATCTCAGTCAGCCTGAAAAAAGTGCAGGGCGCGGACTCACCAGCATGTCCCTTCTCCTGCTCTTGGATCTCCTGGGGGAGCTGAAGTAGGTGTGAGGCTGACCCGTTCTCCTGCCCAGTCACCCACGGGATGTCCTTGCCCAACCTCACCTTCCCTGGGCTGAGTGCTCCGTGGCAAATGTTTGCCTTTCCAGATACGAAAACCAGGGGTCCTGCCCAGACGGGGTGGTGAGGGAAAACGCGATGCTCTGAGATCTTAACCTGATGGCAAAGTGCCTTGTCTCCCAAACTCAATGCATTGGAGAGGGGTCTGTGAGGAAGATGGGCAGACTCCAGGGCGCCATCCTGCTCCGTGGTCTCTGCAGAACTGCAAAGGGAAGGCCGGCGAGGGCTGCTTCCAAGGCAGAGTTATGGCTTAGGGGGAGGGGGAGACAGGTTTTTGGCTCAGTAGCAGGGTGACCATTCTAGTAGCTAGAGCTGCCCCAAAGTGTCAGGGGCTTTGTAAGATAATGAGCTCGCCGTCACTGGAGAGGTTAGGTACGGCTTTGTATGGGGTCTGCTGTACTGATAGCACTTCTTAAGAGCTTTCTATGTGCTAAGCCCTGCTTTAAGCCCTTTATTATCTCATTTAATCCTCACCACAACTTTATAAGTGTAGGTGCAATAATCATTTCCCTCAGAGTGTAAATAAGGAAGGGAAAGCCCGAGGGTTTATGTGACATCCCCACGCCAGGCAGGACAGGGTTCAATCCTGGCTGGACCACTTACTGTGTATCACTGGACACGTTACTTTTCTTTTTTTTACTCCCCCCCCCCCCCCCATTGACCGCCTCCAGCCCGCCTGCACCCCAGGCCCTCACTGCCCCATATATGCATGGCCTCATCTGTGGACACATTACTTTTGATTCCTCTAAGCCTCAGTTTCTGCACCTGGAAACCCAGGATTTCAAAGTAAGTGTCTAGCAAATAGGAGCCACTATTAATCTGTGGTGAAGTCATTGCCTCAGGTGAACACTGGCTTCCACATCTTCTTTCTGATCAACTCACTGTGGTCCTGGCTCACTGTGGTCCTGGGCTGAATCAGGCTCCAGTCTTTCCTTTTACCTAGTCACAATCTTAGCTCTGCTAAGAAGCACAAAGAGGGTCCTCCCTCCCTCCCTCCCTTTCTCTCTCCCTCTCTCCCTCCCTCTTTCCCTCCCTCCTTCTTTCCTTCCTTCCCTGTCTTTTTCTTTATTTTTCACAAATATTTTTTTTTTTAAATCTCAAAGAGGGTTCTTCAGAATGTTCATTAGATAACCAGAAAAAAGGTTCCTTGATCAAAGCAGTTTAGGAAACAATGGGTTAAAACAAAGCTAAACAGCTTATTTGCAGCAGGACTTCTCAGAGCTTGTACATGCCAATGTGTCTTGTGACTCTCCTAGAGAAGGTTACTCACAGTGTACAGCATTTTCCAATTGTACTTAATCATGTACATCTCTCCAGCCTTTGAGTTTTGGTATTACGGCCCAGGACTGTTTGCTGATCACTTCTGGGAAAGCTCAAGTCTCTGGCTATTGATAAGGAGCAGGGAGAGCAATCAAGACAGGAGACTCTCATGACAGCTCGCACCAAACACGAAGCTGCCAGGAGAATGGCCTTCCCCGACTCTTGGCCAAGTGTAGGCACGCAAGTGCCTGGCATGGCTCACTGGGTGTTTTTTATGCTGGTAGCAACATGGAAGTGATAGCAGGTGCTGTGCCCCAGACTTGGAGCGTTCGGGTTTCATATATCCTTCCTTCCACTCAAGCCTGCCCCTATGTGCTTTAGCTCTCTGTCCTGTGCACAAACATTTTCCAAGCTCTGTTCCAAGATCTCAGGCTACAAGAATGCCAGGACCATTCAGTCTTTTCTTCATTATCATTTATGGATCACCAAGATTCTTAACGACCAAGATGTGTTCTTCTTACTCACCTGGGTGTTTATTAATTCTACGGATTCAATACATTTCGTGTCTACCGAGAAAACAATAGATAAAATATTCCTAAGCATGCCCCTTCCTTATTACCTAGCCTCATTATTTATCCCTATTATAATACAACATATTTCCTCCTAATCACTGGTCCATTTGGAAATCATGTCTTGAAGACAGCTAGGGAAAGAGATTGGGGGCTTTTTGGGGGTAAATGGTGGAGGGCTCCATCTCCAAGCTTTAGCCCTGGCTGTGCCAAGGGGTGCTTGGTGGGGGGTGGGTCATCTTCCAGCCCAGGAAGGGTCCAGCCACCCAGTTCTGACCTGGTGGCCGTTAGGCCCTTTGGAAAAGGAAAAAATGAGTCAGCATCAGCCCCAGCGTAGTTTGCTTCCCTCCTAATCGGTGCCAGGGCCCCAGACACCAGGACTATAATTACTTATGCTGTCGAGAGAAGGGAGTTCTTAAAGTGATTTATCATGGAGGTGACAGAAAATGACAATTGCTCATCACTTAAAACAATGAGCTTGCCAGATGTTGACCACGCAGGTGTGTGCACGTGGGGGTGCAGCACCCCATTTCTATAGGACGTCATTGGCTGAGTTATTAAAGATGAGCCCTCCAGGGAGATCCCCTCCAGGGAGAGGCATCCCATGGCATCTATTAGGCATTGGTCAGGGTTGTGTCTCCCACGTGGGCCCTTCTGAAAGGGTTTAAAAACATTCTATCAAACTCTTACCATACCAGGTGCTCTGCTGAGTGTTTTGTGTATATCGTCTCAGGACAGCTGGCGTGAGGCAGATATTATCTCTCAGGTGTGCTGACAACCCTTGGAGGCAGCGGGCCCCATAGCTGGGGCCAAGAGAGCCATGCCCATGTACCCACTCCAGGGATGCGAGTTGATGGCCAGGCTTAAGATTCTAGAGGCAGAAGTGAACACTGAGGCTCTCTATGCCCTCGCATTAAATCTCCAACTCATAGGTGTCCCCGGACTCATTACGTCAATGTGGCAGCTGGAATATTCTTTTCTGTTTTTTCTCACAGTCTTTGTTTTCCTCTAGCTAGTCTCTTGTGAAAAAAAAAAAAAAAAAGCCATCTGCACCACGGCCCTCTCTACCTCTGTTCTTAGGAACACCCTCTCACGTGCCCTGTTAGTGTAGCGGTGAATACCAGCACCGCTGCAGCCAGACTGCTTGCATTGTAACCCCAGCTCCATTTGTTAGCTGCGCGACTTGGAGAAAATTATTTAACCTCTTTGTGCCTTGGCTTCCCCATTTATAGAGTAGAGGTACCGAGAGTATCCACCTGAGGGGTGTTACAAGCAAGGAAGGAGTTAATGTGTGTCAAGCGCTTAAAAGGTCTTTGTATGTTAATTATTATTACTTCCTTCAGTTAACTCTGAGGCAAATGTTTGGAAGTGATGCATATGTTGATTACACTGATTTGATGGTTTCATGGGTGTATGCATTTATGCTCAAACTTATCAATTTGTATATGTTAAATATGCGTGATTTTTGCACACTATGCCTCAGTAAAGCTGTTAAAAAGGAAATAAAACTCAAATAATAAAAGCATGTCATTAAAAAATGCAAGTAAAGAAACAATGTTTTGAGCACCTACCGGGGGCCGGTGCTGGAACTGTCGCCAGGACTACAGCGGACACCCCCAGAAGCATGGCCTCAGCCCTCAGTGCACTGTGTCTCGAGAAAGCAGACATCAGTCAGATAATCATGCACATAATTACCTATTGAAAAGCCTAACAAATGCTTCGAAGAGAAAATACAGAAGTGAGGAGGGCGCATGGCAAGGGGATGTGACCTTGAGTGGGAGGTCAGGAAGGGTTTCCTGGGAAGTGATGTTTAAGCAAACCTGAAAGACGAGTCAGAGGTCACCAGACAAAGGGAGAAGAGGAGAATGTTGCAAGTCCAGATGTTTTTGGAACGATGGGGTGAAAGCAATCTGAATCCTGTGGCAACCATACTTCAAATGTTGAATTTTGAATTTTCCTGGGCTAGCCACGTGCAGTGCGATACTCTCTTGCGATGCTGGGCAGGTGCAGTGAGCCACAGCTCCCAGGCAGCATGCGATCACGAGGTTAAAACAATGGGTACTCTACAGTGTGTTCATTATATTAGACTAGTAGCCCTGCACACGAATCCGCCCTCCTGTAGCTCTCCGCCCGCTGCCCCCCCACTCATAGCTTGCTGCCCTGCCCCCTCCTGTAGCTCTCCGCCCGCTGCTCCGCCTTCCTGTGGCTCCTCCTGCCCCCCTCCCCTTCCCACTCTTCATAGCTTGCTGCCCTGCCCCCTACTGTAGCTCTCTGCTGCCCGCTTGTAGTTCACTGCCCCACCCTCCTGCAGATCCATGATCTGGTGGTTACGTGGTCGGTCATTACGTCTCATGGCATAATGGATAATTAGCATATTCCTCTCTTATATAGGATGATTTTGCACAACTGTAGGCTAATGTAAGTGTTCTGAGTACATTCAAGGTAGGCTAGACTAAGCTACGATGTTCAGTAAGTTAGGTGTATTAAATGCATTTTAAATTTACTATATTTTCTACTTATGAGGGGTTTATCGGGACATAATCCCATAGTAGCTTGAGATTATATTAGCATCTGTAAACCAAAGAACAGGAGTCAGGGGGGAAAGCATGTGCAAAGGTCCTGGGGTGGGAAGAAGCATGCATGCATTTTTGCAGAGCCAAAGGAAGACAAATGTAGACAGGGCAGAGAATGGGGTGAGTGATGTTCGGGGGATGTATTTATTTCCTGGCTTCTTTCTGCCCCTTCCCTTACTTCTCTGTGAGAGGAAAAATGATTATTCTGACTAATGAGTTTGGGAGCGTGCTGGGCTCAGTCACATCCTTCGTCTCCATTAGGGACCTTCTGCCTGCCCTCCTACTGCTCCCTGTGGCTGGATGTGTGAGGCCATTTGATGCTGAGAGTGGAATTAGGAAGCTCAGTGTTGTCACTCAATTATTTAGCTGGTGTTCTGACCTCTGCCTGCTGGACTCCCTAAGTTCTATAGTCAGAGTCCAGTGTGTCTGTTTGGAGGGCTGGTCAAGTGATGAACAGCAGACATTTTTAATGCAACCTCTGTTTTTCACTCATGGTTGGAGGCTGGGGGTGGAGGAGAGGATCTGGGAGCCTCTTTAATATTGAGTGCTTCACGAATTCAATTACACTTTTCTCCGCCAGAAAGTTAACCAATTGTAATGGAATGCATCAACAATTTAAATGGTATTGCTGCTGCTGCTCCAGGAGAAGTTTCGGGCTCTCTCTGGTTTTGCCTCTTGGAGCCCACACAGCTTTCGTGTTTGGCTCTGGCCCAGAGCCGGAGGGACCCCCTTACTCTTTTACCCCTACACAGATGGCAAATGACCTGAGCCCATCGAGTCCTCTGTAGCTCATTATAGAAGGGATGCACCTTCCATCTCATTTCATCCTCATGAGAAACTCCAAGGGAGGAATACTGTCCTACATTACAGAGAAGGTGACTGAAGGTCACACAGGGGAAGGAACTGGCCCAGGGACACACAGGGAAGAGTGGACAGGCCAGGATGTGAGCCTAGTCTCTGATTTCAAAGGCCATGCCACCGTCTATTGGGAGCCTTATTTTACTAGTCAGGGATCACTCATGACTAGTCTATGAAAGAAAAATGGAGGTGCCTCAGAAAATAAGAGGCAGGAGCTTCAGGAACCTCAGACCGGGAACCAGGGACACACTGAGCTTGAAGACCCTCATTTCCTCTCACCGGTTTGCTTCCTTTACTCTCACAGCAGGTGGGCTTTTTGCACTTAGTGGGGAATAGGGCCACACAGCCCCAGTTTCCTATTCTGCCTGTTCCTGAACAACTAATAACCTCTCGGCTTAAAGATCCCTTCCTCAGGGAAGCCCTCCCAGATTGCAAGGCTAGGTCTTCGTGTCTTTCTCCACCATCGCACTGACCTCAGTTTTTAACTGCATAACTATGTGGTTATTTGATTCATCTATGACTCCTCCATGAGGTTCGAAACATTGTGAGGACAGTGCCTGACACATCCCTGGCACTTTGTAGGCACCCATTGAATAAAACCAATAAGTGAAGAAGAGGGCCAAAGGTGTTTCAGACAGAGGGGGTAACACATGCCAAAGCCCAGGGGAGAGAAGGAACCTGAAAGTATAAAAACAGACAAGTCAAGAGACGAGGCCAAAGGCAAGGAATAGATGGTTAAGATGCTGTCAACCCAGTTAAGGATTCTGGACTTTCTTCCAGGTGCAATGAGAAGGTTTTGCAAGGTTGTAAGCAGGGGAGCAATGAGGTGGAGTTTGTGTTTTAGCAAGATCATTTTGGTTGTTGCAAAGGGTGAGACTAGAAGCAGGGAGACCAGGAAGGAGGCTATTGCAACAGCCCCAGAAAGGAATAAGGGTGGCTTGGAATAGAATGGTGGCAGTGGTGTTGGAGGGAAAGACACATTTGGGAATAGAATGGACAGGACCTGGCGTGGGAGTGAGTTGAGCAGGGTGTCAAGGAAGATGCTTGGGTTTCTAGTCCAGGCAGCAAAGGGCCGAGGGGCTGAGCAGGTCTGTGGTCAGTCTGTGCTAATTCAAAGTGGCAGGGTGGAGGCCTGGTTCCCACAGGGCGCTTGACCTCCCACACATCTTAAAGAAGTCCTTTGCACTTGTCTCCTGACACTACCTGCATTCAAGGGCTTAGTGGCTCCACCCAGTGTCACCCTCAATAGGTAGAATTTATTCCATTACAGATGGCAGTTCTCGTCCAACTGTCTGGCCACCTGAAGTCCCACCTGAGTCAGCTACAGGAGCTCAGGAAATCTTTGCCAGGCTGCAGTGCAGAGAAATACACCCTCATGGTCTGAAATGCCCACCTGGGTCAGGACAGGAGGCTTAGAAGTTCTGGAAAAAGCTAGCTTGGACTTGCTCACACAATCCCATATGTAAGCACCAGGGGGCACCCTTGAGTCTTGAGTAAGATTAGCATGGGCCAAAAGGGAAGTTGGGCCTCTTTACTAGTACCTTTGTCTTGAGGACATTTTAATAAACTCATGGGATTTAATCCCTATAGGGGTAACACAGGAGGCTGGGATTAATTAATGGAAAAGCATTCATCCAACAAATAGTTGTTGAGACCTTACTAAGCAGGCCTCTGGGGTGCCATGGGTGTTGGAAGATCTGGAATTGCTACTAATCTACCAGGTACACTTGGACAAACCTCTTTTTATTTTTGGATTAGTATTCATAGAAGCCACACTTTATGGAATCATTATGTTGGTACTGATCACTTTACCCCTTCACAATGGTCCTTTGCAGTAAGTAAGATTATCCTTATTTTGAGGAAACTGAGTTTGGAGAGATTAAGTAATTTATCTAAGGCCACATGGAAGCTAGGGAGAGCTGCAGTTCAAACCCAGTGCTGAAGATGCAAGGTGAATGCCATGGGGTATCTTGGCAGTGGAATATCATGGAAGGATTTGAAATAGGAAGATGACATAATCAGACTCTTTATGGGAGATAGATTGAGTGGTGGAGTGACCAGATAGGAGTGATAGTGGTCCAGGCCAGGGATGAGGGCAGAGTCCACAGACTTGGATATACATGCCCAGGATGAATCCTTTGAATGTGGGGAGTCTGAGTGGACAGTGGGGTGGAGGATTCTGAGGATGTCAGTTGTGTGGCAGGATGGTGGAGCCATTGACAGAGACAAGGAAGGTGCAGGAAGAACAGGGTTTAGGGGAAGATGAGAGCCGTGCAACCTAAAGGTGCCCAGCCAGGCTGGTTGGTGAGGGCAGCGATGCCTGAGCGGGCCCCAGCTTCTTTGGTGTGAATCCTATCTTTCTTCAATGGCTTCTCAGGCAGAGGCTGTATTTCCCTGTTTAGTCTTTAAGAATCATTTGAAATTGCGTGTGAGAGTATGTGTGTGTGTTTATTTCTCAGCTTTTAACCTTGCCAACTTATGCCTCTTAAATATTAATTACCTCTCGGGCTCTGACAATTCTGCTTTCTTAAAACAGCCTCAGCAGGCCCTTCTGTCCATGAAAGACCGAGTGTGTGGATGTCTGTGCAGAAGGCCTCTGGACAGCACCGGTCCTGGGATAATTAGCCCGGGAGGCCGAAACTCCGGGGCAGACAAGGTGACTCAGGGCTGGCAGCCACAGCTTCTCCACAGCAGAGCATTGGTCTCCAGGCAGGAGATGCTGGGCTAAGCTGCTGGCCAAGCTGCCTCCTGTCCCCTCAGGCCTAATGAGAAGAGACAGGCCAACCATAGTGCCTGCTGGGTGAGGGGCAGAGGTATCCATGGGACCAGGTGGGCTCTGCTCTAGGTAGACTGACAACCTGGTTGTCAGTATTGGAGGCAGGAGAGCACTATGGCAGTCACCAAGCTCCCCACTTTCTGAAACCAACTCTGGTTTTCAGAACTGAGCCTTCTTCCAAGACAGAGAGAGCATGAGTAGTTGGGGCAGAGCTGCTGCTGGTGGTGGTGGGGGGTGGGGTGTGGTAAGAGTGGGGCCTTCAAGAGGTGTGAAAGGTCAGGGCTTGTCCTTTATGGGTGAGGGTGTGGGTAGCAGATATGTGTGAAAAGTGATAAGAGCCATTCAACCTCTCCCCCACCGCACACAGAGTGGTTTAAGTTAGTGGTTAAAACATGAGTAGGGTAGAAAAGAGAATTTTACCTCTACTCTTCTGAGCTCTTGGCTGAGATTCCTGTCATAAAAGATAGATTAACAAGATAAAGACAGAAGTTCATTAACCTGTATAACTCACTGTCTACATGGGAGATACCCAGGGAAAAACGAGTAACTCAGAGAGGTGGCTCGGAACTCAGATTTAAATGCCATCTTCAGCTACAGGCAAACGGAAGAAAGTTGCAGGGGAGGCCAGTTTTTTTTTTTGGGGGGGTGACTAGGAAAAGCACAATGAATAAGAGTTTGGTTTGTTGTGTAGATTTAAACTGGTGCCTTCTTCACTGAGAAGGGTCTAAAGTTGTCTCTGGGGATTCACCTTTATCCTGCCTGGTACAGAGGGCAGGAGGGACACCTTGATGTTCTGTTTTAGGCAAATAAGGGAGGAGAGAGGGATTTTCTTGTATCTGCTTTTTCTCAGTTGCCTTCAGCTCAAAGAGGCAAAGAGGCATATTCAGGGGTGGCGCGTTCTATTTGGAAGCTCTATCTGTCTAGCACATTTGATTGATTTCCAACTCCCTTTCTCCCTCCTTGTGCGACTGTAGGCAAGTTACTCATTCCCTGTAAAGTTGGGTTTATGTAAAATGGGGAGCATAACAGCTGTCCTCCCAGAATGGTTGCACTGCCTTCATGAGATTGTATTTGTTCGCAGGAGCTGTCATTAAAAACTACCACTGACTGGGTGTCTTAGACAAGACAAATGTATTGTCCCACAGTCCTGGAGTTTGAAGTCCGAAGTCAAGTGTTGGCAGGGTTGATTCATCCTGATGGCAGGATCTGTTCCAGGCCTCTCTCCTTGGCTTGTAGATGCCCTGGTGGCATTCCCCCCTATGGGCATGCATGTCTCCATATTCCCCTTTTTATAAGGACACCAGTCGCATTGAATTAGGGCCCACCCTAATGACCTCATCCTAACTTATTACCTCAATAAATATCCCATTTCCAAATAAGATCACTTTCTGATATACTCTGGGTTAGGACTTCAACATATGAAATTTTTTTTTGGGGGGAGGCACACAATTAAACTCATAACAGAGATATGGCAAGCAAAACTCTTAATACAGGGTGCAGAGTAAGCCTCATCATTGTCTCATTTCCAGCGCATTTCGTGTTCTGTTTTAGCCTATTCCACAATGCTGCCTATCCCATTCATTCCCACTGTAACCTCTATCGTCTATTCTTTCTGATCTGTGGATTCAATCACCATCCCCAAGATAGAGAAGGATCCTACTGGTGAATGGTGTGACAAAGTTTGGGATCATTGGGTGTGTGGACTGCAGGTCAAGGGTGCTGGTCTGAGCCTAAGGTCCCGGTTGATAAGTGAAGCCTGACTCTTTGTATCTTTGATGGTCTGTACTCTAACACTTGCTCACCTGTTTCTAGATAAGGATGTGGGTAATGGCTAAGAGTTTAAACCCTCATATTTAATTACTTCCTAGCTCAGGAATTGGCAATCTACAATGAGCTGCTACATACATTGCTACAACTGGCTATTAGTATTATTATTACACTTGAGGCCTGGTGCACAAAGTTCGTGCATTGTGTGGGGGGGGTCCCCTCAGCCCAGCCTGTACTCTCTCCAATCTGGGACCCCTTGGGGGATGTCCGACTGCTTGTTTAGGCCCAATCCTGGGGATCGGGCCTAAACCAGCAGTTGGACATCCTTCTCACAATCCTGGACCGCTGGCTCCTAATTGCTCACCTGCCTGCCTGCCTGGTCATCCCTAACTGCCCCCCCCTGCCAGCCTGATCGCCCCTCACTGCCTCTGCATGCTGGCCTGATTGCCCCTAACTGCCCCCCATGCTGGCCTGGTTGCCCCTAACTCCCCCCCGCCCCCCCCCCCCCCCCCGCTGCCAGCCAGGTTGCCCCCAACTGCCCCCTCTCTGCCAGCCTGGTTGCTCCTAACTTCCCCTCCCCCTCTGCCGGCCTGGTCGCCCCACAAAGCCTGCTTGTTCACTTGTTTGGTCTTCCCTCACTAACCCCCCTGCCGACCTGGTTGTAGGCAGCCATCTTGTGAGGGTGTGAGCATTAATTTGCATATTACCTCTTTATTATGTAGGATGGCTGTTAACATCACTATTATACAACCCCACAGAGCCATGTGCTCTCAGCGGGGGGTGTAATCAGGGCCAAGGGCCTGAGTGCTCACGCGTGATGGTGGAACTTGGTCTCTCTAAACCTATGCCATCTCCCTGTCTCAGAAGACCTCCTTTGCCTACTTCTGGTTGACATAGATAACTGTGTGGTCTCTCTCGTTTTTATTTCTAGGCTGCCCCAGACCTGGATCTCACACCTGCCCTTGTTTGCACCATCTCATTTAACAGCTATTTATTGAGAACCTATTATGTGTGCAGAAAGTCATGAGCCTGGCATTAGCATGTCTAGAGAGAACATCATCCTTGTCTTCAAATTCATCCTCCTCCTTCCATTCCTTATATAATGGGCGCTGGTAGATGGGACCTTATGGTTTTTGAAGCTGAAAAACTTACTTTAAAAATTATGCCCAGTCTCTGTCCCTTTGTTCTTGGCCACACCTGGAGTGGGCCCTGGTGGTTATGTAAAGGAGAAGCAGTGCTCTCCCTGCTTCTTGGAGAAGACCTAAATGCAATTGCCTCAGGCTGAGATGTTCGGCGCACTGCTTAGTAATGTAAATCAGGAGGGTATTTTAGCGGAATGGTGCCTCTGCAAATTCCTTTAGAGAAACGTTTCCTTTTTAATTCTGATCCACAGTGCATGCTGGTAGATTGTAGCATTTGTACTGAGATGGTGAGATTTTCCCTCCAGCCTGTTGTTGGAAGGAAAGGTGGAACTGGGAAGGCAGGGAACACAGATGGGACATGCAGCCTGATCTTCAGGTCTCTGCTGGGGAAAGAATGTGGAAAGGGGCTGGGCTGGCCTCAGTGGGCACAACCTGGCCATACTCTTGAAACCCAGACTTTGGGAAACGTGTGGGGTTGTCTTGTTGGGGACCCCAAGGCCAGACCGCATGCCTATGGGTGGGTGTGGGGTCAGTTTCGGTGATATTCCAACCCGTCGATTATTCAGTCAGGATTTGAGGACTTGGGAGGCAGATCTGTGCTTGGAGAGGGAAGGTGGTTGGCAGCCAGGCAGAACACCAGTCCAGTAAGAGGCTTTGAAATCAGGTTTGAGCCTGGATGTTCCAAGAGTGGCAACTCTTAGTAGCTCTGCATTATGCTTGATGCTGTTCTTCCGTCCATTAGTCCCAGATCTTCAGGAAGGTCTTGCTAAAGTTCTGACCTGTTGGATGCAGTGATATAGGCAGTCGGGGTTGGTGGATTGGGGGAGGAGATGACCCATGGTACAGAAGGAACAGCCAAATCCTGAGTGAGGGCATCAGAGGTGGACATTCTCTGGCATCAGGAGAGGTCAGCTGGGCTCAGAAGCCTTGTGACCTCACTGGAGACCATGCAGTTTGCTCTGGAGCGCCCCAGGCTGTACCTTGAGAAATGCAGGAGGTGCCAGAGGGAAGGTTGAGGGTTTAATTTCCAGCAGTTAGGGGATGCTCTTCCTGGATTAGGCAAAATGGCCACCTGTCACCCTTCATTTCTTTGCCTGTTAAACAAAACCACCTGGACCTTATACTTCCTTTTATCTTGGAATATTTCACTGTCGCCTTTCCCATGGTTGACATTCAGGATCTAAGTAAATTTAATATCTCTGTGGCCTAATGATGTTGAACATGACAGGGAGCACTAAAATAATACCTCTTGTGACAAACTGTCTAGAACAACCCAACCCTTAGGTACTCATGAACCGGTGCTGAAGGTCTCAGATGCTGATAGTTCACAAGGAGGAGAGACGAGGAGACCTCCCAGGACAAGCATCCCTGAAGTTGGGGTCACAATCATGATGGCAGGTGACATCTTGGTAATTCTTGTCATGATGGTGAGAGGGGGGTTGAAACGGAAGGTAATGGTGCAGAGTTGCAATGGGGGAGGGAGGCTTTCTCTTCTCCCTCAAGCATATCCTGAATGTTCACTTTTGAGTTTGCAGGTCACACCTGTTTTCTAGTTTCTATGGTGGGTCATTCAATAAAATCTCCAGGACTTCCACGTGCTAGATGCCCCAACTGTGTCTGATGGTTGCTGGTACAAGGATCGCTCTCTGTGGGTGGAGTGGGAGCTGCGCTCAGGGCAGGAGCTAGCTGTGTGTAGCGAGGTAGCAGATTAGAAGCAAGTCCCCTCTGAGGGGACCTACATAGGAAACGATTGCAGAGGAAAGAGCGAGAAGAGACTCCAAGGAGAAAAACATTCAGTGCATGAACCAACCCCCTCGCACATCTTCAGAGCCCTGAAGCCTCCATCTCCTCCGTGAAGGGGTTGCATGGATCAAGCGGCACTTTACTTGGAAAATTCAGGTCAACAGCCTGCATTCGCACAACGTGCAGCCAGCTGCCTGTTGGTGCACAATGTATGCCAGCTCATATCTGTAGGTGATTGGCACAGGGGGACTCTGCCCCTGGTGGGGGGTTGGTGCTTTCCCCATGACTCGGTGTGGCTCTATTCAAGACGATCCCCAAAGCATAAAAGAACAGGACTAATGGGCTGCAAGTTACGTGGTTTGGAGGGAATCAAGGGGCCCTAGAATAGTGGTTCTCAGAACTGGAGGAGACAGTGAGCCCCGCCCATCTGAGCTGGGACATTTGGATTCCAGGGAGAAGGAAGCTGGGCGGAGCCCAAGGAGAGATCCACAAGTCTCTTCTCTGCCCACCAGACTGCTGCAGGGCTGATGCCCTTTTTCCAGAAATAACACAAAGACAGAATCTACAACTTTTCCTTTGAATGGGAATTGAGTTTTCCAGGGAAGGACATTTAATAAGTTTCATCCAGGAAGTCTCTGTTTCCAATAAAGACTTAACAAAGTTAATTAGACTAAACAGCAATTATCGTGTCTCCTCATTGTTCAATTATCTGCTGAACTGGTATTTCCTGATTAATTTTCTGATTAAAATGTATTCAACGGAAAAGACCAGCAAACAGGCCCTGACAGGTTCCTAAAGAGAGAGGGAAGCTGCAGCTGGCTGTGCAGGGCAGTGGGCACTGGGGTCACTGAGGCTGTTTTCACCTTCCGGGCTGGGGGTCAAGGGCAGGTGGGAAGGGCCAGTGAAGGGGAGGTGGTGTCCTGTCCACCTGCATCCCCACAGGTACAACCATTGGCATCTTTACTCAGTCTTCCTTTCCCTAAACCTGGCTTCCCCCCTTGGCAAATGGTACCTACTTGTAGATGCATTGCAGAAACAGGGTGTCACTCTCCATCTCTCTCATCCCTCTCCTTAGCCTGCCCAGGATGTATTATAATCATTTCCTTATAAATGTCCTTAAATGCCTTCCCAGCAAAACCTCCATCCTGGCAAAACCCCTGTTCTGGCTAACCCTGCTCAAAGGTTCTCCCTGAATCGATACCCATACCTCTGAGCATTGCTGAAGAGCCCCTTTAACCCTGCTGACTCATGACCACAAACCTCAGATGGGAATTCAACTGTGCCCAGCAATGCCGCTACACTTCCTCCCTCTATTCCCTTCACCACCCTGAGACAGCAGCTTCCCTGCTCAAATCGCCAATTCTCACTCTCTTCCTCACTGTCAGCTGGTGACCTTGCCTTATACTTCATCGAAACATAGAAGCAATCAGACACGAACTTCTGTGTCTTCCCATCACGAAATTGACAAACCTCCTCCTATTATAATGGAAGACGTGTTCCTACTCTTAACAGAGGCCAACCCCTCCACTCGGCCCTGGATCCTGTTCTTTTTCACCTTCTCAAGGACTTTGTTCCTGCAAATATCTTCTCTTCCCTGCATCATCAGTTTCTCCCCTCTCAACTGGATCATTCCATTAGCATGCAAAATGTTGTAGTACCTCTCATCTAAAGAAAAAAAAAAAGAAAAAGAAAAAGAAAAATTGCCTTCTAATAGCACATGCAGTATATACTATACTAGTAGTTATTCTGTTGAATGTCTGAAACATTTCATAAGAATAAGAAGGTAAAACAAACGTTCCAAGTGCCTTTCCTGGAGCCCATATCCATTCCCAGTGTTGCCCATTTTTCTACCGTTCTTCACAGCAAAACGTCTCCAAGGATGGCTCCACTGTCTTCACATCCACCTCCCCTCGCCTCCATTCTCTCCTCCACATGCTTGAACTTAGCTTCTGTCTTCACTGTGCCACTGAAATTGCTCTTATTGTGGTCAATGACCCACATGTTGCTCAACCTAACAATCCACATGGTTCTTTCTCTTATCTTACCCAGCCTCAGCAGCATAAGCACTGTTGACCCCTTTCTCCTTGAAACACTTGGTACTCTCAAGCTGGTCCGGCTCTCCTCCTCCCTCCCTCATTGCTCCTTCTCAGTCTGTCTTGCTCTTTCCCCTCGACTCAACATCGAAACCCTAGGAACTCTGCACCCTCTTTTTTTCCTTTCTCCCCTCTTTCTACATTCCTTAGGTGATCTCATAAGACTTGGCTTTAAGCATCATGGCTATAATCCCTTCCATAAGCAGAATGACTCACACTTTTGTGTCTCCAGCCTAGACCTCTCTCTTGAGTGTCACCGTGAATGTCCAACTTGGAACTCAACATTTCCACTTGGATATCTAATAGACATTTCTATATAAATCCACCCAAAAGGGAACTTCTGATCTCCTGCCACACCTAACCCAAATCCACTCCTTCCCAAGCTGTCCACATTTCAGTAAATGACACTGTTGTTTGCCTGACTATTGAGGCTAAAAATGTGGCATCTTTCTTGAGTCCTCTCATTTTCTCACAACCACATCGAACCAGCAGGCATTGTCACTTGCCTCCAAACCAAATCTCTATTCTGGCCACTTTTCTACATCTCTACTATGACCATTCTAGGCTGAGTCACATCAGTTCTTACCTGAACCAATGTTTTCTAACATAGGCTCCCACTCTTATTCCTAGAGAGTCCTTTCTCCATAGAAGAGTGTATCAGTTATTTATTGCTGTGTAACAGGTCACCCCAACCTAAGTGGCATAAAACAACTATTTTGTTTGCTCACAATTCTGTGAGTCAGCAATTTTGGCCAGGCTCAGCTGGGTGGTTTTTCTGCTTGTCTCATCTGAGGTCACTCATTCTGTCACAGATCAGCTGGGGCTGATTGGTCTAGGGACCCTCAGTTGGGACAGTCTCTGCTCTACTTGGTCTCACTCTTCAGGAGGTTAGCCTGGGTTTCTTATTATGGCAGGGTGATTCGTGCCAAGGTTTTAATTTATAAAGGTGACTGGGTGATGACATAGAAATAAACATTTAATGTTACTCATAGTTCCTCTGGAAACAAGAGCTATAGCATTCCATGCAAAATCATGGGGCAACCACAGGTGCCAGACAGGAGGCAGAAAGAAGTAAGGGGCCTTTATTGGGATTTCTCTGGGAAGCAAGATAATCTAGTTTAGATAATCTTGACGAGCTTTGACGCATAGAGACTTTTCTAGTTGCCTGCTACTCGGCACTGGTTGATTTTAGGGCAGGGGAAATATTGGCCCTTGATATTCCATCAGTCCGTCCATCCATCCATCCATCCATCCATCCATCCATCCATCCATCCCAACCTTCAGAAGCTCAATCTGTGGTTTAAAGAGGTGCAGTAACTTTGTTTTGTTTTCTCTTCTTGGTATACTTATTCATTTGCATGTTTGTTTCTTCCTTTACATTAAAAGCCTCATTTGGTTTTATATTCCTAACATTTAGCATAATAAATGTTTGCTGAATATATGATGATAATTATGAAACATTCCAGCACAGACTATTGAAAGAGAACCTGAAGCTGACTAAACCCAGGGTGGGAGGATCAGGGAAGACTTCCTGAGAGAGGTGATGTCTGAGTTGAGATTTACCTAATTCTAGCCTTGCCCCCTCAGATTGTGAGCTTCTTAAGGGCAGGGATTCGGTATCATTTGCATTTTTATGTGGGCTGGCATATAACATAGTGCTTGGTTCATATTAATTAACTCGAGATTTTTTTTTTATTGTGGCAAAATACACATAACATAAAATTTACTAGGTTAAATTAGAATCAGGAGGCTGATTAATTGCATGCTCACCCCTTCCCCTACCGTAGTCCTCCCTTGTGTTAACTGTGTAGGCATCTGTCTCCCTCGCTAGATTATAAGCTCCTTTGAGGCCAGAGAGCATACCTTGGGTGTGTTTGTATTCCCCACAGTGCCTGCCACATTGCAGGCAGGCATCAATAAAGGGTTGTTAAATATATAACTAAAGAGCCGCACTGAACGATTTATCCTAATTAACTCTTCCGGAATAGTTTCCTCAGGAGGATTCAGTATGTCGTTTCTGCCATCTTCTGAAAGCCCTAGCCTTATGTACCCCACATTCTGGTCATTCCAGCGTCTCCACCCGTGGTCTTCTCAATCAACTTCCTGTGCCAGTGTCTCCATCCTGAACTGTCACGGACAGCTCAACTCTGCACCTAAGAGCCCCCTTGTTTCCCTGGGGGATTCCTGGGCATGAGGTTTAGTCTAATTGTGACTGAGATACGATCATGTGATGGTCATAGGCTAGAAACCCAGGACAACCTGAGGCTGGTTAAGAACACTTGGTAGTTGGGGGCCTTGGCTCCAAACCCAGTGTGGTGCGTAAGTCAGCTAGCCATGGCCATGAGGGGCCACCATCACTGATGCTGTTGAGTACTTGTTAGCCCTTCTCTAGATCCTGGGGCACCACTGGCATGAGTTGACATTTCATTCAGCCTCAGCAGGGCTCACCTTTAAGCCCTGGCCTCATCCCAGCTGGTGTGCTGGATCTCCAGGCTCCAGGCTCTCCTGGGCCCACTCAAACCTCTGCTGCTGAGTTTCTAGCTCCTCTGCTCATCGATCTTGCATAACGACTAACTAAGTCTAGACACAACTGCTTCACTCCTGATCATTGCTGTACTGTTTAGTGTCATCCAGAGAGCAGCTTAAAATAATGAAAAGCTTTGTTTTTTAAGCATTATTGATTTACTATCAGTCATTAGTCCCCAAAGAGAAAATATTTGAGTGGACTCAGACTAGACCATAATAGAAAAGGATAATAATGGCCCCCATGTTAGATGGTATAAAATATGATTGCATTCTGTTATTTCAAATTTATGCTTAAATAACCTCACTGAGTTTTTAGAAAATATGTATATATCTGCTCTTGCTATAGTAGTTTTAGAGACAAACAAGTTTTTGTTAAGGGCAGGTTTGACAAGTATAAATAATGTTTAAGACATGATTTTTTCATTTATTTGTATATCAATTAATTAACTCATTCATGCATTTATATTAAACACCCTTGAGTGCCCAGCATGCACTGGCACTACCCTCATTTTTTTTTTCTTTTTGCTATTCTGAGTGGGTTTTTTTTCTTCCTTATATTTTAAATCACTGACTTGATTCTCAGCTCCATCTACTCTACTGTTAACTCCTTACAAACTATTCATTTCAGTTAGTGTATTCTTCATTTCTGATTGGCTCTTTTTTATGGTCTCCATGTCATTTTTTTAAAATGCTGTTGAAGTTCTCACTAAGTTTATTGAGCATCCCTATAACCAGTGTTTTGAGCTCTGCATCTAGTAGATTGCTTGTCTGCATTTTGTTTAGTTCTTTTTCTGAAGTTTTGTTCTATTTTTTTCATTTGGGACGTGTTTCTTTGTCTCCTCATTTTGGCTGTCACTTTGTGTTTGTTTCTTTGTAATAGGTAGAGCTGCTATGTCTTCTGGGCTCTGTAGAGTGACCTTATGTAGTAGGTGTTCTATAGGGTCCAGTGGCACAGCCTCCCTGATCACCCAAATTTGGCACTCCAGGTGCACCCCTCTATGTGTGGCCTGTGTACAACCTCCTATTGTAGTTGAGCCTTGATTGCTGTTAGCATGGTAATGGGAGGGATTTACCTCTAGGCCTATTGGCTACAAGGACTGGCACCAGCCTCCGTGGAGGATCAGTTGTGCAGGGGCCCATCCCATAGAATAGGACTTACTTCAGTGGGGCTCTGGTACCCACTGAATCCTCCCCTTGACTGTGCTCTTGTAGAGGTGATTGGGTGGTGCTTTCACATGGTCTGAAGCTGCTTATAGGTATATTGACTCTGGGGCCTCCTGGGAGGTGCAGGTCAAGGTCAGTGGCTGCCTGTGTGCTGACCAGGGCCACCTGGCATGAGCTATAGAGTGATCTGCATATGGCTGCTACTTTTGTTGGGCTTGGAGGTGCCCAGGAGAGGCCATGCTATGAACCAAGGCTAGCTGTTGCCTAGGGCCACTTAGCCAGAGGTATGAGGCCAGATGCTGCCTGTTTGAGAGGTTTTAGGAAAGTCTGAAGCACGAGCCAAGATAGACCATTTCTATTAAAAAGCCACTGGAAACGGGCCTGGAAATTGGGTGGGATGGGGGTCTCAGGGAATCACCAGGGTGGAGTAAAGAGTGTGAGCCTGATTGATGGAGACTCAGATATCGCATCCACCTTCCAGCTCTGAGTGGGGAGGGCTCAGAAAAGGAACAATGACCTCTGCCAGCACTTCTGTATGGGGGAAAGTTGCCCCTCCAGTTCTCACCCTGCCAGATAATTCAGTTCCTCCTGTATGTTCCAGGTACCTTTCAAGCTGCTGCTCCAGCACTGGAGCTCAGAGGGAGTGAGTCTGAGTAAGTCCAAGCTCAGGCCTTTAAAGAGGAAGTCCCTGAGATCCCTCTGTCTCACTCAGCCATAATCCTTACTGATGTTTATAGCCAGAAGTTTTGAGGACTTCTCTTCCTGGCACTGAAATTCAGGGCGTGGCATCTGGTGTGGGGCTGGGACCCCTCCCTCCTTAAGGGGAACTTCCACAACCGAGCTGTCCCTCCTGATTTTATCCACCACATGTGGATGTGGGCCCACCCTGTTCTGCATCTCCCCCTCTCCTACCAGTCTCAGTGTGGCTTCTTCTTTATATCCTTAATTGTAGGACTTCTGTTCAGCAGTTCTGAATGTGGTTGTTCTGTAGTTAGTTATAATTTTGATGTGGTTGTAGGAGGATGTGAGTTCCACATTTACCTATGCTGTCATCTTGACTAGAAGCTCCTTGTTTGCTTTTTTAAGCCACTAACTTTTGGAGTATTTTGTTATGCAGCAATAGATAACTAATACAACATGATGCCTTTGTTGGAGAGATGAAGCATGTATTGCAGGAGATTAAATCTGCATAAACAAGTTGGGCTAGGTTTCCCTGAGGAGGTAATGGTCCTCTAGCCGGGGAAGAAAGGTATTGATAATGGTGGTGATCCATCCTCCCCAGCCCTTTTCTCTTATCACCACTGCACAATCTCCCAACTTCTCCTCTAGTGTCCCTTGCACCTTGCAAAGAACCCGAGCCACCTTGTTCCATAGATCTGGGCTGACACACTACTGGTAATGGACTAAAAAAGTCATTTCTCTTCCCACATCCTCCGCCACAATGCACTGGCTCCGTCCTCGCTATGTCACCAGGATCCCAATCCTAGCTGTGTTTTTTTTTTTTTTTTCCCCACAAAAGGGGCCTGAGCATTTCATATTTCCTTTACAAGTCTCTGCTCAGCACAGCTTGGCACATCTCCCTGTGTCCTCCTCAATTAAAAATGACACAAAAGTAAAGGAAATACATAGTTCTTTGAAAAGGCTTCCCAATCCAAACTTTTTAATGAGACAGAATATAAAGAGCCTGTCTTATCTCTTCGATTCGACTCCCTTGTGCTGTAATCAAGCAGAATTAATTAAAAGCAATCAAGTTGGCATGGGGGCCTGCGGCACCAGTCTTTCATCTTAGCCATGTGAGTGCTGTCCCCGAGGGGGCGTGACTTTGGGCGGGAGGGTGGGGTGGGCCCAGCACTGGGAGGAAAAAACAGCTCACCCCCAAAAGCTTGCATTGCTAGGGCATGACCCCAGCTGCTGGAGAGAGTTGGGCCCTACTCAGAGAAGCATTTCTGCATTGTTCTGGGTAAAGAATCTAGACGAGTTCCTCAACCTCTCAGGCTACAGAGAGGGAGGCTGGATGCTTCCTTGTGGTGGGGAGCTGTCCTGTGTATTGTAGGATGTGTAACAGCATCCCTGGCCTCCTCCCACTGGATGCCAGTAGCATCTTCCCAGTTGTAAAAACCAAAAATGTCTTCAGACATTATCAAATAGCTCCTGGGGTGGTGTCTGGGAGCAAAATTGTCCCCAGTGGAGAACCATTGGTTCAGACTAAAGTTTCCTTCAATAAAGATGTATTGTGCCAGCTGGACCAGACACTTTTCAGTTATTGTGGTCCCTGGGGCATTAGGGTAGCTTAATGACTCTCTGCCTGCAGTAACTTGGGAAATTTTATTATCCAGGTGGGGTGTAACAGCCAGTTACACACAGGCTGGCAAAGTGAAGCCTGTATCTAGGATGATCCTTTCCAAGATGTAGGAAACTCCTCCCCAGGCAACATTTTATAGTCACTGCCAAGCATTGACACTCTCTCCTAGTATCAGCCATCTTCTCATAATGCAACATTTCCCAATACACAACAGTGGGTGGGGGTCGTGGGGGGAGGTGGGATGTCAGACTTTCACTCCCATTTGGGTGATGTTTATTCTCACTGATCCCTTTCTGTCTCTTTGCTTACAGTATCTTATGGGTTCTTGGGATCTCTGGCACCTATCAGACCTGCAGGATATGAGCTGCGCTAGACTTTTACAACGCCAGGAGTATGACCTGGACAGCCCCTCCTGGTCCAGTAACAGTAAATTAGGTGAATAAAATCATATCCTATATAACAACCGGAAGAAACTGAAAAGCATGCTAAGGTATCCAAGGAGTACAGGCTTTCACCCAGTGGCCTCATTTATTAGATAAAGAAAGACACAGGTTGAAACATTGCTTAATGCAGGATGGCAGGGGCTGAAGCATTGCCTGATCCTAAAGAACAAAGGAGGAGGAGTTTCCACCCAAGCTTGTTTGGTGCTGCATTAAGTAGAGAGTCTTATTATAGCTCCCCCTCTTCTCTTTGATTATTTATCTTTTTAAGCCTCCCCATCAGACTGGATGCCTGCAGGATGGAGGAAACATGGGGCCATCCTTCCTCGATAGAGACAGAAGGAATGGGTGGCCTCTGAAGGGGGTAGGGAGACTAACCATATTTAGAACCCCCATTATGTGCTACCTGAAGCTGGAAGGGGCAGGGAAGTATCCTCCCTCCAGCCTTTAGGGGATTTTGGCCCTGATAACACCTTGATTTTGGACTTCTGGCCTCCAGAACTGCAAGAGAATACATTTCTATTGTTTTAAGCCACTGAGTATGTGGCCATTTGTTACAGCAGCTCTAAGAAATGACTACAGGACCTCAAAATTAAGTGTAAACTTACTGAAGTTTACTTCTGCTTCATCTATCCCCATTGTTGGGATGCCCAGTGCACATGTGGCCTTCTCTCCCAGTTGAAATGATGGAGCATAAAGGGTGCCCTGGAGGCATGGAAAGCCATTCACTGTGGTTGAAGCATAGAATGTAAGAATATGTGGGTAAGAAGCTGTTTTGTAGTAACCAAGGGAGATAATATAGTACAGATGGAGAAAAATGGGTGCTCTGAGAGATGTTAATGAGTTAAAATAGACAGGGCTTGGTGATCAGTGGGTGAGGAAGAGGTAGGCATCCCAGGTTTCTGGCTAGAAGGAAATGCTGGTTCCCTCCTCTCAGGCAGGAAACACAGGGGGAAGGTTTGGGTTTTCTCTCTCACATTCCCATGTATCTCCATCAAGCTCTGCCCTTTACCTCTAATTGCAAGGTGACGTCTTTACTGGGTAGGTTGTTCCCATGTGGTCAAGGAGGCATACTTGGGAGAAGAGTTAGCACTCTTGGGAGCCAGCTACGCCACCATGGCGGTGGACCTGTTGACTGTTGAAGCTCTTTAGTCATTTGAATTTTTATTTGACACCAAGATTTCTTTGCTAGTAGTCTTCATGAAAGTCATCACAGAAATGTAAAAAAATAAATTTAAGGTTCTCAGTATCCTGGAGAGATTGGAGGTCAGTGACTCCAAAACCAGACCTGGCTAATGCTCTGAGAGCCACAGACCCCCCTTCATGCAGCAGCAAGGCAGTTGACCAATGTTTGTGACTTTTGTTTCACTTAAGTGGACACATGGAAACAGAAGTAGCTTTTGGGTCTGGAGCAGGAGCCAGAACCAGTCTGATACTTGAGTTTGCACTGGGAATAAAAACAGAATTACAGGGCTGAATGGGGTAGCCTGCTGTCTCTCACTACCACAGTTCTACCCTGTGTTCTTCCAGGGCGCCTTTTTTCCTCCAGGTCACCTTGTAAGTTCAGGTACTTGTCACCTGCCACTTGAGTCTTGTCAAAGTCTCCTAAGTGGTCCTCTGCCTTTCCTTTTCTTATCACCCACCCTTTCCATCACCCATGGAGAGTGCTGTCTCAAGCACCAGGTAATCATGATTCCACCCAACATCCTATTGCAGATGAGTCCAAATTTAAAGTCTTTAACCTGAGATTCAGTCTCATGCAGCAATCTTTCCCTTGTCTTCTGCCCTCTGCTCTCTATACCTGCCAGGGCTGACACTCTGCCAAATCTTGTCCAAGGCTTGTTTATTGCCATCTCTGTCTTTGTTGGATGTCCTTGCTTGGGACAGCTTCCTATTTCCTCTCCTCCTAGGCTTTGAGAGACTTTGTAGTATATTCATTAAGTGAGTAACCCTGGAATCACACTCTCTGGGTTTACATCCTGCTTCTGTCACTTATATGAGATAAAAAATATAAAGCTTTTACCACAGAGCCTTACATAAAATAAGTGCTCCATAATGCAGGCCATGACAGTATTATTACCACTGTGCATCACTTCCTTTGAGTGCCACTATTCACTTCTCTTAAGAAGTCTTTCTTGAGTAACATCAACCTAGTCCCCCCTGACCCTGTTCACTCACAGGTGATAAAACCTCGTCTGGTGAATCTTATTAGAGTCCTTTCAGAGTGTCTGACCCCATGGTGGCCTGGAATAGCTAGTGCTTTCTGCGTGTCTTTGGCTCAGTGTTCAGTATATTTTGATAAGTTTCTGCTGAACTGGACTGAATCAAAGCTTTCTCTTAAAATCAGTCATGTACCATCCATCCATCCATCCATCCATCCATCCATCCATCCATCCATCTATCTGTCCATCCACATAATTAGTCAGCAATATCTTTTAAAATATGTTTTTATTGATTTTAGAGAGAGAGAGGAAGAGAGAGGGAGAGAAACATCCATGTGAGAGAGAAACATTGATCTGTTGCTTCTCGTACAGACCCTGACCGGGGACCAAACCCATAACTTGGGCATCTGCCCTGACTAGGAATTGAACTGGTGACCTTTAGGTGCATGGGATGATGCTTAACCAACGGAGCAGCCACACTGGCCAGGGCAGCAATATTTTGAATACCTATTATGTGCCAGGCACATTCTAGATGTTGGGTGTATCATACTGGACAAGACAGTCTCTGCCCACCTTCACAAAGTCATGGTCTAGGTGAGAGACAAACACTTATATAGGTAGCTATGATATAGAGCAGGGGTATGGTACCTTTTATCTGCCAAGGGCCATTTGGATATTTATAACATCATTCATGGGCCATACAAAATTATCAACTTAAAAATTAGCCTGCTATATTTGGTCAAATATTTAATTAACTCACCCTTAATGTGTTGGCAGGGCCAGACAAAACGATTTTGAGGGCCTTATATGGCTCACGGGCCGGACGTTCTCCACCCCTGATATAGAGTGACAAGTGTTCTGATGAGGAAAGTACAGGGTGCTGAGATAACTCAGAAGCCCAAAGGAGAAGCTCTTAACTCTACCTGGGAAGATCATGGATGACTCTCCAGAGGAAGCTAGGTATCAACCGAGACTCAGAGAAAGAGCAAAATTTAACCAGGTGAAAGGGAATTACAAGTGAAGAAGGTTTCAATTGAGGGAACAGTATGTGAAAAAATAGAGGAAAGAGGGACTTGTGTATTGGAAGAGAGAGAGTGTGTGCATGCACATGCGTGGAGGTAGAACTGCCAGAAGAGGCTAGAGAGGCCGACTGGGGCCAGGATAGGGAGGAACTTACATACTGTATTTCGAAAATTGGGCTTGCACATCAGAGGCAGGCAATGAATGTTTGTAGAGGAAGTGAGTGGGAGTGTTCACTGAGGGGCTGACATGCTCAGATTTATAATTTAGAAAAATCATACTGCCTGCAGGGTGGAGAATGGAGGGAGGCTGGTTTGTCAATCTCCATGACAGAGAGTTGGCCTTGCTTCTTTTCCCAAGCGTCTCAGTCTCCACCTGGGTTTGACGTCCAGCTGAGGCCCTGCTGCCCTGCCTGGTTCTTGCCAATCCCCTTCTGAGGACCGAACTCTATCTCTTATTCTCAGCTGTTGACTCAAGCCTTGCTCAAAATGAATAAGCAAACCAGAACTAGGGTCCTGCCACTCCAGGTTTAGTTGCCACGTATCGGGAATCCCCGTCTATTGACTGAATCTCTTACATGCTAATCTTCTTGGTTACTTGGTCTGGGCTGAACTTGAGATGGCTGCATGTCTTTGGACAATACAGTTTGGATTTTTCACTGTCACTTTTTGGGTAGCAGCAATTTTATCCACTCATTCATCGTCTCAAACATTGCCAGTTATATACTACGGCCCCAGCGATGGATCCCAATGGATGCCCAGTGGTGAGCAAGACCAATATGGCTCTAGAGCTCATGGCAGTGATGAGAGATGGATTTTAAACAAATATGAACTGTTCTGTGACCGAAAACAAGATTAAGGTTATACCTGGAAGGGTAACATGAAGAACCAGCTTCAGTTTGGATGGTGTGCCAGATAGCTCCTCCTTTGCTCCTCCAGGCTGTCCCAACCCTCTTACTCACCTCCATCTGTGCCCAGGCAGGCTGACCAGGATGGACTGCATCAGTGGTCTCTCTTGTTCTCTGGCTTCAGCAGGTTTAGCCAAAGGGAATCCCTAGCCGGAGATAGAGAGGAGTATGAGGTTGGGGTATATATTTTTCCAGCATCTCTGTGCAGGATCACTGTGGGCTGGCTCAGCTTTTGTTCTGTTCCTTCTTCCTTCTGGCCTATGGTTGTTTCTGCTCTTGTGCTTTCCCTTGGTCTACTAGCTCCACCTGTTTATAAATTGCCCTTTTATCAAAGCTCCTTGAATTACCTTCATGTGGGCATGCTATTGTTTCCAGCCAGGACCCTGACAGATACAGATGGCAACAGAAAGCCTTTCTGAGGAAGTGATATTTAAGCTAGACTGGTGAGACGAGAGGGAGCCAGCCATGTGAAGTGCAGGGGAGGAGTGGCGCTTCAGGCAGAAGGAAGTCGCGTGTGAAACTGAGGTGGAAAAGAGCTCATGCTTGTGCTGAGGGAACAGAGAAGCGAGAAGGGCAGTGTGTCTGGGCCACAATGAGCTGGGGAGAGGGCGTGAGTTGAGATTGGAGAGAAGGCCGGGGCTACAGCATCTGGGACTTCGCAGGCTGTGGAAGGAATTAGTCTTTTATCTTGACCACTGCCAGACAGCAGAGGAAGTTCTTGGCTTGCCTCCTGGCCATCACTCTCCTGGTAGTGGCCCTTACCAGAGATAAAAATAGTGATAATGAACATTTATTGAGCACCTACTACATTCAGGTGTTATTCTAAGTACTTTGGATGCACTGATTCATTTAATTGTTTAAACAGCTCCAAGAGGAAGGCATGTTATCATCCAAATTCCATAGGTAAAGAAATCAAGGTTCAAAGAGATTGAGTAATTTACCCAAATCCCACAGCTAGTACATGAAACAGCTGGGATTTGAATTTTTTTTGGCGACATGAGGATGCCACTGGCATTTAAATGATTATGTCCAAGTGCCCACATTAAAATTTCATTTACCATGGAACCAGTGGTTCTCAACCCAGTCTGGAGCCAGGGCCTTACTCTTCAACAGTTTGCTATAACTCCATTAAGCACATGATTGCTAAATCCTCAGCTCCCACTAGTCCCTTATCTTACACACCTCTAATTCACAATGGTCTCCTGTATCTATCAATCATTTCTAGTGGTTTCCTGCATCTGTCAATTGTTTAATAAGTTATGCATATTTATTCTGCCTTCTCAAATGTTTCATAGACTCCTTAATGACCTAGATGGATTCTTTTAATTCTCTACTACCCATAGACCCTCATAGAGCGGTGAGCACAAAGGAGTACTCAATAAGTGCTTTTTTGGATGCTTGATTTAAATTAAACTGTGGGTGTAAAGTAATAGTGCCTGAAAAATAGAAGGTGTTTAACAGATGGAATCTGTCACTGGAGTTTATAAGAAGGAAGCAAGAAGGAAGTAAGTTAGTTTCCTAGGCAATTGCTAACCCTAGATCCAACATGAGATCCTTGGTTCACCACACTAGGTCATCTCCATGGTGTCTACAGTCCTGGATCGTGTTTTAGTCCAGGGAGCTGAAGAGCAAATTAGGGGAGCGCAGATTTTTCTCCTAGATGTCAATGTAACATCATCCCCTTCTTTTCAATTATCCAATGCATATCTGCAAGGTTGGGGATCCTACTTATGTTTCCAGCTCCATCTCCTCTTGGGATGATGAGTTCTGTAAACTTGCTCCCTGCTGTGTGAAGGAGAACTTCTTTTATTGATCCTGAATTTACCTCCACAAATTTCAAGTTCCAAGATTCCTCCCCTCCCTATTTTTTTAATCCTCACCCAAGGATATGTTTTAAAAAAATTGATTTTAGAGAGAGAGGAAGGGAGAAAGGGAGAAACATTAATGTGAGAAACATTGATCAGTTGCCCTCCTTCCTCACCCCCTCACACACACACACCCTGGGTACATGTCCTGACTGGGGATCAACCCACAACCTTTTGGTGTATGTGACAACACTCCAACCAACTGAGCCTCCCAGGTGGGGTTCCCGTCCCTATTTCTTTATCTTCTCCTGGAACAAGTACCCAGGGATAGGTGAGCAATTGCCTATGTTCCACTTCTATCCTTCATCAATCCTATTGTTCATCCCAAGAGATATGGAGATTTTTTTCTTTTTCCTCCAAATGCTTCCTTGTATCTCTTTGGCATGGTGGAGATAGAAGAATTGCCTTCCAAAAAGAACTTTCCTAAAAAGGAAGGCAACCCACGCGGGAAAGAAGCAGAAAACACAGTGTTGAAATTGCCACATGGCCCAAGCTTAAGCACCTCTGTAGAAGCAGAGAAGCACCTCCCCAGGCCTCTGATTCCCAGGCACCAAGAACACTGCCTTTGTTTTCCAAGCTGTTGGCTTGCTCACCACCTGCTTTCCTGCCTGTCCTTTGGCCATGTGGTCTTCAGGGATCTTGTTGTTTCCTTGTATTGCAAAAGCTGGTCTGCCATCTTGTCCCCTAAACAAGACATTTCAACAGAGGAGACATTTGGTGTTGATCATTATGCTACCATGTCCAAGTGGCTAGATCAAAATGTAAAAAACCCCACATTTTTAATGACTAGGTGGTCTGAATTTTGGACATTTTTGAACCTCTCTTTCCCTGTGTCTTCCCCCTTTTTAGAATTGTGTTTCACTCCTGAGTTTTACCCCAGAACTCTGCCCCTGGGCCAACTATCTACACTTGTAAAATCATCCAAGAGTGTAGGGTGGGGGAGGAGGGGTCTTGCAGTGAATCTGCCCCTCCCAGAGGGTGTGGGTAGAGGAGGCAATCAACTAAGTCTTGTATCATGAGGGTGCAAATTTCACACATTACTTGATTAAAAAAACAGCACAAAGGCTAATTTTTTTTTGGCGACATGAGGATGTCACTGGCATTTAAATGATTATGTCCAAGTGCCCACATTAAAATTTCATTTACCCTGGCTGCACATCAGAATCCTGTGGGAGCTTTAACAACAACAACAACAAAACACACAGAAATAAAGCAGCGTCTGCCTACCCCTCTGCAACTAATCCAATTAAATACAATTCTTTGGGGGGGGATTGGGGGTGCACAAAGCAGTCCCATTTTTGAAAGTTCCCTAGGTGACTCTATAGCACAGCTAGGGTAAAGAACCAGTGTCTTGATCAAGTGTATAGTCTCTGATATCCACACGCTATCTCTTTGTCTTTTTCAGAATGTCCACAGCTCCAGTGATGGCTGATGGGAGGGGCTGAGAGGCCATGCAGAAGATGCATCTAGATCCTGGAACCTGACCAATGAGTTCTGTATTGTCACAGGTTTTTGTTTTTATTATTTATTTATTTATTTATTTATTTATTTATTTATTTATTTATTTATTTTAATGGTGCTCAGATTCCTCTACAGTTTATTGTTACAGCAGAAGTTGTGGGAGACAGGAGAGCACCCTCCACACATAACGCACTGGGGTCAGAGCCCCAAGGTAGCCCTTCCCACCCCTATGCCAAGCCCCAAGCAGCCCTGCCCTGGCTTGGCCCCCTCCCCCTCCCACTTTAGACACACACTGTCTAGACAGCTACCAAAGTTAGTGGAGCCAATGGCCCCAGGCCCCTTCCTATTGCCCATCTCCAATCCTTCCCTCAAATTTGTTCATTGCTTATCACCTCCCAGTCTAACTTCCATTCACACACTGGATATTTCTATCAAATCCTGAGGACCACTAACCCACCAGCAAGCCTCCCTGACACATTCATTTAGGCCCATATCCTTCAGAGATCTGAAGGGTTAATGAGAAGCCATATCCACTTTGGTGAATGGAGACCTAGCACCAAGTCCCTTACCCTTGCGATGGGATGAGTAGGGAGAGTCTGGGGGAGGCAACATGGGCATCTACAATGACCACTTATCCCTCATCTACGGACACCTAAATTAGGGAGAGGGGGACGTATGCCCTCTCCACCTTAACAACAGAATGAGGGAGAAGGATGATTTAGGGGTCTGAGTCCCTAAGTGATATTAGGACAGCTCTCCCAGGAGCTGAGGGGTATCACAGGTTAGAGGTCAAAGTTAGGGTAGCAATCAAAGATCAAGGTCATCTGCCTACATGATCTGCCCATCTTTCCTTGCTCACTCTGTCCCAGTGTTCGACACACCTCCCAGGTTAGTGCAGGGGGAGATGAGGCTGGGTCCCACACCAGGACAATAAGGGCCATTCAACAGGAGACCTCCATGGTGTGCCCTGGAAGCCGTGAATGGAGAGTCCCAGACTCGCTGCTCTGGGACAAGGTTCTAGCGCGGGACCGGCTGCCATCAATGGATGCCGCACTGGTCAGGGAAGCTGTGCGAGATCCGGACAGGCGAGTCATGCAGGATGAAGCCATGTAGCCCATGCCTTTCAGGAAGTACTTGAAGGCCTCGGTCAGCTTGCCTGGCTAAGTCAGCTGGGGCTGACCTCCGGAGTCGGCCATCTTGAGGAAAGAAGTCTGGGTGGGGTCCAGTTTTGAATTACATTCCACCACTGCATCTTCATGGGGTGCCTGGTCTCCAACCACCAGCATCACAGAGCACTTGAGGGTGATATCACCTCCACGCTCAAAGTTCAGGTCTCGGCGGTTGTTGTAGCTGTTCCGGTACAGTTCAATGTTCTCTAGGTTGGGTGCATGTGTAATGATATTTCTATACTTTTGTATCAACTCAGAATTTCCTGACAGCTCTTCCTGGCTGAAAAGATGTCCAAGTATCATCTCTGGAATGGAAGAAGTGAGGTCTGTTAGCTTGTGGACTGCCCAGTCCACCCAGCCCTTGGCATTGAGATCAATGTTGATGAGGACAAGTCCCTCGACTGTATCCTGGTGATTAAGAGCATATCGTGACAAGATGTAGGCTCCAGCTCCAACACCAACTCCAATTATTGTGGAGAAATTTAAGTACTGCAGGATGCAAGGGATGGTGTCCGCAAGCTGGTCCAGAGATGGGTACTGATATCCCACAGGGTACACAGGAGCCCCCTCTTCCATCCCAGGGGCATCCACATGAACCCGCACGAAGTTCTGAATAATTTCCTGTATGTCCCCGGATTGAAACAGCGGCTGGAAGCAAGATTTAGAGTTGAGTCCCACATCATGGTAGGTGAGTATCGCTGGGTGTTTGGGTTTGGGGGTACCATAGACAGTAAAAGTGACAAAGCCATAAGGTGTCTCCACTGAGTGAGTCTTGGCCATCTCGGGTGTCTGCCCTGGTAACAGCGGTCTCTCCTCCATGATCTGCACCTCCTGCAGCTCTGTCATGGTGGCTGAGTTCCTATTGGCTGGATGCAGTAGGGTTAGGTGTCAGGGTTCTCACTGCTCCTGGCTCTGGGGTCTGCTGCAGCAAGGGCCACTTCCACTTTAACTTGCCTTTGACTCTCCAGCCCTCCAGGACTCCGGCTCCCCACAGACCCGCCCCCAGCCCCAGGTTTTTGTTTTTAATTTCCTTTTTCTTTTTTAAATATGTTTTTATTGGTTTCAGAGGGAGGAAGGGAGAGGGAGAGAGGGATAGAAACATCAAAGATGAGAGAGAATCATTGATCAGCTGCCTTCTGCACACCCCCCTATTAGGAGTCAAGCCCACAACCTGGACATGTATCCTGAACTGGAATTGAACTGTGACCTCCTAGTTAATAAGTCAACGCTCAATCACTGAGCCACGCTGGCCAGGCTTAATTTCTTTATTGTATTTTTAGTATCTAGCTCCATTTTCTGGGTCTGTCTGGTTTATGGTTTCTGCTAGGAACTCATGTCTAGTTTATATCTGAATTAAAGGGCTCAGTCAAACTCATTTATTATCCACTCATTTTTTTTTGTCTACTCATCTATTCACTCATTCAATCAGTCTTCCACTAATTCACTTATTCACTTTCTGATTCATTCATTCATTCATTCATTCATTCATTCATTCATCCATCCACTGTTTGCCCATCCATCCATTTGTCTAGTCATCCATTTATTTGCTCATTGATTCATTCACTTATTTATTGTTGTTGATTATCTCATCTGTCTACCATCCATCCATCCATCCATCCAGCCTCTTAGTCATTTACTCATTGATTTATTCTTTGCTAATTTACCTATGTTTTAGAGATTTTCTGACACTTACAGATGCAGGCTCCTGAGGGTGGCTCTGGGGGAACACAGATAGATGCTCAACCACTGAGCCATGTCGGCCGGTCCTTTTCACTATCTTATTAAAAAGTCTTTACATCCTGGGCACTCACCCAGGACTGAACCAGAGGGTCTCCTTTGGACACAGGTATGGCTCTGTAGTGCTAGCTGGTGGGGAAGGGTGAGAGGAGATGGGGAGCAACATTTGATGTTGCTAGTTTAGGATAAATTAGTTGCTTTGAGCTATACCTTCCTCCTAATAGAAATTTTCTTTAAATAGTAATAAAGAAAACAGGAGAAAACCTAATAAAAATGAATAAAATAGGCTAAAAATGACACAATAAAAGGAGAGTAGAGAAAGAGCAAAAGCAAACTGTTGTAGTAATCACAGCATAAATGATAACACAAATATTAACCTCCAAGAGACCAGTGGTACCTGGTGGGTGAGTTAAACATGACAAATTTGGTGGCAGGTCAGGGACAAGGGCAGAGATGTAGACTGGAGTTCCCTTCCGTACTCTGTGGGTAGAGAATTTGGCTGAGAGTTCTTGGGGGAAAGGGCCTGACTCTTAAAGCATGCATTTGAAAGAGAAATTATTATCCATTCACAAGTATTTACAGAGGTGTGGTTCACTGCCTTCTTAAAGCTTACCATATAGTGCGGACGACAGACACTTGGATAAGTAGTTACACTCTGGGGTGATGAATACTGTGAGGGAGGGAGTACAAGGAGCTATGGAAATTTCTAATGGGAGAAACTAGTTTAAGGATCCACAGAAGGTTCCTGAAAGAAGTGGAGGTCTAAGTGTGACTTGAAGGTGGACGTGTGTGTAATATAGTGGGAAAAGTATATGCGAAGGCAGAGGGTAAGAGAGAGCATGAAATGAAAGCTATCCTGTATGGCTGGTATGAAAATGCAAGAGGAGAGTGGGAAGAAAAAAGGCAAGAGACTAGAAGTGTCATTCATTCACTCACTCATTTAACAAATCACCACTAAGCATGTACTCTCTGCATGGTCCAGAGCTGGGTAGTGGGAATAGAAGGACAAGTAGCACAGTTTCTGTCTTCAAGATAATCTACTGTCCAGGGAGCTCAAATGGAAGACAGTAAAGAAAGAGTTAAGAGAAAATTGTTGAGGGATCTCTGCCAACTCACCGACTTTGATGCATGACTCCCTGCAACCGGCCTTGTTTTTTGAGTGTGTTATGCTTGGGTGGAAAATGCCTCAAAACTGGGCTTTTCCAGTCCAAATGACAGGGTTTCCTGATGAGCCACTAACTGGAGCATAGTGCTGTGTGGTGATTTTGTCATAAGAGGGGGAAGAGGTAGAAGGCAGAGGAGGGCAGGGGATGGAGAGCACCGTTGGGTATCCAGATCTGCTACAAAGCCTGATAGGACTGGTCTTCCCAGGAGTGGGTGGTTAGGAGACATGGAAGGAACCAAGGCCTAGTGGGATGTTTGGATGTTGAGGTGTGTACAAAGTTGAAGTGCCATCAGAGAAAACTAAGTGTCCTGTTCTCCCAAGGCCTACATGGTGGCATATTCCTTGGTGAATTCACCCAGGTCCAGACTTAGGCCAAACATTACATAGAGGGTGGGGCAAAAGTAGGTTTACAGTTGTTTGTATGGAATATAATACAATCATTAATAAATAATAATACAAGAATAAAGTCAGTGTTTTACTTACTCACAACTGTGAACCTACTTTTGCACACCCTGCATAGAAACACAGCTCAGTCCATGACCCAGAACTACTCAAACTCAGTGATACTGACTTATGTCAGTGAACTTCCTAAGAGTCTGATGTATGACATCGGACCTTATTGAAAAACACTCAGGGGCATGGTTGCTCATGTGTTCTGACCATTCTTTCTTTGTGGCCATGCCAAATGATAAGTTAGATAATAATCAGAATGTACTTTCATGCATCGGTCAAGGTTCAATGCTGGAAACAGAAACTCTGGGTATTTTAAGAAGAAAGAGATTTATTACGAGAAATTAGGTGCTTCCAAAATTGTTGGAAGGATTGGAAAGGCTCTAAGCTGGGGCGCTAGGAATGACTTTCACCAGGATTCATCAGGAGAGTGATTGCCTTGGACATATCTGGACTGTGGAGGCTCAGGGGCTTGATCCTGAAATCATTGAGGTTAAGACTAAGCCACTGTGGCTTAGTGGTTGAGCATTAACCCAAGAATCAGGAGGTCATAGTTCAATTCCTGGTCAGGGCACATGCCTGGGTTGCAGGCTCAATAGGGGGTGTGCAGGAGGCAGTCGATTGATGATGCTCTCTCATCATTGGTGTTTCCATCGCTCTCTCCCTCTCCTTTTCTCTCTCTAAAAATCAATAAGAATATAATAAAAATATTAAAAAAACACACAGTTCTGTGATCCAGGACTTAGGAATCTGCTGCTGCTAGCACCACTCCTTCGGACACTAAAACAGAGTCCTATTGGTGTCTCTACCCGCTTGCTCATCAGCAAGAATATGGTCTCTGCTTCACTTTTATCTGCAAATATCTCACCTAAGTGCATCTGATTGGTGAAACCAATTTCTCACCCAGATCCCAATCTTCAAGGGAAATGTAGGTTAAAAAAAATATTTTCAGCCTTTGCAGTACAGGAATGCCCAGTAGAAGGATCTGGGAATGAATGCAGAAAGCCAATCAACCATTTTCTACCACCTCTGGTACAGGTGGAATTAGAATAATAGAATTTATTTATACAAATTGAAATCTGAATAGTGGGAAGCTAAGACATCCTAAAGAATCAGCCTCTACATTTGCCACAAATACGTCACTGGAAACTGAAGGATCTAGACCTGAACACTCAGGGCTAGAAGGCACTCCCCAATGGTTCTCTTCTTTTTCTGTGTACATGGCTGACCAGTTCCTATTTTTACTCACAATTAGTTTCTTTAGCCATAACACTCCTGTCAAATCTTCTATCCAACTTTGCTGAGTTTGGAAAAATATTTGTAGATTTATTTGGATCATGATGTTGAATAAGCATGACTTGCGGGATGTAATCATAAAGCAACTTTATTTTTGTCTCCCGTTGTCCCAGTTTAAATCCAGTCTGTGGGGCTAGTTCTCCTGCCAGCTGCACCCTGGACATCCATGATTGTTAGTGGGTAACAAAAAGTCTTATGTATTCTTGAAGCTTCAACTATATTTCAAACTTTGTCATTAAAATATGCAGCCCTGTAACTTTGCCTTACAGGTGAGACCTTCTCCCTCCTCCATTGAGGTTGCTGCAGGCTGGAAGCTGCTGGGGAAGGGAGATGTATATTTGGGTTTTCTCCCTTTCTTCACTAATATTTCTACTCCATTCCCTATCTTGTGAGCTGTGCTTATGATGCCTCTAGGATGGGATGAGGGATTGCTGGAAGAGGTAAGGGGAGCATGGAAGGCTTCACTTGATGGTTTCCATGGTGAAGACTGTGGAGAGCGGCTACAGTGTTGTGCAAGTCATGTGCAAGTCCCAGCTTGGAGGGCAAAGCCCTCCCAGCACAATTACAGGCAGAGGCTATAGTTGTAAGCTTGAACCTATGGTCGGACCACGTGGTCCCACGTGTCTGAGTAATGTGGGCTTGATAGAGTTCAGGTGCATGTAATTGAGTAGATTGAAACATTGTTAACATCTTGACCACGCCCTTACTTTACCTCGTGGAATCTGGCTATAAAATAAAGACTTGGCTTGCGGGCGCTGTCGCTGTCTCTTCACCAGAGAAGCAGCATCCCACTGAGACCCAGCTTTCATTCTCTTGTCTGTCTTTTCTAAATCCTTCACCGCCCCCCCTCAGGTTCACCCTTGGCTGTGCTGGCAGGCACAGATGACCAGCTTCAACACTCTTCTGACTTGGCAGATGTTAAAAGTGAACTCTTCCTAGTGGGTGCTTTTGTGGGGCTTCAAAGATGCCCACCTAATGTCTGCAGATCGTTCACCTGCGGCCCTTGGTCTAGAACACATGCATCTCTATTTTGGCTGTTTGCTTTGTCCTGGGAGCCCAAAAGTACCTCTGCTTTCTCTCTTTGACGGGATGTAAGGTGATCTCCTCACTGGCTTGCTCTTATACTAGTACTTGACATGTAAGATTCTGGTTAAACCTCCGTCATTCCTCTGCTCTGGCAAATTCTGGAAATAAGTTACTCCCTAAACTGTCGCCCTCTCCGGTGCTCTACAGGCTGCTTCGGCCAGCCTCTTGACATTTGGATTTCTCAAGCGACACTCCAGGGATCCATTTAAGTTCTCCAAGTGGTCTCTCAAAGTCACTCTCTCGTCACCCTGTGGGTAGGAGGGAGCATTGCACACTAATCAGGCTAGGCTAGGTTATGCTGAGGTAACAGCATTCAACAAAATTGGCTTAATACCACTCAAGTCCAATTCTGGCTCTTACTTTCCTATAGATTCAGACAACCCTTATGCGCAGTTGTCCTCTGAGTGCTGACTGCTTTGATCTATAGCATCTCTGTATCAAATTTGCTTTTACAAAGCAGTTTTTGGAGATGGATGGAGGTGATGGTTGCTGATCTGTGTGGATGTACTTAATGCCACTGAACTGTACACTTACAAATAGTTAAAATGGTACATTTTATATTATATTTTTACCACAATTAAAAAATGTTGCATGAGAAAAGTTATTTTTAGTGAACTTAACTTTTGCTTCATGTGAGAAAATACTTTTTACTTTAACTTGTTGCTAGATATTCATTCAGATATTGTTGATATCTTTTTCAGCACTTAGCATAAACATTGATGGGTTGAATAACTTTAGTAGAATAAAATAATAAGAAAAATGCTTCTACAATTGCCAGGATGAAGGGAAAGGGGGCTAGAGGGCTGTGCATCATCATGACATTCATTGGCCAAAGCTAATTACATGGCCATCTGTAATTTCAAGGGAGGTGAATGGGGAGAAATATCTCTGGTGCCCAGAAGTAGAAAAATCAATGAACAATAGTAGTGATCACCATAGCCCCTGACTCCCCCTTACCCAGGAGGGGTGGGATTTACAGCACAGCTCATCCCAAGAAACTGTTTGCTAGATATTTTCCCTAAGTCCAACTTTTGACTTGATACGAAACTGGTTTTGACAACCTTCTTTGTAAATTCTGCATACAGTCTAGCAGCTTCTTTGAAATATGAGAGCTATTGTCTCTTGGTGCCCTGGCTAACGCTTCCATTTTAACATCCTGTTATATATTTGTTCATTGTCTGTCTCTCCTACCTGACTGAAAGCCCTTGAGATCAGGGACCACATTTGTCTTGTTTCTGGCTTGTTTCTTGTCTAGGCTGCATGCCTAGCACAGTACTGGACAAGTTTCAGCTTCTCTATAGCTGTCATAGATAAGAGGAAAGGAGCGAAGGGAGGGAGGGAAGGAAAGAAGGAGAAACAAATGGGAAAAGGGAAAATGGATTTGAATCAGGAAGTAGGGTCAGCAGAAGGAGCTCAAGGAGGAGAGGCAGACAGAAGAGAAAACCCCAGTGGTGGAACCAAAACCTAGACAGAGACCCAAAATATCAGGGACAAAGCGGATCCCAAACCCCAGGAATAGAAATGAAATTTTCTTTCTTTTTAAAATAGATTTTTATTGATTTCAAAGAGGAAGGGAGAAGGAGAGAGAGAGAGAAACATCAATGATGAGAGAGAATCATTGACCAGGTGCCTCCTGCACACCCTGCATTGGGAAACGAGCCGCAACCCGGGCATGTGCCCTGACTGGGAATCAAACCATGGCCTCCTGGTCCATAGGTCAACGCTCAACCACTGAGCAACACCGGCCAGGTAGAAAGGAAATTTTGATAGACTGTTCAGGAGGTGGTGACTGAGTGTGGGAAGTAAGGCTCAGTGTTCTCTGGAGACGGGGCTTCATATCCCTTTCTTTCCCTCCATGGGAAGAGGAAAGAAAAGTGAAATAGCATTTGTCAAATGTCTACTCTATGCCAGGCATTGTATCAGGTACTTCCTATACTATACTATAGGACCTATAGATTGTATCATTGAACTCTCATAGTAACCCAATTTATGAACCTGGGAAACTGAGCTCAGAGAGGTGAGGTTGTTTGCCCAAGGCCCATATCTAATCAGTGTAGTTGCATTCAGATCTGGGTGTCTCTAGCATGGGGGCTGTCTTCATTATGGAGAGATCTTTTCTGGTCCATCTGTGAGGACAGATGATTCCCCCACCTTTCTCTCTCTCTCCTGAGGAACTCACTCCCAGGCAGCCATTCTTCTAAGTGAACAGTGGAAGATGCTTGCTTCTCCATTTCCTACCTTCTGAGATGCCAATAGCCATTGTGAGGCATAAAATAACTTTAGGATAAACCTGCCTGCCTCCACTCCATTTACGTCTTGTTTCAAGAGTCCTCCTCTCACCGAGCCCCTGACCTGCCTCCCACGCAGGGCCTCTGGGCTTTTTAAGTAGATAGCTTGAAGTGTTTTCTGCAGCACAATTCTATTTTAAGGAAAGATACATGTGTCCATGCCTGTGTGTAAGCATGTGTGCAGCATTGCTTGTGGTGTGTGGAGGACCTCCCTGAGAATGTGCAGGTGTGACAGCGGTGACTGTGTGCTGAGAATGATGTGTATGTTCATCAAGGTTGTTCTTCATGATAGCCTTGGCCTAACAGTAGCCTTGAGGACTGGTTAATGGTCCCAGTAAACTGTTGTCAAGGAGCCCCCTGGGGTGTGAAAGCACTGTCTTTGATTTTATAACTCTGGCTTTGCCAAGAATACAGGGAAAATGAAATGGAGCCTCGTTCTCAGGGGGAGTTGATGGTGTTTGGGCTTGTGTCAAACCCTGGACTACTCCTCCAGCTGAAGTTGGACATAGTAAGACTCACATGCACATGTGTGCACATCTGTGCCTCAGTCCACGTAGCCAGTGGTGCTGATAGTCTGGAACTGCTGCAGGGAGATGAGCATTGTGTGAGCCCTTCCTGGACACATGGGTGTGGGCGCTATCTTTCTACCTTAGTTCTGAGATGGCAGCGACCGTTTTTCAATCCAGTCTGTGTGAAATTTGGGTTGCATCAACATGACACTGAGACAACCAATTTAGCCTTGATTAAAATATACCATTGCAGCGAATATTTGACATTTAAAAAATTTACAGTATGGTAGTCCTTCCTTATCCACAGGTGATATATTCCAAAAACCCAAGTGGCTGCCTGACACCATGGAAAGTACAGAACCCTACATATACTATGTTTTTTCCTGAACATACATACCTATGATAGTTTATTTATAAACTAGAAACCCGGTGCATGAAATTTGTGCACTGGGGGGTGTCCCTCAGCCCAGCCTGAACCCTCTCCAATCTGGGACCCCTCAGGGGATGTCTGACTGCCGGTTTAGCCCCACAGGGATCGGGGCTAAACCAGCAGTCGGACATCCCTCCCACAATCCAGGACTGTTGGCTCCCAACTGCTCACCTGCCTGCCAGCCTGATCACCCCTAACCACTCCCCTGCCAGCCTGATCGACACCTAACTGCTCCCCTGCTGGCCAGATTGCCCCCAACTGCCCCCCCCCTGCTGGCCAGATCACCCCTAACTGTCCTCCCCTGCCAGCCTGGTCACCTCCAACTGCCCTCCCCTGCAGGCCTGGTTGCC
This sequence comes from Cnephaeus nilssonii, assembly GCF_951640355.1. NCBI lineage: Eukaryota > Metazoa > Chordata > Mammalia > Chiroptera > Vespertilionidae > Cnephaeus > Cnephaeus nilssonii. The sequence continues at coordinate 81,619,382 of NC_137078.1, forward strand.
CCCAACAGGAGAAGTGCCAGAATGCATGGATCTGGGCACCAGGATAAAGGTGAAAGTAATTCTTTCACTATTATACCTGTTTCTTTGACCTTGGGCTTCACTGGAGAGTAGAAGCTGAGAGAGTCCCTTGGCTAGTCTGTGATTCTTGTGCTGCTGAACTAACAGACAAAAGAGGTCATGACTGTACTGGCCAGGGTGGTTGATCATGGTACTCAGAAGTAATTGGCTTGCTGCCACACAATGGGGGCAAGAAGGACCACTGTTTGGAACCCCAGGGTCACCAGGATACCTCTTAGTACTTTTTTGCCCAGTAGTCCAGTGGACAAAGACTACTTGATTGGCTTGTCACAATGGAAAACTGTGACAACCCAATCAAGACAAGCCCACCAAGGACTCAGATATTACAGGAATGAAGGGTTGGGTCATCCCACCAGGCAGTAAACCTCATCCAGGCAAGGTGTTCTTCAAGGCCAAAGGAAACATGGATTGGGTAATGGAAGAGGGCCACCATGATTAGCCACTTAGGCCTCGAGTTCTGCTATAAAATTGTGGACAGTAGTAACTAAGTTTTATGTTGTTCCCTCTCCCCTTTTCCTTCTCCTCTTCTACTACCTTATATGAAGAACATTGGTGATGGCTAAATTTTTAGGTTCCAGTAGATAGTTTGACTGAATTGACATCACCCTGCAATGACAGAGAGACAGATGGACCTTGGTTGCTCTCTGTATTAAAAACATAAATTGTTTCCAGAAAAAGAATGGCAAACAATGGATGTTAAGGCATAAAAAGGGTGGATTGTGCTAGATATCTTATGTTTGCTTCTTCAAGTCCTTTGCCACCCTTATTTACTCTGCTCTATGTTCCCAGAGGCTGACCTTCATGGACCATATCAATGGACTCATTGCCCTCTGAGTTCCAGTTGAATTTGGTCAATGGGGGAGTGTTGCAAGAGATTAGAGAGAAGAGTTATTTATTTTCCTATATTCCTCTCTGCTGGATCACCTTGGGCTTTGACATTGTCTCTCTCCTAAAGGTCACAGCACCTGTAGATGCCTCTCCTTCTCTACAAGACCCTTTCTTCTGGGCTTCAGTAACCACTGCCTTCTCTCACCTCTTCAGACCTTTTATGACACCTTGCTATTACAAACCCGCAAATGCTGAACCATTTCATTGGTTTCCTTCTACCCTCCCCTCTCCACTGTAAACAGTTTCTTTATTATTCTCTTAAATCACCTAATTCCTGCCAAGACATTTACTGATACACAGAGTTTGGCCAATTGGTTGTTCTGCCCAGGATTTTGACTCTGGAGCAAATTATGTAAAATTAAAAAAAACACCACACAAACAAACCATGGTTAGGAATTCATTTGTAGCAATCATGGTGGTTTCTAGTGTCTAGTATCAGTGTGTCATGCTGTTGTAGATATACTGGCCAGATCACTTCCTGTGTCTGGCCCTTGGGGAAGACTTTGGCTCTTGCTTATTTTCTAACCCTGGCTTCTAGTCTCTTAGTAATTTTGTCAGCCTTCAATATCACTCCAAGAAATCCTTTTAAAACTATTAATATAGCCAGAGATGTTTCCAATGTTTGCAACCAAGAACCCTTATTGATATAGCCATTCAAGCAGATGTTTGATGTTTGGTCCAAAGCTTTACTTTTAAAGCAAATTGGAAGTGTGTGGAGCTCTTTAAAAGGGGCCAACTCAATTGGCATGTGCACTTTTTCTCTATGCCCTTGGTATTTCTCCTTCTTTTTATTGGGCTGATGTTGAAGGAACAGCCACCATTTTGTTACCACAAGTTAATCATAAGAAAAAGGTCAAGAATATCATGGAAGTATTGGCTTACCAGTAGATGTTCCTGAGCTTCTGTGCCAATACTAGCAACAGCCTCTTCTAAGCTTCTTACTGGAGAAGAAAGAAAAATCCTCCTTGGCATAGGTCACCATTTCTCAGATTATTTGTACCAGAACACAATTCCTTTACTATTATATTCTTTCATTTTTACAGCAACCCAAATATGATTGGATTATCTTTGTTTAATAGGTCGGGAACAGGCTCAGAGTAATAACTAGTCCAAGTGCATATAGCCAGTATGGGAAAGAGGAGATAAACTGAGAACAATTGAACAATTACTCATGAATATGTTTTGGCTCATTCATTCACTTATTCATTCAATAAGCATTTTCTGAGTTCTTCTCTTGTGTCAGACTCAGGTGCAATATTTGGGATACAAAGATGGATACAATGAAGTCCCTGCCATTGGGGTCCACTGAAGTAGTCCAAACAAGACAAGATGGGAACTTGGACAAGAAAGGTGGAGAGGAGTGGGCAGATTTAAGAGACATTTAGGAGGAGTAATCAGTAGTACTTGGTGATGGATTGATATAGGGGGTCATGGGAGAAAAAGGCATTTAGAACGACCCCATGGCTTGTGGTTAAATACTTGGGAGAAATGTGCAGGCATTCCTGGGATAGAGAATGTTGAAGAAAAGGAAGGGGTGGTGGGAGACTGGTGGGAGAGAGCTGGAAGGCAAGTGACCATGAGCAGAATGAATTTCTGAGGCAGGGTAGTCATTGGTAAGCATGAACTCCAGTGTGTTGTCATGGGGATGGTGACTGAGGTGGAGCAGAAGTGAAGGTTGAGGCTGGCCTGGCTGCCTTACTATTAACTACTAACAACAGCTTAATTATTCAACTCCTATAGGGTGGTCTGTACAGCCGGAGGCCCAGTAGAACAGCAACAGAGGCTATGCTCACAGAAGGGCCCTAACAGAAGGCCTTGGCATGGTTCCCTTCAGCTCCCCAGCCATTTCCTGGGATCAAATTCAACATTTAGTCAATCTTCTCATTAGGAGGAACAGTTCCATGGGTCTGCAGGACCACTCAATACATGTAAGTGAGCCAACCTAGGCATTCCTTTGAGTAACGGAGTACTTAAGCCTGCCATTAGCCACCATTAAGACTGCACTTACTGCTTAATGATCACCAGCTACAGGGGCTGTTGGGTCTGGACAGATGGAGAGCATAGAGGAGTTTCCCCCACAAAGAGGCATTTCAATGCACTTCTCTGGAGACTCCAGAATTGAGGCTGCTCAGCCCCCCGGGCTCAGGATTAGTTACAGTTCACCAGCCTGTCTAGGCTAGACTAAGTAGGAATCAATGTGTGAGAAGTCCATGAAAGGAAGGAAAGAAATGCCACGAGAAGCTAATGTTCCTATTTCTTTCTAAAGGGTAAGAGTGTGGGGTGTATGTGCATGTATTTAAGAGAATCTGTTCTCTGTTCTGAGAGGCCTGGGATTCAGGGTGTGATATCCTTTTGAACAATCTAAATTTTTCCAGGATTCATCAGTCTGTCCATATCAATGAGGTGGCTCAAATTTCACAGCCTCGTGTCCCAACTTTAGCCCTTGGGAAAAATCCCTTGGCTTCCTGAGAGTTCCTAGGTGAGTCTCTGTCTCTTCAGAATGAGTGTGTTGCTGTTTTTACTGAGTACCATGCTCTCCTGGGTGCTGCTGCTCCACTGGGCTTGGCCAGCCCTGCAGACACCATGGCTGTTCTACACTCCTGGGCAAACTGTTGAGCTCTTCTGCTGGTCTGCCAGGCCCAGAAGTGTCCAACAGGCCTCACTGTGGTCTCACTGGGCTCTGTTATTGTTGTCATCTCTCAAGGGACAAATTCTGAGCATCACAGCTGAAGGTGGAGAGAAAAAGAGAAAGCCTTTCTCTTCTTTGTGCTGTACTATCTTGGAGACATTTCCAAAATTCTATAGAGTTTGATGACACTGTCTTTCCAGACTTTATTTAGGTATCATAATGTTCAGCAATTATTTTCATCCCTCCTCCAAAACTTTAAGGAGTATATTTCCCAACTGTTCATGTTGGTCTTGGCCATGCGATTTGCTTTGGCTAATGGGGCGGACATTAGTGGATGTAAAACAAGAAAGGGCTTGAAATGTGCTTGTGCAGTAGAACTTTCCAGGTTGGGCTTTTTCCCTAGCCAGGAGGAGAATGTTTCCTCCTCAACAGACCACTGTCCTGGAAGAATGAGACATGGGGGACAGAGCCAGACCCAGCAGACCTGGGGATGAGGCAGAGACTTCCTAGTTGACCTGCAGATGCTAGAGTGAGGATTAATGCTATGGCAATGAGCCACTGAGTTCTGAGGTGGTTCGTTATGTAACATTATTTAGACTATAGTTGATGAAGATAGCCCTCTTCTCTCCGAGATTCAGACACACACCCAACCATGGAAATGAGCTAAGGTGGGGTTGGAGTTACAGCCACTATCTAGTAATGAAAAAATTTATTCTCTGCATTGATTAAAACTTTCTGACTGTGTCAGGCTACTTGAGTTTGGTTCCTTTTTTGCTTAGAATGAATTCTCTTAAAGGCTCCCATGCTAATGAGCTTTACGAAGGTCATCTACATGGACTCAAACCCTGTATTTCTCTCTGCAAACTTTAAATTTGTTAATTTCCATAAATGCTCCAGAGCAGGGGTTGGCAAACATTTTCTGTAAAGGTCCAGATCATAAATACGTTAGTCTTTGGGACCATATGATTTCTGTCCCACCTATTCAATTCTGCCATTGTAGCTTGAAAGCTGACATAGGCAATGACAAATAGGCATGGTTGTGTTCAAATAAAACTTTATTTACAAATAAAGTTTACTGATCCTGCTCCACCTCAAAAGCACTTCAACTCTTCCTGCCACCAACAGACAGTGACAATGGTTGTCACCTGATTTGTGAGGGCAGTTTTGCCGTGTTTGTGCTGAGACTGAAAGTATTTTATAAACAGTGCTATCATCATGACCAATAAGTAGCAGTGAGTGAGTGCATTGAAAATGCTACTTAGAAGAGACATATGGTTACGATGGAAACCAAAGTGGAATAATAATATCAAAAATTGAAAACGGTGAGAAAATGAATGTTGCAAGTGAAAATGGGATAAGTTTTTCTGACAGTGGCATGACTGAAAAAAATCAAGAGTAAATCAGGTAACATGTAAAATGCTGTGCCCACGCCACTGATAGTAATCAGTAAAATATGATGAGAAGCAATTGACAAAAATAAAAAAAGTAGAAACACTTTGAGTTTATGGCTTGAGAGGAGCAGCAAGACTGGAGCAGCTCATTAGCCTAATGTGAGTTTAGGAGAAGCCAAGGGGTTTGTTTGAGAACTTGGCCATGGTGAAAGTGCTATTATCATAATAATTAGCTAGTTTATTAATATTAATTATAGTAAGAGAGCAAAAGGGAGGCCAGACATTATAAACATGGTCATCTGGGCAGGTTCACCAGGAAGCTACAGCCTCATGCTCCCCAGAGGACCACCTGTCCTTTCCCTGCAGATCACTGGGGGAAGGGATCAAACAAAGTGGGAGATGGCCACATGGGCAGAGAAGTCGGGGTGGCATAGGGGAGGTGCTTGCCTGTCAGTCTAGCCTGGGAACAATGGATTGGCTAGGGGGTGAACCCCATCAGAAGCATGCAAAATCTTGGAAAGTTAATTGGTTAGTTTGAAGAAGCTCCTGGTTAATAGCACCAGACAAAGTGTTCCCTTTCTCTTGCTCTTGTTTGCTCTTGCTCTCTTATTCACTTCTTGCTTCCTCTTGCTCTCTCTTGCTCTGTGACCTGCACTTGCCTGTATACTCGCCTATTTTCCCTCTGTAGCCATGTGGCCTTAAGCAGCCACATGGCTCATGGATCATGGCCATACAAACTCCATATGCAGGATGCCGGACAGGACTTTAATATGGAGCAGAAACTATGGACAGTGACCTTTATTCTGGCCCTGCTGAAGACAAGATTGGACTGTTTCCACGGTGAGACAGACAGAGATGGGACCTTGGAGGGGACCCCCCTTAATTTTACATGGTCAATAAAGTTTTCCATGAGACCTCATCCTCCCGTGTGGGCTTCAGGAAATTCATTTCTTCACGGCACTCTAAGAACTCCACTTCAACAGACAATAGTGCCACTGCTATTGTGAGCCATGAGCAATTCCATAGACTCAAGGCGCCTCACATCTACACAAGGTCAAAGAGATGTTGATACTATACCTGCTAAGGACTTCTCTTGTAGCAATCTTGAACAGATGGTTTGCCTGCCTCAACAGATTTCCAAAGTGGGAAAAATAGGGATATATTTGAAAAATAAATATATCAGAACAAAACAGAAGATTATGCAAAGCATCAGCTTATTCTTGTATTTGGTAGAAAATTACCTGGGGTTCTGAGCTTAATCTTTATGAGGTTTTTTGGACTTGCAGACAAATGAACTTGCAAACAGCTGTTTGGAGCTGAACTTATTAACACACATACACACATGGACACACACACACACACACACACACACACACACACACACACAGAAGGTAGAAAAATGAAGGGCAGAATCTTTTGCCTTGCAGAGCCCAATCTTCAGGTTGAAGGAGAGGGGAGGAGGCTCTCAGCTTAGTCACTGCTCCTCACACAGGGAAGAAAGATTAAGGAGCTTGTTTGCAGATGAAAAACAATGATATTCTGGAATGAACGTGAGTTTTGCAGTCAGGTAGACCTGCTTTGGTACCTGAATGTGCCCCTTGTTAATTATGTGACCCTGGGTGCTACCTTTATGGAGTGAGAAGCTCCTCATTCCCTAAAGGAAATGGTGGAGAAATTCATTCCTGGGAAAAGTGGGGCATTCCTTTGTTTTGGAGAACAGAGAGGTAATCTGGGAGGAGCCTGGAAAGCATTGCCTAAATGGGGGGGGGGGGGGAAATCAAGGTGTTATAGTAACACGTAAGATATCAGGTTGAGATGGCAAGGAAAGGGTCAGGGGAAAATGTGAACTGAAAAAGCAATTTAATAAAAGGGAAATCCAAAGAACTGAGGGTGAAAAGGGGGTAGGAGGAGGGGTTAGGTTGATTCCTACTGGAATAGCAGGAAGTGGGTGGGAATGACAGATCTTCCTTTGTGAGCCTGCCCTGGGAGTTGGCAGTGATGACTGGGAGAGGGCCTGCTTCCATTATTCCACCAGCTGTATTAGTTAAGTTCTCTTGGTTGCAAGTAATAGAAACTAATTTGTAGTAGCTTAAGGAAAAATATATTTGATTTATTGGAAATATATTCGTGTGTGTCCCAGAATCTGAAGAATGATTGAACAGTGTAGTTAAGGAAGAGACTTAGCTGGAGGAGCTCATGGACTTCCTTCCCTCTAGGACAAAGCTTCTCTGAACTTTAGTGAGCATCAAAACCACCTGGTGGACTTGCTGGGTTCCCAGCAATAATTTGCATTTCTAACAAGTTTCCAGGGGTTATTGCCTCTGGTTGGCCCAAGAGCACTGCCATTAGCTCTCAACTCTCAGCTCTGTCCCTCAGTTCAAATTTTTGAGTGGAAAATGGATTGGTCCATCTTGGTCATGTGTCCAATCATTTACTGCCAGAGGATGGAATCACATAGTACAGACATGGTACCCGAGGGCCACTCTAGTGTATCAGGGATCAGTTCAAAAATAAGAAAGGCTTGGTGGATGCATCAGAGGTGTTGGTGGTTCCTTCCACTCTTCTCAATGGGTGCAGGAGGCACCTGAATCTTCAGCTCTGGAGTTCATTCCATAGCGTTTGTCTTTAAGCTGCCACTTAATCCCTTGGGATTCTCCCCACTTGACTGGCCTTCAAGGGGGACATTGTCCTCCTGCCCCTTAAAACAAGGAAGCAAGGCATTTACTGTACATTTTAGGGTTTTCACTGCTAATTCCTACCAGGAACTTGGGACAGATAACAAATCCTACCACTTTTGAGAAATTGCACGTATTCTGAAATTGTCTAAATTTCTCATGGCGGTAGCGTGCAGTCAATGACTCCTGGTTCTCTTCTGAGTTGGTAGCTGGGTCGCTGGCAGTCAGGCTATCCCCTTGCTTTCTTCTACCAGGAAGGTCTCTCTCCTAAGCAGTAGACCTGCCTTTGCTACAGGGCAGAGGCCTACTCAGGGGTCATTGCCTTTTTAGGGGCAGCTTAGGGTGACCCCACTGGCGATCTTCCCAGGAAGTAAAATCCGAGGAGAGAGCTGCAGATAACCCGGATCCCTGCCTCTTCTGTTCACTCACTCCCTCTTTATTTATTTCTGGGAGGATAACAAGGCTTCTTAGAAAGGAAAACTCCCTTTCTTGGACTAAACCCCGGTTGTGTTTCGAGCAGGAAGAAGAATAGGGGAGGTGTTGCTGCTACTGGGGAGGAATCACGCACAGGAAAACAGAAAGAAAGCAGACTCCTGCTGCCATTTGGCAAAGTCTTTTCTGCCAAAGAATGAATCCTCAGAGTGGCAAGGGCACACAAAACTTTGGCAGAAGGAGCCCATCCTAAGTGGAGAGGCTGTAAGAGACACAGAATCATGGGCTCAGGGCTGGGAAGGACCTTTCCAGATTCATGCCTTTTACCTACCACTTCACCAGGGCAGTTACCAGCTTCTGCATGAACCTTTTCAGTGACAGGGGACTGCTGACTGTGAGGTCAGCATGCTCTTTCTTCAGGCAGTTCTGGTGTCCTGAGAGATGTTCCATATACTGGCCTGTAACCTCTCCCTCTCTAGGGAGACCAGCAGTCCAGGAGACTGCCTGGGGGAGGAAGGAGGTGGCATTAGTGCCCACAAAGTCTGATATTAACAATAGTAGCTCATTTATTGAGCACTTCTACAAGCCAGGAGATCAGATTATCAGGTCCTTTGCAATTGGGTCACTCTGCCAGCCTTGAGCCCAGATATACAGACCAGACCAGGAAAAGATGAGAATCAATACCACCCCAATTCAGGGAAAAAGCAATAGACTTTTCCTGAGACCCTTCACATAAAAAGTAACACAAAGATTACAGGTGAATAGTCCTCAGATTCACAGGCAGTCTGATGAGGCCCCTTGTAATTCAGTACAGTAAGTGTTTGCTAAGGGGGCCTGGAGATGGAGAAGTAGGAGGAGGGCAAGGAAGGGGTTGGGTATTCTCTTAGCAGCCCTGGGTCATGTGAGTGGCCGTTACTCCTCCCTCCCTGACCTCCTGTCCCTCAGCCCATATTGCAGGCACTCTTTTTTTATTTTATTTTATCTAATTTAATATCCTCACCCATCTTCATTGATTTTTAGAGAGAAGGGTAGGGAGAGAGAAAGAAAGAAACATTGATGTGAGAGAGAAACATCAATCAGCCGCCTTCCTGCACGTGACCCGACCGATGATCGAACCTGCAACCTAGCTATGTGCCCTGACCTGGAATTGTACCTGTGGCTCTTCGGTGCATGGGACCATGCTCCAGCCCATGGGTATTCTGAGCTTAATCTTTATGAGGTTTTTTGGACTTACAGACAAATGAACTTGCAAACAGCTGCAAACAGAGGCCAGGGCTCATGTTTGTTTTAGTGGCAAAATTGGCACCCTCTCTATTAGAAAAAGCCACAGTGGCTTGAGGAAAAATATATTTGATTTATTGGTCAGCAACACATTTGAAAAGGGACCTGTCACCGGAGACCTGCTTGTAACCTTCAGTGTCCCCAGGCTAGTCCTGTTGTTTATGAAGTCCCTGATGGCCCCTGTCCTGAGCCCAGAGAAACCTCTCTTGACTCCATTCACCTGAGACAGGCACTCAGCTTCTCAGCCCTCAGCCCTCAGCCAGGGATGTCTTCCAGATGTTGTCATGGCAATGCTGGAGTCGGGAGCCGCTCGCCACAACTCAGCTTTGACTGCAAAAAGTAAATTCCTATTTCCTTTTGTTGGAAGTGTCAGGTGAAACCTTTCCTGCTGTGGGGTGAGGGTGGAGGAAGCACCCCTATGGGTGCAGGTGACTGAACACTCACTGTTTCTGAGCCAGCCTGCATGGGCTCCCAGGGAAAGAGGGGCAGGGAAAGCATCATCCATCAGGGGCAGGAAGCGGGGATCGCGCAACTGACCAGTTGGATCCTGATTCAAACTGGGGACAGTTCAAACGATGAGCACCTTCAGTCAAGTCCATCTCTGATACTAGGATGACTTAGCAACGTGTAGAATCAGCTTGTTTACTCCAAGCCAGAGAGGGCTGGCTTGGGGGTTCATTGGGAGCCCCTTGTTAACAACCATACCATTTGCTAACTCTTGTATAGTACTTGCCAGGTTCCAGGCATTGCTCGAGGGAACATGGTAAAGAGTTGGAATGATTGCAGTTGTGCATGTAAAATGTCTAGCACAGTTGGAATTATTGCAGTTGTGCATGTAAAATGTCTGGCGTATAGAGGTGCTCAATAAATGGAGCTTCTATTGTTAATACCAGACTCCTCGGACACTAATGCCACCTCCTGCCTCCTCCAAATGGTCTCCTTGACTGCTGATGCTATCCCAGGGTGGATGGAGGTCCCCTTGGATGTAACTGTCAATCTGGGGGGCCAAGCCGGATGTTACATTCTCTTATTCCTCATTCCCCACAGCCCTGCCATGGCCCAGCCACCTTTATTTCTCTTCTGTGGGAGCTCTGAGGAGTTCCAAGGGGGGGGGGGACCAGCATCCATGGGTCCTCTGGGCTGGACCCCTGTCGAAGTGGATCTCATTTGTGAGGATCCCATTCAGAGAAATCCCCAGGTTGTATTTGTGTCTTGCCGCCAGGCTCAGCATAATGGCATTGACAGTTGAAGTAAGCAATTGGCCAATTTCCTTCAGGAATGTTTGAAATAAAAAGCAGTTTGTCTGAGTGGAGGAAATGGTGAGAGCACCAAATGGAATTGCCTAAATTTATTGCTAGAGAGTTTTTACATATTGAGCCAAAGGCAGATCTTTTTGCACTGGTCTTGGGTTTTCAGGAGTGCCGCATTGCACCAGAGATGGGGAGGTCTGGGTAGGCTTCTAAGTTGGCCTGAAGGAGTAGAAACCTCCATCGCACCACCAGCCTCTCCAGGAGAAGCCTTAAAGCTACCCCCTGCCGGTGGAAAAGATTTGATTGCAAGGATGGGAAACAGGGCAGCCTTTTCTATGGGAAAGCAGAGTGGTATCTGCATCTCCAGACAGAATACTGAGCAAGTATTAGCATCCACAGCATCCGCCATGGATGGTCCAAAGGCCGCTGGATGGTCCAAAGGCTGCAGTGGATATGATTTTTCAGGTGTGGCTTCCTCCTGAGTCATGAGCTCAGGAGGCAAGAAATGTGGGGGCTGCCAGGGAAGAGATCTTCCAGCAATTTTTCCTGGTTGGGGTAGAAAAAAATTTTTTAAATTATTTTTTATTAAAAATTTCCCCCAGTTTTATTGAGAAAGAGTTCACATGTCACAATAGAATGTTTAAGATATACGGCATGATGGTTTGTTTACAGATACTGTGAAATGATACCATAATAGGTTTAGTGCACATCCATCATCTCATATAGAAACAATAAAAAGAAAAAAACGTTCTCATTGTGATGAGAACTCTTAGGATCTATCGTCTCAACTCCTTTCTTATGTGTCACCCAGCGGTGCTACCTATGGCCATCGTGTTGTACATTACACCCCTAGTCCTTATTTACCTTATAACTGGAAGTTGTGCCTTTTGACCAGGGACAGACAAATTTTGATCTCAAGTTGTGGAAGGCACAGAGACTTACATTCAAGCCAGCATCAAAATAAGATGTAAATTATCTGCAGAACAGCAGGGGATGTAGTCAAATGAACTTGTTATTGGACCCGAGACGTAGTCTGACGTGGCACGAGTTTATTGTGAGACCATGGGCCCATCACTGTTCCTTTCTGGACTCAGTTTTCCTACCTGTAAAGTGAAGTGGTTAGACAAAATGATCTGAGGCCCTGCCTAGCTCCAACGTGCTGTGACCTGGGCCTCTTTCTTGCTCACACCCCGAGGGCTCCCTGCTCTTTATCTCTCTCTCTCCAAACATGACATATATTTCATACCCATTGAAGACTCCTCATCACAATGTTGATCTTGTTTCATACGCATTGAAGATTCCTCATCACAATGTTGTCCTTAGTGCATTTCAATACACTGAGAGGAGGCATCCTGATGTGGTAGAAGAGTATGGGCCCAAGAACCAGGCAGAACTTGGCTCAAGTCCTGGTTCTGCCCCTCTTTTGGTGGACTTCGGACAAGTTACTTACCCATTCTGACCTTAAGCCTCTTTACTTAAGCCTAGGAATAATGTTGTGAAGATGAAATTAGACAGTGTCATATCATCAAGGAATAGGCTGGGCAAACATAGGTGCTCACCCAGCATGGATTTCCTTCCTCTTCCTATGCCCAGACCCATGCAGACCTCAAACTGCATCACCTACAGGGCTGCTGGATGCAGGAGGACCCACCTTGATTTCATGTATGGGTTTGTAACTCTAAAGAGGTAATGTTTTCTCTCATGTTATCTTCTAAATGGCTGGAATAAAAGGTTCTTGGACCAAAATGATAGATGTGCTTAGAAGAGCTGCTCTGATAAGTGGCCTGGGTTGGGATTGGGTGAGACCCTGGATTATCCTTAAGTAAAATATATGAGAACTAAACTACTTTCTAAAGAGCATAGGTTCGATTACCTGCAGGGTTTTTGTCTTGCTGAGCAAAGAGATTGAATGGAGTGTGTGGTCAGGAACAGAGCTGAATTACACTGAACAATAGGGGAGAGCTATATGAATGGGGATAGGGGAGAAAGGAAAGAGCCAAGTAGTGGCTGGAAAGAAGAGACTGTGGAAAAAATGGAAGCATTTAAGAGGGACTTAAAAAAACACAGTTGGGCTATACATATAGATACACATGCACTGAGATGCATGCTTGTATTAGAGATGTAATTACATGGAGACACATGCGCCCTCATATACAGGCATGGTGCTGTCTGGGTGCATGTAAGTGAGTGTGTGTGTGTGTGTGTGTATGTGCATGAACACATGCTCCCTGACACTGGAGACAGCTGTTCTCTAAGCCTTATGGACAAATAGTCTATAGTAGCCCTTCCCCTTTTGCTTCCCCCATGACATGAGATGGGGCTGGTGTCAGAATTGCTCAGAATCCTCATTAGCATACCAGACTGATCAAGATAGTGGGGTACATAGAGAAAATGGTATTTCTCACTCACTTCAATAATAACATTCTTTTGCTTATAAAAGTTATATGCTCAATCATTACTATGGGCAGGGTTCTGTGTTAGGCACTGCGAATGTAACAGTGAACAAAGCAGGCATGGACTTGACCCTTCTGCCCTAATGCAGCTTATGTTCTTACTAGAGGCCCAGTGCACGAAATTCATGCACTCGGGGGGTGGGGAGGGTGTCCCTCAGCCTGGCCTGTGCCCTCTCGCAGTCCGGGAGCCCTTGGGGGATATCCGACTGCCGGCTGAGGGAGTGCACTGACCACCAGGGGCAGCTCCTGTGTTGAGCATCTGCCCCCTGGTGGTCAGTGTGCATCATAGCGACCGGTTGTTCCACTGTTCAGTTGATTTGCATATTAGCCTTTTATTATATAGGATGGTGTAAACAGACATAAAGAATGTCTGGCACATGTGATGGGTACATGAAAGGGGACACTTGGGGGGCTCTGGGAGTGTCTGATAAGGGAATGAGCCCAGCCCATGAGGACCTGAAAGAGACACCGAGTGTTTGGAGTAGAGAAGGAAGGAGAGAGCAATAGAAGATGAGGCTGAAAATGGACACAGGACAGATCACAAAGGACCTGAAAATACATTCAAGGATTTGAACTTGATTTTGAGGGCCACAGGGAGCCACTGAGTTTTTAGCTTGGGGGAGGAACGTGCTTAGTTTTGCCTTAGAAATATCACTTCGGCTTCACTGTGCATGCTGAGTCCTCCCTTCCCTTAGAACCAGGGCCCTTTTAGAGACTCTGTGATGAAAGGCAGCAAGCCCAGCCAGGACCCCAGATCACAGGTCTGGGCTGGACCCGGGGCACACAATGGGCAGGACTCTCCTTCCAGTCATGACAGCCTGCTATGCACAGCCCGAGGCTTCACAGTGACAGCATAAAGTCGGTCATTTTAGGATATTTGATTTAAATTAACATTTACTGAGTGCCTACAATTTTCCAGGATGCATTGTGGCACTTCATGCTCACAGAAGCCTTAAGAGGCATGCACAAAATGAGTCTCATTTTGGAGAAAAATGGAGAGAGGAAGAGTTGGAGGACTAACATTGCTGAGTCCCTTCTACATTCCAGGTACAGAGCTAGGGGCTGGCCTTAGTTAACCCCATATGAACATCTAGGAGATAGGGACTGTTATCCTCATTTTAAGACAAGAGGGCTAACCTTGGAAGTGAAGCAGTCTATCCAAGAACACTAAGTTGAGTGGTGCAACTGGAACCCCCCTATCCCCCTGGCTATTGAGGTACCAGTCAAGTTTATTCTCTTAGGTCATTTCCAGAAAACCTAACAGAAAACCCCCTCCTGCTTAGGAGTCTTCCTGCGTCCTGGTACTGCTCAGGGAAAACGTGTGAAGTGAAGACAAGGACAACTGTAGAGGCACTGGATGCCATCCTGCTGGCAGACAGGGAGGGTGAGCTGTCCGGTTCCTAGGGGTTGGCACAGGTGCCCATAGCCTCCTGGAGCACAACTCGATGGAATCACATATGTTAGCCAGCCACAACATATGTTAGCTCTCTTGGGGTCAGATTATGGGAAAACACAGATGAGCAGGAGACTCTTTAGGAAGCCCGGAGCCTTTGTACTATACCAAGTCACCTTGAGTCACCTGCTCTCCCTGTAGGACCTTGGGCCAGTCAGTCTCTTTGTGCCTCCATTTCCTCGTCTATAAGATGGAGCTAATGATACTTAAGGAGCAAAATTGCTGTCTGGATTAATGAAATAACACAATGCATTAGTCCAGTATCTGCAAGTTCTAAATTCTCAATAAATGTTACTAATTATTGTCAACCCTTCACTTATGAGCCACAGCTGTAAGATGAGGGAAATTATATACTTGGTATAGGGTTTAGGGGGTGATGGTGGGAATTAGATGACAAAATGTGTATAGTGATGAGCAACAGCCCAGTACATATGGTGCTCCACCCTAAGTCTACTTCACTTTCCCTTTTCCTGGATCTGTGCAAGCACAAGTGCCAGATGTTTTCAGCGACTGTAAATATCTACTGAACATTTCCAAGGCTGGTTCTTTGCTTTGTCAATCCTTCAGGGAGTAGCTTAGACTGTGTGTTTGCTGGTTTGTACCCCCTCTTTCCCAGCGCCGCCCTCTCCCTCCAACCTCCCGCTTTCATACTGGGCTCCCAGTAGAGGCATGAAATAATAAAATTGTTTCTCTCTCCAGATAGCAATCCCCCCCACATCACTTCACTTTATCAATTACACGTGTCTTTTGAGCAAAGTTTTCTCTGCCCTGGTCACAAAGGGTAATGAGGGGTGAGCCTGCTCTGGCTGTAATTGCAACTGCAGGGCCTTACTCCAATTAGATTTTCAAGCCACTCCAGCAGTGCTAAAGTTCTCAGATCCCTGCTAGGAATGTGAGGTGGGAGGTAAGGGAGCACCCCATGCCTTGATATTCATACTCCATCCCTCCCCAAAGCTGGCAACAGGTTGATCAGAGCTCTGCAGTGGGCACAGAGGCTGTCAACTCAGGGAGCCTCAGACCTGGAGATCAATTACCTTCTACTTAAGTCAAGTCCCTTTTTGGTTGCCAGAAACTGACTTTGACCTTCATATCTTCCTCTATTTTCCTGCCTTTTTTTTTTCCCTCAGCAAAACTCCTCATGAGTCACCCATGCTCTGTCTGTGCTTCAGCTCCTCCCATTAGCTTGTCCCTGTCTCTCTAGTAAAACAACTTTGGTCAAGGTCACTAATGACTGCATGTTGCTACATCCAGAGGTCAACCTCAGAACCAGTGGCTCTCAGGAAGCATTTTCCATGACTTCTTAGCAGCATTTGACATTGCTGACCATTCTTTCTTTCTTGGAATGCTTTCCTCACTTAGCTTCTGGAGAAAAACAACTCTCTTGTTTTTCTTTTTACTTTTTTAGTCTTTTCTAGATTCATCTTGTCTTCAGGACCTCAAGAGCCTCTTCTCATTCTTATATCAACTCATCCAGGAGAATGTCTTTTAAAAGGGTCTGGATGCTGATTACTCCAACTTAATCTTCACCTGACCTTATCCTTTGAACCCGAGATATACATATTGGCCTCCTTACTTGACTTCTCCACTGCATCTCTACTGAACACCTCACTTTTAACATGTCCCATGCCAAACTCTTAATTTTTCCTTTCAAACTTACACTTTCCTCTGTCTCATTGATGTCAACTTAATTTTTTACTTAATGAAGCCAAATATCTTGAAGTTGACCTTGATTATTTGTCTTCTCTTACACACCACCTACAATCCATGAATGAAATCTTGTCACTATTTTAAAAATATGTCCTCAATTTTTTATTTCTCACCATCACCAAATCTGCTCTCCTAGTTTAAGTCACTTTTATCTCTTGCCTGAATGACTATTAAAGCTTCCAACTGGTCTCCCTGTCTCTATGCTTGCCCTCTTCCCCTCACTTTATAAATGCCAAATGACAGCTAATGTGATCTTTTTAAAACAAAAATTAGATTGTACCACTGCTCTGCTGAAATTCTCCAGTGGCTCTCTGCATCAGTCAAGATAAAACACAAAGTTTCTATCATCATCCACAGCCTGTCATGGTCTGGCCTCTCTCACCTCCTTGTCTACATCTCTTCCTTCACTCACTTGACTTTAAAGCCCCTCTACTCTTGTTCACCAAATATGTCAAGCACTCGCCTATTTGCACCATCTCTTTCTTCTACCTGACACTCTACCTCCAGAAATTTGCATGATTCATTTCCTTGAATCTTTCAGGTTTGTGTTCAAATGCTAACTTATCAGAGAGGCTCCCTTAATGTCTCTTTATAAAAGTACCCTCTACCCTCCCTAGTAATTCTTTAGAAATCTATAGGGTTGGTTTTTTTTGTGTTTTTTTTTTTTTTTTTTGAGAGGGGTAATGTGGTTATTTGTTTATGTTATCTCTTTTTTGTTATCTCTCTTTGCTGCTCATTTTTGTGATTCTGTCTTGAACCTCTTTAAACAGTTTAAAGTTATTATATATTCTGTATCTCACAATTTGGGTATTAAAGTCTGTGTGTGAAGAGGTTTAGTTTGTTTGTTGATTATACTCTTACTCATGGCACTTTGTTTTCTTGATATTGGTTTTTGACATTTGGTGACTTGTTCTTAATCTGTGGAAAATCTGGGGCAATAAGTTGAGGATGCTTTCCTCCAGAGAAGATTTATATTTACTTGTGCCAGGCAACAAAGGATGCCATTGACCAGAAATTTTTTTTAGCTCCTTTCAGGATTCCTGGCTAAATCTGAGCCTAGGCCCTTGGAGATTTACCCCATTTCCTGAGAACTCAATAATGTGGCAAAAATGTTGTGTTGTGCAGTATGTAATTGCTTTTGAGTGCAAGAACCCCTCAGAGATCTCGTTGGCTATAGTTCCAGAAGTAGAGGCATCTTTTCACCATCTCGACCCCCTTACTTACCCAATTTTGTTTACCTTTACAGCACTTAGTCACCATCTAACACAGTGCATATTTGTTTGTTTATTTATTTTATATCTTCACTAAAATGCAAGTCCCATGAGAACAGGGATTTTGACTGGTTTGTTCATTGCCATGTCTCTAGTGCCTAAAACAATGTCTGGCAAGTAACAGATGTTCCACAAATTTTGTTGAATGAATGAACAAGGACTCCCTTAATTTGGTTCATAAGAGGTGGTTATTTTAAGAATGCTCATGGAGAGATGGGAGCTCACAAGAACAGGAGGGGAATTAGGGCTAGGGTCCCAGGATGGGACACAATGACTACTTTTGGATTGGATTCTTCTAGTAACAGAGTTCCTCTCCTGCCTCCACCACCCAATGTCTACTTCCTCTCCTTCCTTGTAATTTTCTATTGCATTTGGCTTTGGTTTGCCATCATCTCAACTCGAGGCATTCTTTCAAATTCTTCCTTGGCTACTAACTGAAAAACTCTTCCCTCCCGCCCCTGGGGTCATATTCTCAAAAAAAAAAGTAGCCTTTTAAAAAAGTCAGGTCACATGGTCTCTGGCTAGCTTATGAATTTTAAGAATAAATTTAGAGCTAGGCAATGCAAGAACAGGAGGAATAGTGGGGCTGGGCTCCAGAAGGCTTCGAAGCAGTGGCTGCTTCTGGATCTAAGGTTGTTACGGCCTTTGGTCAGGTGTCTGCCCTCTAAACCGTGTAAATGTGACAGGTCAAGAGAATGGTCAGGTAAAATAAAACAGGAAAGCTGGGCAGTGGGGATCTAGAAGTAATATCCTTTCATAGGGCCTGGGTGAGGCAAATAAGGAGACTGCTAAATTCAGAACAATTTCTGAGAGTGAAACTATCACAACTCAACATTTGATGGAATAAATCAGCATCTTGAAAAGGTAGAGACAAACTTTGATGATGACAAAACATCCAAATCCAATCAAGAGAATGAGGTAGGAGTCCCAGAAAGATGTGATTATAGTAAGGAAAGTTGTAGCCAGATCAATTATGTTGAACCATGGTTTAGAAGAGTATGTTCTAACTAGCAGGGAGGAGACAGTAAGCCATCAAATCAAAGAACAAGAAATGGCAATATCTCTTCTGCCCTAGAGAGGCCAATGCACATATTAAGTGTGAGACAGATAATCTAGGATACAGACATTAATTAAACCATTTCCCACACACACAAGCTAAATGGTGCTTAAGGATATTAAGGAAGAGAACAGGGAACCAAGAACGTATAGACCATTGGATATGATCTAGGCTAAGAGGTCAGAAAAGTCTGCTTGAGAAAATGACCTGCTTGATCGGATATCTAAAGGCCTCGTGGGAATTTAAATAGGCAAACGTTAGGGATGGGATAAGTGTTCCAGACCCTTGAAAATGCCCTTGGGTTTGTTGCTGCTCTTTGGATACACGTGTTTAGCACTTTACTGCCTCAGGTATTTGCATTTGCTCCTCCCTCTGCCTAGAAAGCCCTCTCGCCTGGTGAACTGGTGGCTTATTCTTTGCTCAAAGATCACTTCTTCAGAGAGGCCTTCCCTAACATTCTTGCTAGCACAGCACCCTGGACAGTCGTTACCCCCTTTTCCTGCTTAATATTTCCTCGTAGCATTTATTCACCCCCTGCTTTTGTATTACATAAGGATTTGCTTATTATGTTTTCCTTCACTAATTGTTATCTCTTCTTTTCACCACTGCATATGCCCACTAGTACCCAGTATATAGTTTGCCTCAATAAATATATATTAAATGATTAAATGAAAAGAAGCAAGGTACACCTCGGAACAGAAGGAAGGCCAGGGTGGCTGGACTTTAATGAATATGAGGGAGGAAGGCAAGAGAAGAGGAAAGACAGGTAGGCAAGGGCCAGCATGCTGTAGGACAATATGGACTTTATTCAAGAGTTTCATCTTCATTCTATGAATAATGGAAAGTCAGTGGGGGTTTTAAAGAGTAGGAGTGTTGTGATAAAATTACCATTTTAAGAGACCTTTTAGGATTCTGTAGAAAGAATAGATTGTTAGGGGTAGGGGAACATGGAGGGATGGAGACCAGTTAGGAGGCTATTATTTTCCAGACTGAAGGTAATGATGCCTTGGACTTGAGTGATGACTGTGGAGTTGAGAGTAGTAAATGAGTTCAAATGATGAGTATGAAGTAGAATTGATGGGATGCGGAAATAGGTGTGGACGTAGAGAGTGAGAAAGAGGGAGAGGTCAAGGATCAATATCAGGTTTCTGACTTTTGAAACTAATGGATGGTTTTCCATTGGCTGAAAATGAAACTTTGGAGGAGGAGTATGTGCAAAGGACAGGAAAGGGTGGGAGAAGGCTGGAAAAAAATCAAAGACTATGGCCAGATCCTGAGACACTGGAATTTAAGGTTTCAAGATACTGGATATTTCTAGGAGATGGCCAAGTCCAGGGATAACCTTGGGATTTGGTGAATTAATTCCCCCAAGAATTATTTACTAAGCATCTATTATGTTTTAGGCATTTATATGGACTCTGAGCCTAGCCTACAAAACGGTTTTTGCCCTCAACTAGGGGAGTTGGATTATACTATTGTACAAATTAAAAATCTATAATTTAAGATAGTATGAAGGTAACAACAGAGTAAAGGGATAAAGAGAGGAGTTTAGGATAGAGTGGATTTTAGGCAGGAGTGTCAGGGAAGGGCTTTCTGAAGGTAACAGTTGAATAAAGACCAGTAAGATGAGGAGAAGCCATTCACACAAAAATCTGTGGGAAGAGCATTTCAGGTAGAGAAACAGTGAGTGCAAAGGTCCTGAGGTGGGAAAAGCTTGATATGCTTAAAAAAGAGAAATAACAGTGTAGCACACACAAAGTGAGTGGTAGGGAGGCCCAGAGAAGGAAGGATAGAGGGAATAGGCAGAAAACATTGTCTCTTTTCTTGCCAATGTTTGGAAGTTGGAAATTATCATACATGTAATGTAAAACCATTGATGGGTTCCAAGCAGAGGAGTAACCTCATATGATAAAGGTTTTTAAAGGTCACATCACATCTTTGTGGAGGATGATTGGAAGGAACAAGAGTAGGAGAAGGGAGACGAATGGGAGGCTGCTGTAGGAATCTGCTGAGAGGTGATGGAGACTAGGCTGAGGTGGTGGGGTGAATGGAGTGGACAACCTGGCTGTGGAGTACTTTTGAGGGTAAAGCATCCAGGACTTCCTGCTGGGGTAGGTGGGGATGTGAATGTGGGTTTTGTCTTGAGTATTTGGATGAGTGTGGGTACCATTAACTGAGATGCATTGCGTGGAATGCAAACTTTCGCTGGGTTTGGGGTTGTCAAGTTGCTGGAAAGGCAAAGGGATTGTTGAGCCCCTTGGACAGTGAAGTTGGCCTGGGCCAGGGTCCCATCAGTAGGTGAAGGTGTGACAGCAGTGAGGAGGGGGTGGAGTGAATGAGCCCCCAGCAAAGTGGTCCTATATGAGATAATAACTGGATGAGGAGATCCCCCCCCAATTCTGCCCACTTCTCTACCCTGGAGCCCAGGAAACTTAAGAGGATAAAGCCTGGACCAGAGTGGGTCTCAGTTCTCCCAGGAAGTGGAGGGAGGCCTAGAAAGGGGAGAGGAAGTGGGACTGAGGCAGGGAGGATGGGGGTCAGTCCAAGTCTATTGAAGTCTGGTTGGGCAATGGGGCATTTTGACCTCTGGAGTAGATCAACCTTTAAACAGCCTCCCTCCTCTAGTTAGTAAAATTATTTTCAGTACCAACTATGAAATGCAACCAATAATATGAATGGCTAGAAAAAAACACTCAGTAAAAATGATCTTGTATTGAACTTCATATATATCAGCATACTGTAAAAAAGTAAAAATAAATATTTCAGTATAAACATTTATAAAAGTAATGGATTAATGCTTTTAAATTATATTAATGTATGTTTTGAAAAATGGGGAAAACTTAAACTTATTTATTGGTCTGTTTCAATAACAAATGGTAATGCTGCAATTTCCGTTTTCTTGAGTCACTCTTTAGTGTTACAACAGGCAATGATTTTAAAAGAATTCATTTCAATGTTAAAGATATTATCCAAATTCAGGAAAATAGTTCATGTGCCAGCTAAAGTCTGCACTTTCCAAACAAAAGATAGTCTGCCTTGCTTCTGCATTCTGTTCCACTGCTTTAAAATTTTATACACAAATAAAAATTCCATGTGGTCACGTAGAAAGACAGAATGGAAGGAACTCAAGTTCAGTTTCTTTGTTTTTCAAAGACAATCTTTACAACACAGTGCTATCATTGTTTATTTATCAACTTCTGTTTAAACACAGGAATATGTAGCATCGGAGATTTCGAGATGAACTGAGCTTGAGTGATTCCGAACATTGGAATGCTCTGGAAATGATCTTGTGCTGCTGAGACCCCATGCATGGGGCCAGCTGTGTGACCGAAAGGGTCTGGATTAACGTCCATGAAGAATACAATGCTCATTCAAGGATAAGCAATAAAAAGAGCTAATTTGAATATATATTACATATAAATTAAATATATGTATATTAAAACTCAACAGTGGAAACAGCAATTGTTAGCATTTTACCAACGAACAACTTTTCAGGGAAGAGTATTTTATCACTGCAGTGTTTAGAGTTGTTAGTACCTGGTGATAATAAAAAGAGATGGACTTTTGGCTGGCTTTATTATTGTTTTAAGCATCAGTAGTGACATCCCTGTATTGCCTGCGCCTGGGTGGACCTTGCTCACCAACCTCCCCCAGCGAAGGAGGGCCTGTTTGGGCGAAAGGTCTACTCTCAGAGGATGTACTGGGAGCCCGGGGTGGGGATTCCTCTGTCCCATGTCTTTTGTGGTCTCCACAGACTGAAGAGGGGCTTCTGGTGGCAGGGACATCTGACCTTGGTTCTGTGTCTTCTTCATCTCTCTGTCCCAGTCTCATTGCTTTTCTCAACGCTTGTTTGTTCTTCCCTCTATTTCTCTGTTTGTCTCCCTGTTTTCTATTTCTCCCTCTCTCTGCCTCAGGGTCCCTTCCTACCCCTGCCCCTCTTTCTCTGTCCCCCTGTCTGTCTCTGTCTCCCTAGTTCTTTACCTCTCTGGTCTCTCTTTCATGCTCCTCTAAGTGTCTGGCTTCTCTGTGCAGGGCCCGGGCCTCTTGGGCTTCCCACTAGAGAGCTAAGAGGGGTTAGGGGAACAAAGGGGCCATCCTTCAAGCTGTTATCCCACCTATTGGGACAGGCTCTTCCTCTTAGAAATGCTCGATACATTGGGGATGCCCTGGACATGACAGCCCTTTCTCTAATCATAGGACTGGCTGTAGGCCTCAGCCCAGCTAACCAGGTCCCACATTGGGGAGGGGGGTGGGGTTTGTGACTTGCAGAAGTTGGGGCCCCTGTGGAATGTCAGGAGAGGGATCTGGGGTGGACATAGGCAGAACAGTGGGTATAATCACTGAGCTTGGGGATCAGCTGGAGACTCCTTTGGCGGCCCTCTCTTTGAAGAATCTGAGCTCCCTTCTTCTGCCTTGGCCTGGGGAGGGGAGAAGCCCTCACTTTCCAGGCTGAGACCTGTCCCCCACATTGACTTCCAAGCAGGGCTCCTTCCCAGCCAAGATGGCACCTGGGGACTGAGAAGCTGACTCCACCTCCATCCTATCCTCTTCTCCACTTCTTCCTTCTGGACCATGAGTCCTGTTCATATAACATGGGAATTGTCTGCTGCTCCTCTCTCCCTAGCTGTCACCCCACCCTCTCACTCCCCTGTCTGCCCTGTTCCAGCTTCCCAGCTAGCCAATGCTGGGCTTTTAGTTAAGGTGCCTTTTACTGAGACAAAATAAGACTTGGACCTCAGGGGAGAGGGCAGTGGAAACCACTGGCATGGAACATCCTGGTCTCTGGCTACTTGGGGAAGGCGCAGTCTGACTCGTGTTCACCTGTGCTAGGTTGGTCTAGTGGGTTTTTGGAGAACACAGAGTCCCCACTCCACGGTCCTTGTACCTTCACAGAGTCAGAGCCAGACTTCACAAGGCCCTTGCTCTTGATGCAGGCCTTGCTGTTGACTTTGCTGCGCCTGGATTAGCACTGACACCATTAAGGAACCCACCTCCTTCTCAATCCAGGTCAAAGGAGCCCCAAGAAGCTCCTTGGTAAAACTGCATTCATGTGTTCCTTTCTGGGAATCTTTAAAGAAAGAGGTTCCACCGAAACCAGTTTGGCTTAGTGGATAGAGCGTCGGTCTGCGGACTGAAGGGTCCCAGGTTTGATTCTGGTCAAGGGCATATACATTGGTTGCGGGCACATCCCCGGTGGGGGGTGTGCAGGAGGCAGCTGGTCGATGTTTCTCTCTCATCGATGTTTCTAACTCTCTATCCCTCTTCCTTCCTCTCTGTAAAGAAATCAATAAAATATATTTTAAAAAAAAGAAAAAAAAAAAAGAAAGAGGTTCCTTGCATTCATATCTTAAACTCTCCTGGCTGGGAAGCTCTACGCGGTATCTTACCTAACTCCCTTTCAGTGTAATTGAAGCTTGCTTTGCTTAGTGAGAACAGAATAGTCATCTGAGGTGTGTTCAGAGGCCAGCACAGACTCCATGGTAAGGAGCAAGGCACAGTGAGAAGAAGCTTCCCAGGTGGCGCAGCAGCCCTTGGGGGCACCAGTTGGTGTGGAGTGGGTGCCAGCTGTGAGGACCTGGGTTCCAGCGAGCTGTGTAGACTGAGTCACCATCTGTGTGGGTTGGGGTGCCAGCTGTGTGGATGATATTACTGGCCAGCTGTGAGGATTGAGGTGTCAGCCAGTTGTAGGGACCTGAGTGCCAACTGTGTGCATGGGAGATGCCAGCCAGGTGTGAGGATGGGTTCCAGCTGTGAGGACTGGATTACCAGCCAACTGTGTAAACTAGATTCTAGCTGTTTGGATTGGAATGCCAGCCCCCTGTGTGACCTGAGTGCCAGCCAGCTGTGTGGACTGGGGTGACAGCTGTGAGAATAAAGGTGCCAGCATGGACCAGGTGGATACTGGACTCATCTCAGCTGCTCGCTTACAGTATGTGCTTCTGCTATGGCACTGATGTTTCCTCCTCAAGCATTTTCAATAAGTCAAGGTCACTGAATCAAACCGTCTTTACTCAGCGACTTTTGTTGCAGAATTGAAGATGTGTTTCTCTGATGCGAAGAAAAGAAAATGTCCTTAAGAATAAGAAAACCATCATTAGGAATGAGCCAGGTCTTTCAGAATCGTATTTTCAAGGGAAAGAATGCTACTAATGTAAAGATGACTATTTGTATTTATTGAATGCCTTCTATGTGCCAGACACTGTATAAATAATCATACTTAAAACAGATGACAGGGGTCCAGATACAGTGCCTCAAGTTATTACATATATGTTTATTCTATGAGTTCCCCATGGCTCAAGCCAGAAGGATTGGGAAGACTCTCATCTTCATCCATTATTCTCATAGGAAACAGTCTTCATTCTCATCTGTAGGGGCCCAGCCCCCAGAGCTGGGTCCATTCAGGAGCAGCCACAAAGGACCACAGTGGTTGCAGTGATTGCTGACCAGAGCCATGACGTTCTTAGAGATGCTGGTTGTGCGAAGAGCAGCTCACCGCTGAGGGGTCCTGAACAATTTTGCAAATGGAGGCAATTTCCTGACTTATCTAGTCAGCCAGCTTGATTATTTCTATGCCTTTTCTATTTCATCTCTGCCCCTTTCCAGCCACATCCTAGAATTTACCATGCTGCCTTGGGGGAAGTGCGTTCGATGCTTGTTGTAAAAAATAAAGCAACAAAAATAAATCAACCTGTTTATATTACTTTTCAGAAAGCCATTGAAAAGATATATACATACATATATACATACACATACATATATAGACACGCACACACACATATCCAGGCAACTGTTGTTATTTATGGTAATTGTGTTCCGCAGAGTTGCCACCAACACCGAATTAGTGAATACTAATCTAGGTGTGATACAGGGTTAGGTTCCTGTAAGCCTCAGGTTGCAACATTTCTGTAAACAGATCAGTACATAACTTTTATGTGTGTTTTTCTTTAAAGATACATTATCTAATATATATTGTTGATTCATTAACACTGAACTCAGGGCCAGCAGTACTATAACTCGTGCTGAATGAAGCTCATCTCACACATGTATTTTCTCCCTAAGGCACATCTTGCCTTTTGCTATCAGGAACACTAGACAGCACTTCAGTGCTAGGCTTGGGGGCCATTTAAACAGCAAATCACAAACATCACAAAAATGCAGCCCCCAGTACAAAACAAAACCCATTGGCACTAAATGTACTGGAAAAAGGACACTTGTTTACAGCATGAGAACTGAGACAGGAAGCAGAGCGTCAGCCTCAGCTGGGAACACGCACGTCAGGTAACTAATTTTTTGCCCATTTGGCCTTGTCCATAAATGGCTGTGAAAGTGTCTTGAGTATTGATTTTGGGGTTTCAGATAAATCTTACCAAGCAGGCAAGTTCACAAACATGGAATCTGTGAATAATGAGGATCAACTGTGTGTATACCTGCACACACACACACACACACACACACACACACACACACACACACACTCTGAGGCTAGGACTCAACTTCGAGGCAGAAAACAATAGAAAGGACCTGGTGCTTCAGAACAGAGATGTGTGCAGATGAATTCCCCTGAGATGGTCTCCATAAGGGGCTTTTTTAAGCATGTGTAAGTGACCTGGGGTAAGGAGGTCACACTGAAGTTTCTAGATTTGCAGTTCTATTGAGCTTGTTAGGAGTCATTACGTTGTTAGGCTAGAGTCTGGGAAGACCTATGACTCTTCTCAAGTGGACAGAAAACAGTAACATGAAGTAGAATGCCACATGTTTAGAAATGAATAGTTATAAAAGAACAGGTTCCAGGTTTTGGGATGGCCCTGGGGGTGGGAAGTCAGTGTAGACCCTTACACAACTCTGGTGCAATGTTCTGTGAAGGTCAAGGTGGCCAGTCTCAATCTAGGCAACGTCCTATCACTCACCCAGATTCACCTAGTTGGACATCTGAGAGGTGCCGTAAGCTACTTTTTCTTTCAAGATTTGTGACTTTACTGCCTTTATATCTTTTTCCCTAGGCCATTAGCCATCTCAAACCAGAGGTACCAGAGCTGTCACATAGAGTGGCCCATGAGCATTATGTAAGAGGAAGGAGCGTATTTGCTTATGTTTCCAGCGCTGCAAATCAGGACACAGGCCCTGAGGAGGTGGGTGGGTGGAAAGATGGAGTGAAAATTGTCTTTGTTTAATATATACTGGAGGCCCAGCGCACAATTAAATCGTGTGCGTGTAGGGTCCCCTAGGCCTAACCTGCCATCAGGGCCATGCCTGCCACCCCGCGAAGCCTCGCATGCTCTATGGATGCTTC
This sequence comes from Cnephaeus nilssonii, assembly GCF_951640355.1. Lineage (NCBI taxonomy): Eukaryota > Metazoa > Chordata > Mammalia > Chiroptera > Vespertilionidae > Cnephaeus > Cnephaeus nilssonii. The sequence continues at coordinate 81,646,237 of NC_137078.1, forward strand.
TGGCAGCCCATGATGCTCCTCAGATGTTGCCGGTGCCCTGCAATGCTCCAGAAGTCCTGTCCACCATGGCCATGTGGGACCCAGAAGTCCCGCCTGCCGCGGCCGCCGCAGGACCCATCAATGCACCTCCTGGTGAGTCCGGTAGCTGGTTGTGATGCTGTGACAGTGTCACGACCACAGGCCTTTTATGATATAGATTTCTTATTATTATCTAGGTATAACAATCAGTGATATATCACTATCTTATCTATTACGTTTGATAACTTGGTGAAAAGAGATGATGATAAAAATACTAATGATAGTTAACATGCCTATATATGTCATGTGTTGGGCCAAATGTTTTATTTTTAAATTTAAAATTTTATCACAGTATCACAGGCACCTAGTTTCCCCCTAGACATTTTACTTAAATTTTTTTTAAATGACAGAAAAGTTTGAAGAAAAGTATAATGAATATTTATATATCCTTTGTCTAGATTCACCAGTTATATTTTGTCAGAATGATTTATTTTCTCATCTATCATCTATCTATCTATCTATCTATCTATCTATCTATCTATCAATCAATCATATATCTACTTATATTATTACTAGTGGCCCGGTGCATGAAATTCGTGCACATTAAAAGGGGATTAATTAGAGGAAATAATTTAATATTGCTATTTGCCCTTTCTCTATAATAGAAGTGTCAGAGATAAAAGAAAATTAGTAAAATGTATATGAAAATCTTCCTCCTGTCAGAGTCTGGGGCGCACCACGGGACCCAGAGTCAAGTCCCTGCCCACCCACATGCGCCTCAAAATCGCGTGAGACCCAGACCCGGCCACGCCCCCCCCCCCCCATTGGGCTAGATCCAGACCTGGCCAGTCCCACCCTTGTCAATCCCCGCTGGGCAGGGGACGTAGCCTCAGGTCCCCTGGCCCAGTGCCAGGATGGGGGGCATGGCCTGAGATCCCCCAGCCCAGACCGGGGTGAGGGGCGTTCCTTGAGGTCCCCTGTCAAGCTCCGCCAGGTGGGGGACACGGCCTGAGATCCCCTGTCAAGCCCTGCTGGGTGGGGGACATGGCCTAAGGACCCCCGTCAAGCCCCGCTAGGAGGGGGGGCACAGCCTCAGGTCCCCCAGCCTGGCACCAGGAGGGGGGCACAGCCTCAGGTCCCCCATTAAGCCCCGCTGGGCAGGGGGTGCAGCCTGAGTTCCCCCTACCCAGCACTGGGGGTGCACTTTGAGGTCCCCTGTCAAGCCCCACAGGGGCAGGGGAGGGCGTAGCCTCAGGAACTTGGCTTCAGCTGTGGGTGCAGCCATCTTTGTGATGGAGTGATGGTCAATTAGCATATTCCCTCTTTATTAGATAGGATTTTGTTATTATTTGGTGAATGATTTAAAAATGTGTTACAGACATTGTATTGCTTTACCCTAAATTCTTCATCACGTATCTCGTAAGAATTAAAGGTGTTCTCCTATCTTATATAATAATAGAGGAATATGCAAAGTGTCCATTACTCCATAACATAACAACCAATTGCAGGAGGCTGCCTGTGTGTGCGCGGCGGGGTGTTGCTCCAGAGACGAGGCAGAAGCCGGGAGGCGCCCGGAGGAGGCGGGACCATCCTGTGGCAGGGACGGCAGGGGTGAGAGCCCATAGCACCTCCCTCACCAGTCCTTCGCCACCCACCACTCACACTCAGAGTGCCCTGCGGCCCACCTGCCAGGGGAAGGAGCACAGCACAGTGAGCAGGAGGCTTCCACATGCTCCTCCGGAGCCATGATGGGGTGGAGCTGCTGCGTTGCTCCAGAGACAGGGCAGAAGTGGGGAGGTGCCCGGAGAAGGTGGGAAAAGCCCGAGGTGACTCAAGAGACTGAGGGCAGGGCTTGAAGCAGCCAGAGAAGGCCAGAGGGGTTGGGGGCTGGGCCAGGCACGCTGGAGCTCTGTGTGGAGAGGTTCGGATGTCAAGGCAGGGTGGGGCCACACAATTTTGCATGCTGGGCTCCTAGTATAACCATAATACTATTATCATACGTAAGAAATTTAAAATTAACTCAATACTATCATCTGGTATGCAATCTCTCTCTCTATATATAAAAGTCTAAGCAACCGTCTGACCGTCCAACCATCCTGTAGCTATGATGCGCAATGATCACCAGGGGGCTGATGCTCAACATACAGGCATGAAAACATGGAACAGACTGGTGAATCTCAGAGGAAACAGGGGAGGGGGAAGGTGGGAAGAGATTAACCAAAGATCTTATATGCATACTAGAGGCCCCATGCACAAATTCATGCACTGGTGGGGTCCCTCCACCTGGCCTGCAGGGATTGGGCCAAAACTGGCTCTCTGACATCTCCCGAGGGGTCTTGGATTGCTAGAGGGTGCAGGGTCATAGATTGACACTCAACCACTGAGCTGTGCTGGCCGAGCAATAGGGGATATGTTCTATCCTTGGTTCTGGTACCTGGTGGCCCTTTCAATCTAGAAACACATGTTTTAGTCATTGCTTCAATAATTTTCCCTTTTGGTTTCTCTTTTCCTGGAATTTATGCTATTCAAATATCAGCTCTCCTCACTGGTGTTATAATCTTCTTATACTTTCTCCCATTTTGCATCTCTTTGGATTTTATGCATCTCTTTAGAGGTTCCCTAACTTAGTCTTACAACTATTCTATTGAGTTATTTCTGTTATGATATTTTTAATTTTCAAGTGCTCTTACTATCTTTTCTTTAATAATTGAATGGTCTTATTTAAGTATACACTATTTCCTCTTATATCTCTGAGGATATTAGTTATAGGGATTTTTTTCTTCCTATATTATTGCTATTTCCTCTGATTTTTTTCCTGTTTGCTTGTGTTAGTCTTTTCTTTTGCAACAGAGTGTTTTTTCAAACATCTGGTGAACCTTGATTGCCATTCATATTTAAGGAGGCAACAAAATGCTCAATGGAAACGGCATATGTACAGGTTTATGGACTGGTGAGTTCCTATGATCAAGCAGATGCAGGTGTTCAAGTAGGAACCCATAAATGCCAATATTATTATATCCCTTCTCTTGGATTGGTAATTGGTGCCCTCTGTAGCCCCGTGGCTGGCCATATCCTGCTCTTCCCACCCATTCTCTCACCCAATCACACATGCTTCCCTCCAGCCATGCTGCCACTCTCCACTGACCCCCAAAAGTGAGCAGTTATAGGCCTCTGTGTAGATGTTTTGCTGGAATGTGTTTTCTCACCCCCAACTCTTCCATGGGGCAAACTCTTACTTTCCTAATAAGGGTCCGTTAGAATAATTTCTTTTGTTTCCATACTCTTCCCCTGCTCCCCACTCCAGGACAAAGTTTGCCTCTTTCTATCGTATTTCCTCACAATTCCCCATGCTTTTCTGCTTGTATGTCTCCCCCACTAACCTCAATGCCTTTTGAGGGCAGGGGCTCTCTTATTCTGTTACCTGATTGTGATCCAGCCAGTGTCTTTAGCAATAGTGACACCTCGGCCTTTTGAGGGTAATATAGAAAAAAAACAGAGACACTGTGGTTCCCAAAAATCAAAGACATTTTTTGGACCTGCTACCATCACAGGCACCTATGCCCAATTCAAAGGGTTACATTTTGACCAAGACTTATAAAAGTTTTTAAAAGCCTACAAAACCTCATCCCACCTCACAGTTTCCCAGTGTCCTCTCAAGATGGCAAGCAGACACACTCATATCACATTTATCTACCACACCCTATGGCCAGGGTGGACCTATCATCTGGAGAAACCGGAAGAAAATGCTCACCATAAGGACCTTTGACCTCTCTCTGAAGACCTCTGTCTGTGAAGCTGTCAATCGATTGTGAGCATGTCCCAGATGAAGTTGGGTTCTCCCAGAGTCTTTATACCTGAACTACTTGCAGACCCATCATTAACAGATCACAAAAATGTCAACATTACATGAATACATATTAACTGGGGCAGGGATGGCAATTGCATTTTATCTCCAGTGCAATTCCACCTGATGCATCGTGGTTGCCTGAAGCCCCAAACATCTCAAGGCTTAGTTGGAGGAGGACCCATTTTTAGGCCTTAACCAGGTGCAGTATAAAAGAGTCCCTGTGATCAATTAGTGATGTCTGCCACAGGCAGTTATTCACCAGCCCAGAACCAGGGGAAAGATGAAAGTAAAATGTTCTAAGACAGTGTTTCCCAAACTTGGCTGATGATGATAATTACCTGGAGGTGCTTATTAAAAATAGATTCCAGAATTTTCCTCAGGATATTTAGATTCAAGAGGTCTGGAGTGAGGTCCGGGAATCTGTACTTATTAAGTGCTCACATGACTCATACCATCAGGTTAGTCTGGAAACACTGTTCTAAGGGAGGGTGGGTTTCTAGGAATCCCTGCTTAACAGAGAAAAAAATGCAGGAAAATGGAGTAACGGAACCTAGCCCTGGGGAAAGAAAGGAAGAATAGTTAACCTAAACAAACAGGACACCAGACACCTACACTTAAGTAAGGGCTCCGTATGAATCCGCAAATCCTAACCAAAGCCCCTGAGGTGTTAAACCCCATGAACTAGTGCAGTGCTTGGCATAAGTCAATTACTAAAGAATAAGCAAACCATTATGTTTAGTAAATATACATCTAGTGTCTTGTTTATATTCCAGGTGCCCACACTCAGATCCCTCTGTATTTCTTTTGTCACCTCTGGTCTGAGATGATCTGGGGAGGCTCCAGGGGATGGTAGTTGTAACCCATAAGAACAACTTAAACAGATCTGTGTTTGTCAGCCAGGCAAACTGAGAGTTGAGCAGGGATAGGATCTCCTCCTTTGCAACATAAATATCTTCAGAGAAGGCTCACCACATTCTTGACATGGCAGTCCCCTGAACATTGAACACAGTTTAGACAAACTTCAATAAATCACACCTCAGCAGCTGGGGATCCGTTCCTAAAACTAGTTTCCCCACCTCAAAAAAGATAGGATGAATTCCTCTAAACAGGCACAGCTCATGTGGACTGGTAGCCCCTTCTCCAATATCCTAACATCAGCAGTGTGTGCTGTTAAGTGAGGGGAGTTGGGCCTTGGATTCCTACAGATATCATGTCACCAAAATAGATGGCTAATACTTATTAAGCACTTACTATGCACCTACTACTTTAAACCTTGGACGTATTAACTTATTTTATCCTCCCTAGATACTATGGGAAGGTACTATTATCCCTATTTCATAGCTATGATACTGCAGCACAGAAATTATAACTTATTTGCTCCAAACCACATAGCTAATGCAATGCCCATATTAGCTATCTATTTCTCCACAACAAATTGCTCCCACATTTAGCAGTTTAAAACAACAAAATTCATCTCACAATTTTTGTGGGTCAGAAATCTAGGTGTGTCTTGCCTGGGTCCTCCCTCTGGCTCAGGGTTTCTCCCAGGGTTTCAATCAAGGTGTCCTCAAGACTTCAAGTCATCTCAAGGCTTAGTTGGAGGAGGACCCATTTTCAAACAGGTTCTTGGGCTCATTGGATTGAAGGTCTCCCTCAGGTTTTTGTTCTGCTTTTGCCCAGTTTTGTGGACCTTTCCACAGGGCAGCTCAAGACAGAAGACCTGGCTTTCAATTGGGCAAGCAACAGAAAAGGCATGAAAAAAATCAGCAAGGTGGCTGCTAGAATCTTTCTGCAACCCAGTCCTGGAGGTGACATCCCATCATGGTTGCTATGTTCTCTTCAGAAGAGAAGCGAATCATTAGGTCCAGTCTTCACTCAAGGAAAGGAAATTACACAAAGTAGTAAATACCAGCTGGCTGGGGCCATTGAGGCCATTTTAGGATCTGCCTGCCACCATGGCAATGATCTAGGCAGTGAGGCTCCAGAGCTGCCTTCCAGACACCACGCTGGCTCACAAGAAGCGAGGGAGTGGTAAACACAATCCAGCAAAAGGGTTATTCTGTGTGAGGGGAGGAAGGAGATGAGTGAATGGAACAGTACTGATGATGCTCTAGGTTTGAAGTGGGTATTCACTTAGTTATCATGCCATACAACTCACACGTAGGTTATGTGTATTCTTTTAGATGCATCAAATATTACATTTATTTTTAAAAATTATTTACTTATTTCCTTGTGGAAAGTGACAGGAGCAAATTGCCAACCCTGAAGAATGGAGAATCTGTTTATGCTTGAATGGGTGATAGGCAACAGGACTGCACGTGAGAAGTGACTGGGGGAAATTTTAAAAACATTAATAGACTTTATTTTTTGGAATAGTTTTAGGTTGACAGAAAAATTAAGTAGAAAGTACAAAGAGTTCCCATACACCCCTTCCCTATCCCCAATTTCCTCAATTATTAATATATTGCGTTAGTGTGGTACATTTGTTATAACTGTATATTTATAAAAATATACATTATTTTAAACTAAAGCTCATAGTTTACATTAGGAGTTATAATTCACATATTACACAATCAACCAATTTATCATGTAGAAATCAATGTTTTTATATTCATAGATTTATGTTACCACCACCACTATCTAATTTTAGAAATTTTTTGTGGCTCCCCGATAAACTTCATATCTATTAGTAGTCACTTCCCACTTTCTCTCCTCCCCTGCCCCCCATCCTCCAACGTTAGCCCTAGTCTACCACTAATATACTTTCTCTCTCACTTTTCCTATTCTGGATATTTATATAAATGGATATTTCATATAAATGCAATATCTGGTCTCTGGGACTGGCTTCTTAAACTTAGAATATTGTTTTTAAGGTTCATACATATGGTAGCATGTATCAGTATGTTATTTGTTCTTATTGTGGAATAATATTTCCTGTACCAGATTTTATTTATCCATTCATCAGCTGATGAACATTTAGATTGATCCCATGTTTTGACTGCTATGAGTAATGCTGCCATGAACATTTGTGTACAAGTGTTTGTATGGATATATGTTTTCATTTCTGTGGGAATACATGTGTAGGAGTGGAATTGCTGAGTCACATCGTAACTTTACATTTGACATTTGTGAAACTGACAGACCAAAGTGGCTGCACCATTTTAAAATCCCACCAGCAATGTATGAAGGTTCCAATTTCTCCACATCCTTGCTAACATTTGTTATTGCCTGTCTTTTAGTTATATCCATCCTGATAGGTATGAAATGGAATCTCATTGTGGTTTTGATTTACATTTTTCTAATGACTAATGATATTGAGCATCTTTCTTGGAGAAATGTCTACTCAGATCCTTTGCCCATAAAAAGAGTAGTATTTGTATTTTTATTATTGATTTGTCAGAGTTCTTAAAATATATTCTAGATATGAGTCCCTCATTAGATATATTATTGAAAATATTGTATTTTATTTTGTGGGTTATCTTTTTACTTTCTTGATGGTATCATTGCAACACAAAAGTTTTTAATATTGATAGTCCAATTTATTATTTTTCTCTTTTGTTTCTTGTGTTTTTGATGTAGTAGTTAGAAACCATTACTTAACCCAAAGTCACAGATTTACTCCTATGTTTTTGTCTAAGAGTTTTATAATTTAGCACTTACTAGTATATTTAAGTCTATGATCCATTTTGAATTATTTTTTTAAATAATTGAGATAAGGGTTCAAATTAATACATTTGCAAGTGGATATATTGTTGTCTCAGTCCTACTTGTTAAAAAATAGCTCTTTCTCCATTGAATTATCTTGGCACTCTTGTTGAAAATCAATTGACCATAAATGTAAGGGCTTATTTGTAGACTCTCAATTCAATTCCATTGATCTATAGGTCTATCCTTTTGCCAGTACCACCCTTCTTGATTACAGAGTAATTTTGTAGCAAGTTGAAATAGAGTAGTGTGAATCTTCCAAGTGCATTGTTTTCCAAAATTGTTTTGACTATTCTGGATTCCTTTAATTTCCATATGAATTTAAAGATCAGCTTTTTCATTTCTGCAAAAAATGAAGTTGGGATTTAGAGAGGGATTGTGTTAAATCTATAGAAAGATTTGGCAAGTTTTGCCATTTTAACAATATTAAGCCTTCCAAATCATTAACATGAAATGTCTTTCCATGTATACAGATCTTTTAAAAATTTTTAGCAATATTCTGTAGTTTCATTGTACAAGTTTTGAACTCCTTTTGCTAAATTTATTCTTAGGTATTTTATTCTTTTTCATGCTATTGTAAATGGAATTGTTTTCTTAAATTCATTCTTCATAATGTTTCTTGCCAGTGTATATAAATACAATTTATCTTTAGAAATTGATCATGTATTCTGCATCCTTGCTGAACTCATTTATTAATTCTAATAGTTGTTTTAGTCGATTCCTTAGGGTTTTCTAGATATAACACTGTGTCGTGCAAAAGAGAGATAGACTGACTTATTCCTTCCCAATGTGGATGACTTTTATTTCTCTTTCTTGCCTAATTTTACTGGCTGAAACCTGAGAATCCTCAGTTCAATATTGAATAGAAGTGGCAAGAGTGGACATTTTGCCTTGTTCCTGACATTAGGAGAAAAGCACTTGGATTTTCACCACTGTGTGTGTGTGCCATTTGTGTGTTTTTCTTAGATCCTCTTATCAACTTGAAAAGGTTTCATTCTTTTTATATATTTTTTTAGAATTTTCTTTATTATGAAAGGTATTGAATTCTGTCAAATGCTTTTTCTACATCTTTTGAAAGAATCCTTTTTTTGGTCTCTTATTCAATTAATATGGTATATTATATGAATTGATTTTTAGATGTTAAACCAACTTGCATTTCTGGGATAAATCTCATTTGGTTATGGAATATAATCCTTTACATATGTTGCTAGAATCAGTTTGGTAGTATTTTGTTAAAAGATTTGTGCAAGTATATTCATAAGGGGTATTAGTCTGTAGTTTTCTCTTCATGTGAATGTCTTTATTTTGTTTCGATATCAGGGTAATACCTGCCTCATAAAATGAGGTGAGAAGTTTTCTTCTTTGTGTGTGTGTGTGTGTGTGTGTGTGTGTGTAAGATTTCATGAAAGATTGATATTGACGTTTTTGAGTGGTAAAATTCACCAGTGAAGCCATCTGAGCATGAGTTTTTTTTTATGTGGGGAGTTTTAAAATTACTAATTCAATCTCTTACTTGAAGGTAGAACCTGATTTTATATTTTCTGATGGGTCAATTTAGTAATTTATGTCTTTCTAAGAATTTACTGTTTTATATCTATCTATATAAAACCCTAATATGCAAATCAACCAAACTGCCGAATGACTGGTCAGTATGACATGCACTGACCACCAGGGGGCAGATGCTCAATGCAGGAGTGGCCTGCTGGTGGTCAGTGTGCTTCCACAGCGGGAGCACTGCTCAGCCAGAAGCCGGGCTCATAACTGGCGAGTGCAGTGGCAGGACCCACTCCTGCCTCGTGGCAGCGCTAAGGAGCAGCAAGCCAAGCAGTAAGGAGCGAGTAGGCAGGCAGTTAGGAGAGAGGAGTCCTGGATTTTGAGAGGGAGCAGGCTGGGCTGAGGGACACCCCCCCCCCCACACACACACACATGAATTTCGTGTACCGGCCTCTAGTAATTTATATAATTTGTTTGGCATGCAGTTATTCATAGTATTCCTTTATATTTACATATAAATATGTATTTAAATGTTGTACACATTTACATATTTAAATATTTTATATATATTTTAAAGTTTTGGTATGGTCAGTAGTGATGTCTCAACTTTCATTTCTGATTTTAGTGTTAAATCTTCTCTCTTTATTTTCTTGGTCACTCTAGCTAAAGGTTTAGCAATTTTGTAAGTCATTTTAAAGAATAAATTTTTGTGTTTTTTTAAAATCTATTAAAAAATTCTACTTCATTTTTTCTGCTCTAGTTTTTATTATTTTCTTCTTTCTGCTTGCTTTGGGTTTAGTTTGCTCTTATTTTTCTAGTTTCTTAAGGTGGAAGATTACGTTATTGATTTAAATTTTTCGCATATTTTTTTACTATAGGTGTTTACAGCTATAAATTTCCCTTTGAGAACTACTTTGTTACATTTCATAGATTTTGATATGTTGTTTTTGTGTATTTGTTTTCCTTATCTCAAAGTATTTTCTAATTTTCCTTTTGATTTATTTTTTGCCATATTGGTAATTTAGGAGTGTGTTGTTTAATTTCCACATATTTGTAAAGTTTCAAAATTTCCTTCTGTTATTGATTTCTAATTTCACTCCTTTTGATGTTTGTTTTGTGGTCTGGCAAAGGGTTATCCTAGAGAATCTTCAATGTGTGTGAGGAGAATGTGTATTCAAGCTGCCATTATGTAGAGAGTTCTATCGATGTCTTTTAGGTTTAGTTGTTTTATAGTGTTGTTCAACTCTTCTATTTACTTATGGCATTTTCCCCCCAGTTGATCTATCCATAATTGAAAGAATAATGCTGAGGTCCCCTACCATTATTGTTGAAATGTCTATTTTTCCCCCTAAATTTTGTCAGCTTTTGTTTCATGTATTTTGGGTCTGTGTTGTTAGGTGCGTATATATTTGTAATTGCTATATCTTCCTGATGGATTGATATTTTTACTATTTTAAAATGTCTCTTGTGTCCTAGATGATTTGGCTCAGTGGATAGAGTGTCTGTGGATCAATGTGTTCCGACTTTGATTCCGGCCAAGGGCACGTACCTTGGTTGCAGGCTCCTCCCTAGCCCCAGCCCTAGTCAGGGCTCGTGCAGGAGGCAACCAATTGATGTGTTTCTCTCACATCGATGTTTCTCTCTGTCTTTCTCTCTCTTCCACTCTCCCTGAAAATCAATGGAAAAATATCCTCAGGTGAGGATTACAAACCAACCCAAAACAAAAGTCCCTTGTTATCTCTAGTAACATGAAACCTCTTCCCTACAAGTGAACGAGGGATAGAGTGATTGGGCCCCCATAGTCCCGGCCTGGTGTGCCTGGGGTAGAGCCTTATGAGTGGGAGCTGAGTGATGGAAGGGAGATTGGTCCACTCTTCAGGGTCAAACAGACTAGAACTCGTGAAACCTGGGGCTGGGGAAGGAAATGACAAAGGCCTATAGTTTGCACCTGCCAAGATGAAAAGGTAGTTCCAGACTGGGAGCGAGGGGGAAAGGGAGCCCTCTTCTTCTTGGTTACACTGTTTTGGAGGAGAAATTCTGTAATATGGAGCTGGGAGAGGGGTTAAGGGAGTGAGTTTTGGCTCAAATGCCATAACTCTCACTGTTCTTATTGAGATTTAGTAGATTTTCTTGAATGAACATTTCCCTTTGTGGTATGCCCTTCGGACAATATCTAAAGACTTTAAATGAAATTTAAAAATATTTTCCACCAATTCAATAGTTGTTTGGCTGGAGAGAGAAACTGCCAAGTTCTACACCTTTCAGGAAGTCCTGCACTTCCCTGTAGTTTTTAAAAGAATAAATAGGGCTAGGTTTAGCTTTCTTAAATTGAACCACCCAGAAATTCTCAACAATTGAGGTTACCATGACCGAATGTGGGGAAAACAAGACATAGTCCTTGGAAGCACCAAATTAAAAGGAATAAGAGTTGGCTGCTGAGTGGCCACATATTTGCCTTTCACCTCTCTGAGAAATCAATCTCATTACTCAGCAACTCAAAATTATGGTAGCAATAAAATGAAATTGCATTTGTGTGAAGGCCTAACCTACCCCAATGCTTTTGCATTGTTTATAACTTTGTGGGCAAATGCCAAGGCAGGAGGCTGATTAGCAACCAGTCATAGACTTTTTATAAAAAATCTAATTATGTAGTTGAAAGTGAAAGTGAAATGTGGTAGAAATGAAGAAGTGCCATTCGCAAAATGGGTCAGAAGAGGACCTAGTTAATGGTGGGCTGATGTAGGCCAGGGAGTTTTCAGATTCAGAGGTTAGACATATTTAATGAGCAAGGGTATTCACCTGGTGGTGGAATGATTGACAGTCCAAGGGTGTCCCACCAGCCAGGCAAAGATATTCCAGGAGAGGATGATACTGGAATAGTTCTGGCAGGTGGTTAGATTCAGGAAGATCTGGCTGCAGGACACTCCCCTCACCTCTCGCAGCTCTGGGAAAATGGATGCTGAGGTATGAGACACATTTCCAGTGTTCATGTGGCATAAGGTCAGAATGGGATCAAGTACCCAAGCTGACAAGGATGAATCATTAACAGCAGGCTATGGGCTTCTTAGATTCTCTAAGTAACAGATGATTGGGTCCTGAGCCTAAATCTGTGTGGGAGTTGATTGTCAATAGCTGTAGGCATTAGAGACTCTTGGGGGCAGAGAATTATGTAGAAGAATATAGCTGGGCAAGTCAGATAATAATAATAATAATAAATACAGTAGTAATAGTAATAGTAATAGTAATAGTAATAGTAATAGTAATAGTAATAGTGACACAACAGCAAACATACCACTTATAATGTGCCAGACTCTTTCCTAAACATGCATTTAACCTTTAGGAAAACCTCATGAAGTAAGTAATATTACCCTCATTTTTGAGATAGGTAAGCTAGAGGCATAGGACATTTAAGTAACTGGACCTACATTGCACAGCCAGCACATTCTGAAGCCAGGGTTCAAACCCAGGCTTCAGGCTCCATAGTTTATGCCTTCCCACTGCACTCAACTAAATCTCTGAACCTTTCCCCCTTATCCCTAAATGGGAAGAACAATAGACACCTCATCATATTGTAGAAAAGATAAGTATCTGTGGTAGTACTTGTAAACCAGAAATTGTGGTCCCTATGTTCATTATTGTTCATGATTGCTCCAATCCCCAGGCTGCCCTCAAATACAACTCCTCTGGCTGCTTCTTTTAATAATTGAAAATGAGCTGGAGATAGAAAGCATTACCTCTGTAGTCATGTTTTATTGCATAAGCTGGATAGGGCACAGAGGCATTCATTGCATCATTCTTTATACATTTTTGTCTACCTTAAATATTGCATAATAGCCTAAAAAATAAATGGGTGTGTCTCTGGGTGGGGCGAGAAGAGTGAACATCAGATTAACTCTGGAGTGACCCCAAGATGAATTTTGTTGACTTGAAAATATGGCTGTTGGACCATTCTAGCTTTCTAGATTCCATCTGGACAGATCAGGAAAGACAGTAAATGTTTAAGGCAGGGAAAGGTCTACATTGGGGAAAGGAGGCCCAGGAGGGGAGGACAGAGATGCAGGTGACAAACTACCAGGAGATCCATGTACTAAAACAAACAAGGGGGAGGCTGGGGAAATGGCATGGGATAACCTGGTAAAAGGCAGTCAAGAGGCCGAAGGGGATGATGAAAGTCCACAGTGACCTCCCAGGGAGGAGCTTCAGAATTGGTCAAAAATTAATGTGCTGCTTCTTTCTACATATTTGAGACACTTTACCTACAACATAATGTGGACCAGAAAGAGTCACATATGAAACCTGACAAGCTCAGGGGAGGCCTTCATGGCAGGCCTTACAAACTCAACATCTGAAAGAAACCACATAGGATGGTCTGAAATTAAAACTTTCTAACTAAAAGAGAATCATGGCGGGTAGTCATGTCCTAGGCCAGTATCTTCCTTGACAAAGGTCAATCTTTACTTTAACTGAGCCTGTCTATTGTCTTTTTGCATCTAAGATAACATAACTTTGCAATGTCAAAGTAATTTCCCCTTTTTTTCCAGACCCCTCACAGCATAATCTCCCACCAGACACCACAGAACTCCTCGTTGTTTTCTTGTTCTTCTGCATACAATTTCTATGTGCTGTCCATGTTCATTGTTATCTGTGCTATACCCACCCATGTAAAAGAAATGTATGTCTATCTGGCTTACTTTTTTATCCAATCTCAGAGGTTTCCTCGATTTGCTTTCTCCCACCTCCTTAATCTATTACCAGTGAATTTCATATAACCCCCTTACATTTTCCCCTTTGATTCTGATGTCTAAAAGAAGTGGTAAACTGCCACTTTCCAAAGCAGTTTCTCAATCCGTTGAGATTCTGCTTCCCAGCAATGGTCGTCAGTTTTGGCTCAAATAAACTCATAAAAATTCTCTACAGGTTTGGACATTTCTTACATGGACAATACATATTCAATTGGTTTAGTAAAGGATGGACACTAAGGAAAAATTATGTCCAAGGATAAAAGAGGAACTAAAACATAATAACAGCAAAGTTTGACTTAGTGTGACATTGTGATTTATAATAAGAAATATATATTCGGTCTTTGTCCCCATTTCTAGGTCAGAGCTCCCTAAACCCTTGGAATTTCCCAAGGGATCAGCTGCAAAGGTGCTTTTGTTATGTTAATCAAGTGACTCTTGGATAAGACCTAAGGGTGGGGGGCTGGTTGCCAGGAGAACCAACCATGTAACCAGAAGGTTGCACCTTTTAGTCCAATCCCTGGAAGAGGAGAGGGGCTGGAGATTGAATCAATTGTCAAAGGCCAATGATTTAGTCAATAAAGCTTATGTAATAAAGCCTCTATAAAAACTCAAAGGATGGGGTTTGGTGAGCATGTGTTGATGCTAGGAGAGTGATATGCCCGGAGAGGGCATAGAAGCTCCATGCCCCTTCCCATGTATCATGCCCCGGGCATGTCTTTCATCTGGCTGTTCCTGAGTTATATCTTTTTATAATAAACCAGCAACCTAGTAAGTAAAATGTGCATCTGAGTTCTGTGAGTTGCTCTAACAAATATTAAACCCAAGAAGGAGGTCATTGGAGTCTCCCATAGGTTGGTCAGAAGCATGACTGAGAACTTGGACTTTCTATTTGTGTAAAGTGAGGGAGGGCATTCTTATAGGACTAAGCCCTTAACCTGTGGGATCCGACACTACCACCAGTTAGATAGCATCAGAACAGAGTGAATTGTAGGACACCCACCTGGTGTCCAGGAATTGCATGGTGCTGCAGGGAAAACCCACAGGTTGGAATTGGGAGCAGAGCTGCACTCAGCCTCCTGGAAGTCCAGGCAAGAAGTCAAATATGGAAGTTACAAAGCTCAGGTAATCAGAAAGGAGGCCACAGGCCAGTTCCTGGGGACAAGTATTTTTCTCCCCTCTGCTAGCATCAGCCTTTGCTAGCTTAGTAAACTTGGAAGTAGAAAAAGTCTACTTTAAATTGCCCTTAAAAATTGGGACAGAAGTTTCACAGTGAATATTTATAAAAAAGCATTGTTAGGCTGCATCTAGAAAAAAATGAAAGCAAATGATTAAAATAAATTGATTTTATTGTACACTTAACGAAATTGAATTTAAACATGCAATTGTACACCTGCTCTCTGAACAGAGTGAACTGAGGGCTGCCTTTACTGGTGGAATTTTCCCAACAAAAGTATAAAGTAAAATGAAATAACATTCTCGAATTCATGTTTGACTTTTGCCACATGATCATAAAAGGGTTATTTTTTTTTTTTTTTTGCAGAAACTCTTTGAGCACTCTATCAATTTTCTCAAGAGCCTCTCATATTCCTTTGATATTTAAACCAATCTCTTTCAAAGTCTTTCTGGTGTCTTGTCCTTGCTGTTTTCTCCTCTTCAGCTGTTAACTGCTCCAACGCTCCCCAGTTCGCATTTGTCAAAGCCATTGCACAGGATGCCAGCAGTTCTTCAACTTCATTCTCACAGACTTTATGAAATCCCACCCTCTTTCTCAATGCAATATCTGCAATTATACTTTGTAATCAGTTTGCATTGTATTCCCAGTGTATTGATCACCTGTCAACCAGAGGGAGGTTGAGCAGCAAAGATGTTGATGGGGTGGGAAGGAAAAGACCCCGGTGTGAGTGTAGGAGATATAGGAAAGGGCGGGGATTAATATTGTAAGTGGCGAGTTTTGCTCCCCTAGGTAAACTCGTAACTGTAGGAACTCAGATAGTAAATGTTTGAATAAAGGCAAGCCCTGTACTGAACTCTTAAAATGTTTCTCACATGGCCCCTTACAAAAACAATCACATAGTTAATGAAGCAATGAACAAGGTGCTTACTAGCAGGTGCATAGCAAAACTGGTGGCACATTTTACATGGCTCTTTCTTGTCACCCCCTCTGATAGAAGTTGGGGCACATCCAAACGCAGCTCAGTGGAGGTGGTTCTGTGAGGGGTTGACTTGATTTAAGACAACATGTAGTTTGCCTGCAGTAGTTACTTACTGCTGTGTAACAAGTGGCCCAACTTATTGGCTTAAAACAACAGACATTTATTATCTCATAGTTTTCATGGGTAAGAAATCCAGGAGCAGCTTAGCTATGGGTCATCCAGGGCTGCAGTCATCTGAACATTGCCTGGGTCTGTTGTTAGGAAGCTTCAGTTCCCTACCATAGGGTTTCTCATGACATGCCTTCCTCCAGAGCTGGGGATCCAAGAAAGAGAGGAACTGACAAAGACAGAAGCCACAGTGTCTTTGCAACTTGATCTTGGAAGCGACATACCATCATTTATATAGTACTAGAGGCCAAGTGCACAAAATTCGTGCACTTGGTGGGGGGGTCCCTCAGCCCAGCCTGCACCCTCTTGCAGTCTGGGAGCCCTCGGGGGATGACTGACTGCGGGCTTAGGACCGCTCCCCTTGGCTCCCACCACTGCTGCTGCACTCGCCAGCCATTAGCCTGGCTTCTGGCTAAGTGGCGCTCCCCCTGTGGGGGGCAGCTCCTGCGTTGAGCATCTTCCCTTGGTGGTCAGTGCATGTCATAGCGACAGGCGGTTCCGCTGTTCAGTCAATTTGCATATTAGCCTTTTATTATATAAGGTTCTATCCTCCTGGTACAATGTGGGAGGTGACTATACAAGGATGTGAATACCTGGAGGTGGTGGCCCTCAGGGGCAATCTGGGAGACAGGCTCCCACACTGCCTGTTGGTTGATTGGCTGTAAGGGAGATAGCGAAGGACTGGGAAGGGGGGAGGGGTTGAGAGGGTAGTGCAAGGAGGGAACAGACAGAAAGAACTTATGCAGTAAGTGGTGTGGATGCTGTGGCAAGGCTACCTACCTCATACAGTTATGTTGGTTGTGCATGGCACTACTTTGGGACCATTCCGAGCCCCAAATGGAGGTGAGCACAGCCTCTTTTCTGCAGAAGTTTGACATGGAAGGGGCCTCACCGTAGTGACCTTTTCATCAAGCAGCAATGACTCAAATGTCTCTGGAAGCTAGGTTTCAGGAAGCCCATTCTCTGTGTAGATCAGGTGGGAGTGGCTGCTCAGTGAGGGTGTCTAACTGGCATCTGTGAGCTCTTGGCTTTGGCATGATAGTCCCTTCTTCTACTAAAGGAACCAATGGAGGTAGGTATTATGTGGGCGTCAGAGGAGATCCTGGCTTCATTTGGGGATGGTGACATGACTCGCTAAGCAGGAACAGCAATGAGACAGAACTGCTTTTTCTTCTTAGCATCTGCAATCCATTTATACTTCTGTCAAAAACAGGGGTTGATTGGGACACACTAACTCTGGAAGAAGCCCCAGAGTTCCTTAGATGGGAAGTCAGGAAATACCAAGTTCTATTTCTGGAACCATCAATGACTTTCTGTGTTGCTGTGTCTTAGGAGCTGAATTGTGTCCTCCCAAAATTCGTGTGTTGAATTCCTAACCCCCAGTAACTAAGAATGTGACTGTATTTGGAGATAGGGTCTTTAAAGAGGCAATTAAGTAAAAATGAGGTCATTAGGGTGGGCCCTAATCCAATATAACTGGCATCCTTATAAGAAGAGGAGATTAAGACACAAACATGTACACAGGAATGGCCGGGTAAGGACACAGAGGATGCGGCCATCTCCAAGCCAACCAACCTTGCTAAAACCTTTATCTCAGACTTCTAGTCTCCAGAACTGTGAGAAAACAAATTTCTGTTGAATAAGCCACCCTGGCTGTGGCACTTTGTTATGGTAGCAGCCTTAGCTAATAAATACACCTGGACAAGTCTTTCTCTTCCCTATGTTCTGGATTTGCAATGCTTAAAATGGTGATGATTCCTTGTCTTTGGTGCTGACCCATGGTTCTGTGCACATTAAGAAAAGATGTCTCTTTTCCTAGGCAGATGCAGTCCTGCATTTAGGTGCTTGACTTAGTGAGGGGGCCATGGGTGAGATTCCAATGTTCACTCACCACTAGGGGGGATGCACTTGAGCTGAGCACAATCAAGCATGCAGCTCTGGATCCTCATGGTGTGGGGTGGGATGCTGGCTCTCCTCCAGGGGACAGGTTGAGATGATATCCTTTCTCCTCATTGCCCTTTCTTTCTCTCTCTCTCTTTTTTTAAAAAATATTTATTGTTGAGATTATTACAGATGTTTCTCTTTTTTCCCCCCATAGCTCCTCTCCACCCGGTTCCCACCCCACCCCAGGCCCTTGCCACCCTATTGTCTGTGTCCATAGGTACTGCATACATGTATATAAGATCTTTGTCTAATCTCTTCCCGCACCCCCCAAACCCCCTTCACTCTGAGAATTGTCAGTCTGTTCCATTTCCATGCCCCTGATTCTATTCCATTCACCAGTTTATTCTGTTCATCAGATTTTTTATTCATTTGATTTTTAGATTCACTTGTTGATAGATATGTATTTGTTGTCACTTTGTTGTTCATAATTTTTTATCTTTACCTTATTCTTCTTCTTCCTCTTCTTAAAGAATACCCTTCAGCGTTTCATATAATACTGGTTTGGTGGTGATGAACTCCTTTAGCTTTTTCTTGTCTGTGAAGCTCTTTATCTGACCTTCAATTCTAAATGATAGCTTTGCTGGGTAGAGTATTCTTGGTTGTAGGTTCTTGCTATTCATCACTTTGAATATTTCTTGCCACTCCCTTCTGGCCTGCATAGTTTTGTTGAGAAATCAGCTGACAGTCATATGGGTACTCTCTTGTAGATAACTAACTGGTTTTTTTCTTGCTGCTTTTAAGATTCTCTCTTTGTCTTTTGCCCTTGGCATTTTAATTATGATGTGTCTTGGTGTGGTCCTCTTTGGATTCCTCTTGTTTGGGGTTCTCTGAGCTTCCAGGACTTGTAAGTCTATTTCTTTCACCAGGTATGGAAAGTTTTCTGTCATTATTTCTTCATATAGGTTTTCAATATCTTGCTCTTTCTCTTCTTCTGGCACCCCCATAATTCGAATGTTGGTACGCTTGAAGTTGTCCCAGAGGCTCCTTACACTATCTTCATATTTTTGGATTCTTTTTTCTTTTTGCTCTTCTGGTTGGGTGCTTTTTGCTTCCTCATATTTCATATCATTGACTTGATTCTTGGGATCCTTTAGTCTAATGTTGAATCCCTGTATATTATTCTTTATTTTAGTCAGTGTATGCTTAATTTCTGACTGGTCCTTTTCCATTTTTTTTGGCATTCTCACTAAGATCCTTGGAGGTCTCACTAAGTTCCTCAGAGGTTTCTAGAAGATTCTGGAGTAACCTTATAACTGTGGTTTTGAAATTTATATCCAGTAGTTTGCTTTCTTCCATTTCTTTCATTTGTGACATGTTTCTTTGTCTCCGCATTTTGGCTGTTTCCCTCTGTTTGTTTCTATGTATTGGGTAGCTGCTAAGTCTCCTTGAGTTGATAGAGTGGCCTTGTGTAGTAGGTGTCCTATAGGGCCCAGTGGATCAGCCTCCCCAATCACCTGAGGTGGACACTCTTGGTGTACCCCTTTGTGGGCTGTGTACACAGTCTTGTTGTAGTTGACCCTTGATTGCTGTTTGTATCACTGGGAGGAATTGACCTCCAGGCCAATTGGCTGTGGGAACCAGCTGTGACTACGGTGGGAGAGCTGCTGTGCAGGAGACACCCTTATGGGGCAAGACTTGCTTCAGTGGGGCTTTGGCGCTCACTGACCCCAAGTGTGTGTCACTTATGGATGTGAAGAGTTGTAATCTCATATGGTCTCACACTGACCACTGGGTACACTGGCTCTTGGATCTCGAAGGAGGTGCAAAGTCAGCCACCGCCTGGGGCCACCCAGCAGGAGCTACAGAAAGATCTGCAGATTCCTCCTCTTTGTATTAGATTTGGAAGTGCCAGGTGAGGCCCAGCTGTGAAGCAAGGCAGGCTGTTGCTGGTGCCGACTTTGGGCCTTTTATTGATAGCTTTGGGGCTCCCTGACCCCACTGCAGCTTGTTTGACAGGATTTAGGCTGAGAAAGGACAGGCCATTCATATGCAAAAGCTACTGTGCACAGCTTGGGTGGGGTTGTAAATTGCGTGGGGTGGGGTCTCAGGGAATCTCCAGGCTTGGACTCCTTGCTCCTCTGGGTGGCCTCTGCAAAGGCAATCTCCCTCCCAATTAAAAAGGCAGCACACCGGGTGCCGGACCAGCCCATTCTGCTCCTCCGCACCTCCTACCAGTCTCTATGGGCTTTCTTCTTTACCTCTCTAGTTGTAGTACTTACACTCAGCCAACTTTCCTATGGTTCTGGATGATAGTTGTTCTGTATTTTAGTTGTAATTTTGATGTGGTTATGGGAGGCAGCAAGTACAGGCGTTTACCTATGCCACCATCTTGGTTCCTCTCATTGCCCTTGCTTAGAGCAAACCCAGTGGAAAACTTCTGCAAATGATGCATTAAACTTTTAAATTTACAATGTACTTTGCAAGTCTACTGTACCTTAGTAACATAACACACCAAAAGGTTGGAGAGAACTCCTTTAAAACATTTTATGAATTCACAGCTCTGTCATCACTGTCTCATTCTCATTCTCAACCACAGATACTTACAAACCCAGAAATTTACATATTTATATGTAGAAAAATGCCACTTAGCTCTCTCTATAAATACATTTTAATATCACTTTGAAGAAATTTGTAGACCTGTAGTAGTAGTTAGGCAAGCATGAGCAGAGTAGGAACCATAGGCCATGTTCAAAGGGTCATCAGGGTAGAGAATGCCAGGTACCTAGCAACAAGCATAACTACAAGCCCTTGCATGGCCACCCCTTAAGCATTAACCCCTGGAGATGACATCTAGGCTTCAGCTGTGTTTCAGCTCCAGGCCCAGAGGAGCACCAAAATCAGATGGAGTGAAGTCATGGCTGATATCAAGATAAGCTGCATTGACTAACAATACCCTGGCACCTACCAATCAGTGGAAACTATGACCCTGAAGAGGCACACCTAGAAAGCTGATGAATGCTCGATTGAGATTCTCCCCTAAGGCCTCCAGATAAAAGTCCCCAGGCTGGAGGACCCTGCAAGGCTCTCTCTATGGAGCATGCCCAAATCTTTCCTCCCTGTTTCATCTCTCAAGGTTTTTCTCTCTCTCTGTCTCTCTCAATATAATAGATATATACAGAAATATAGATATACATATATCACAGGTTGGTGCACATACATGTATTTCCTAGTTTTGTCTGATGAGAGGGTCTAGGAGCAATGACACCTCAGTAACAATGAGCAAACATAATGCTCAGTTCTTGTCTCTAAACATCACTATCAATTATAAAGAATGAGGGTTTCTAGAAGAAATGGTTGATTCCAGAGGTGAGAAATGGAAAACACAAGGTGAGCTTGGAACATCTGGAGGCTTATTAAAAAAAGACAGGGGACGACCTGATGGGGTTCCTAATGGTAAAACTGGAACAATTTCAGCAGCAAGAAAAATTGTACTGGATTTTGAACCAGAGAGCAAAATATATAGGTTACAGTCAATAGTGCGGTGAAGGCCTGGGGAAAGAGCGGGAGTGGAGAGGAGGGGGTCAATGGGGAAAGGAAGGGGACATCTATAATACTTTCAACAATAAAGATAAATTAAAAAATTTTTTTACAACAACCCTATGAGATGAATATAATTATCCCCAGTTTGTAAATTCTTGAGGGCATGGAAGAGTCAAGATTCAAATTCAGGTTCATCTAATACCACAGCTCCATTATACAACACTAGAGGCTCAGTGCACGAAATTCGTGCACTGGGGAGGGGGGGGAGGTCCCTCAGCCCGGCCTGCACCCTCTCGCAGTCTAGGACCCCTCGCTCCTTACCATCTGCCTGTTTGCTGTTCCTTACCGCTTGGCTCACTGCTCCTTAGCCCTGCCATGGAGGCAGGAGAGGCTCCTGCCACCGCTGCTGTGCTTGCCAGCCATGAGCCCGGCTTCTGGCTGATCAGCACTCCCCCTGTGGGAGCGCACTGACCACCAGGGAGCAGCTCCTGCGTTGAGCATCTGCCCCCTGGTGGTCAGTGCACATCATAACGACTGGTTGTTCTGCTGGTTGGTCGATTTGCATATTAGGCTTTTATTATATAGGACTAGAGGCCCGGTGCACGAAATTCGTGCACTGGGGAGGGTGTCCCTCAGCCCAGCTTGCACCCTCTCTAATATGGGACCCCTCGGGGGATGTCCAACTGCAGGTTTAGGCCCGATCCCTGTGGAATCGGGCCTAAACCTGCAGTTGGACATCCCTCTCACACGGATCGCCCCAGGCACCCCCAGGGAGCGGCCACGCCCCCATGCCACGCCCCCTGGGGTGCCGATCGCCCCAGGCACCCCCGGGGAGCGGCGGCACGGGCGCGGCCACGCCCCCCCGGGGTGCCGATCTCCCCAGGCAACCCCGGGGAGCAATGGCAGGGGCGTGGCCATGCCCCCCGGGGTGCCGATCGCCCCAGGCACCACCGGGGAGCGGCCACGCCCCTATGCCACGCCCCCCGGGGGTGCCCATCGCCCCAGGCACCCCTGGGGAGCGGCCACGCCCCCATGCCACGCCCCCAGGGTGCCGATCGCCCCAGGCACCCCTGGGGAGCGGCCACGCCCCTATGCCACGCCCCCCCGGGGGTGCCCATCGCCCCAGGCACCCCTGGGGAGCGGCCACGCCCCCATGCCACACCCCCCAGGGTGCCGATTGCCCCAGGCACCCCCGGGGAGCGGCAGCATGGGCGCGGCCACGCCCTCCGGGGTGCCGATCACCCCAGGCACCCCCAGGGAGCGGGCACGGGCGCGGCCACGCCCCCCCACAGGGTGCCGATGGCCCCAGGCACCCCCGGGGAGCAGCGGCACGGGCGCGGCCACGCCCCCCCGGGGTGCCGATCGCCCAGGCACCCCCGGGGAGCGGCAGCAGGGGCGCGGCCACGCCCCCCCGGGGTGCCGATCGCCCAGGCACCCCCGGGGAGCGGCAGCATGGGCAGGGCTACGCCCCCCGGGGTGCCGATCACCCCAGGCACCCCCAGGGAGCGGGCACGGGCACGGCCACGCCCCCCCCGGGGTGCCGATCGCCCCAGGCACCCCCGGGGAGCAGCGGCACGGGCGCGAACACGCCCCCCACGGGGTGCCGATCGCCCCAGGCACCCCCGGGGAGCGGCAGCAGAGGCGCGGCCACGCCCCCCGGGGTGACGATCACCCCAGGCACCCCCAGGGAGCGGGCACGGGCGCGGCCACGCCCCCCCAGGGTGCCGATCACCCCAGGCACCCCTGGGGAGCAGGCACGGGCGCGGCCACGCCCCCCCGGGGTGCCGATCGCCCCAGGCACCCCCGGGGAGCGGCCACGCCCCCATGCCACGGCCCCCCCGGGGTGCCCATCGCCCCAGGCACCCCCGGGGAGCGGCAGCACGGGCGTGGCCACGTCCCCCGGGGTGCCGATTCACCCTAGGCACCCCCGGGGAGCAGCTGCACGGGCGTGGTCACGCCCCCCGGGGTGCCGATCACCCCAGGCACCCCCGGGGAGCGGCAGCACGGGCGCGGCCACGCCCCCCCGGGGTGCCGATCGCCCCAGGCACCCCCGGGGAGCGGCAGCAGGGGCGCGGCCACGCCCTCCCGGGGTGCCGATCGCCCCAGGCACCCCCGGGGAGCGGCAGCAGGGGCGCGGCCACGCCCTCCCGGGGTGCCGATCGCCCCAGGCACCCCTGGGGAGCGGGCACGGGCGCGGCCACGCCCCCCCGGGGTGCCGATCACCCTAGGCACCCCCGGGGAGCAGCTGCACGGGCGTGGTCACGCCCCCCAGGGGTGCCTATCACCCCAGGCACCCCCAGGGAGCGGTCACGGGCGCGGCCACGCCCCCCGGGGTGCCGATCACCCCAGGCACCCCAGGGGAGCAGCGGCTCGGGCGTGGCCACTGGGCACCGCCATCTTGATTTTATCAACGGTCGACAGGCCACCCGGAGTCCCGCCCTCAGCCTCCGCTGGCCCAATCATGGGCATAGCGGAGGTGCGGTCAATTTGCATGTTTCTCTATTATAAGGTAAGATGCCTCTCCCATTGTCCAAGGCAAACAAAGTCTCTCAGTGCATAAGAACTCTTTGACTTCTATAGGCCTCACACGGACGTTCTCACTGAATCACTGTTTTGCTCACTTTGCCTGCTTAAATCAGAGGTCACTTGGCACAAGCATTATAATAATCTCCCTTTCCAAAGCCGGCTGATGCTCCACGTATTTTAGAGCAACTCTTCCACTCTGGTCCATACCCAGGGAAAGTCTCGGGTCCTATCCGGGGAATTCTGGGGCCTGGGAGGGAGTTAAAATAAGAAGTAAAGAGGGCAAGGGAGGGTGGACATTTGACATCCCATTCTTAATCACCCTCCGTGCTTCGATGCCTCCCTTGATAGCATGGGTTCCGGGTTCCTCATTTGTTCACATTTCCTGGGGGGTGGCGGAGAGAGCTGAGCACATTGCTACAAAAATAACGAAGGTGATAAATGACCCCAAACAGCCAGAAAGGGAAGGAACAGCCTTTCTTTGACTCTTTCCCTTGGCTGTAGATAAATTGCCTCTGTCGTGGCTGGGCCGTGGAGCTTTAGCTGTGATATGGTTGGGGTGGCTATCTGCCAGGCCCTCCCTCCCCCTACAGCAAGGAAACTGACCCTGCTGGCTAATTTAAAAAAAAAAAAAAGAGAAAAAGGAAGCAGGGGTCCATTCTGCTTAACAACTAAAAGCTCTGACTCTCCAGGGCCTTGAGACCTTCACCTCCAAGTTGGGGCAGCATCACTTTGGAGAGCAGAGCCGATCTGTACTCATGGAGTATCTGTCCTTCACTGATGCAGATGGGTCCAGAGGCAGAGGAATGGATGAAATGACCTCTGGCAGGCTCCTCCCTGTCACAGGTTTAGACCACATGATTTTTTTTTTTACAATTTTATTGAGGTATAATTGATATCCAAAAATGGCACATATTAAATGTATACAATTTGATGTTTGATATGCATATAAATTTGATATGCACATACCTGTGATACCATAACCTGAATTAAGGCAATGAACACATCTATCACTTCCAAAAGTTTCCTTGTGTCCCTTTGCTTTATTGTGTGTGGCAAGAATACTTTACATGAGATCTACCCTCTTAATAATTTTTTAAGTGGACAACTCTGTAGTGTTAACTGTAGGCACTATGCTGTACAGCAGTTAGCTAGAACTTATTCACCTTGTATAACTGAAATTTTATACTCATTGAACAGCTTCCCATTCTGCACCCCGCCCCCCCCCCCCCCCCAACCTGTGGCAACCACCAATTTATTTTCTGCTTTTATACATTTGACTATTTTGGATTCTTTATACAAGATGGATGCAGTGTTTGTCCTTCTGTGATTGATTTATTCCACTTAGCACAATGTTTTCCAGGTCCATTCATATTGTCACAAATGATAGAGTTCCTTTTTTTTTAAGGTTAAGTAATATTCCACTGAATGTATATACCACATTTCCTTTATTCATTGTCTGTTGATGGAAATTTGGGTTGTTTCCACATCTTGGCTACTGTGTATAATGCTGGAATGAAATGGAAATGCAAAGAAGACATACAGGTGGCCAACAGGCACTTGAAAAGGTGCTGAACATCACTAACCATCAGAGAAATGTAAGCCAAAACCACAATGAGATGTCACTTCACACCTTGGTCGGATGGCTATCCTATCTAATAAAATAGTAATATGCAAATTAACCATCACTCCACTACACCCACAAGCCAATCAGGAGCAAATATGCAAATAAACCTAACCAAGAGGGCTACAGCACAGGAGGGAGGCTTGGGTTTCCCCGGTAATGGAGGAAGACAAGGTTTCTGCCTGCCCTTGCTGGCCTAAGCCTCCACTCAAGGCTACAAAGTTTCAATGATAGAAGGTAAACAAGTCCAAACAGAAATGGCGGCAGCCTCAGAGCTGGAAAGAGCAGGAGGCTAGGGTTGCCCCCGGCAATGGAGGAAGCCAAGCTTTCCGCACTCCCTGGCCAGCCCAGGCCTCCACTTAAGGCTACAAAGTTTCAATTATAGAAGATACATAAATCCCAACAGAAATGGCTGCCGCCATGGAGCAAGCAGGAAGCTTGGCTCCGCTCCAGGCTACAAAGTTTCAATTGTAGAAGATAAATAAACCCCAGATACCAGGGCCTCCACTTGGGTTGCCAGGGGGCATGGCTGGCCTGCAAACCACCACAGGCCCCTCGCCCAGGCCACCCCACGCCCCAAGGGAACCCCCACCCTGATCCAGGACACCCTTCAGGGAAAACCAGCTGGCCCCCACCCATGCACCAGGCCTCTATCCTATCTAATAAAAGAGTAATGCAGATTGACCATCACTCCAACACACAATATGGCTGCCCCTATGTGGTCAAAGATCCTGCCCCCATATGGACACAAGATGGCCACCACAAGATGGGATAAACCAGGCCTGCAAGGGAGGGCAGTTGGGGGCGATCTAGCCTGCAGGGGAGGGCAGTTGGGAGGGACCAGGCCTGCAAGGGAGGGCAGTTGTGGGCAATCAGGCCTTCAGGGAAGGGCAGTTGGGAGGGACCCAGGCCTGCAGGTGAGACTAGATGGGGGTGACCAGGCCTGCAGAGGAGGGCAGTTAGGGGCAAATAGGCTGGCAGAGGAGCAGTTAGGCATCAATCAGGCTGGCAGGGGAGTGGTTAGGGGGTGATCAGGCTGGCAGGCAGAAGCAGTTAGGGGCATTCAGGAAGGCAGGCAGGTGAGCAGTTGGGAGCCAGCAGTCCTGGATTGTGAGAGGGATGTCTGACTACCCGTTTAGGCCCGATCCCACTGGGATGGGGCCTAAACGGGCAGTCGGATATCCCTCAAGGGGTCCCAGATTGGAGAGGGTGCAGGCTGGGCTGAGGGACACTCCTCCCCTGCCCCCCTCCCCATGCACGAATTTCGTGCACCGGGCCTCTAGTTATTTAAATAACTGCAATTGTTGGCGAATTTGTGGAGAAATTGGAACTCACATCCACTGTTGGTGGGAATGCAAAATGGTGCAGCAGCTGTGGAAAACAGTATGGAAGTTCCTCAAAAAAATTAAACATAGATCCCACTTCTGAGGATCTCGAAGAGATATCTTCATGACGGTTTTTGAGTTCCTGCCCAGAATCAGTCTGAAAAAGGAAGAAGTGGTGATGTGAATTGACTCTGCCGGCCATTGTTTCATTTAGGCCCAAACCTAGAAGTCACTCTCAATTCTTCCCTCATTCCCACTCCCTATGTCCAATAGGATCCACATCTTAATGCCTCTATCTCTTTAACATCTCTTGCTTGTGCCTCTTCTCTTCTCCCAGGGCCCCTGCCTTAGGGAAGCATCCTCCTCCAAGCCCTAATTAGTACACAGGTTTCCTGGTAGTGCCCCTGCCTCCACTCTCATCCTCTCTAATCTATCCTCTAGACAGAAGCTAGAGTAGGCACATATCTAGGTACATATCGCCTCCAATTAAAACCTTTTGATGGCCCCCATTGTCATAAAGATCAAGTCCATATCCTACTAGATAGTACACAGTGTTTTGCATGGACCCTTCTTCTCTCTCCAGCCTGGTCTCTCTAGCAAACCCTGGGAATATCAAACATTTTTAAGAGTCCTTAAGTAAGACTTGCTTTTTCTTGCCTTTAATAATATGCTTCCATTTTTTTCTCTCCAAGTGATTCCTATTTATCATCAGTGTTTCAGCTCCAGCATCACCTCCTCTGGGAAGTCCTCTTAAGCCTTGATTAAAAGACCTTTTTCTGCCATCACACGACGCTTTCTTCCATTACCCATCTTGCATCCTCATCAGACTCCATAATAATAAGGCTCATACTACCTGACAGACACTTCTGGCACATGAGCTGACTACCTGAATCCTCACACCCATCCTCAGTTCAGCATCTTCATTTTACAGAGAACGAGACACAGAGCAGCTGAGTAAGTTTCCCAAGGTCACAGAGCTTGCAAGTGACAAAACCAGGCTTGGACCTAGCCCATGCTCTTGACCACTGTACCACGTGTGTTCAGTGACTAGCAGAAAGTCCTGCTTTCTCACATTTTGCAGTTTTCTTTTGAGCATTTGGGCTGAGTTCCTGTGGCTCTAATCAGAATTTTGAGAGCTGTACCTGCACTGGGAGGACTAAAGGGGAGAAGAGCCAATGATGCCCCAAGGGCTGGCCACTTGATTTTATAAATAAAGTTTTGGTTTTTTTGATTCATTATTATTATTTTTTAGAGAGAGTGGAAGGGAAGGGCAGAGACACAGAGAGATAGAAACATTGATTGGTTGCCTTCCACATGTGACTGGACTGAGGCTTGGGATTGAGCCTGCAACAGGGTTACGTGCCCTTGACTAGAATTGAACCCCGGACCATTTAGTCTGCAGGCAGATGCTTTACCCACTGGGCAAAACTGGCTAGAGTATAAATAAAGTTTTATTGGGACATAGTCATGCCCATCATTTACATATTATCTATGGCTGCTCTGGTTCTACAATAGCAGAACTGAGTATAGTATAGTTACAGCCTGCAAAGGCCAAAATGTTTACTACCTGGCTCTTTAAGGAAAGGTTGGCAGACCCCCATCCAACAAGCCCATACAGCTAGTAAGTGGCAGAACTGGGTGAAGATGAAAGTCTTCAGACTCCAAAGCCTGTGCACCAATTTCCAAGGCAGCTCCACAGCAGCCAGGTGCTGGGAGGGGTAACACTTGGTGGCAACATAAACAGGAAAGGAGGCAGTAAGGGCCCAGGGAGGAGCTTTGTCAGTAGCATCGCTCCTTCCCTACACACCTCTCCATATTTTCTCCTCTCATTTGGCACCTTGTGCCTCACCTGAGGCACACAGACCGCAGCATCCGAGTCTCCATCCCCTTGCTAAGTTCCTCCTGGAACAACTAGTCAACTCCTCTTGTGGGGTGCCAGCTCACTCCCTCTAGGCAGATGCCAAGAATTAGAGGTCACGTTTCCTCCAGCTGGCTTCCTCTGAGGGCCCCATCACTTCAGACTGGTTTCAGCACCACAGATGGAGCCAGTTATAATAGATGGGATTGGGGACAGAGAAAATCCCCAGTGTGGAGAAGAGTTGCGTGTGTATGTGTGTGTAGAGGGGGTGCTGGAGGGTGTGAGTGGGAGGAGGGCTTTGCAGACAGAGGGAGAGAGGGCAAAGGCCCTGGAAGGGAGGGTGGCATGGGGCTGTCAGCAGCAAGAAAGGTGATTTAAAATCAATTTCCTGGCCAAGAAGAATCACCCTTGCCAGGGTGAAATATAATGTGAAATAGGAAAGGAAGGCAAGCTTGGGCCCTGCCATTGATGTGCCTCGGGCCCTTCTGCTTATGAAGCAAATAAATAACCTTCTCTGTAAGGCAGCCAGGCCAGCCCCATTATCATAGCAGGGGCTGATGCTGGAGCAACCAGCTCTGGTCACCAGACTGTGGATGGCAGATTCAAGAGGGGAAAGAGGCCCCTGAAGGCTGCTCTGGCCCTAACTGTGAGTGGCTTTAGCATCAACCATCTTGTGAACCCACCTTTTGGTCTGCAGTTCTGATATTAGAATTCTTTTGGTTGAATGTGACAGAAACCCAATTTGGTTTAGTGTAGGTTCCCAAGGGCTCTATTGATTCAAGTGACCAAATCTCAGGCTAGGCAGGGGCAGAGTTGAGTGTCAACTGGAATTCCCCACCAGGTTGGGGGACCATGACCATTGGCTACTGCTGAACTCACAACTCCCAGGTTTCATCCCTAGAGGGGAAAATATGCTATTCCCTTGGTTCTAATGGGAGAAATCCCAGGGAAGGG
This sequence comes from Cnephaeus nilssonii, assembly GCF_951640355.1. NCBI lineage: Eukaryota > Metazoa > Chordata > Mammalia > Chiroptera > Vespertilionidae > Cnephaeus > Cnephaeus nilssonii. The sequence goes on from NC_137078.1 coordinate 81,676,072, forward strand.
CCCTGATTGGCCCAGCACAGACTCCTGGCCTCTTCTGGATCCAGGTCTTAATAAAAGTAAATGGTTGAGGTTGGGGGAAGAATATGACATGTGGTTTCCAGAAGAAAGAAGAGTGGAGACATATAAACCGTGATGTCCACCACAGTGCCCCGGTTCTCACCTTAGCCCCGGGCCCATCAGAGCTGCCAGCATCAAAGTCCTGCCTTTGTCTACACTCTCTGCCTCTGCTTCTTCACTTCTGATCTTCTCCTCTGAACCTTGCAGTCTGACTTCCAGTCCTTCCATGTCATGGAAAATCTGCCTGGAAGGTTATGATGAGCTGAATCATTAGATGAAGTACTAGTACATGGTCTCATCCCAGTACCTAGGTCTCCATGCAGAGTCTGTGTGCTTATTAACTGCCTGCAGCTTTGGGACATTCTCCCATCCTTCTTGTATCTGGGAAAGTGTGCTCTCCTGCTCTCCACCTACCTCTCTGACTCAGCCTCAGTCCTTCCCTGGTCTTTCTTCGAGAGCCCCTCCCACAACGACAGGGTGCCACCCTTTTCACCTCTGCACTCTCCTTCGGTAGGTTAGTCTCAGAGCTATGTTAATAGAAGCATGTAAATAGAGAAAGGGAGGTGATAGTCTTGCTCTGTAGACAGACCCCACCTATGGTAATATTCTCAGTCTGGGTAGCATAGTTTCACAGGAGCATTGCAAAATTAGAACATGTTCCAGGGTCATAACCAGGATAGCAAGGGGACTTAATACTGGTACATATGGGGAAAAAATGCAGGGACTGGAAATATTTACCCCGGACAGAAGAAACAATTTAGGGCTCGAGCAGGCTGCTTCTGGAGAGTGTTCTGTGTCATTGTTCCAGCGGTGGGATGGTGGTGGGTCTCAGAGAAATAAGGGGGGGGGGTCAATTTCACCTGTGTGCCCAGGGCTAACCTAGGCTTCAGCATAGGCCGTGAATAGGTGGGTGGGCTGTTCTGAGTGAGAGAGAACTCACCATCCTGAAAAAGTGCAAGTGGAGACTGGACAGCCATGATTCAGGGGAGTTACAGGTCCTTTCAGTTTCTAGATCGCATGGCTCTCTGACTCAGTGATAAGATTTCAAAGGAAGTCTGGGTCCTCCCCTGCTGAAGGGTGGAGGCCTTGAGTCTCTTTCCTCTCCGAGGTCCTATGGGTTCATTCTGGGGCCCTGGAGAGATGCCAGTGCTCAACCCCATCCTCCCCCACCTCAGGGATTCAAGAGGGACAAGAGGTCCCTGAAGGCTGCTCTGGCCCTAACTGTGAGTGGCTTTAACATCAACCATCTTGGGTACCAGACTCCCTGTGAACCCACCTTTTGGCCTGCAGTTCTGATATCAGAATGTTTTTGGTTGAACGTGACAGAAACCCAATTCTCTGTTTTAGGCAATTGTTTCAACAGCATTGATTCAGGACCTGCTCCAGGCCAGGCAGCATTTTAGGTGCGAGGGACATGGTTCATTAAAAATAACAGCCACGCTTCCTTATATGGTGCCTATGCCATGTTGGGACGTCAAGGTAAGTGAGTCACAGGAGGCCTCTGCCCTTGAAGAGCTTACATGCTGCAGAGGAGACAGGCACTAGCAAGTGAAGATGCTTTCATGGTGATAAGTGCTGCCATGAGAAGCAAGTTGGTAATGGGAGGGGCTGGAATGGGGGCCAGGGGATGCAGAAGGAGGTTCCTGAGGAAGGGTAGGTGGGAAGGTGGGCCCTGCCTGGAGAAGGTCTCTGCCTCTTGGCCCCCACACCCAGCTCCTCCCTCCGCCAGCAGTCTGCCTTAGAAAGGAACCAGACTCCCATTGAGACTAATAAATAGGAAATTAGTTGAAAAAGTCTATACACACAGAAAACACTCAAAGACATAATATCCGGAGAGATGATGGTTTTTATTTGACTTTTTTTTTTTTTTGTACCAGAAGGTTTACCTAAGTCTGTGTATATTGGTGGGGGCAGAGAGCTGTGCAAACCACTGCAAGCTCATCCTAATTCTTTCCAACTTGTCCCCCTTCCCATTCACCTACTCTGGGGTCCTTCTGAGCCTGGGGGACCCTTTCTGGAGGAGAGTCATGCACTGTGCTCTGGGTGCAGAGGGGATGTGGGAGTTGGCACCAGAGAATTACTGGCATCGTCTGTCCACATTTAAAATTCGAGTTTATGGGCTTTGCTTCTTTAGCCTGCCATTTTCTTGTTGTGGAGCTTACATTTTTATTTGCAGGAATAAAAGTCAGTGGCAGCTGATGTGGCCCTCTGGAGTTGGAGGCGATAACCACTGTGGGCAATGCAGCCTGGAAGATAATCATAATAATAACGCAGCAAAAGTGGAGAGAGCTCTTTGAAGGTGGTTGATGAATGGCTATAGACTCCATAACACATCCTCACCCTCCTCCTCCTCACCACCACCACCACACACACCCAGCTTTCCTAGTGAAAAAATGCAGCAGATGGAGAGAATGCTACAAGGAAGGAAGCTGAGGAGGCAGGTCCCGGGGGTCCTGCAACTAGATAGAAGGCTAAAGTAGTTGCTGGGATGAGCAGGTGTACCTGAAACAGGGAAGGGAGATGAGACGCTCTGAGCCTCACTTCCCCCATCCAAATGATGTGAAGAATGTACCTGCTTCATAGTTTGGTGGGCAGCTTATATGAGAGAGTAAAGGTGAAGCATCTAGCACTGAGCCTGGCACACAGGAGACCATAAATGAATTATAGTTTCACATCTTTTCTCCCACCCCAAGGCTGAAGATAGAACCAGTAAGGCTTTTTCAAGAGAGAAAGGAAGAGACACCTAATGAGGAAGCATTAGGGTTAGGTCTGGCCCCTGAAACTATCTATCAGAAAGGATCTGGTAGTGGGAGCCCTCCCATCCCAACTCCATCTCCTACACTTCTGACTGCCCTGCCCTCCCATCCCAGTGCTCTCTGCTTCCTAGGTCTTGGGCTTTTACCGCCTGCATCAGCCTCTCCACGTCCGGTCTTTCTCCTGTGTTCTACAGCCCCTGCCCTGCTGTGTGTGAGGTCTGGTTCACTATATTGTGACCAGACACACCATTTCTTTCTTTCAGGGGGATGGGACATAACATTTTAGGGGCTCATACCAGGTGCCAGATACTGTGTAAATCATGTTATATCATTACTAGAGACCCGGTGCATGAAATTAGTGCACTGGGGGGGGGGGCGGTTTGTTCCTCAGCCCAGCCTGCACCTCTATAATCTGGGACCCCTCGAGGGATGGCCAACTGCCAGTTTAGGCCCCATCCCACAGAGATCGGGCCTAAACTGTCAGTCAGACATCCCTCTCACAATCCGGGACTGCTGGCTCCTGACAACTCGCCTGCCTGCCTGCCTTATTGCCCCTAAGCACTTCTGCCTGCCAGCCTGATTGCCCCTTAACCACTCCCCTCCTGGCATGATTGACATCTAACTGCTCCCCTGCCAGCCAGATCACCCCCAACTGCCCTCCCCTGCTGGTCATCTTGTGACTACGTGGGGGCAGCCATTTTGTGACAACATGGAGGGTAGCCATCTTGTGATGCCATGGGGGTGGCCATCTTGTGATGCGAGGGTGTGAGGGTCAATTTGCATATCACCGCTTTATTATATAGGATTTTTTATAATCCATAAAACAGACCTAGGAGGTAGGCACTGAACTATCTCTATCTTACAGAGATGCAAACTCAGGTCCTAGAAGGTTGAATGATTTCACTATGGGTGAGTGAGTGAGGAGTCAAAATCCAGGCTGGTCCGACCCAATAGCTCAGACTCTTTTTATGGCACTTGCTTGCCTCCAAAGGAGATAAAGGGACCTGAGCCCCACAGGGCATTCAGCTAAGTGGCTGAGCTGAGCCCTCCTGTCCCAATAGGACCCTGGGCACCCCTTCCACCTAGTGCCTGAACTCTAGGAGCCTCTTGGTGGGAAGGCTCAGGAAAGACCCTTTGGTGGAGTCCACCCTTCTGTCATTTCTGTGACCAAAGGGCATTCAGCTTCTGCTTGAATGCTTGCACAGACATGGATCTCACTCCTCCCAGTGAGCAGCATGTTGTAGTACAGTGGTTCTCAAAGTGTGGCACCCACCACAGCAGCTTCGGCATGACCCACAAGCTTTTTAGAAATGCAAAGTCTCAGGCTCCACACCTGAATCAGAATCAGGGACTTTGGGGGTGGGCCCCACAACCTCTGCTTTCACAAGCTTTCTGGGTGACTCTTATGCTGCTCGAGGGGGAAACGCACTGGGTTAGTGAAGAGGAAAAGAAAGGACTGTGGGGTCAGGGAGATCTGGGCTCTTTGCCCTGGTATCTCCCATTCCTGTGACTTTGGGCAAGGAAGCTGGGAGGACTTTATAATAATGACTAACATTTATTGAGCAATGTGGTAGGCTGATTAATGCCCCCTTCTCCTCCAAACATGTCCACGTCTTAATCCCCAGAAGAACTTGTGAATATGTAACCTTACATGGAAAAAGGAACTTTGCAGGTGTGATTAAAGATGTTGCCATGAGGAAATGATCCAGGTGGGCCCAATTTAATCACAAAGGTCCTTCTAAGGAGAAGGCAGGAGGTCCAAAGAGAGGGGAAGGTGATGTGAGGAGCGAAACAGAGATTGGAGCGATGTGGCTAGGAGGCAAGGAATGCAAGCAGCCTCTGCTGGCTGGACAAGGAAAGGAGTGGATTCTCCCCTGGAGCCTCCAGAGGAACCAGCCCTGCCAGCACCTGGATTTTCATACTTCAGACCTTCAGAACTGGGAGACTGTAAATATCTTGTTTAAAGCCACTAAGTATGATCCTTTGTTACAGCAGCAATCGGAAATGAACACCAGCATTTGCTGGGTGCCCGGCTCTGTTCTAAGTGCCTTCCCCTCAGAAATGATAAAGTGAGTTATGTATCATTACTACTCATCCTTTAATCTTCACAGCAACCCTCTCACGTGAGCACTGTTAGCAGGCCCTTTTCACAAACGAGAAAATGAAGGTGCATTTACCTGAGGTCCTATAGCCAGCAAGTGGCAGGGGCTGGATTTGATGTCTGGCTCTAAGCTTTGTCTCACAAGGTCACATTCACTCTTCATCCTACTAGGACTGCCTCTTCTCCTTTCACCTGCCTGCCCCTTCTCTAGTCTGTGCAAAGCTCCGAGGCTTCCTTGTGGCGGTTTTCTTTCACCAGCCAAGCTCGGCTTGTTACTGGTGCAAAGATGTCCAAGTCAAAGCCTTGACCTCCTCTGAGCAGCCCTGTGCTTCTCTCCTCTCCGACGGGAACCTTAGCTTTGGGGCCTTTCCCAGAGGCTGGGCTCAGCTCCCAAAGGTCCCGACTCTGCTTGTCTTTCTCGTAGTAGAAGGAACTGCAGCTCTGCTATAACGCGGGGCCTCTGAGCCAATGGAGCATGAGGCCAGCCTCGGGAAAGCTGTCTGCAAGCGATGTCCAAGCAGAAGCTGCCCTTCCTGGCCTGGTGCCAGGGCTCTCTCGGAAGCTCCCCTCCATCCCACCGTGAGAACTGCATTCTGGCTCTTGTTGCCATGTATACACGTATGTGGGCTGCATTTTATTCCTGCCAGAATCTGACACATGGGCAGAATTTTTGTAGTAAGCATATGGCTGGGAACCCTCTGATAACATGCTCAGTGGGAACACATTTTGAACCAAGATCTCGAGTGAAAACACAAGTCAGCAAAGAAATGAAGGCTGGGAAATGCACAGAAGAGCCCTTAGCCTTCGAATGTGGAGCTTCCATTGTCTGCGTGTGTATAAGGGTTCCCACGTTGGAATATAGCTGTGTGACCCCGTGTGAATTGCATGACCACTTGTGTCTTGCGAGTTTTCAGTGTGTGCACGGGTGTGTATATATGAATGGATGTCGAGCAGGTGAGCATATACCGTGTGTGAATAATAAGGTAGAGTGAAGGTATGTGCCTCTGGGAGTGAGAACACCTGTGTGAATAATCAGAGGGTTTGCGTGACCCTGTGCGCCTGAATATGACCTTCCTGCTTGATGGTGTGAGTGAGCGCGTGTGTTCTGCATCTCAGCAAATGCTCCAGGCTGAGCAGGCTCAACGTTGCCTCTCCAGCTCCTGTTTGCAAAGCCTGGTGTTTTATGACCGAGCCTCCCAGGCACAGTGTCGATGATGTCCAAACAATGAGGCCGCTCAGCAAAAGGTCCTGACAGATGAGCCACAAGCTTCTTGTATCCCAGCCCCATGGTCATGCCGCTGAATTGAGACCCTTCCCTTGGCCAGAGTGCTCTTAAAGCCCTCTTCCCGAGCCTTGTGGCCTGGGAGGCTGCGTGCACACCAGGTCCACGAAGGCTGCGCATCTCAGCTGGTGCCTTCCGGCAAGCAAGGAAATGCACCCTCTATAAACTCCCTTGGATCTGGGCACTGGAGGCTGGGCCTGGGGTTCTGTCCCTCCATCACCACTGTCTGGCTCTGCAACTTTTAGCAACACACTAAACCATTTTAGTAAGATGCTAGCAGGCTGGACACAGCACACAGCTCATATATTTTCCAAATGGGGGCATTGTCTTTGTTCTATAAACCTGCTGCAGAGTTGGAGCTTGGAACTGAGGGTGAGCTTGAGAGACCCAGACAGAGAGTATGGAGTGAAAGAAAGTGATGGGAAAGGATCAGGTGATATATGCCCTTGGGAGCAGCTGGGCAGTGATGGCTCCTCACAGTTTAAACCTGTGGCTCTAGTCTATAAAGTGCTGTCACACACGTCATCAAACTTCATTCTCACAACAATCCTGGGAAGGAGTATTGTTCACGTTTTACAGATGACAAACTAGAGGCTTAGAGAGGTTCAGTGACTTGTCCAAGGCCACTCAGCTGTAAACTGCTAGGGCTGGGCCTGAGTTCGGGTGACTAGAACTCTGCCTTCACATTAACATGTGACGTCGGAGTACGGTCCCAGCCTTAGACAGCTCGTGGAAAGCCACAGGTAACCTTTCGCGTCACCATGTTCTCCCTCCACAGACACAGCCACACTCAAGCCCTGGTCTTTTCCGTCTCTCCTACGTTTTCTCTGGGAACCTCTCCTTGGCCACGGTACTTTTGACTCCAGTTGAGGGCAAATAAAATCAAGACAAAAAGTCAAGTTGGAGCTATTGATGGAGTAGGTGCTGTGGGCTGCTCTGTGCCAGGTGTTGTGGGTGATGGGAGAGAAACAAACACATGTTTACGATCTGTTCGAGGAGGCAAGCCTCAAGCACCTGTCTCTTTTTGCTGGGTGACAGCGGGTAAGTCACTTGCTCATGTGCTCACTCCCTGACAGGGTCACCTGTTACTCTGGCTCCCCAGCGGCTACCCTTCCTACCTCTCATAACTGTACCCGGCGTCCTCCTTCCCTGTACTGCGGGCACGCCCCATGGCGATGTATCCCTTGGTACGCTGGATCCAGTTTGGCTAATCACAGCCCTCTGTTCGCCTGCCACAGTGGTTGGTGCAAGAGCGGGAAGTAACCCAGGCAGAGCCCATGAGATGTAGGAGGCGTGGCTGGAACTGTCCGGAGGGGTGAACTTGACTTCTGACTGGTGGGAGCTGTGAGAGAAGGGGAAGCTGGGGCTATAGGAAAAGCAGTTTGTCCCCAGAAGGAGCCTGAGGAAGGAGGCTGCGCGTGGGGAGCACCAGTTCTGGGGACTCTGAACCAGTTAGGCTGCACCTGAAGCTGACATATTAATTAGTGTGCAGACTAAGCTGCTGTAATAAAGAGACCGACAGAAGCAATGGCATCAACCAAATCCGTTTCCCTCCCTGGTACAAGCCCAGAGACAGCGTTCCAGGGACAAGCCGAGGATTCTATCTCTAGGTCTAAGGCAGCTTCTCCAGTGCTTGTCTGGTTGGAGGGAGAAAGAGAGCGGGAAAATTAAAAAATTTTAATCAGCTTTGTTGTGGGATAATTTACATTCAATAAAATTAACCTGTTTTAAGCATATAGTCCTGTGACTTTTGACAAAGGTATACTGTGGTGTAATCATCACTACAACAAGATATTAAACATTTCCATCCTTCAGAGTCAGCCTCATCCCCTTCCCCACCCCATTCCCCATCCCCCAAGTAACACTAATCTATTCTCACCAACAAAAGTTTTGGGTTTTCCAGAATTTCATATAAATAGAATCGTGCAATATGTATTCTTTCCGTCTAGCCTCCTTGGCTTATCATAGCACTAGTACTTTTGCGATTTAGCCATGTTGTTGTATGTATCATCCATTGTTTGTCCCTTTTTTATTGCTGACAAATAGTTAGTTCATTGTATAGATGTGCTACAAGGTATTTTCCCATTCATCAGCAGATCTCTCGGGTCATTTCCAGGTTCTGCTATACACAAAGCTGCTGTGAACACGTGAGTGGAACTCTTTGCTTTCATTTCATCGGGTAGATTCCTAGGAATGGATGTGCCCGGTCATAAGTTGACGTGTATATTTAAATTGTAGGATACAGCCATAAGTTTCCCAAATGGCTGTTCAGTTTTGTATTTCCATTATCACTATATGAGAGTTCAAGTGCTCCACATTTTCGTCAGCAGTTTATATTTTCAGTTTTTAGAAATTATTATGATTTTCTTTGACATTCTGATAGGTAAGCAATGGTGTCTTGTGTTTTTAATTTTCATTTCTCTACAAATAATTAGACTGAGCACTTTTTTTTTCATGTCCTTATTTGCTACCCAGGTATCTTTTGCGGTCAAATCTTTCTGCCATATACAAAAAAGAAGACTTCATTTCTACCTCATGTCATATGTAAAATGAACTAAAAAATGAATCATGTAAATTTTCAGTTGTGCCAGCACCATCTGTTAAAAAACTATTGTGTCTTGCCCTAGCTGGGTGGCTCAGTTGGTTGGAGCATCGTTCGGTACACCAAAAGGTTTCTGGTTTGATCCCTGGTCAGAGTGTTTAAGGGAGGCAACTGATCAATGTTCCTCTCACACATCAATTTTTCACACATCGATATTTCTCTCTCTCTCCCCACCCTTCCTCTCTCTAAAATCAATAAAAACATATCCTCGGGTGAGGATTAAAAGATAAAAAAGCTATCCTGTCTTCATTGGATTTCCTTGGCACTTTTGTTGCTAAAATTATTAATTTATATTATAGGCTAGTCTCTTTTTAGACTCTGTTATATTCCATTGATCTACATGTCTATCTATTTACAAACCACAGCTCTGGACTAATGCATCCTTAGATTAAATCTTGATATTAGGTAGTGTGAATCCTCCAACTTTGCTCTCTTAGTTTTTGCTATTCTATTTCCTTTGCTATCCCATGTAAAATTTAGAAACAGCTTGTGAATTTCTACAAAATTATGTTGAAATTGTGATTTAAATTGTGTTGACTCTCTTGATCAATTTGGAAGAGTTAAAATCTAAATAATATTAAATTTTATAATCTGTAAACATGGTATATCTCTCCATTTATTTACATCTATTTTGGTGTTTCCATCAATCTTTTGTAGTTTGCTTCATGCAGATTTTGCACATATATTGTTAATTTTATATTTAAATAGTTTAGATTTTATGGTGCTATTGTAAATGGTATTTTAAAAATATAATTTCCATTGTTAGTTACTGGTATTTAGAAATCTGATTGATTTTTGCATATTTTCCTTGTATCTTGTGACCTTGCTAAACTTGTTAACTAGTTCTAGTAGTGTTTTTTTTGGTATTTTTTTTTGAGATAGTATGCATACATAATCTGCATGTAGACAGTTTTATTTCTTCCTCTCTAATAATTGTTTATGTGTTTGCTTGTTTATTTCACTGGCTAGAATCTCCAGTATGATATAAAATAGAAATTGTGAGGATGGCTATCCTTGCCATCTATAATTTGAGAAGCAAAACATTCAATCTGTCAATGTTAGGTATGATGTTAGTTTTCAATTTTTCATAGATGACCTTTATGATAAATGTTGAAGAAGTTCTCTTTAATTCCTAGTCTGCTGAACAATTTTTAAAAAATCAGGAATGAACTTTGTCAAATATTTTTCTGAATCTATTGAGATGATCATAGTGCTTCTTTTGTCTGTTGATATGATGAATTATATTGATTGATTATTAAACCAGTCTTGCACTTATGGGATAAACTTCACTTAGTCATGATGTATTATCTTTTTATATGTTGCTGGATTAATTTGTTAATATATTAAGGACTTTGACATTTATAATTATGAAGGATATTCTCCTGTAAATTTTTTCTTATAATATTTTGTCATATTTTGATATTAGTATAGTGATGGTCTCATAGAATGAGCAAGGAAGTATTTTCCCATTTTATATTTTTTGAAGGATTTAGTGTAGGATTGACATTATTTCTTCATGAAATGTTTACTAAAATCACCAGTGAAGCCATTTGGACCTGGAGTTCTCTTGTGGTGAAGTTTTTTTAACTGCAAATTCATTTTCTTTACTAGTACAGTGCTTTTCAGAACACACATTTTCTTGTGAGTGAGATTTTGCAATTTGTACCTTTCAAAGAATTTGTTCATTTCATCTAAATTGTTGATCTATTGGCATAAAATTTTTCATAATATTCTTTTATGCTTTTAATGTGTCTGGTGTCTGTAGTAATTCCCTCTCTTTTACTCTTGATATTAGTAATTTATGTATTCACTACTTTATTCTTGATCTATTTGATCTATTATAGCCAGAGTTTATTAATTGTATTTATTTTTTAACTGAACAGATTTTAGTTTCATTAATTTTTATTTTTTATTTCAGTTTTATTTTTCATTGATTTTGGCTATCTTTTTTATTCTTCCAATATCTTGAGATAGTGGCATAGATTGTTTATTTATGAACTTTCCTCTTTTTTCTCTTTTTAAATCTTATTATTTTATTTATTTTGAGAGAAACATTGATTTCAGAGAGAAAGGGAGAGGGAAAGAGAGATAGAAACATCAATGATGAGAGAGAATCATTGACCAGTTGCCTCCTGCACACCCCTACTGGGGATCAAGCCCGCATCCCGGGCATGTGCCCTTGACCAGAATTAAACCCAGGACCCTTCAGTCCGCAGGCTGGCACCCTATCCACTGAGCCAAAGCAGCTAGGACTTATTTTTTCTTTTTTTAAAAAAGCATTTATTTTTTAATTATAGTTGACATACATCATTATATTCAGATGTACACCCCAGTGACCACCACACATGACATAACTTAATAAGTTACAATTAATCCCAATAATTTCTGTATCTGTGTGATACAGAATATGGTCTATGTTTGTGAATATTCATTGTTCACTTGAAAATAATGTATATACAGCTGTTAAATGTGATGTTCAATAAATGTCAGCTAAGTCAACCTTTTGATAATGAGGTTAAAATCTTACTGCCTCTATTGTGGTCTACTTATTCTTTCAAACATTCAGATTGGTATGTTGAAATCTTCAACTATAATAATAAATTTGTCTTTTTCTCCTTTCAGTTATATCCATTTTGCTTCATGTATTTGGAAGCCTGTTTTTAGATGGAAATTTTTTTCAGATTAATTTAATTTAATTTAATTTAATTTTTTAATTTCTTTATTGATTAAAGTATCACATATTTGTCCTCATCCCCCCATTCCCATCCCACACCCCTCCCCACACATGCCCCCACCCCCCTGTTGTCCTTAACCGCTGGTTAGGCTCATATACTTGCACACAAGTCCTTTGGTTGATCTCTCCCCTTTACCCCCACCCTCCCCTACCCTCCCTCTGAGGCCCGACAGTCTGATCCATGCCTCCTTGTTTCTGGGTCTGTTCTTGTTCATCAGTCTATGTTGTTCATTATTTCCCCTAGATGAGTGAGATCATGTGCTATTAGAAATACACTTATAAGAACCGAAAATGAGACAAGCAATTATGGTTATGGTGACAGGCAAATGAATCAGTCTGTAGTGAGTTTCTTTCTGGGCCAACAGTTCTTTTGAGACCCAATTTCAATGTCCAACAGTTCCTTATGTGTACATGTCAGCACTGACATTACAGTTCTGGATGGTGGACAAATGGTGGTAATGCAGGTCCGACTCTCTCTGGTTTGGTCCTGGGCAACCTGCAGTGATGCACAGCTGCTAACTGCTAGTATGGGAAGGCCACGTCAGCGTCTTCCATCTCTGGACTGCTTCTCTTCTGTCTTCATGGCTGGAGTAGTCCTGTCGATTCCTCTCTGTTGCTGGAATCCACATGGTCTCGGAGTTGTTTTCTGAAAATATACAAACATATTCTCGACCAAAAGTTAATAAAGGAATATTTTCTATAAATTTGACTTGGGATCCTATTTCATTTTTTGCCCAAATGATTTTCCTCTGGCTTGTTTTGACACCTTGTGTGTTTTTCATGGGTGTCTTGCTTTTAGCCTTACCATTAATTTTTTAAAGTATTAATTTTCTAGATGTAATTTACTTACAGGATATTTTTCCTTACATGATATTCTTCTACTATCCCCTCCTTTTTTGATTTAAATGTTAGGAGGCTTTTGAAATTTTTATAATGTAGTCTTGATGGCTTTTAAATTTTAATTTTTTGCACTATAATATTACTGTTTTAGATTCATTACATGGTGCACAATTTTATCATGAGATGAAGTACCAATAAAAATTTTAGTTAACACTTTAGGAATACCTTTTTGTCCAGTACAATTAATTTTTCTAGAATATTCACTTGTTTCAACTAGCCAATTTAAATTTGCCTGAAAACTTGACTACTATTTTACTGTCAAATTTATTACTCTAACAACAATCTTATTTTACCCTGTAAATATTAGTGGAAGGGATTATTTGCCTTCTTGAGTAGGTGCTGAGCATTCCTGGTGGTAGGCTGGATTTAGATATTGTAAACCCACTTCCCCACACCATGGGTACAAGACAACTCAAACAATTCTTGTAGGAGTGAGGGGGCAGCTGCTGTTGGCCAAGTCTCTGTCGGTCAACTGGGTCCTGATCTGAGCTGGGCATGGGAAGCACGAAGCAGCCATGGGGGCAGGAGACCTCCCTCAGAAGGGGCTAGGATTCAGGCCCCTGCAATGTTGGGGGGGTGAGGGTCTGTGCCCCACCTCTGTTGATCCCCAAATTCTCTCCTGATGGCCCCTCTGCGACTGTGCCTGTCTTAGGTTGTTCCTTCCTTGAGGAATCTTACCCGTCTCTGGTTAACCAGCCATCCTTTGGGGCCAAGCAGGGTGACGTGAGATTCAGTTTTGTCTCCTTGGTAGACTATGCTCCCATGGCCTCCATGCCCAGCACCTGCCTTGGGATCCCCTGCCTGCTGGCGGGGCCCCAGCACTGATCACATATCTTGTGGAACCCGGGTTTCTTCTCCAGGGAGGGCTCAGTTCACCCCACTGGGTGAGAGACAGATCCATGGCACCAGTCATCACGAGACTTCAACCTCGACATGAACAGAAAGCTCAGGCAACAGCTGTGGACAATTGGATTGTGAGAAGAGGGTCCCTCTTGGCCAAAAGGGCAAGAGGGACCAATATAGAATGCTTAGGTGCCTTCCCAGGAGGCCCTCTACACAATGGAAAGGATTAAATCCTTACATGTCCTTTTTAAATTGCTGCCAGACATTCAAAGAATTAGTTTGTAAGTTTGCTTGGGATAATTGTATATTATACTGTTTTAATTCTAAAGTATCAAGAGATGTGTTAAGTTTGTCTCCAAGCACCAAACAGATGATTTTTTTTTTTTTTTTATCCCCAAGGGTGCGAGGAACTATTATAAGTACTGGGGGTGATCCAAATCTGGGAAAAATTTTAATGACAGTGTAGAATAATATCATGTAAGGATATTCTTTGTTCTAGTCCATGGCAATTCCCTTTCAAACTGGCTGTTCATTTCTTTTTATATAGACAAGGTCTTAGTTACATTTTCTGCACCTCTACTGGGGGCAAGTAGTGATAGTAGTGACACCCTTTCTTTGGTGTCTACACAAGCCAGAAACCTCTCTTTAATTGTACACACAAAGGGGCATTGTTTTGATTTTGTGTCATACAAAAGGGAAGCTGGGTGGAGACCCCTGTGTATTTATACTTTCTTGCCCCACCCATGGACCTCCTGGATGACCAAGGTGTTTGGTATTATTGGTAACTACATTAGTCAGGGGATCAGCCCACGTAAGGGGTCTTACCCATGAAGGGTCAGAAGCATAAGACCAAAATACTTACCCTCTTGTCCCAGGTAAAATTACCGTACATCTGATGATTGCTAGCGTGGCTAGAAAGGCGTTCTCAGGCATTCTTGGGTTTCTGGTTACCTCACAATTTCTTCCCTGAGGTTTGATGTTCTCATTGATGTTTCTCTGTTTCTGGATCTATTTTTTCCCCATCAGTTTATGTTTTTCATTATATTCCACAAATGAGTGAGATCATGTGATATTTATCTTTCTCTGCCTGGCTTAGATGGAATTTTTAAAATAATTTTATTTTATTTCCAATCTTGACTTGTTAGCATATGTCTGTGTTTTATTTTGTTTTACTGATTGCTTTAAGAGTGTACATGTTGTGGTGAAGGGATTGAGAAGTACAGATTGGTAGTTCCAAAGTAGACATTGGGAAATGTACAACTTAGGAAATATAGTCAGTAATATTGTAAAAAAAGTACAACTTAGGAAATATAGTCAGTAATATTGTAACAACTATGTATGATGCCAGTGTATGTAACTATCAGGGGAATGCTTTGTAAAGTATATGATTATTTAACTACTATACTGTACACCTGAAACTAATACAAAATAATATTGAATGTAAACTGTATTTTAAAAATTAAAAAAGAGTGTACATATTGATCTATTATAGGCTGTCTTTAAGTTATATCACTTCACATATTATCTAAGAACTCTTGGCATTGTGCTGAAGTTATTACACATTTTACTTTTATGTGTGATATAAAACAGAAGTTAATTTTTAATGTTTTACTTTAAAATAATCAATTATCTTTTAAAGTTAGTTAATTAAAAAAAATACTCAATAATTAAAAAAATATTTATCTTTATGTTTACCATTTTTGGGGCTCTTCATTTCTTTGTGTAGATCCAGATTTAATTATGCTGATTTCCTTCTATATGAGGGCTTTGTTTAATATTTCTTATAATGATCATAAATTGGTGATTAATTTTTTATGCTGCCGTATGCCTGTAAAATTATTTATTTTACTTTCACGTTTGAGAGATACTTTTACTAGATATAGTGACATCAGTATGTTGAAGAAGTTGTTCCACTGCCTTGTAGCTTGCATTTGTTTCTGTTGAGAAGTCTGCTGTAACTCTTTATCTTTTTAAAAATTTTCTTCTGAAAAAAAAAAAATAAAGAAAACTATACCAAACTGCAATATATCAGGAAGCTTAATGAATGCAAAGAAATATAAAGAAAACTATACCAAAATGCATAATATCAAAGTGCGACCAGAACAACCAGCCAGTAGCTATGACATGCACTGACCCAGACCTTGCTGCTGGGGCTCTGACAGCCCTGAATCTGGTTCACCTGCACCCTGGACCCAGACAGGAGGGAGGAGGGAGCCCAATTCCTTGTGGAATCGGCCATTGGCTAGCTTGCTGCTGGGACCAACCTCCCGTGCTCCCTCCCCCCAGCCAGCCTGATGGGGGTGGGGGCCAACCAGCCAACCGTGGGAGGTTGGCTGGCTGCACCCGCCCCCTCCCTCCTCCATCAGCCTCGATTGCCGGCCAGGCCGAGGGACCCCACCCATGCATGAATTTGTGCATTGGGCCTCTAGTGTCTTATAAAAGTTATCACATATTTTGTTGGTTTCTTAGTTGTTTATGGTAAGAAAGCAATTTCCGTACAAAAAGTAAAAGTCCTCCAGAGGGAAAACTTTTAAAGTTAAGACTCAGAAGTTACCTATCATACTTCTACTAATATTTGATTATCAGAACTTTAGTAATATAGCAGCACCTGGTTATAAGGAAGGTTGAGCAGCAAAGTCTAGCTGAGTAACCACGTGCTCAGGTAAAACTACTATAGAGGAAGAGAGAACTGTATGTTAATCCTGGTCTTTTCAGTTATATGCGTTAGTTTGGGTTTAGGGTTCTACCCCTTGTAAATTGTGAGTCCTGGCTGATGAAGTTGATTTACAGACAGAGAGAAGCATATATTAAAAAATAAGAAGACATTCAATATTTTACTTTGAAACATAGTTTTCCTTTCTGTAAAAGTGGGATATGTTATTACTCATCCCTCCAGTATGTTCTTAGGTTTAATGATTTTATGAATGAGAATGTGCTTTGTAAACTATCTCAAACCAGACAGCCATCTATCTATACTAATAAAAGGGTAATATACTAATTAGACTGGATACCTTCCAGATGTCCTTCCAGACAAAGTCGAAGCAGCTGCAAGGGCCAAGGGCTGGCAGCCGCAGTGGCTGTGAGGGCCGAAGGCTGGTGGCACAGGAAAGGCAGCGGCGCTGGTGGGTCCGGGCCAGTCCCACCCGTGTTGCCGTGGCCCCTCCTTCCGCAGAGGCGGTGCTGGGAGAGGCAGCAGCACCTCGGTCCTGGAGCCTCTGCAGAGGCTGGACAGGGTGTGACCGTGGTGCCTCAACCTCCCACAGCCCCTCCCCCAGCTGGCCTGGCCCCAGATTTCCCCCCTGCTACAAGTGGGAAGGGTGGGGCCAGCACTAAGAAGCGAGGGCTGAGGGCCGGCAGACACGGCAGCTGGCTTTGGCAGCAGCAGCAGGGTGACGGGGGCGGCACCTGCCCCTTATCCTCCCAGTCGCCTCCCACAGAGGCAGGCCAGACTGCGGCTTAGGCCCACTCCCTGGGGAGCGGGCCTCAGCCATCAGTAGGACATCCCCTGAGGACTCCCAGACTGTGAGAGGGGGCAGGCATGGCTGAGGGACGCCCCCCCCCCTACAAGTGCACGAATTTTTATGCACCAGGCCTCTAGTATATATATAAAAGCCTGAGCGACTGTTTGACCGCTTGACAGTTTGACCGGTAGCTTTGATGTGCACTGACCACCAGGGGGCAGACGTTCAATGCACAGGCATGGAAACATAGAACAGACTGATGAATCTCAGAGGGAAGGGGAGAGGGGGGAGGACAGGAAGAGATTAATCAAAGATCTTATATGCATACCTGAGGCCAGGTGCACAGATTCTTGCACCGGTGGGGTCCCTTGGCCTGGCCCATGGGGATCAGGCTGAAACCAGCAGTCTGATATCCCCCAAGGGGTCCTGGATTGTGAGAGGGTGCAGGCCAGGCCGAGGGATCCCACAGGTGCACGAGTCCATGCACGGGGCCTCTAGTAAACTATATTCATCAATTTTTCCTAATCCTCCAAATTTAGTTTGTTTCCCCCTACCTATTATGCACTCTTAAAACATCTGGTATTTGTTCCTATAGTTTACCTCAATTGTAATAAATGTTCATTTACATAATTATTTGTTTCCAGATTGTTTTCCCCAATAGACTGAAAGATACACAGGATTCTCAAGAGACTTGCTATTTTTCTTCCTCACAGCTTTATCCCCAGCCCATTGCATGGTGACTGGCATTTATTGAGCTCCCAATGAGTATTTAAGTGAACAAATGACAACTATATAAGATATAACATTGTCTGTGGAGAATTCAAGGCTCCTCTATAGTCCCTGCACTCACAAAAGAAAGCCCAGAAGAGAAATACAGATATTTATTGGGTTAGAATGCTGGATGCCTGTGGTGGGACGAAGGGCACACAGGATATTTCCAGGACAGTGGATTCGGATTAAAAGCAATAGCATCCATATGGCATACTTTCTGGTATATGTCCTCTCTGGCTTTCCCTTGAAGTATTTATCTCCGGTGGAGCTGCTGCACTAAGGTGGACCTAGAACTACCTCTTGTTTGAAAGATGTGGCCATCCTGGCAAAGACTCTTGGGCTCCAGGACTTGGGAAGGCAATTTTCTCTTTCTTAGGTCGATCTGAATTGTGTGAGGCCACAGTCAAGATTAGGGTCCAAATATGGTTTGTGAGATGATTTTAGGAGTATGGCCCTTCCCTTAATTATCTTTCTCCCTCTCTATCTCATATTTTATATTTACAAAACTATCCTTACCTTATTCTCCCTCCAGTTATTGCTCTACTCACCTGTTTTTAAAAGAACCAGCAATCTTCCTTTTTAAAAAATTTATTTTTAAATTAGAGTTGACATACAATATTATATTAGTTGTAGGTGTGCAGCATACTTTATGAAGTTATCACCCTGAAAAGTCTAATGCCCATCTGACACTATACACAGTTATGACAATACTAGAGGGCCAGTGTGCAATATCGCGTGGCCCCACCCACCTGCCCATGCCCCGCCCACCCTCCTGCTGCTCTGCAGCACTTATGCCCCGCCCACTGCCCCATCAAGTTCATAGCCATGCTCCTAGCTGTGCTCACAGCTGTACCCACCTCACCGGGCCCTCCTCACCATGCCCACCGCTCCTCCGTGCTCTCACCCTGTCTACCCATCCACTGCCCCGCCATGCTTGCAGGCCCACCCACCCACCCCCCGCCACTCACAGCCCTGCTCGCAGCTGTGCTTGTAGTCATGACCGCCTTACCATGCTCACCTGCCCTCCACCCCACCACCCCGCCCACCCGTAGCCATGCCCGCCTCACCATGGCCCACCCGGCCGCCAGCTTTGCTGCAATCAGAGCCTGTGGGCCATGGGGGAGGGCTTGAGAGATGCTCCATGCACCTCATGGTGACCGGTTATTTGGTCGTTTTGGTCGTGACGCCTCTTGGCCTTTTATTATTATGATTATTGACTACATTCCCTACACTGTACTTTTTTTTTTTTTAAATATATTTTATTGATTTTTTACAGAGAGGAAGGGAGAAGGATAGGGAGTTAGAAACATCGATCAGCTGCCTCCTGCACACCTCCCACTGGGGATGTGCCTGCAACCAAGGTACATGCCCTTGACCGGAATTGAACCTGGGACCTTTCAGTCTGCAGGCCAACGATCTATCCACTGAACCAAACTGGCCAGGGCCCTATGCTGTACTTTACATCCCCATGACTATTTTTACAACTGGTAATTTATACTTCTTAATCCCTTTCATTTTTTTTCACTTCCCCCAGCCCCTTTTCCATCTGGTGACCATCAATTTACTCTCTTACAGAAAACTTCTTGATTCTGATCAGGCCTCCATATCCTCATTTTTCCTTCCTTTCAACCCTACACTCACCAGCATTCCTTCCCCACCCTCAACTGCAATGGCTCTTGTCAAGGTCATCAGTAACATTCAGTGGTTACTTCTTGTTCTTCCTAGCTTGTCCTTTGAGCAATATTGAACACCTTGATCCTCTCTCCTCCTTCAATCACTTTCTTTTGCTGTCTTCCCTGATGCCACATTTTCCTTGATGGGTTCTTCATTCTATTGACACATCCCAGAGTTATGCCTTTTCATTTCTCTATTCATATGCTCTTTCTAGGTGACCCCACCCAGTTCCATAGATTTAAATTTTACTTACGTGTTGATGACTCACAAATTGTTACTTGTAGTCCCATTCTTTCCCTGGAATTCTAGACTCCTATATCCAACTGCCTACATATCCAAATAAATGCCTAATGAAAGAAATTTCAAACTAAAAGTGGTCCAAATAAAACTCATGTTTTTGCCCTCAAACTTGCCTTCTTCTCTCCCATCTCAGAAAATGGCACTGTAACCCCCAATTGTTTATGTCCCAAATCTAGGTGTTATCCCTAACTCTTTTTTTTCCACATCCCAAACCTAACTAATAAACAGGTTCTGCAAACTCTACCCTTCATCTATTTCTCTCCATCTCCAATAGTTCATATAGTTCAAGGCTCTCTCATTTCTTGCCTGGATATTGCAATAGTCTCATAACTGGTATTCTTGGTAGCCAGAATTAAATATTTGAAGCAAAAATTTGATCATGTCCACCCTCTTTAAGAATTTTTCTACATCTTCCCGTAACATGAGTATTACATTTGACATTTTATTCTGGTTTTCAGAATTTCATGTAATTTGAACCCTGCTTACCTTCTGAGTGCACCTCACACCACTCACCTCTCCCCCTTTTCACTATGTTCTCACCACACTGGTTTGATTTCTGTTTTTCTGACTTGTGTTTTTGGGGCATTTGCACTATCTGTTCCCTCTACCTCCCCAATCTTTAAAAAAAACCCTTTATTGTTGAAAGTATTACATATGTCTCTTTTTCCCCGACATTGACCTCTTCTAGCCTGCCCATAACCTCCCATCCCCCCTCGCCTCACCCTCCCCAGCCCAAGCTTTTACCACCCTATTGTCTGTATCCATGGGTTATGCATATATGC
This sequence comes from Cnephaeus nilssonii, assembly GCF_951640355.1. NCBI lineage: Eukaryota > Metazoa > Chordata > Mammalia > Chiroptera > Vespertilionidae > Cnephaeus > Cnephaeus nilssonii. The sequence continues at coordinate 81,696,335 of NC_137078.1, forward strand.
ATACAAGTTCTTTGGTTGATTTATTCTCAACCACCCATCCTCCCCCCTTCCCAATCTTATCATGACCAGCTCCATCTTCTTTGTTTACCTTAGACTAAATGTCAACAACTTAGAGAGATCAATCAAATGTAAATTAGCCATCTGGTTTCTGTCCTATCACTCAATTTTACCTCTCTGCATAGCATCTTTTTGCTATCGAATATTGCCATTTTTTTGGTCTCCCTTCTTCTTCCCATCCTATATAATAAAAGCCTAATATGTTAAGAGTCCAGTCATCTGGTCGTCCATTCAACCAATCAAAGTGTAATATGTTAATGATATGCCAAGGCTGCTCAACCTCTCGCTATGACGTGCACTGACCACCAGGGGACAGACGCTCTGACCAGTAGGTTAGCTTGCTGCTGGGGTCCGGCAGATCAGGACTGAATGAAACAGGTTGGACATGCCCTGGAGCCCTCACGTGGTCCCTCCCTGGTTGGCCAACCTTCTGCATCCCTCCCTGGCCTTGATTGTGCACCGGTCGGGTCCCTCAGCCTGGCCTGCACCTTCTTGCAATCCGGAACCCCTAGGGGGATGTTGAAGAGCTGATTTCAGCCTGATCCCACTCAATGCAGGAGCTGTCCCCGGTGGTCAGTGTGCTCTCACAGGAGGAGCACAGGCTCACGGCTGGCGAGTGCAGTGGCAGTGGCGGGAGCCTCTCCTGCCTCCATGGCAGTGCTAAGGATGTCCGACTGCCAGCTTAGGCTGACTCCCTGCCATCAGTCAGACATCCCCCCAAGGGCCCCCAGACTTTGAGAGGGCTCAGGCCAGGCTGAGGGACCCTCCCCCCTCATCCCCCTACCCAGTGCATGAATTTCATGCACTGGGCCTCTAGTTAGATTATAAATTTGAGAGTAGAGACATTATCTCTCTTGTTCACTGCTATAACTCCAGTACTTATTATCACTTTGTGACACAATAAATGCTTGCTGAGTGTATTAATGAAATTGGACCACTCATTTGTTTTAGTATACTTTGTTCAAGTCTGCCCTTATCTACACAAAGAGTTTCTTACAGCAATTGTTGGCCCAGCTGCACTCAACAGAAGATCATAATGAGGTTTAGTGCCATTAACAAAGATCACCATTTTGGTGATTTCTGATTTTTTTTGCCTCCTGCACCAACCTATGGCAGCACTAGGTGTCTCGTGGAAGATTTTAGGCCTCCTATCAATGGACACCCGGCAGAGTCAGCAAGATTTAGAGACCCTGGTTCCTTGCCCAATCCAGACTATCTCTGTGACTGCATTCACCTCTGTTAGAATTAAGTACATTAATAGTACTGGGAATGCAGTGGGTGACCATAAAAGGGAAATATTACATAGCTTAGCTTGCAATTTTAACTGATTGTAGCTGGGCCACAGTAAGATTAGGATTAGGACAAGAGGGAAGAGTGCTGACGGAGGTGTGGTAATGCGAAAAGTAGAACATTTCTCTGGGAGAGTACGAAGATTTCTAAAATACCTGACAACACTGAATACAATGCTAAAAGTTTTGTGTGTGGGATTTAGGAATGTAGGGTATAATTGAGCCATATGCAACACTTGATTCCTTTTAACAGCTTCTAAAAATCTAAAACAACTTATTATTAGTAATTACTTAAGACCTCATAGAATTTTATGGGGACTGAGGATCCCATTTCATTAAGCTTATAAAAAGAAGAAGAGTTACTGTGAGTGCATGCATAGAGAAAAAGGCCATGTGAGGCCACAGCAAGAAGACAGCTATCAGTTAGCCAAGGGGAGAGGCCACAGGAGAAGCCAAACCTGTTGGCACCTTGAGCTTGGAGTGCTAGCCTCCAGAACTGTGAGAAAATAAACTTCTGTTGTTTAAGGCTCCCAGCCTGTGGTATTCTGTTACGGCAGCCTGAGCTGATGAAGATGCAGTTTTTGTACACCTCAGTTAACAGTGACAGCTCTTTGTAAACTTCTCTTATTCAAGCGAATTGGCTCTACTTTCTTCAACTGCTCCTCATTAGAGCAGTAATGTTCATTAGATGAAGGTAATGATTAGGACAGAACATCACACCACCATGAAGCATGCTGGGTGCTGGCCACAGCAGTAGGACTATCGCCTTGCTTGCTATGGAGATCTTAATACAACTAATTTCGTAGTTGTATTAATTTCATAGTAATACAACTAAAGACAATGCTTTGGCAGCTCTTGACTCAGATGAACTTACAAGACAACTTAATTCACTCTCTCTCAGGATTTGCTCCTAGTCCATTGGCTTTGTGTCTGAAATGCCTGACTTAACATTGGTCTGGTTAGATTTCATCATGCTGGATTTTCCCCATTGTTCAAAGCATCCAGATACACTCACTGTCTGCCCAACTGCTTATTACCAGAAAATCAATGCCCTGCTTCAGACATTTTATAAAGATGGTGAGTGTGAAGGGGTCAAGGCCTGAACCTGATATCATTAATGATGATAATAACAACTTATATCTATTCAGAACTTTACAGATTATGGAGCTTTCTACCAGTTGAGGGGTCCTGGCAAAATAGGAAATGAGTTTCCTCTTTCATGACCTTTCCTCTGTGAGTTGCTCAGTATGCTGGAAAGGAACGGGGAATCAGGAATGTTAATCTTAGTTCTGAAGCCACATTACCTCTCCTGGCTTTGATATCCAACTGTGAGTGAAGGAAAAGATTGATGATCTCCAAGGTCACTGTATCGTCAGTATTTTCTGCCCGGGATAGCCACATAGCATATTTTTTTTTCTTTATGAAGCAGATCTACAGAAATATAAAAACCTACATATATATAAAGTATTTTTTCAGGCCAAACATTCTTGGTTTCTAAAAAAAAAAAAAAAAATCCACAAATCTGTTTGGTAAACCTACACCAATTTCCAGGTTTTTGCTGCGTCTCCAAAATATTCATAAAACTTCTCACTAGGTGATAGTTTACAGAATACACCTTTTTCTTCTTTTCTAAATTTACTACCTTTCCCCATCTGCAGCCATGCTCCTTGATACCTCATAGGAAACTGGCAGTGGTTTAGTGGTGGCTGCATCTGCAAGTCTCCCCAGGACTGTGGGGCGCACTTCCTCCAGTGGAGTCTTTTTGGCTTTGCAAGAGCAGCCAGGTGCTCTCTTGCTCCCTGTTCACCTATTGTGAGTTCTCTCAGCTTTTTCATCTGCACATTTGATATTCATGACTGCCATATCTTTATTCAAGGTGCCAATAAAAATGCATTATGTATGACTTGGTCTGCTGAGAAAATGATCATGTTTTGTACATTTAGGGATGTAAGAGCTTATAAAGAGGGGAAAAATTGGGGGAAATGTATTATTTCTTGACAAACAAAAAAAATCTTCATAATAATAATATTTTGGTTTCACTTCTCTCTGTCAACCCCATCCCCACCCAAATCTCCACATTTCAATGTAGAGCACAGAGTGGCTGAGGGGAAGGAGAAGGGGTTAAAGCTGGATGGGTGGTGTGCGGTCAGGCAGAAGTCGCCTGGAAAACCAGGCCGAGACATTCAGGTTAAACACAGGAGATTAGGTAACCACTTGCAGTTCTTAAGCAGAGACATAGTGCAATGGTGGCATGTTTTCTCGTTGTTTTTAGACAGCTCTGATGAGACCAGGAAACTGCTTTCCTGAATCCCTGCAGCCAAAACAGATGTGCACTTTGGCACTTAATTCTTTATTGGGCAGCAGAGGACTTAAAAGTAGGTTTTTGCAAACCCATGTGTGTGTGTAATCTGTTAAAACACAGATTAATAGGGCCCACCCTCGGAGTTATTGGTTTAATAGGTCTGAGGTGGGGCCTGGGAATTTGCATAGTTAAAAAATTCCCAGGTGATACTGATGTTGCTGGTCTGGGGACACTTGCAGAACCACTGCTTTAAAGAATCACATATGGGTCTTCCTTTGAACTTTCTTCATTAACGAGACGCATGCAGCAGTGAGGGTCTCATGAGGGAGCCACATCTTCTTTGCCCATGATGGGACTCAGAGCTTCACCTGGGCATAGACCCAGACATTTTTTTCTGGGGATGCTGCTTGCCTTTAAAGGAGGAAGTATCATAGTAAAAACAACAACAACAAAAAAACAAACAAACAAAAAAAACAAAAACAGTGGAATTTGATCTGATGATCAATCTACAGAAGACTGAAGTTCCCCTTCTCAATGGAATGGGCCAGTTCGTAGATATAACATTCATCAGCTCATCACCATTGTCCCAGGATGTTGAAATTATCCTGGGAAGAATTTAGATTAAGTACCCAGAAGAATCGACAGATAATGAAAACTGCAAAATGCACTCAGTGGACACGAGAGAAATATTGGCATCTCTTGTGTGGGCAATAATTGGAAACAGATTAGATTTTCCTCGATGTAGACTAAATACAGGTTTTAGAATCAAAGAGAATATAGTTTGAATAATTTTTCTGCCTTTTATTTTTTTAAGATAAATTTCCTTGGGTACATCATTTAGCCTCTCTGAGCTATGGCTACTATATTCATAAAATAGGGATTATCAGGGCTTTTGTAAAGTTTAAGCAAGATAAAGGGTATAAAGCTTTGCCTGGCTCATAGTAGGTACAAAACTAGCATTAATAATCTCCATTCTAATGTTTTCTCTTCCCTGTAATAGAGTTTATTTTATTATGATTATTTCAAAATATGTGAGGAAGGAAAACCAAATCAGGCTTGGAAAGGGAGAGTTGTTTCAGAGTCAGCATCATTGTTGCCAAGTTGGAGATTAAACTTTCTTGGTGGTTTGAGAACATCAGCGTGTCAAGGGATTTAGCTACAGACTGCAAGAGAAATGGACTCTGCAGGGCCAGCTGGTTCAGTGTTGAGTGCTATCTGCTTTCCGCTGACAGAGGCCAGCCAGAAATAAGCGAGGTGGACTTCAGAACCTTGGACAGGGCACGAGAGGCACAGGTTTGTCAGCTGGGTGCTCACTAGACCTGGGTAATGATCCGTGGCAGTCTTGTTAATGGCTTTAGGGTTTCACATATTTCTGTAATTATTTCATCATTTGGAAGTTTTGAGTTTCTAATTATAAGGCACGAATTAAAATAGTCTCTGTAATTCAGTTCCCTACAGGCCTTGAACTAGTGGTGCCAGTTCCTGTCAGGTTATTTCACTCGTAAATGGCAGATAATAGTAGTTTCAGTCTCCTTGCTCATCATTTCTCTATTTTACCTCCAGAACTTCCTCTTTGCCTTTAAGTGTCTAAATTATCACACCTATGTGATGTTCCCAGTGATAAATGGCAGATGCTTCTTCTTCTAAACCCAGCCCCTTAGTCCAGGGTAAGGTTTGCAGCCCCTGCTGAATAGTAAAATCACTACAGGAGCTCTTCAAATGCCCATGCATTGCCCCACTCCATAGAATGTGGTTTAATAGCTTTGGGTGAGGGATGAGCATCATTATTTCTTAAATACCTCCCAGGTGTTCTAAAATACAATCTGGATTGAGAACTACTGGTCTAGAGCTAGACCTTTGCATCTTCTAATGCCCCCTGTCTTTCCCCTGGAGTTGATCTCAACTTTCTACTCATCAGCCTTTTGGGACATAGACTGAACCCAATTTCTAGCTTATATCTGATGTCCAGCATAGATAGTATCAAGCCAAGCATTGCACTCTCATCTCCAAGTATAGAATGGGAATGCCAGTTGCCCTATTTATCTCAATTTATCACAAGAATTAAATAAAATAATGTGAAAATCAAGAATTGCAAATGAAAATACTTAACATTAACACCTAGTTGGAAAATCCTAGAGAAACAAAAGAAAGGACCTCAATCCTGGTATAGCCAGCCATTCTAGAAGAGACATAGTGAAATTAAATGTCAACATGCCCTGTGACCTGGCAATCTCCATTTTGTGGATACACCTAGAAAACTTCAGGCATAGCTTCATCTTGGAACACGGACAAAGATGTTCATAGCAGCATCATTGGTGACAGCAGAGAGTTGTAGAAAATTAAGATACTTCTCACTAAAAAACTGAAGCAGCATACAGATTCAATGAGTTTCTTATCAAAATATCAATGACATTTTTTAACAGAAGTAAAACGAGTAATTTTAAAATTTGTATGGAACCACAAAAGACCCCAAATACCAAAAACAATCTTGAGAAAGAGGAACAAAGTTGAAGGTATCATGTTCAGATTTCAAACTGTACACTACAAAGCTATTGTAATTAAAACAATATGGCAATGGCACAGAAACAGACACATGGAACAGAGTTGAGATCCAAGATTTAAACCCATACCTACATAGTCAATTAATCTACTACAAAGGAAGCAAGAATATGCAATGGAGGGAAAAACACCAGTCTCTTCAATAAACAGTGTTGGTAAAACTAAATAGCTACATGCAAAAAAATGAAACTGGATCACTTTCTGACACTATATAAAAAAGTAAACTCAAAATGCATTAATGACTTAAATGTAAGACCAGAACTCCCAGGGAAAAAACATATGCAGTAACTCTTAGAAATATTTTTTGGATATGCATTCTTAACCAAGAGCAACAAAAGCTAAAATAAACAAAAATGGGATAACATCAAACAATAAAGCTTTTGCACAATGAAGGAAACCATTAACAAAATGAAAAGGCAAGTCAATGGGAGAAGATTATTTGCAAATGATATCTCTCTCTCTATATATAAGGCTAAGTGTCCGACTGTCTGACCAGTCACTATGACGCACACTGACCACCGAGGGGCTGATGCTCAATGCAGAACCTGCTGTGATGTGCACTGGCCATTTACAGAGAAATGTCACTGCGGACCTGGTGCCCACAAAGCAACACTCGGCTTCCCCCAAGTGGGACACATGTCCCGCCACCACCCTGGAGCGACACCCCTCCCCCCAAATCTCAGCCAACACTGCTGAGACCCCATGGTGCAAAATGTGGCCACAACCCAGCCCAGCCCAGCCAGCCCAGCCCAGCCCAGAAATGGTGGCTGTGGGCGCTGGGTAATTACATCACATAGCAATGCCTGGCTTCCTCTCCCTAGCGACTAGCCTCCTTGGAGTTTCTTCAGCCCAGGAACATGACTTGCTTTATAGCCAGGTGGAAATATTTTACACTTTAACCAAATGTCTGTGAAGCATTTTCCCATGCCTCATCTCATTTGATATCCATAGAAGTCCTGGAGTAGGTAGATAGGAGACTCAGTGGAATCCTATTTTCTTTTCATTAGTCAGAAAACAGAGCTTTAGAAAGCTTAGAAACTTGACCCAACTGAAAAGAAGTAAGAAATGGTGGACCTTGAAAATGACTTCAGGTTTTCTCATTGTGCAGAATATAGTCAAACACTGCTGCAGTTAAATATTTTACCTTTTGTTCTCACTGCATGATCTACTATAATAATTTGCCTCATGTTGATATTTACTGCTGTGTTGCTGACAATTACCTGAAAGAGAAGTTGGGGTGCTTCACTGGGCTGGAAAAAGTTTAGCTAAATCAGAATGCAGGTCTAATTAAGCAAGTTTATTCTATATATATAAAAGGCTAAGTTGACTCATGTGATACTGTTGGTGGGTAATAATGAGACCATCAATTGCAAATTGATGCAGCTACTATGGAAAACAGTATGAAAATTTCTCAAAAAATTAAGAATAGAAGAAATATGACTTAGCAATTCTAATTCTGGGTATCTATGTGAAGAAAACAAAACACTAATTTGAAAATATATATGTACTTCTATGTTTATTGCAGCTGTATTTATAATAGCAAAGATAGGAAGCAACCTAGGTGTCTATTGATAGATGAATGGATAAAGATGTGTTACATATATACAATGGAATACTACTCAGCCATAAAAAAGAATAAATCTGGCCATTTGTGACAACATGGGTGAACCTAGAGGATTTTATGCTAAGTGAAATAAGTCAGACAGAGAAGGATAACCACCACATGATTTCACTTAATGTGAGCTCAAAAAACCAAAACAAACAGGTATAGAGAACAAACTTATAGTTACCAGAAGGAAAGGGGGTGTGGTGGGGTGGGAGGGTGAAAAAAGGGAAGGGGAGTAAGAGGTAAAATTTTCATGTATAAAATAAATTTCATGTGGATGTAATGTAAAGCATAGAGAATATAATCTATAATAATAAAAGTGTAATATGCTAATTAGACTGGACAGTCGGACGCCCTTCCGGACGAAACCGGGGCTGCGAGGGCCAAGGCAAGCCACTGTGGCTGCGAGGGCCAAGCCCCTTGTACGAATTTCGTGCATTGGGCCTCTAGTCAATAATATAACTTTGTACAGTGACAGATGATTACTAGACTTAGTACAGTGGTTACTTTGTTAAATATATAAATGTTGAATAACCATGTTCACACCAGAAACTAATATGATATTGTATGTTAATTATATAGTAATAAAAATTAATAAGCAAAGTGTAAAGATTGCATTTATGGGATAGAGTACAGAAGTTAGAATAACAAAAGGAGTATGTACACAGCAACATGACTAGAACTGTATAAAAGAGTGATGAAGGAGAAAAGGAAACAGCAGGAAATCTGGAACATGCTGCCAGTTATGTACATTAAAAAAATTATTCACAAAGCAATATTACAGATTTTTCATGGATACATGCCTATCCAAGGGCATTTACCAAACACAATAGAGTTAAGTGCTTATGGGAAATGGGACTGGGGAGTGGGATTAAGGGGGAAAATAATGAGACCAAAATCTAGCAAGAACAGAACTTGAAAGAGGCAGATGCGAATGATATGTGCTGTGAACCAAGGGGTATGATCAGCTTACCCCCTGCTCCTTCCAAAGGCAGAACAGGAGAGAAGAGAGAGGGAGGTGGAGTGAGCCCTGGCTGGTTTACACGTCAGCGCAGGAGAAGCTAGAGAGAAAAATGAGTCCTTGGGAACCAGGAAAGAAAACCAGGAACCTGCCTTGGGCTGGAAAGAAAAATCTGACTTTATTGCTCCCTAGAATAGATTGGGGGAGAAAATGAAAGAGGCTTGCTACATTGAAGATAAAGACATTTACAAAAGCCCTGAGACTGAGGGGAGCAATTTAGAAATTGGAGATGAGGAACTGCACTTCTGGACTTGGGAGTTTTATGCTGAAAACTCGGGGATGCTGCTGCCCCAGGTGAGCAATGGGTTCTGTTTCTCCTAACTTTGTTTTAAACTCTGAGTTTCAGAACAAAGGAGTTCCCAGAAAAGGGATACCATTTCCCCATAAGAGACAAACCTCATGATTAAGATCTGCTTTTTATACTTCTCCAAACAGTGATCTAATCATTGAACCATCCAACAAAGATCCATGCAACGAGCCTCTCCCATGTGCTGGGCAATGAGAAGAGCGAGGCCAGTCCCTAGCTTTGGACAGGACCCATGTAGATGCTGAAAGCACCCTTTGCTTTGCCCTGAACACTGAGCTTGGACTGTGAGAAGTTTCTTTCCGCCCTGACAGCAAGGGATCATCTACCTGTAGAATTAGAAACCGCAGTGATGTGTTCACTGTCCGCCCAGAGAAACGCATGCCTTAACAGTGAGCGTTTCCACCTGTGCAATGGTAAAGAACGATGAATATGTTAATTCATACATTGAAGAATCTCATTTTGAGCTTGTTTTCTATTAAGGATATAAGAAGAACAAAACAGGAAAAGATGGCGACCGGCAGGAAGGTAGGGAGAGAGAGAGTGTGAGTGAGGAACCCATAGAGGAGAGTGTAGATGTGTGTGGTGTGTGTGTGTGTGTATGAGATAGGGTCAGTTAGATTCTGCAGGTCTTCCAAGGGGCTCCCGAACAGGGCAGCCCTAGACGGCGGAGCCCCGCGCACAAAGCGGACACTTCTCGGCGGCTGGTGCAGACGCGGAGACCACGCCATCTTGGGAAACAGAGCTGCCTGAGACTCGGATCCTGGCTTCTAACACAAACCAGGACCCTGCAGCCACTGGGGACAGAGAACTGCTATCACAGCTTCAGACAAACAACAAGAATCCAGACTTCCCGGCAGATTTCCGTGAGTCAAAGAGCCTATCCCCCTCCTTGCAGGCGCTGATAGCGCCATAGTAACTGATAGACCCGCCCCTCCCCCAAGCTGCTGAGCGCCCACAGGCGTGCAGAAAGCGCCATAGTAACTGATAGGCGCGCCCCTCGCCCAAGCTGCTCACGGGCGCGCGCACAGACAGCGCCATAGTAACTGATAGACCCGCCCCTGGCCCAAGCTGCCGAGCTTTGCGCAGGGACGCGCTCCCTCTTAGGGAATTTGGCGCGCGCTCGCGCACGGGACAGAAGCAGCTCCCCGTCGGGGAAATCTGTCAGTGCGCACAGAGGGCTCCCCTTCGGGGAATTTGGGGGAATTTGGCTCGCGGGTCACAGCTCCCCCTTGGAGATTCTTAAGAGGGGCTTCCCTTTGGGGAATTTGGCGCGCAGGACGGACTCCGCCCCCCTTCTGGGACTTTGGGAGAGTGCACTGAGCCGGCTCACCTTCAGGTTTTTAAGAATGTGCGCTCTAGCCGGTTTGGCTCAGTAGAGAGAGCACACACAGGACGCAGCCCCACTTCAGGGAATTTGGCACGCGGGACACAGCTGCCTGGGATCCCTGACTCACAGCGCATTCACACTAAGAGCCAGCGACCCCAATTGTTGGTGCGTGCACACACAGGGACCCTGATTCTCAACGAGAAACCGCACAAGGCAACAGAGACTTTGACACTCGAGTCTTGGTGCAGACACAGGGAAACTCTGACTCCTGGCACATGCTAAGGATCTCATTCTCGGCACATACCAACAGTGTGGTGCAGACAGGGCCCCTGATTCTAAATGTGCACACGAGACCACACGGAACACTGGGGACACTGATCCTGGGCAAGTCTGGTTCCCACCAACCAAAGACAGCCACACGTCCTAGTGTCAGTGCACTTCAGTGAAACTAGGGTGGAGCGAAGTCCCCACAGCACACGGCCCAGGTCCACGCAAACAGAAGCTTGAGCTTTCTGGTAATAGCCAGAATGGGGAAACGAAATAACTCACAGAGGAAAGAAAATGTGGAGTCGCCAAGAAAGGAAATTAGTGAAAATGAAGCTTGCAACATGACCGAAAAGGAGTTCAGAGTAATGGTCATGGAATTTATACATCGGATGGATGAGAAAATCAACAACTTATGCAAGAATCAGGAAGAAATGAAAAGTGATATAGCTACAATCAAAAACACCATGGAAAGTTTCAACAGTAGATTACAAGAAGCAGAGGACCGAATTAGTGAGTTAGAAGATCAGGTACAGAAACAAGCTCAAGCTGAACAGCAATTGGAGAAAAAAATTAAAAAGCAGGAGGAAAGCCTAAGGGAGCTTCGGGACAACATGAAACGAAGTAACATGCGTATAATAGGGCTGCCAGAAGGACAAGAAGAGCAGCAGGGATTAGAAAATCTATTTGAAGAAATAATGACAGAAAACTTCCCGGATATGGGAAAGATAAAAGTTACGCAAGTAAAGAGAGTCCCAAGCAGGATCAACCCCAAAAGACCCACACCAAGACATGTCATAATTTCAATGGCAAATATAAATGATAAAGAGAGAATCCTAAAGGCGGCAAGAGAGAGACAGAGAGTTACCTACAAAGGAACACCCATCAGATTGTCAAATGATTACTCATCAGAAACACAACAAGCTAGAAGTGAATGGAAGGAGGTATACAAAGTGTTGCAAAGCAAAGGACTGAATCCAAGAATACTATATCCAGCAAGACTATCAATCAAAATTGAAGGGGAAATCAGGAGCTTTGCAGACAAAAAAAGCCTCAGGGAGTTTATCACCACCAAACCAGCAATGCAAGAATTGCTAAAGGGAATACTGTAAAAAGAAGAAATAAACAGGTAAGAAGGAATACAGACACAAAAATAGATATGACTGCAAACAAATACCTTTCAGTAATAACTTTAAATGTAAACGGACTAAATGCTCCAATCAAAAGACATCGAGTAGCTGAATGGATAAAAAAACACGACCCATATATATGCTGTCTACAAGAGACCCACCTCAGAACAAGAGACTCACACAGATTGAAAGTGAAGGGATGGAAAAATATCTTTCAGGCAAATGGAAATGAAAAAAAAGCTGGGGTAGCAATACTTATATCTGACAAAATAGACCTCAAAGTAAATGCCATAACAAGAGATAAGGAAGGCCACTTCATAATACTAAAGGGAGAAATCCAACAAGAAGAAATAATTCTGGTAAACATATACGCTCCCAATATAGGGGCACCCAAATACATAAAAAAACTCCTGGAGGATATCAAGGGAGAGATTAATAGCAACACAATCATAGTAGGAGACTTTAATACCCCACTATCACCACTGGACAAATCCTCTAAACAAAAAATCAGCAAAGAAACAGCAATCCTAAATGACTCACTTGACCAGATGGAATTAATTGACATCTTCAGAACATTTCACCCCAAAGCCAAAGAATATACATTCTTCTCAAGTGCACATGGGTCATTTTCAAAGATAGACCATATGCTGGGTCACAGGCAAAGTCTCTTCAAATTCAAGAAGATAGAAATTATATCAAGCATCTTCTCAGATCACAGTGGCATAAAACTGGAAATCAACTACAATAAATACAATCCAAAGAAATCAAACACATGGAGACTAAACAGCATGCTATTAAACAAGGACTGGGTCACCAGAGAGATCAAGGAAGAAATAAAAAACATCATGGCAACAAATGACAATGAAAACACAACAATCCAAAATCTATGGGACACAGCGAAAGCAGTCTTGAGAGGGAAGTTCATAGCTCTACAGACCTATTGCAAAAAACAAGAAACAATGGTAATAAATTACTTAACCCTACAACTCAAAGAGCTAGAAAAAGAGCAGCAAGAAAAGCCCAGTGTAACCAGAAGGAAGGAAATAACAAAGATCAGAGCGGAGATAAATGACATAGAGACCAAAGAAACAATACATAAGATCAACAAAACCAAGAGCTGGTTCTTTGAAAGGATAAACAAGATTGATGGACCTCTAGCCAGGCTCACCAAGAAGCAAAGAGAGAGGACCCAAATAAACAAAATCAGAAATGAAAGAGGTGAAATAACAACAGACCCTGCTGAGATACAAAGGATTGTTACAAAATACTACGAACAACTCTATTCCAACAAACTGGACAATCTGGAGGAAATGGACATATTCCTAGAAAAATATAACCTTCCAAAAATCAATCAAGAAGAATCTAAACAGCTCAATAGGCCAATAACTATGGACGAAATTGAAGCAGTCATCAAAAAGCTTCCGGCAAACAAAAGCCCGGGGCCTGATGGCTTCACAGGAGAGTTTTACCAAACATTCAAGGAAGAACTAAAACCTATCCTCCTCAGACTATTCCAAAAAATTCAAGTGGAAGGAACACTTCCAAGCTCCTTCTATGAAGCCAGCATCACCCTAATACCAAAACCAGATAAAGACAACACAATGAAAGAGAATTACAGACCAATATCCCTCATGAACATAGATGCCAAAATCCTCAACAAAATTCTAGCAAATCGGCTCCAGCAGTACATCAGAAAGATCATACACCATGACCAAGTAGGATTTATCCCAGGAATGCAAGGATGGTACAATATCCGCAAATCAATAAACGTGATACATCACATAAACAAATTGAAAGATAAAAATCACATAGTCATATCAATTGATGCAGAAAAAGCATTTGACAAAATCCAACACCCTTTCTTGATAAAAGCTCTCAACAAGGTGGGAATAGATAGCTCATACCTCAACATAATAAAAGCTATATATGATAAACCCACAGCAAACATCATACTCAATGGACAAAAACTAAAGACATTTCCCCTAAGAACAGGAACAAGACAGGGATGCCCACTCTCACCACTCCTGTTTGACATAGTACTGGAAGTATTAGCCATTGCAATTAGACAAGAAGAAGAAATAAAAGGCATCCAGATTGGAAAAGAACAAGTAAAGCTGTCTTTATTTGCAGACGACATGATATTGTACATAAAAAATCCGAAAGACTCCGTCAAAAAACTAATAGACTTAATAAATGAATTCGGCAATGTAGCAGGATACAAAATTAACGCCAAGAAATCTATGGCCTTTCTATACACCAATAGTGAACTTACAGACAGAGAGACTAAAAAGGTAATCCCATTTACCATCGCACCAAAAAAATTAAGATACCTAGGAATAAACTTAACTAAGGAGGTAAAAGACCTATACACGGAAAACTACAGGACACTGAAAAAAGAGATAGAGGAAGACGTAAACAGATGGAAGAACATACCATGTTCATGGATTGGTAGAATCAACATCATTAAAATGTCCATACTACCCAAAGCAATCTATAGATTCAATGCACTCCCCATTAAAATACCAACGGCATATTTCACAGACCTTGAAAGAACTCTCCAAAAATTCATCTGGAATAAAAAAAGACCCCGAATAGCCACAGCAATCCTGAGAAAGAAGAATAAAGTAGGAGGGATCTCAATACCAGATTTCAAGCTGTATTACAAAGCCACTGTTCTCAAAACAGCCTGGTACTGGCACAAGAACAGACATATAGATCAATGGAACAGAATAGAGAATCCAGATATTGACCCAAACCACTATGCTCAATTAATATTTGACAAAGGAGGCATGAACATACAATGGAATAAAGACAGTCTCTTCAATAAATGGTGTTGGGAAAATTGGACAGATACATGCAAAAAAATGAAGCTTGATCACCAACTTACGCCATACACAAAAATAAACTCAAAATGGATACAGGACTTAAACATAAGACGGGAAACCATAAAAATACTAGAGCAATCCACAGGCAGCAAAATGTCAGACATATGCCAAAAGAAATTCTTCACTGACACTGCCCCTAGGGCAATGGAAGCTAAAGAGAAAATTAACAAATGGGACTACATCAAAATAAAAAGCTTTTTCACAGCAAAAGAAACCATCAACAAAACAACAAGAAGGCCCACTGCATGGGAGAACATATTTGCAAATGGCATCACTGATAAAGGTTTAATCTCCAACATCTACAGGCAGCTTATACAACTTAATAAAAGGAAGATAAATGATCCAATAAAAAAATGGGCAACAGACCTAAATAGAATCTTTTCAAAAGAAGACAGAAGGAAGGCCAAGAGACACATGAAAACATGCTCAACGTCACTAATTATCCGAGAGATGCAAATCAAAACAACAATGCGGTACCATCTCACACCTGTCAGAATGGCTATCATCAACAAATCAACAAACGACAAGTGTTGGCGAGGATGCGGAGAAAAAGGAACCCTCGTGCACTGCTGGTGGGATTGCAGACTGGTGCAGCCACTGTGGAGAACAGTATGGAGTTTCCTCAAAAAACTGAAAATGGAACTCCCATTTGACCCAGTAATCCCACTCCTGGGAATATATCCGAAGAAACTAGAAACACCAATTAGAAAGGATATATGCACCCCTATGTTCATAGCAGCGCAATTCACCATAGCTAAGATTTGGAAACAGCCTAGGTGCCCGTCAGCAGATGACTGGATCAGAAAACTGTGGTACATCTACACAATGGAATACTATGCTGCCATAAAAAAGAAGGAATTCTCATCATTTGCAGCAACCTGGGAGGAATTGGAGAACATTATGTTAAGTGAAATAAGTCAGTCAATGAAAGAAAAATACCACATGATCTCACTCATTTATGGATAATAAAGAACATTATAAACTTGAACAAAAAGATAGATACAGAGACAGTAAAGCATCAAACAGACTGTCAAATTACAAGGGGAAGGTTAGGGAGAGGTGGGGGAGATAAGAGATCAATCAAAGGACTTGTATGCATGCATATAAGCATAACCAATGGATGCAAAACTCTGGGGGGTGGGGGCATATATGGGAGTGGGGTGTGGGGAGGGCAATGGTAAGATATGTACACATATAATACCTTAATAAAAAAATTGAAAAAAAAATACAACTTCAAGTTACCACTTATTCAAGTTACACAACTTTAAGCTGTAACTTTTATCATATTTGCTACATTATCTTTTAAACAGATTATATAATTTTCAATTCCAACCTATTGAATCTCTTTCCAGGAAATATCTTATGTAATTGGGTCCTATGTTATGTAAACTTGAAAAATATAACTTCTTTTTCAACACAGAGGAGGGAAAAATGAAGACTGGGACACAAAACACTTAAGTTCCAGCCTTGACTGCTTCCAACTATCCATAGGGCATTACCATTCAGATATCAGTTTTTACCTGTAAAATATCAGCTAAAATTTTGGGATACTAGAGATCTAAAATATATAATCTTAGAATATGAAAAAAAAAAATAAGAAGAACAAAACAAATACCACCAGCTTAGAGCTGGGGACAACTGGGTCAGAATTATGTAACAGGTAGATCAGGTCCTGCTACAGGTACGTTGGATTTTACAATTGTGGGGACCATGGAGCCGTGAAATCAAATTTAGACCCCAGAATGGAGGGCAGGGAAGCTGTTTTCTTGGGGGAGCTACCCTGCCTGGCCCCAGAAAGTCACACTGGAGTAGCTTTGAGTGCAATTATCCTGCTAGAGTAGTTCTTACTTTGCATTTAAGATTGTCTTCCTGAAAAGGTCATGTGTAAATCAAATTTAATAAATCAAATTCTACACTCCATACCTCGGGGAGGCTCTCTCTTCAAAGGAAGCTGTGAGTGAATCCCTTTTAAATAGAAGTAATCAGCTCTCTATCTGATTTGTAAGGTAAGATTTTTATGTATCAGATTTTCTTAAAGTGATCAGCAGACTTTTTGTCAGAAATAGATAACCCAGCACAGATTGGGGTAAGTAAAAAAAACAACTGCAAGCCAACAAATTGTAGGTGCAGGTAATGAAAATGCTAGGAGTATACTGGCTTTAGACATGTCTGGATTCAGGACCCAATAATGACAATACCATTTTGTGTGTGTGTTTTAATCTCTTACATCTGCCTTCTCTTGGCATTGTTCTCAAGCTCTACCTGGGAGAAGCAGCTGCAGCATCTTATCCTGCCAGGTTCAAGGCCAACAAGAAAGATTATTTGCTTCTTTTCCCAGTTGTCTCAGAATTGGCTCTGATTGAGTCATCTGCTCATCTCTGAATGAGTAGGGAGTGAGGAAATGATTAGCTTAGACTTGGTCACCTGGGGATCTACACAAACTACATGGACTGAGAGTAGGGAAAAGATACCTTCCGGAAGAAAATTAAGCAGTTTTCAGCAGAAATGGGGAACATAAATGTCAGGGAAGGGGACATAAACTCAACTCTTCCCTCTTCCTCAGCCTCATACCCAAGCCATTACCAAACTTGTTGGTGCTGGACGTATCTCCCAAGGAGTTATCTGCTCAGTACCTGCATCAGAAGCTCCAGGGGAGCTTGTAATAATGCAGGCTATAGGGTCCTACTCCTGATGTAGAGAATTCAGTGATCTGGGGGGTGGGTCTCAGAATCTTCCCTTTTAGATGATTTCCCAGGCAATTTTTAAAAATGTACACTGATGTTTTTGTTTCACCTGCCAAAGCTCTCCATCCACACAGTAGCTGCCTTAGTTCAGAACTCACCATTTCTTACCTGGGCTCCTCTAGTTGCCTCCTTATCAGTCTTCCCTCTTCACCTCTATCAGCCAGTCCCCTCCTCCCCCATGGATGCTTATGCTAAATTGCCATGCCTTCCAAACTCTAACTCTGGTTTACCTCTCAAGCCTCTGGACTTAGGAGATCTTCTCACTCACCCTGGGTCCCAGCCATTCTCATAGCTCTCTCCTTCAATTCATTCCCCAAACACTCCAGGTCCAACTCCCACATTTAACTCAACTGCATATGGTCTTCCTTCTGCCTCCAATGCCATTTCTTTATTTTTTAAAATTGGTTTTAGAGAGGGAGAAATGGAAAGAGAGAGAGAGAGAGAGAGAGAGAGAGAGAGAGAGAGAGAGAGAGGAGAAATACATTGATCAGTTGCCTCCTGCATGCACCTGACCAGGGATCGAATCCTCAACCTCTGGTGCATGGGAAAATGCTCCAACCGAGCCACACCAACCAGGCCATTTCCTTTTTCTTCACCTGGCAAACTCCCACTCCAGCATCAAGCCCAGCTCAACTGCCACCTCCTATGTGAAATCCCCCTGTCCCTCTCCTCCACCTCTCCCCTGCCCTCGTACTCCCATAGGACCCTGTTTATATTATTCCTACAGAATTTTGAATACTATCTGGAACTTACAAATTTATATGTCTGTTGTTTCCTCTGGCCTTACAATGGGGCTCAATAATAGTTGTTAAGTGTTAAAAGCAAGTTTTCAGATAAAGACAAACTGGGTTCTCATCCACCTTGAGATATTTATAAGATGTGTGACTTTGGTCAAGCCACCTCACTTTCCTGAACCTTAGTTTCTTAATCTGTAAATGGGAATACTCATATAGACTGCATACGTTTGCTGATGGGCTCAATTGAGATAATGAACAGAAATCTCTTAGAACAGTATTTGGCAATGTAATTAGTGCCAATGAATGCTAAATTTTAAAAAAAAATTAACCTTTAAGTCAAGGAAGCAAAATCTCTCCATCGTACACTTAAATTCATATTTCTATAATGCGAAGCAACTGTTTTTTAATACCACATTACTCAACCTAATCCTGTAGTATCTATTGTGTGGGTCAAATCTGGAATGGTGCAGATGGGCTCCAGGCCTCAGACCATTTTCCCACGTCCCTGAGACCTTCACACTCCTGTTTATCTTCTCTTGAGCATTGAGCAGCTTTAAATCCATCCCTCTGAAATAATCACTTTCAGTTCATGGATTGCTGACATGAGGGCAATGCAGCTCCTCACAGAGCGAGTTCCCTGGACCGTGGAAATGTTTTGGCTTCATGAGACTGAGGGAGGCTAAGGGTCCCTGGTGGTGGACCACTGGTTCAGAAGTGGCAGCCTTGAGCTCGCATAAATGAAAGTCATGAAAGTCACCTGAAGACAAGATTGGTCCAGGAACTCAAATGAACTGATAAGTGTGGGAGAGATAAACATTCCATTTAATGAGCAGCGGGACAAATTTCAAGACATTTAGCCCTTCTGGCGACTACTTCCCGCTTGTTTCATAATCTGCCTCAAATTGTCCCTCCTCTTCAGGATCATGCATCTTGCACTTGGCATGCAAGGGGATGTGCAAAAGGTTCACAAAGGGAAGATGGGAAAAGTGTAGACAGTTCAGGAAAAAGTGAATGTACATTCCTGGTTATCTGCAATGCCCACTGCAATGTAGCAGGCACAGTGCATATTTGTATGTTGCATATTTGATGTATGAAAAGTTCCCAGCAGTGGTGCTTTGTAGCTACTTACTGATCACCATTTCTTCGTTTCCTTACATCCATGGAGTTTAGTGGGTAGGGACAAAGGGTGTGTGTGTGTGTGTGTGTGTGTGTGTGTGTGTGTGCGCGTTTCCACAAGTTTGCAAGAGGGTGCAAGAAAATGACTTCTGTATATTTGTGGATTGCTCAAAATTGAGATTATAGATCACAGTACTAATCTGATTGTGCTTGTCTAGCCAACACATTAGATACTATTCTAAATGCAGCCCTGCTCTAGGTCAGGAAAATATGAAGTTGAATAAGAAAAACACAGGACAAAATTCTGGCCTTCTGAGAACTCATGATTAGAACATAAAAATAGACAAGTAAACAAACAAAGCATAAGACTAGGCTCCCTTGAAGCTGGAGATGAGGTCTTATACATCTTTGTTCTAGGTTGTTAAACAACCTTCATGTTTAAGGCACTATTAGTTTCAGAGACTTGCCTTACTTAAAATCAAATATATTATAATGCCACTGCTACATTAAATGTAATTTTATATAACCATGTAAGAGTTGTGTTGAAAGGCAGTTGACAGGTTGGCATAAGGTTATATTTTGAAGACTTTCAAATAGATGTTTGTTGATTTAATTTTGCAGCCTTTGTGTTATAAAGATGCTATTACTTATTTTTAGTTTTCAAATATTTCCATGAATCCTTGAAAGTCTCATGGATCCTAGAAACTGCTCTGGTAGTGTCTAATAGGTTATACAACACTCACACAATGCTTGGCACACAATGGAATCTTCATAAACATTTAATGAATGAATAAATAAAAGACATCAGATAATAAATAAGTTACATGTGTTATAGAGTCCCGTTCCATGAAACAAGGCATTTGTCTTATGGCTCTTTGGTTTCATTACAGATCCCAGTTTCAATTTCTTTGAAAGTGGAGGTCTTTGGTCACTAAGGGATTATGATGGTTTGGGGCAAATATCTCCTCCCCATTGGAAAGCTAAAAACGTCTGGTCCTACTGTGTTTTTAGCAATAGGCGTGGAATGACCCACTATGCACAGAGTCAAGTTAAGCATCCTACCTAATAATAGAGTAACATGCAAATCGACCGCACCTTCGCTATGCCTAAGCCACGCCCACCAACAAATCAGGGCGAGTATGCAAATTAACCCAACAAAGATGGCGGTTAATTTGCATATCAAGACAGCGTAGAAAGAAGCAAAGCTGTGAAGAAGCAAGCAGGCAGGGCAGCAGAGAAGGGAGGCAAGCGGGTGGGTGGAGAAGGGAGGCAAGCCGGTGCTGCCTGACTTAGCCTGAACGGTCCAGGCCGCCATGGACCCGGTAGGCCTGGTGGGCAGCACCTGATGTCACCCACAAGGTCCAGGCCATGATAGTGACCGGGCAGACTCGGCAGGCAGCACCTGACACTGTCCGCGGGGTCCCGGCGGTAATCGGGACCGGGCAGACCCAGCGGACAGCGCCCGACATCACCCGCGGGACCGGGAAGCCATTGGGACTAAGCATGGCAGCTGTCCCCGGGGTCCAGGGGGCGATCCGGTAGGGCAGGCGGAATGGACAGCACCTGATGTCACCCGCGGGGTCCAGGCGGCAATCGGGACTGGGCTGGCCCAGCAGATGGCGCCTGACGTCGCCCGCGGAGTCCAGTCTTCGATCAGGACCGGGCAGTTTCAGCAGGCAGTGCCTGACGCTGCTCGCGGGGTCCAGCGGGAGATCAGGACCTGGCAAGTGGCATGGACAGCGCCTGTCGCTGCCTGTGGGGTCCAGGGTGCTATCGGGACCAGGCAGGCAGCATGGACAGCACCTGACGCTACCCGCGGGGTCCAGGGGGAGATCGGGACCGGGCAGGCGGCATGGACAGCGGCTGATACTACCCACGGGGTCCAGGCGGCGATCGGGACCGGGCAGGTGGCATGGACACCGCCTGACGCTGCCCGCGAGGTTCCCGCAGCGATCGGGACCTGGCTGGCGGCATGGACACCACCTGACGCTGTCTGTGGGTTCCAGGGGACTATCGGGACCTGGCAGGCGGCATGGATAGCGCCTGATATCACCCACAGGGTGCAGGCGGTGATCGGGACTAGGCAGTTCTAGCAGGCAGCGCCTGATGCTGTCTGTGGGATCCAGGGAGCTATCGGGACCAGGCAGGTGGCATGGACAGCGCCTGATGTCACCCGCGGGGTCCAGAGTGCAATAAGGACTGGGCAGGTAGCGTGGTCAGTGCCTGACTTTGCCTGCGGGCTCCGTAGGCGGGGGTGGCCAGGGTCTCCGGAATCACTGTCTGCCCCAGGCCACCTGAGGACACCGGTGGAGCAGGCCAGGGTTGAACATTTTAATGAAAATGTGATGCCTGTGCCCTGCCCCACCGCGCCCTGTCCCTGGAGAGGAGAGGGAAGTGAGCAGTTAGGAGGCACCGGGATTCTGAAGTGGCTGGGAACAACCTGCAGGCGAGCTACCAGGAAGAGGTGCTGAACTATGAGGATGCAGAGGGCTGGCTGATGGAGGTGAGCAAAGATGCAGATGAGGCGGCTCTTGCCAGCACTGAGCTGGAAAAGTGCATCGAAAGCCTGATGGACAAAATCGCCTTTCTGAAGAAGGTGCATGTCCAGTATGCTCAGATCTCCGTGGAAATGGACGTGTTCTCCAAGTCCGACCTCTCCACTATGCTCAAGGACATCCGCACCCAGTATGAGAAGCTGGCTGCCAAGAACATGCAGAATGCCGAAGAATGGTACAAGAGCCGCTTCACCATGCTGACAGAGAGCACTGCCAAGAGCACCTACCTGGTGCGGGCCAGCAACAGCTCAAGGCCAAGACCCTGGAGATTGAAGCAAGCTGGGGCATGAACAAAGCGCTGGGAAAGCAGCTGCAAGAGCTGGAAGATAAGCAGAACTCTGACGTTAGTGCTATGCAGGACACAATCAACAAATTAGAAAATGAGTTGAGAACCACAAAGAGTGAAATGGCAGGATACGTAAAAGAATACCAGGACCTCTTCAATGTGAAGATAGTTTTGGATATTGACATTGCAGCTTACAGGAAACTCTTGGAAGGTGAGGAGACCTGCTCAGTTTCACCAGCATGGGAAGCATAGCCAACAGCTACTACCAGAGTTCCCAGGTCTTTGGTGATCTGCCTACGGTGGTTTGCAAACTAGCTCCTACTTGATGTCTGCTCACTCCTTCCCTTCTTAATACACCAGCCACGTCCAGGAGGAGCAGATCAAGGTGAAGGAGACCATTGAGGCTGCAAAAGCCGAGGAAGCTAAGGATGAACCCCCTTCTGAAGGAGAAGCTGAAGAGGAAGAAAAGGAGAAGGAAGAGGAAGGAGAGGAAGAGGAAGAAGGTGCCAAGGAAGAATTTGAGGATGCAAAGGAGGAAGAAGGAGGTGAAGGTGAAGGAGAAGATGCCCAAGAAGCTGAGGACGAGAAGAAAGATGAAGGTGCTGGGGAGGAGCAAGCAACCAAGAAGAAAGACTGAGCCCCCTTTCCTTAATTATTTCAGGAATAATCCTCCCAAAACCAGGTCAACCCCACCACCAACCAAGCAGTTGAGTTCCCAATACTATATGAATTAAGAAGTCAATATATATAACATTCTGAGGTGACTCAGGTTGGACATTAAATGTTATGCTATGACTTTTCTCCTTATGCAAAGTATCTGTTTGCTTGCAGAGTGGCTTCCTGGCTTGCTGCCAGCCTGTGCATGGTCCACGCTTATGAGTTCAGGATCTATGACAATGTGAATAATTCAGATGTTTACAATAAAAACACATGAATACAGGAATTCACTAATGTTAATGTTAAATTTCATGGAAAAAATAATCCTTTGAATCTTTGGTGGTTAGAAATTAAAGACCTCAAATCATGTGCAATAAACAGTAAATAAAGTTACACTGAATGACAAAAAAAATACATTAGCGGCCAGGAAATGTCAAAAAGAACTGGGGAACCATTCCCAGATCAGGAAGGGAAGTTACAGGGTATATATTATTGCTACAAATACAGTATTTCCTACTACTTACAACATATACAATGTAATGTATTAGATGCCTTCCTATTGGATGAAGTATGTATTCTCATAGAGTAATACTGGTAGATATGTTATAGTTATGGCAGTATGTCATATCCTATCTATATTAACAAAAGGGTAATATGCTAATTAGACCATGAGACCTTCAAGATGTCCTTCTGGACAAAGCCATGGTGGCGGGGCTGAGGCAGAAGCGGTTATGGGTGATCAGACCAGGAGGGGAGGGCAGTTGGAGGTGAGCAGGCTGGTGGGGGGGGTGTAGTTGGGGGCAAGCAGGCCAGCAGGCAGAGTGGTTAGGGGAGATCAAGCAGGCAGGCAGGTGAGCAGTTAGGAGCCAGTAGTCCCACATTGTGAGGGGTTTGTCCAACTGCAGGTTTAGGCCCAATCCCACAGGGGTCCCAGATTGGAGAGGATGCAGGCCAGGCTGAGGGACCACCCCCTCCCCGTGCACGAATTTCGTGCACCGGGCCACTAGTTATATAAATAAGCAGGTACTTTTGTCTTAGTTGAAAAGTGAAGGTGGCAAGAGTGTGTGTCAAGTCAGAAAACTTGGGGAACTAGAGATAATGCTTAAGATCAATAGCAGTGAAGTTAGACTACCAGGGTCTGGATCCTGGCTTAGTACTCTAGTGGCATGCCCTTGACAATTATTTAACTTATCTGGAGTTGTTATTATTATTATTACTAGAGGCCCAGTGCATGAAAATTCATGCACTGGAGGGGGTTCCCTCAGCCTGGCCTGCCCCCTCTCACAGTCCAGGAGCCCCCAGGGGCGGGAGGCAACTGGGTGATCATGGGAAGGCTACCCCCCCATCACACCTCTGCTGCTGCCACTGCCTGCAGCGAAAGCCTCGGCCAGCCCTGGTTACCTGAACCTCTGGCAGCCCTGGGCAGCTGCCATCTGAGGCTTGCCTGTGCCTCGGGCCTGCCCTGGGCAGCTGGGCAGCCGACATCTGAGGCTTGCCTGCACCTCGGGCCAGCCCTGGGTGGCTGGGGGGCTGAAGGGACTAGGAGACTCTGGAGGCCGGCATGCGGAGCAGCCAGACCCACCTGGGGGTGGGCCCGGCCGTGCCATGCACCTGCCACCCCCGTGGGGCTGAGGGGACTGGGTGCCATCATCTTGTGGCTGTGGGCACTGTCATATTTTGAGGGCGTGACAGTCAATTAGCATATTCCCTCCTTATTGGCCGTGGACACCATCATCCTCGTGAGGGCATGATGGTCAATTAGCATATTCTCTCTTTATTAGATGGGATTATTATTATTTTAATCTAAAAGAGGGAATGATTATAGAACCTATCTTATATGGTTGTGGTGAGAATGAAATGCATTGTGCAAAGCATTATCACAGTGCCTGACATGTGGTAGGCGTCCCCTGATTTTAGCTATTAGTTTTGTTGGTTTCAGTGTTGTCCAAATTCACAGGATGATCTTGTACAAGTCTCCCATCTACCTAGAGGTTCTGATTTCCTTTCTTTAGTACAGGCCAAGGAGAAAAGCCTTTTCTAGCAAATCAGAAACAGGCAGTGAAGATTGAATGAGGTCACTAGAGGTGGCAGAGTCAGTGTATGCTGAGCCAGCTCATACCAGCTGACAGGAGCCTATCATTTAACTTTCAGGAATTCTGTAAGCTGTTGATAACTCTCTAAACATAAGAAAGGTGTTTGAATATCCAGTCAGCCCAAATAATGACACTTGACCATTACAATGAGACCCTTTGACTGAGTGTTGCAGGAACTTTACAAGTGTGCCAGGTGCACAAGGTTTTGATAGAGCATGCTAAATACAGAGGGCAGCAGATCCAAAGGCCAGGTGGCACAGGGAAGAAGCACAGGTAGGTGATTTTAACTATTTCAGTCTGGCTGGAGTGGAAGTCCCGTGTGTGCATGCATGAGTGTGTGTGTGTGTGTGTGTGTGTGTGTGTGTGTGTGTGTGTGTGTGTTTTCTGGCTGCTTTAAAGGTTTTCTTTTTCTTTCTGGTTACACTATGATATACTTAAGACTGATTTTCTTTGTATTCATTCTGTTTGGGGTTTTTTGAGCTTCTTGGATTCTTTGGGTTAATTTTTAAAAATCAAAATTGACAAAAATAGCCATTATGTATTTACATATATCTTTTATATCCATTATCTTTCTCCTCTCTTTCTGGGACTCCATGTACACATATGTTAGACCATTTTATATGAACCCACAGGTAACTGATGTTCTGTTCATCCCTTTTCTCTCTGTGTTTCAGTTTGGGTAATTTCTATTGACTTGATTTTAAGTTTGCTTTGCTTTTCTTCTCTTGTGCCCAATCTGCTGTTAAACACATAAAATTAATTTTTAATTTTCAAATTCATTTCAGACCTCAGTATATTTTTAATTCTTAATTTCTTGAATTTCCATTTTCCCCTGATATATTACTTTTTTCATGTTTTCTATTCTCTTTTTTTTCCAAATTTCCCAATATGTTTATAACAGTTATTTTAAAGTCCTTGATTGTCTATATATTGGTCTTCTGCGAGTCCGCTTCTACTGACTATTTTTCTCTTGATTATGTAGCACATTTTTCAACTTTTTCACATCTTGTAATTTTTTAATGTGTGCCAGATATTACATGTAGAAACAGTGGATACTGAAGTATAGTTTTTGTGTTTATTCATGTGTATGTGTATATGTATGTGTGAATGTATGTATTGTAAAAAGCACAGGTTTCACACCCCTACCCCCCCCCCCCCCCCCCGGTAAAATTCAGAGTACACTAATTGAGCTAGAGCTGGGACACAACTTTAATTATATTAAGTTCACTTCTTATTTCAAATGAGACTAAGGATATATCTTTTTGCTTTATAGATGAATCCTTGACCTCCGAAGTGGCTGATCTCTTTGATATTTCAGATTTTTACCAGAGATGGAGTTGGGCTGCAACTTGAAGTACATTTGGATCACTTCGGGATTAAACTCCAGCAGGGTCCCAAAGTTTAAGAACCACAAAGCTACAAAAAATCTTTTACTTTCCACCTGCATTTTCTCTGCTGGTTACTCAGCAAAATTTCCTTTATGTGTGGGGCTCTTCCCAGATTCCAGTATTTTCTGCCTTATCACATTTGACTGATTTCCATTCATCAATTCTCTCTGTCTCTGATAGACCTGATTCTCCATCCACTTACATTAAGACAAAGTTCTTGCCTTCAGTTATGGAAGTTGCCATTACTTTCTGTTCACCTACAAAGGGCTCATTTTTCTCTAGAATTCAGTCTGGTAAGGCTTCTTTGCATATACTGCTCTTTAATAGTTTTATAGTTTATTTTTTGTTTGTTCTCTTTTCCTTCTTGTTATTATGCAAGTTATAGGTCTTTTATGTACATTTGCAAACTAACCAGAAATAAAAATGACCTCCCCATTCCAGAATGTTATTTTTCTTTGGTAGTACACTCTTTGGGTTTCTGCTTTGAGATGGAAGGGAGGCTATGAGTCACTCCCTTCCCATCTGTCAGTCACTCAGGAAAACCCTCCTTCCCCTCCCCAGGTCTTCCTGTTAAGGCTGCTGGTACCTTGGTGCTAGATGGTATGAAATATGCTTGGGAAGATGCCTAACCTCTTAGTAGTTTTGACACACCTACTTTGCACACTTTCAGATACCTCCCCTTTATATCCAACAGATACATTTATCTTAATTTGTAATTACCTCTTTGAGTTAATTGTTAAATGCCCTATGGGAGTTTTCTATTTAAGAGAAGCTGTAGTTAATCCTTTCATAGTATGAATAATGAGAGTAACAAGTCACCTCCCCCTCCTACACACCCATCTCCTTTCCAATTGTTGACTATAACACTGGCGTCAGATAGGACTGAAGTCAAACCCTCTTTCAACAACTTAACATGTGTGGGACCTTAACCTCTGTTTGATTCACTTTCGTCATTCATTCAAGTTTTTCTTATTGATCCAGATATTTTTTCCTTTCCATCTTCCCTAGTTAGATTCTACTCCTCCTTATGATCTCAATGGAAGGGTCACTTCCATGGGGAAGACTTCTCTGACTTCCTTGACTAGGTCAAATATGCCTAATTTACATTATCAGAGCCCAGGTAATTCTCACTTGTAGCACTTAACACAATAATAACTTTATATGTAGTTTTATGATTATTTGTTACGCATATTCTTTCAGTCTAGAATATAAGCTCCATGAGGTTGGGGGACCATGTATGAATCCCCCTATAGCACAGTCCTTGGCAAAGAGTGAGCGTTTGAGGAACAAATTCTAATACCGAGAGTAATGAAGCTTATCTAGAGGGTTGTAAAGGCTGTCTTAGTTTGTCCCTGACCCAAAACAAGAATTTAGGTACAAGAAGTTTATTTGGTTGTTGACAGTGAAGGAGTGGGAGAGAGAGATAATGGAGGGAGTTCAGCCAATGAAGGGTGAGTTTGAGTGGGTTACCAATGTGGGTACCTAGGGCTCAGTCCTCCTGAGGACTATCTGATAAACTATGTGGAACACACTTTGGAATTTTCCATCTGAGGGATGATAAAGCTGGTTACTTATTCACCAACTCCTCTGCTTCACTGTGTGAAGGGCACACCTGGAGCTTCACCTCTCAGAGACTCACTCTTTAGTCTCCAGAGAACATCCTCAGGCAGAAGGTGCAGAAGGCAGAGCTGTGTCTAAGGGAACTGTCTGCAGGTAACCCCAGGTGGGTGGGGCACCTTCAATGACCTTTGCAAAGGGAAGGCTCTCTGTGCAGTGCCAATGCATAAAGCTATTTCCAGAAATTCTGCCCTCCTCTCCATCTCCCAGGGCTTCCTGGGCCCTGACAAGACTGGGAACAATTGCAGAGCTTATGTCAGGGCCTCAGAATACACCTGCTTTTACTATTGACCAAAGGCATCAGGACAGATGGATGGGTAGAGTGGTACCCTGAGTCCAAGTTCCACTCTACAATGGAGAAGCTCACCTTTCAGGCTGACCTTGGGGACAGTTGGGAAACACATGCAATGTCATCTCAGTGTGAATTATCTGGAGAGTGGTAAGGTATTGATCCAACCTTTGCCTGTTTACATAGCCCACAACAAAGACAAGACCTACTCACTGTTTATCCAGAGTGCTCAGCATAGCTCGGTCCAAGCCCTGTACCCAGTAGGTATATAATAAATGCTTATTGAACAAACACTGAATCCACACCAACTGAGACCACATCAGAAGCAGAACCATCATGGAAAAAATACACCAATATTTTAAGAGGTTAGTGGCAATAGAAATGATTTGTGACAATAAAAAACCTATTTCTTTGAGAAATGAGATGGGATGATTCTAATTCCCAGAATATAAAATTAAGGTTTTTTTATTTTCATGATGAGATGAGGATTTCTAGAACATGTGTGCTGTCAAATTTTAGCTGTGATTTAAAACACCTTTATCACAAATTCTGGCTGAGCATAGCCTTTTTAGAATGTAGAGAGCTGAATCAGGCTTCCCTCCCAAAGAGAAGAGTGGGGGGTGGGCAGCGGGAAAGAGAAGAGAGAGAGAGTTCTTTTTCCTAGTTGTGCTCACGCCAATGCTGCATTTTCATAATCATATGAACCATATGTATTCTTCATTCATGGAGTGCATGTGTTTCTCTTTGACAACAAAGAGAGGAGGTTTCTTCTCTGGCTTGCTCTCTTTCCTTTGGGGTCTCTGTCTTTTTACCTCTGTGTGTCCCTGCTCATCTCTTTTGGATGCTTTTCTGTCATAGTCTGTTAATCTGACCGTCACTC